>NC_132915.1:53044525-53669525 GCF_047675955.1 Chlorocebus sabaeus
TGATTTCACGGGGCCTTGGACAAGTTACTTTATTGCTTCTAAACCTTGATTTTTCTAATCTATAAAATTGTGATAATAATGCCTAATTTAGAATCACTGTGAGGTTAGATGTAATCATGAGTATAAAATACTCAAAACTTCCTGGCAAGGAGGAAGCAGTCAATATATGGTAACTACAATAATGAGAACAAAAATGGTAACTTATCACATTTATTTGATGGAGCCAGAATTAGAATTCCTGCCTTTGCATACTGTCTCTTAAATATTTTCATTAGCTCTCATTAATGTCCCAACTAATATATTTCATGATAAATATTATCTCACATTTCTAATTGCAACCAAGTTTAAAAGGCGCCAAAAGGCATAAAATCTTCTATCTGCCCTGTTATGTGACTTCAATATATTTCCCAATACAATTTCATGATTCACCCATAAAAAATTGTGGGTCTTCAAGAAGGAACTGAGTCTGAGATCCCATTTGACTGATATAATAAAAAAAACACCTTAGATTTTTATCGTACCTTTTATCACAAAAAGCTCAATGTACTTCTACATATTTATCACTGTAACCCCAGGAAGTAAAGAAGGACATAAATTATCTCTCATTTTCAGGGGGCATAACAGAGGCATTAGGAATTTAGGTAACATTTCTAAGGTTAATAGAAATAGTTTTCCCGGATGTCAGTCTTTCTGTAATCTGTTACTGTTTTTGGCATTAATTATGGCTATTGTTACTTTAGTTAGGCTCAAACATTAGTGTTTGGCATTAAGTAGAGCTTATAATTCAGTTAATTACTTGATGAAATCAAGTTGAGTCAAATATATATCATCACAGTCTAATCAAATTAAAATATTTTGATTTTATGTTGAGACACTTTTATTATTCAATTTTATATATGCATACATTATTCTTATTTACAATTATGTGTTAATTTCTAAGGCAAGATTTTCAAGGTTATTACTCATTTATGGCATTGAAAGGAACCAGTTCCAATCTACTTATCACTCACCTCTCCCTCGGCTCATTCTCCCATTTCCACATATATTTTTATAGGCTATTATCTTTATTCCATTTACATAGGCTAACAGTATTTTCTGCTCTAGTTTTCTATTTAGATTGTGCTTGAAAAATCTATCAAAATAAATATCTAAAGGAATATAGAGGTAGATTATATAAAGGGCTTTTTATAATGGTTTTTTTTGTTTTGAATAAAACAAAAATGTATAACTAACATCCATTTGACATTATAAAACATAGAATATCAGAAGAATACTAAAACTTGCTTATGCTTTATAGTTTTGCAGTTCCCTCCTGGGCTTACACTGCTATGAATTGATATAGATGGAGCTATGGCTGTGTTCAGTAAGTGAAATGGAAGGAAATATTTTGCAGCCTGATAAAAGAATGAACCTTAAACTTTTAGAGATCTAAATTCATTGTAGGTAACAATAGAAAACAGACGTAATGTTTTTATTTTAAGCTTCAATAGGCATCTGTCTGCATTTTAAATGTATCATATAATTTAATAAAATTGATCCACTCAAGGTCAAGCCCAGTCATGTGACTGCCAGACTTCTATGAGCAAGTGTAATTAGCACCAAGAAGAAACACATATGCATGCACACAGAACAGCCAGTGCTGCTGTTTATTGCCATTTCACACTAACCCCTCTTAACTCTTCATGTTGATGTGATTAAGTAAAAAATCCATTTCTCTGATGAAGCACATGTATGTGCATTTTAAGGCTGAGGATACTGTTGTAATAGAAATAATATTCTATACCTTTGATCATTGTCATTCTAGTATGAGAAATTACAGAATATGGTTGCTTGAAATGTCAGTTTTTGTAAACATGAGTTGGAAGATGTAACATAAATGAATGGTGTTATAGACTGTTTAAGCTGTGTGAGTAACAAATAGACATTTCCTTGAATTACTTTGACACAATTTACTGTGAATTTTTTCCTCTAGATGGTATTTCTAGATTCCTTGTGCAAACAATAAAAAACTTTCTTTTATGTCAGTGCTTATTATTTAACTTATAGAGTCCTGATGTATTCTGAATACTAATATTTCTAGATGTAAAATGAATATGAAAAGATACATGTGTCTCCATATTAGTTATATCAAAAGGATACATGGCCGGGCGCGGTGGCTCAAGCCTGTAATCCCAGCACTTTGGGAGGCCGAGGTGGGTGGATCACGAGGTCAGGAGATCGAGACCATCCTGGCTAACACGGTGAAACCCCATCTCTACTAAAAAAAATACAAAAAAATTAGCCGGGCGTGGTGGCAGGCGCCTGTAGTCCCAGCTACTCGGGAGGCTGAGGCAGGAGAATGGCGTGAACCCAGGAGGCGGAGCTTGCAGTGAGCCGAGATAGTGCCACTGCACTCCAGCCTGGGCGACAGAGCAAGACTCCGCCTCAAAAAAAAAAAAAAAAAAAAAAAAAAGAAAGTTTGAGCCTCTTTATAAGGTTTGTACGAAAGAGGAAAATACTCATATATATTATAGTGTTCAGTCCTTGGTTTTAAAAGGTCTTTATATAAATCTCAATTGGGTGTATGTGCATGCATGCATGTATGTGTGTGTGTGTGTGTGTGTGTGTGTGTGTGTGTGTGTGTGGTTTAGAGCAAATAAAAGGAGGTTGAGAGGTGAAAATTAAAGGAATTTGTTGGAGTATACCAGCCTGTCTATAGTAGAAGAAGTAGGCTACAAAGCATAGGAAATCAGGTTTGTTGGGTATTGTGTTGTCACATTATGCTGGCTTTGAAAGCCAGTAGAGGGAAGTGCAGATATACAACTATTAGAAACAGGATACACCTATTGACAACTGTGAATTTTAGAAATGCCAAACAGAAAGATACCCAAAGGTAGAGGAATTAGAACCAACATATAAGCAGGGTTAAGAAGCTTTTGTCGAAAATTCAAGACTCCTTGCAATGAGGTGGCAGAGTCAGACTATAACGTGAGGAAAAGACTGACAGGTATAGAAGAAGGGTTCAAGACACTGACAATAATGAAAGTGTTTTGATGACCAAAATATTTCCACTAGCACTGGGAAAGAGATAGGGCTCTCAGCATATAATGTTTCTGAGCCAACGAGCCCACGGACGAGCCCACGGAAGCTGTGAGGGAGAGAAACCAGGGACAAGAGCCTGTCAGGCTGGTGCTCTGCATAGCCCTGGACGCCTCTAAGATACCTTTGTGCCCAAGGGAGGGCTTTAAAAACACTGCTGGGAAAGCACACACTGTGGCATTAAGCAAAGATCTCTAGATGTGGAGAAAGGGGACATGAGTCCTAGTATTATTTCTCCCACTAACTAGCTGATTCTCTTCAGAAAGTCACTCTGACTAAACTTCATGATTCCCAGGAGGAGACTAGATTAGTAATAATAATGTAAGCTAGGTGGCATTCTAATGCTCTACATGCATTAAATCAGAGTTAACCCTCACAAGAATCTTATCATTTTACAGATAAGGAAACTGAGGAAGTTAAGTAATTTGCCCAAGATAACACAGCTAGAAATTAACAGAGCTGGGATTTCACCCTAAACAGGCTGTTTCTAGGGCCCAAGTCCTTCCTTAGCCACTATTTATTAGAGTACCTCTAAGGTACTTCCAGATGTACAATTTTGTAATTTTAAAGAAATAAAACAGAAATTACAGATGACAACACTTGCAAGAGAACAAAAGCCTACGGAAAATAGATATTACAATGAACATAAACAGATAAAGCTCTACTTTTTATTTCAGAAATAGTCATACTCCTATACCTTGCCGTGCTCTCTACTGCTGACAAATAGGAGAGAGAGAAAATTTATAGTTGGATGATTTGTTCCTTTAAAAAGATTCAGGTCAAATATAATAGAATTTTGAGAAATATTTTATATAAGATGTCCTTGACTGTTCTAACCAGCAGGTAACATTGTTTTGCGGTTTAATTACTTAGCCTTTACATATTTTAAGATGTCTACTCCATATAGTAAACAGTTACAAAGCCATTAAAAAGGTAGTGTTTATTATTTAATGAAATGTAAAGATATTTATGAAAGATTATTAAGCATATTAAACATCATATAAAGGATGTTTACTAGAACACTAAACAGTTCCTATTTTGAGGTAATGGGAGTTGGATTTATAGTCACTTTTTTTCTTTACATTTTCTGCATTATTGGGTTTGTAAAAATTCTGAGCATGCATTCTTATTCATAAATCAGAAAAACAGGTAGTTTATTGTTTCAGAAGGAAAAAACTCTACAGCTCAAGCTTGAGGGCCCACAGCCACCAGGTGGGGACAGGCGCTAGATGCTGGATGGTAAGGACCAGTGACCTCTTAAAAGACAACTTAGATAAACAGAGAGGTCAGAATAACACCCTGTGAGCTTTATAGTTTATAAACACAATAACATTCACTTATAAAAACACATTGAGATTTAATACACATGAAAAATAGATGTGACAAAAATCTCAGAAATTGCTCTACCATTTTCTTAGACAACAATATCAGGTATAACTATCCTGTCCAATTAAAATTGCCTAATATTAATTATATACCATAAAATAAATTATTTCTTTCACTTACTATCTGTATTATGGCCAAGGAATGTTCTTCTTTTCAATGAATTAATCATTTCTTTTTCCCTATTAAATCTTTTCTCAAATTGCTCAAGAACCTCATAAAACGAACCTTCATTCCCAGCCAGCAAAACCCTTAAAGTGATTTGCTTATATTTCTACGGCATATAAGTAAGTGAAAACCATAATACAGTAAATAATTATGAGATTGAACAAAAACTGGCTTCCAGACAGGTACCATTAGTGAATTGCTATTTCAATGTCCTAAACAGTCACCTGAGTTAATTCAATTTTCATATTGTTTAATTTTTGTCTTTAAAATCACTCTTCAGAGAATGGAAAACTGGCTCAATATCTCAACTGTGACTGATGGCACAGTTTCTGAACATTCTTACTTATTTCGTTTTGCTATTTAGAAATATTCTAATACCATGACCAAGAATTTAACAACAGCTATCTAACAGGTATTATTTATCTTAAAAGGAATACTGTTATTAGATTTATGACATTGGTAGAACTAGAAAAGAAGGTACTAAGAAAAAATACAAAAATAACAAACTTATTTTTTAATATGATGTATTTTAATGTGTTCTGTTATCTTTTAAGTTTTATAAACCACAGACATATATTAATTGTCAGATATGAATGATGACCTTTTTGAAAAAAAACTTATTTGTCATATACAGAGGACATAAAGTGTCGCTGCCCTCACTCAGGCACTCATTTGACTCATGGTGCAGTCTTGAATAATTTTAAACCAAACATGACTGCAGCAATCAATTTTCGTCCAATGTATTGGGCATGAGTTAAAGCCAATTAAAAAACCATTTTTGGTGCAATTCAAGAGGAAAACTATATAAACCCATGAAAAACAAATTTCAGTCCTAGACATGAGTCATCACTATTCTAAATATTGGTGTCAGCCCCAAATCAAAAAGAACAAATCCTAAAATTGCATAGTCCACACTGGAAACTGCATTTATCAGCAATGATTTTACACAATTATTATTTTTTATAAGAAATTGACCTGAAAGGAAAATCATGCTCTTCTGCCTCATATCTGAATAATTTTTACAATGAAATTAATAGGTAGTTTACAGCAGCTCCTTGAGTTTCTGAATTAAGAACTGAGGTAAAAAGTCATCTGTGACCTTTATATAAAGAAAGCAAAACATTTTACCTATAATTTTAAAGTATCTTTTACCTATTAGACCATGTCTTCTTTCACATGAATATAGTGGCTCTCTTTTAAGGCCATAAAATGAAACAATCCCTGTACGCTCCAGATATTCTTAGGGTAATCAAAGCAGCAAAATTGAAGCTTCTAGGTTGGAAATTACAGGCTATAAAATACGGCCATACATTTTCAATCTGTATATTAAAAAGGCCTTTCAAGTTCACGGCTGTCTTGTTTAAAAGTATTCACGCAGACCTGAATTCTGGTTCTGCCTCTCCTGTGTCCTTGGTATATGACTTTGGGCAAGTTGCCCAACCTCTCTAAGCCTCAGCTTTCTCATTCTTAAAATGGGTATTAAAAATAGCCTACCTTTTAGGGCTGTTGTGAACATTAAGTGACTAAAGTATTTGTCATGTACCTGGCACAGAGTGAATCTTCATTAGATGACAGAACTAGATAAAGGAAAACCCAGTGATTCTCACACATGGCTGTGCAACAATGCCTCAACCTACCTGTAAGGTTTTTTCTTTTCAAGTTCAGATACTTCCCCTCTACCTCAAGAGATTTCACTGTAATTCTGAGGTGTAATCTAAGCATATATGTGTATGAAAAGCTCCACAGTTGATTCTGATGAACAACTGATTTAGAGCAAAAATCAGTACAGGTTTTTCAGTTGTGCAATTTACATGGAGTTAAACAGTGGCTTGAACTATTTTGGTTCCGTTATCTCTGCTGAGCAGATTAATTGGAAAAAATGCCAATTTTATACTTTGTTTTATACTGAAAAAGATTTAACTAGGATATCTTTAAAAGATTTTATTTACATTCATATTGCTATGAGGTCACAGAATAAGTGTGATTTTCTACAACTTCCTGTTAGTAAAATGAAAGAACCTGTGAGATAACCCTGGGAAATTGTAGTCATTCCACTGGCATAGATATTCTTATGTTTGTTACTTCTATTTAATAAACATAGGCAGATAAGCCAAAATTACTTAATCAGTTTTTTCAGTTATATTTTCCTTTTGAGTTAGTTCATTTCTAACTGTGCTACTTCAAGTAAGCACTCTCCTCAATGATAGAGATCAGGTGGTGCCATGCTGTTAAAAAAAAAAAAAAAAAAACTACCAGAAAAATATACATGTTGGACTGACATGACCACCCCACAAGTTACTCACCATGATTGTTTAACAGAAACACGTGCATTTTCCTTAAGAGCCAATTTTAAATATTAACAGAAATCAGGACTCTCCTTAATATCTTCCCCTTAGTGGAGACTTATTTATTAGATGAACAACCTGTTACCTTGGAAGGGAAAGAGATATGTCCTAGTAGATCATGGGTATTAGCAATGTCAGTAAAGGTGGCAGTGTAAGCCTAGGGGAACAAAGGACAGTCAGGTCCTAAAAGAATCTAGAGAAGATGATAAGGAGGTGAGGAAACAAATCAGATAGTTTCCACCATTTGTTCCTAGGGCAAGTCTGGGTGCAGCTGGTACATTCTCAGACTTACGGCTTTTATAGGCCTTCTTGGTAGGAAACCAGGGTGATTTATACCCTGGCATATCTGTATACTGGAATTCAGAGAAATTCCAATGCTGCTACACCACCAGAGTTTTAATTTAGAGTTTCTAGAGAACAAGACTATTGTTATACCCTCTCTGTGGATTTAAGAATGCAAACTGCATAGATTACCTTAGGGCTCATTGGGACAACACTTATTCTCTGGGGACTCCCTACCCTCGGGGTTTAGAAATGACTCTGCAATCTAAATGTAATTCAACAACATGTATTGGCAAGCTGTTGGTAGATCAAGGAGATGTTGGTCAAGATGTCGATGAGGGAGTTGGTATGCTCAGATTCTAGTTTTTAAACTTTTTGTGAATCACTGTGTTTCTATATATAAAGCAAATGATTGTGTTTGCTTGTTTTACTTTGTAGGGTTATTGTAAAGCTAAAAGAAAAGTAAATCTATGAACACTGGAAAAATTTTTTATTGGCATAAGAAATTAGAGGAAAATAATTTTTAATGTATATAACTTTCTAGTAAATTATACAAATGCCTGTCAGGAACATATTTCCTTTTTTAAACTTAAGTAAACTTTTTCTTTTTCAATATGATTCTTGAAAGTTTCAAAATCAACTCATCAGATAAGAACTCTATGTTAAAACTTCAAAAAGTGAAATTGCCTGACACTTGCTGAAATATCATGGAACACGAAAAAGAAAATCTATAGAAAATGCAGAACCTTCCATTTCCTTTTTTGTTTATGAATATAAGGTTTTATCTAAGTCTCGCCTGAGACAATTAGTTTCAAAAACGTGGCTCTTTGAAATTTCAGAGAGGAAAGAGCCCCTTCAGAGTTTTTCGTTTAACCAGCAGAGAATTGCATTGTCACAGCTGGAAGCTGAACAGCTGTTGACTCTGACATTTTTCTGTTCCCCTGAGTGAGAGTTCAAGGACCCTCTCTGTGCCATCAGGAGGACAGCCAGTAAAGGGATCAGAAACATATTCCAGTGCAACTCAACTCCAAGGCCACCCTAGAAGACTGGAGAACAGATCTCAGAGCCACTGTCGCCCAAATGGTAGAGACAGTCTCCCTGTTGAGGAAAACCAGCCTCCATGAGAATCTACTTTCTGACTCATGGCCAGATCTCAAGGCTTATGTTACCTGAGGCACCCTTGATATTGGCCAGTCTCAGGAATTTGCTGTCCTTTTAGAATTTATCAATATATATCTCTTTTTTTTCACATATATAGGAAATTTCCTTTTCACTCAGAGTGCATTTCTGGGTGCTTCTTAGTGGATACTAAATAGCTAACTCCATTTTGATTTTATAGAAAGAAAAACAAACAAAAAGAATATTTCAGAATAGCTGTCACTGCAGCACTATTTATTGCATCCACTAGAGGACTCCTCTCAGAATAACTCAAAATCTCTCCCTTCTCATTTTCTATGGCCTCTGGCATTTGATGCTCAACTAACTCTCGAGTTGGGCCACTGGCTACATATCAGTGTTAGAATGAAAACATTCCCCCTACTTTAACACCTCCTGCTAGTTCAATAAAGCGATGTTTAAATAACCAAACTGGCTTCAATGAACTGTACTTGCCATTTTTTCCTGCTTCTTAGCTAGATAAAATGGAGATAATTAGGAAGTGGATGAGCAGGTTTAATGAAAGCCAGTTTCTTTTGGTATACTCCTGAAGCAGCAATCATCATCTGTTTGGCTTTTGAAGAGCAACAATTATAATCACTTAAACCCCCAAGGGGAACAAAAATAGAATTTACATTAGCATATAAAATATACAGCTGGATTGGGCAAGCCTACAAAATTCTGGGGAAATCATTCTAATCTGAATGCTATTCAAACTCACAAGTAAAATGAGTTCAAGAGTATTTTACATACTTCCTTCCTATAAAATAATACTTATAACAATGTTGAGAGGATTTTCCTAAAAATGAACACAGGGAAATAAAAAACTGTTGCCAGGAGAGAATCCCAGAGGGAATCAGCTAAACTGTATTGCCAAGATATCAGAGAGCAAAATGCATAATGATATTCACACAAAGTACTAATCACTCTGAAGTGAAGGTTTTTTACAGTAAAACTACACGTGTTTAGGAGTTTAAGAAACAAATTTTGTTCTGATCACTGGTATAACTTACTTATAAATAAGGAAAATTTCAGATTAATAGTACTTCCCTTCTCCTCCACTGCAGATGTGAAAGTAATACAAAGGAAAGTGAAATTGCTTAAGTTGATAATCTATTGTTATAAAACAGAACTCTGTTTCCTATTTTAAAATATTTTCATATCATTTCCTCTCAAACAATCTCTTTCTTACACCCCCCTTTCTAACTGTAGCCCAGATCACAGGCAACCTCCCTCATCATTTACATTATTTAATTATATCTGCTTTTGTGTGCCTTTCACAGTTTACAAGATGCTTTTTTTTTTTTTTTTTTTTTTTGGTAGAGCATAGAAGAATGAAAATGGGGCCTTTGCTTTATCCATTATGCTACTAGCAACAAAACACTAACATAATCAATATATTAAAGGCTTTCCCGGCTGTGCACATTTGTCAAAGGCAGTGTATCTGAGAAATTACACTAATGAATCTTGAACAACTCAGCATCCTACACAGAAAACTTGTTCTCTCTCATTATAAGTACATATCAATATGTAAAGACAAGAAAAATATATACTTCATCTTTCTATATATTATTTGAAGAGCCACTGTTACATTTCTTTAAAATGGAAAAAAAGTCAGTAAGCAAAATTCCACCGCCACTGAGAAGCCTTCCTGAACACCACACTAAAGCCAACCACAGGCATGTTAGCGATAGCTTCTTCTGTGCTCCTAAAAACACTTTTTACATATCTCTGATACCAATTATCTCACTACGTTATAACCATCTGTTGACATCTCTATCTCTTACACAGAGTATGCATTACTTGACAGCACAGCCATCTTCTCCAGCCAAGTATTATCAGGTCCTAGCACCGTGCCTAACCCAGTAAGCATGTAATAATGTCTGCTGAGTGAAGTGTATCATTCACTGCATTCTAAGACATCAAAATGTGGTATTCATGGTAGGAATCAAACTTATATATTAAATATCTCTACAACAGTGTAAGATTTAATGATAAATTAAGCACTGAGAAATTAGAAATTCAAAAGTCTAGATTTCTGTAGCAATCTTAGCTCTAATTATCTTTAACAAAGGATCATGGTAGTATTTTAGATTTTGTTAAATATTTATAATGTTAATCAGCTCTTTAAACTACCTATCCCATAGTTAATTATTTTTACTGAAAACACTTGAAAAGCTGAGTTCTTAGTTCTTAATGGTAATGACCTCAGGTTTCATTAACTTTATAATCTCTATTTTTAAAAAATTAAAAGCATTAACACTGCCTTCTCAGGCTTTGTCAATGTCTGTCAAGTGAGGCGGTATCTAGCTTGTGTTACTCTGCCCTTTCTGTAATGCTCTGAGAGGCTTTGAAAATCTACAACATATAACTTTACTTTGAACACAAAATGTGATGATTTTATATTCAAAAGGATTTGCAGGGATAATTGTGGTGCATAGCTTGAAGGATTCCAGGACCTATGCAGGAACTTCCTTAAGATCCTCTCTTTTTGTCTTACTTTTAACATAATTCACATTTTTCCTACTAGTTTTCCAAGTGAAATTATCATTCTGTACAATTATGACAAAGCAATAATGGAGAGGTAGAAGAAAATAGACTCCAGAAGACCTATCCTAAAATACTCCTGGATTTGTACAGTAATAGTTAATATTCTTATCATTAGATAAAATTATGTTTTGAGGAATTAATTATACCATAAATTTAAAACTGAACAATAACTTCCCCTTTTAGCTTCATATTGCTATAACCATAACTTTTATATGTATACTTATATATATTCATCATTTATATAGACAGATTTGTGCACTAATGAATTTGAATGGAAAGAAAAATTCTATAGATGGTTGTATGATTTTAATACATAATCATGTAATATAAATTTCCACATCAATGGATGAAACAGAAAATTATATGAACACTTTATTAGCTATTAAAAAAACTTGGCCTGAATTTTATTTAAAATTAGACCAGTAACTAAAATTAGTTTTGAGAGGGGTAAAAATTCAGGGGTTTTTCCAAGATCAAAGTGAAACAGAGTGGTTGAATGCTAGAATACTGTGGGGTTGAAATGCTCAAACCTCATAATTCTCCCCTTTATAACCTGGTTCTTAAAATTCCAAAATTATCTGACTTAAAAAAAATCTACTAGTACTCTCACAGTAATGAGGTTTAAACATGATTAATTTCGATGGTTTCACTTTATAAAAAATTGAAACTTACAAAATGGATGTATCAATTTTTTTAAGTCATTCACTTAACAAGATCATTAATTCAAATACTCTTTTAACGTGCGAGCACTCTGCATTTTTTAAAAAAAGGCAATAAAAAAAAAAGATTTACACAAAACAACTCAGGAGCCCATTTATTGCATATAGTGCAGATAGAGTTATTCTGAGTGCTTTCATTTCTTCTCAGGTGAAAAGTGAAATATTGAGCAGGTTTCTGTTGAATGTCAATGATGTCCTTAAACAGATTTCATTGTTACTTAAAGAGGCTTGAATGAATTACCTTGATAAAATCTTACAATCTCTACTCCACATCTAAGCTAATAAACAAACCCAAGAATAGGCAATATTTATGTCCCAATCTCTCAGGTCCAAAGATTTCATAAATAAAAAAGATCAAACTTAGAGCATTTTGATGGGAAAGGATGTTTTCTCATCATCTTTAATGTTTAAAAAGGAATCATATAGTAGGGCCCTACTTAAAACTTTTTATTTTCTGTATCACTTACATGTTTCTTTAGTTCACAAAATGAGGGCAGTTTAAAAAATCCCCCTTATTCACTGTGATTAGAAGTTAATTAAGTATATTAAACTCTAGCTTAGAAAATACATATTATCGTAAAAATATCAAATGATTTGCTACCTACAAAAATCATAAGATTTTATTACATTACCAAATGTAAGTGTAATCAAAATTTTAAAAGTCTTGAAAATGAAAAATTAAATCCCATTTTAGTCATTAAAGTTTTTAAAATTACCCTGCTTATTTAAGTTCCTTTTTAAGGAAAATTGGGTACAGTTAGGTCTTCCTTTTATTTAGTAGGTATTTTTGCTATTTATTTTGAAATACTTTTGTCACTATAACTGAGTTAATCTTTCTCTCCTTTTGTTTTTGGAATAGAATCGAGAATATAATACATTCTCCATAATTAATGTCCCAAAAGAGAAATAACCAGACAAACCAGGCTAATTTATCCAAACCCAATTTGGGTACAGTTAAAAATATTTCAGAGAAACTTTTTTCTTCAAAAATGTTGTATTGCAAAAGTGCCAAGATTGACAGGCAATTCCTAACCTCAGAATTTGTGGCAATTACGTGAGCTTTATGTGGAAGGCCTTTTAAAATCTTATCTTTCTATTATTTGATTGTCATTTTGTTTGACTTTGGATCCAACTTTGGAGTTAGATAGATTTTTGATTCACATCCTCACTTTATGGTTCATGAGCTGTATTACTTTAGGTACTCAGTTTCTAGGTGAAATAAAAGCTACCACCTAAAGTGTTCTGAAGATTAGCTGAGATATTGCATATAAGGCACTTACATATATGATTAAATTCATGACTGAGTCATAGCAGGTAGACAACACATGTTAACTATTAAGAGTCATAGCAGGTAGACAACACATGTTAACTATTAAAAGTCAACTTCTTTGAGATTTTAGATTGTATATTTGACATAGGATACACACTACATTTAATACCAATTAGAAACAATAAATGAAGATTATTTTTGCATTTTTAAAATTATAATGTTACTTCAGCCATTCTTTTTGGCCTTTATGCTTGCAGGTACATTGCATCCCCTGGATAAGGTACAAAGGGCAAAACCTGCAATGTACCATTAGATAACCCGGCTGCCATTCACTGCCACTTCGCACATCTCACTTTTCTCCTTTATGCATGAATACTTTTTCACTTAAAGTGAGTCACTGTTATTGGAAGCAATGACTTTCTATGAGAGTATTGCTTAGTTGAAAACACTTAAGAATTTTGTGCTTATGAACATTATAGCTTTCTGCTATTTGTTAAACTTATTCTAATAAACTGAGTTTCAAGAAAAATATCAGAACACGAGCACTGTATTTCCAATGTGCCAATAACATAAATAGAACATTTATAATTTTGGTATAAAAGCAATTATACTGAAAATAAAATGTTCATATTTTGTAGAAAAAAATTGGTAATTGTACTTTTACATTTTAAATTTCCATATTAAGAATATTTAGCAAACCTAAAATTGGCACAGAATTATGGTGAGGAAAGTATGAGGAATATATAGCATTAAATATATAGCATTAAAAAGTCTAAATATTTTAAAGGCAGTTAAACTACATGCACTATTAATTATTTAGAAGATAATTTTCAATTACCAAGCTTATTTTAAATGATAATTTTTAATGAATTACTTCAACTAAAACAGTATTTTCAGTGTTCAGGTAAAAATGAAGTAAATCTGATGGCTTGTTTGAGATTATGATTAAAATAACTCTGAATAAAATTGTTTTTCTCCACATGTCAAAGTAATTTAATTTTACATATATACAGGACATATATTTACTTATAAATATCTATACATCAGTAGTAGATAATGAATTCTTATTTAGCACTGTATATATATAGTTCAAGATGTTTATTTTAAAACCCCAGTTAGTGTTAGTATAGTTAAGAATTATAAAATTAAATCCTATGATAGTTGAGTAATATGATGTAAAATTAATTATATAGTTAAGAACATTGCTAGCTGACTGCCTGTGGTCTAAGGATATTAGTGGGTAGAAAAAGCAAATTTCTCAGCTGAAATTCTTGCTAATACAAAGATATAAAATACTATAAACTCTTCTTTTTTCACAAATTTTACTGAATTGATTCCTCTTGTACCAACAAATTAATAGTTTAACCATTTTGGTGTTTTAGCTCTCAAAAACTGTTTTAAGGATGGTTATTGCCAAGAGCTAGACTAAAATCAATAGTGATGACTTTGGAAGCTGACTGCATAAGGTATTACTTTCCTGTGGTAGTTACTGTTGAACTACAGTAACTTCATGTAGAATAGGCAAAAAATAAGTCAGTTGTTAAAATAAGTTATTAAAATATATGCCCACTAAAATACATTAAGCTGTATTGCAATACAATCATTTTTTAAATTATTTTCTGTGTTTTCTATGATCACGGGAAGTTTACAATTTAAAAGTATTTCAGAATAGGGCTTGAGAAATGCAGGCACATGCAATTATATCTACACACATAAAAAAGAAAATTAAGAATGGACTCAACAAAACAATTCCTTTCAGTGGGTATTTCTGTTTCCATCCCATCCTTCAAATGAGAAAACTTAGATGGCCTTGCCTCATCAGAGAATGGTCAGGTCCATTCCAATATAGGGCATCCCAGTTCTCTCCATGGCAACAGCCCTGGATAAGTTAAAAGGCAACTGAAAGTTTTTAAGACTACTAAGCACTATTAATCCTTTTTTAAAAGTGCAGAATAGGCCAAACAATGTAGAATTCTCCAGAGCAAAAGTTGTCTTTTACCAAACTTGGAATTGTTTACATTGTCACAAATACTGTGTTGGATACCTATTCTTGGAAAATGAATGAGATAAAGGGGCAAAACACGGAAGTCCATCCCTGGAATATACCTCCTATTAAAGACAAAAGGGATTAGGAACGGATGCTGAAGAAGGACTCTTAAATGAATCTGTACACTTTAAAAAGTGGGATGAATGGGAAGAGGGAGGAGAGGAAAGGGCAGTGGGAAGAAGGGTTAATAAGCAATTCCTTTCTCTAGTCTCAAACCTTTTAAGACCACAACTTTGCAAATGTATTATTTCATCATCATTTAGTATTTAAAATTTGTCTAAGAATAATGACTTCAAATGTTGCTACCTGAGGAAGTGTGAGGAAGAATGGTCTAACTGCAGGAGAGGACACGGAGATAGTTGTAGTGGCTGAGGATGACCCCATTGTTTCTTTTCTTCTTCAGGATTTTGATCAGGAATGACCCAGCTGATGTGCCGAGTTCAGGAAGTCAGAGCTGCAAAGTTCTTTTGAAACCAGACAATAACCTAGTTCCCTTCGCCTTCCTTCCCTGTACCTCTCCCCTGCTGACTGCCAACTCTCACCCACTTTACCTATGACCATCCCAAGAGTATCAAACATATAAATATAGAACTTGTCCACTGACCATAGTAGAGAGAAAAACAAAATTAGCACTACTGGTTTGTACGGGTTTCTTTTTGTTGTTGTTTAACCACCCCCTCCTCCCAGCCCCCAACCCTTTGTGTGTGAGGATTCCCCTTCAAACCACCCACAGACCGAGCAGACGAGAAGAAATGGCAATTTTCGGTTTAAAAGTTCACTTACCACGGCAACCTCATATTGCTTTGTCATGCTTTTTGCACTTAAATTTTCAAAACTGCTTGTGCTGGGCGCAGAACTGGGAAGGCAGGGCTAAAGTATCTCTAGTAATCACAACAAAAAGGAGAGAACATTCACCAATCAGAATTACATTTAAATGCACAATCAAACCCCAGAGCAAGAAGCACGGTTCAGAACACACCGGGGAGGGGGTGGGGGTGGGAAAAGCCAAACTAACAAAACAAAAGGTAAAGGGGCGAGTTGAGTGGTTGGAGGGGAAATTGATCCAAGCCGCCTTTTGACCATGGACTGGCCTAAAACCACCACCACCACCACCCCCGCCCCCAGCACCCCCGCGATTACCCGAGTGACTGCACTTGCCTCCAGCCAGCTCAACTGCAGGAGAGGAAATCCCCATCTAAGTTCACTAGCCCTGCCACAGTCTTCCACTGCCTGATGGGTTCCTCCAAGAAAACACTTCCAGAGGCATTCATCCACTTGAGGTCTGGGGTTGGCTGCTGCTGCGAGGCTGCTGCAGCCGAGGCTGCTGCGAGCAGCTGCTAGGATCGTTGCCGTCTCGTTCCTGCCTCTTTCGAGCTGCACAATAGCCTCGGCTGGGTGCACCTCATTAAGCCAGCCGAGAGCCCCAGGAGCAGGGCAAGCAGTGTGACAGCGCTACCTCTTTGTAATGACTGTATGATGGATGCAACCGAAGGGTGGGGTCTGGGTGGGTCAACACTGTTAACGACAGTATGTATCATTCTGTCCGTCCTCCAGGAGAGGGAAGCCCCCTGCCCTACCCTCAGGTCTCGGGGTCTCTCTCTCTCTCTCTTCTCTCTTCCCCCCCCCAACTCTCGTCTCTGTCCCCTGTCACTCGCGCGCGCACACACACACAAGCACACACACTTTCCTCCCTCTTCCCCCACCTCCCTATGCCATTTTCTGCAGTCAGCGTTCAAAAAAGTACGAAAACCATCGGGTAATTTCCAACTGAACCGATTACGGACGGCGAATTTATCCAAACACTTAAGGAAGACGATCCTAAAATCGAAAAACGAAGGCGGAAGGGGCGAGAAGAACGGGGTGGAGTTGGGTGGAGGAGCGAGCGGGACGTTAACTGGCCAATAGTTTGCAACTGCCGGTCAACACGCGTAGCCGACTCAGCGCTGCTCGTGAGGCGCGGGACGCCGCCTGCACGTGCGCCGCGCTCCTCCCAGTGCCCGGGACGGTGTCGGGGGCGGGCTGCAGGGTGAGAAGAGCAAAATAAAACCAGCCCTAGAGGCGCCGGCTGGGGCCAAGATTGCAGGAGTAAGTTCTACATCCAAGTCAGCGCGCAGCCAGTTGGGGAAGAACTCTGCAACCAGACTGAAAGAAAGTCCGACCCACCCGGGAGGGCTGCCAGGGAGTGTCAGGGTCGGAGACTCTAGGCGGGCGAGGGCTCCTTCCCCTGGCCATTGGGTCCCCCTTTGGACCAACACCCCCGTCCCGCTTCAGAGCGTCGGCCCCACAGGTGCGCAGCTTAGTCACCACGTTGGGGACTAGACCCCCGCCTCTCTCTCTCTTCTCTTTCTCTCCGGACCCGACATCCTCTTCACGTTTCACTCCATTCTTCACGTCACTCCATCTCTTCACATCTCACGTCTCACGTCTCCAGTCTCTTCACGTCTCACTCCATCTCTTCAGGTCTCACGTCTCCAGTCTTGTCTGTGCTAGCCATGCTGCCCCAGGGAGGCAAAAACCAAAAAACAAAAAAACTCTCCTTTCCCCCCCTTTAAGGGGAGCCTTGGATCTTTGTTTCACTGCCACCTCACTGACACCACCTCATTGACATTTTACCTCCTTTCAGTTTTGTTAATGGTCCCAAGAACCTAGTTCACAGGCATCGGTTTTTCTGCTATAGGAAAGGCTTGCAGAAAGATTTTTATTTCCCTATGTGGACAAGTATACTTATTTTACATTCAGCTTCCCGTTTCCAACTTAACTATGATGCTGTACGCTCTTCATGTGGCTACAGAGCACCTTCCAGACATCCTGAGCGATTTCTCCAGAACCGCGTGGATGCCATATATTTACGTTTATTAGAGTTTATGGAGCACCACTTCTCTGACTCTGTGCAATAGACTTCTATGTTTTTATCATTGATGTCTTATAGCAGTAAGAGAAAGCAAGAAGCATAGAGTAAACAGGGTATTTATGTCTAATGAAGCATCTCTCCCTTTTTATGTCGGCCATTTATTAATCACTTAAAATTTGTGTAGGTTGTGCAGCCTGCTCTAGGCCATGGGATAGCACTAAAGATTTTATGCCACTCCTCAAAGAGCTTCTGATCCATGGGGAAGGCAAAAGAACCTTTAGCTCTTAATTGCTTCTAACAAGAAACCGCTTTTAATAGATGGAAAGGAGAGACCTTGTCAGAAAGCTTTCAGCAAAGGAAAGGAACACTGTGGTGTTGACCTCAGTGGTTCTTTCAGGTCATAAACCTGCAAGGCCTCAGAAGTCTCCTCTCATTTATTTATTTATTTATTTTTTAACCAATTGCTTTTCCCACCTTTTTACAATTGTATGTTTTGAAGGTAGTACCAGACTTCTGTTCGCATATTTCCTAGAATTAAATATAAAGGAAAGGGTAGGGGGCAAGAGAAGGCCAGTTGGAATTAGTGAGAAATGTAAATTAATTGACTAATTAATTAATTTACTAACAGTAACACCAACTTAAGCTTGCCTAAAAGAAGTCCTTAGTGATATAACTTAATGAGTAAAAATAAGAATTACAGATAATTATATATGATGTGTAATTGTATGAAATTAGCAAAATAATTGTTTTTATGTAAATAGTTCTTTGTAAGGGCGTCTGAAAACTGTTCAAACATTTCCTCTTACATTGTTTTAGTAATAAAGTTGCATAATGAAAAAGATAAGTATAAAATAGTTGGGAGTGGAGAGAGTTAATTGATTTTGTAGTATGTTATTAATTGTAATCATAACAAAAGTTTATTATTAAAGTTCTCCATTTCTTTAAAACCTAGATGGGCAAGATACTAAATACTTTTCTTGGAATATGTCATCTTGATTGAAAGCTACTAGGATATTTTTGAAAAAATAGCTCATTAGCTGGCCGGGTAAGTTTGTTTGTTTACAATGAACTTTTCAATGATGGTGGTAGGCATCCTGGAAGATAGCCACTTTACTAAGTTCATTTTTCTCTGTTCTTGTCTGCTTCTTTAACCTTGAACTTTATTTAGTCAGGGAAAATGGAAGGAATGGGAATGCTAACTAATGGAAGAAAGATATTTTCTTTAAACTTTGAAAAACAGACTTAAGTAATTGAACCATAAATTTAGAAACCGGGCTTTTAACAAATGAAAATTTTAAGATGTATAAAAACAGCTCCCATAAGTTTATGCACCAAATGTATTAACCTTGTGATATATAAGATTGCACCTGGGAAAAGTTAACACCATTGGAGATTATTAAGACTTACCGGGCCGGGCGCGGTGGCTCAAGCCTGTAATCCCAGCACTTTGGGAGGCCGAGACGGGCGGATCACGAGGTCAGGAGATCGAGACCATTCTGGCTAACACGGTGAAACCCCGTCTCTACTAAAAAATACAAAAAACTAGCCGGGTGAGGTGGCAGGTGCCTGTAGTCCCAGCTACTTGGGAGGCTGAGGCAGGAGAATGGCATGAACCCGGGAGGCGGAGCTTGCAGTGAGCTGAGATCCGGCCACTGCACTCCAGCCTGGGTGACAGAGCGAGACTCCGTCTCCAAAAAAAAAAAAAAAAAAGACTTACCAACTCACTCAGCTTTAATAAGGAGAACTTGAGCCAAGTGTGGAAGACAGTTGTACCGAATTGGCCAGAATTATACAGTTAAATGTAAATACATTTTTTTCTGGGAGGTAAAGATATTAAGCCCCCCAAAACACTTTAGATATGTTTTTTAAAAACTACTGTCCTGCAAAAATGTTTGTCCTACCAAAAGTTTCTAGCCTCTTCCATAATAACCTCTATGACAGTGTTAGTACCACTTGGAAAAGATGTTTAATATCTGAACACGGTAATACGTTCTATTTCCTATTTTTGTTAATGGGATTATACGTGTGATATATTTCAGGCTCTGCATTATCTATGGCAGGAAAAAATTGAGGGCAAAAGAGTTTCTTTGGCATACATCAAGGACTACATTGCAATCAATACAAGCAAACCAAGTCTGGAAAATATATAAGCTAGGTGTTAAGTAAGTAATTCACTGTCTATAAATCTCCTACTAGTGGGTGAATGTTGAAAGTCACATAAGGGCTTCAGTGACTAATGGAATACAGTTGTTCATCCCAAGTGACCTTAGCTATCCTTTTAGAAACTTCTCAACAAGTTCTGCTACATGTAAGAACAAGATCATGTCCAAGAATTCAGTAAGGATTTTAAAGATTGTCTTGCATGCTGCCTTTGAAAAGCAAGTTCAATACTTAGTCTTTCAGAAAGCATTTGTTTGCATGCTGTTAAGATTTCTTTACCCAAGTTAGACAGCAGTTTCTAGAGTCATATAGAAATTGGTTCCAATGCTTATAAACTGGGTGACTTGTACAATTCTCTTAATGACTCTGGATCACACTTCCTTCTTTAGTAAAATTAAAAGAACAAGGACCAGCTCCTACAGTTGTGATGATTTAATGATACAAAGTGTAAAAACATACTGCCTAGTAAAATGTCAGTCCCATTGAGACAGACATTGTAATTTGCCTCACTGGATGTGAATTCTTAACCTCCTCCCTCCTTGTCTTTTTCTAACTTAGAGACTGGAAATTTGAATATTTCATTTCCCAGTTTTCTTTGCATCTAGTAGTGACTGTTTGACATAGTTGTGGCAAACTAAATGTAAATACGGCTGGGGGTGGTGGCTGACACCTGTAATCCCAGCATTTTGGGAGGCCGAGGTGGGCAGATCACCTGAGGTCAGGAGTTCAAAACCAACCTGGCTAACATGGCAAAAACCCATCTCTACTAAAAAATACAAAAATTAGCCGGGCATGGTGGTGTGTACCTGTAATCCCAGCTGCTTGGGAGGCTGAGACAGGAGAATTGCTTGAACCCAGGAGGCAGAGGTTGTAATGTGCTGAGATCACACCACTGCACCCCAGGCAACAGAGTGAGACTCTGTCTCAAAGAAAGAAAAATGTAAATACATATTTGCTGAGGAACCTTCTGAAAATGCTTTTGTTTTCCTGATTAAAGACTAATAGTGACAACTGCCACCACTTTTTGCTGCATTTGTCCTACCTGCTTCTTCCTATGTGGTATATGTGATATCTGGAGCTAGAGCAACCATCTTGCAGTTATGAACCAGTTGAAGACCAATCTCTGAAAGATGGTAAAGGAAGATAGGAAGAACCCAGGTTTCTGAAAGCAAACTTGACTTGCTGAATTAGTCCTGGACTGTTGACCTTTAGACATCTTGTTGTATACAAAAAAATAAATTGCTCTTTAGTTAAGCCATAGTTAGCTGAATGTTCCGAATATTATGATACTGACATATCTGCCATGATTGTTGTGGTTTTCTGCTTTTAAATAAAATCTGCCTTGATTGTATGACCCTGAATGTCAGTCATTTTGAAGAATTTCAGGTAAAAAAACTCTTCTGAGACTCCGCGCATGCACCTATGACTAGGTCACCGTTTTGAGTTTGGATGATCTGCTCAAATTATTGAACCTGGAGTGGGTTTGTAAGGACTTTTTTTTTTTTTAAAGTCCCACAACTGACAATTCTTTTTGAGGAAGTCCCATAATTGTACTAAAAGAGACTGAACCTAACATTTACATTGTCTAAATATCTTTTATCTTTCCTTTCATAATGTATTTTTGCTTTTGCTTTCAAATAAACATACTGGGATGTATTTATTTTGAATATATTGAAATATTTAGAATATTCACTTTGGAAAATGATAAATACTTATTTAATTAATGATCCTAGTTTGCTGCCATAGCTCCATACATTTTTTTTTTTTTTTTTTTTTTTTTTTTTTGGTAATACAAGGTCTTGCTCTGTTGTTCGAACTAGAGTGCAATGGTGCGATCATAACTCCCTGTAACCCCAGACTCCTGGCCTCAATCTATCGTCCATTCTCAGCCTCCCAAAGTGCTGGGATTATGGGCGTGACCCACCGCGACTGGTTTCTACACAATTTAAAATGTCCTCTTTAGGAGTCATGTTTACAACGGGAATCACAATTTAGGAGAATGTCAGCAATGTGGCAATAGTATGTTCTCTGAAGATTGGATTTAATCTAGGATAATACCTAAAACGTTGTTCAGAATCAAATCAAGTAAATTAAGTGAGCAATCACTTAAAAACTGGATACTACAGGATTTTTCATTGCTGTTACAAAAAAGTAGGTATATATGCAAAATAATAAGACCTAAAACATATCTGAATGTATTATAGCAAGGATAGCATCCTTCACATAAAGATATATCTTCCTAAGGGACTGCTTTGGAGGCCCACACACTTGGTCACATGTGTTAGCTAAACACGTCAGTCTCATAGCTATTTTCAGTTTAATTTATTTGAATAAACCAGATGTTTCCTTTTCACCTTTCCCCTTCCGTTCTGTCATAAATTTCTTATTCTGAAAAAGACTCAGTGTTCAATTGATTCAAAGCTATTTTTGTAGTACTATCACTTTAGTTGATTAAAAAAAAATATACAAGTAGCAAGACAGAATAGTGCCACGGACATGATAGTAAGACTTTGAATCAAACCGAATTTTATTTGAGCTCCAACCTTACTACTTACTAGCTATGTGATTTGAGTGTTTATTTAATCATTTCAGTCTGTTTTGTATCTGTAAAATGAATATAAAAATAGTATGTCTCTTAGAGAGTTATCATGAATACTAAGTAGGATAATAAACATGGGGTTTGTGTATAATGCTGTGCATATAGTAAGTGATTAATAAGCATTACTTATGATAATATGTTAGGCAAATAGCAAGGTTTTGAAATACGTAAAATGAAAAGAATATTAGGCCATTTATAGACGTTGCTACCAGTAACTGCAAATCTAAAAATGATTTAGCTAATTATGAGTTAATCATGGATAGTTAACATAGGCTGATCTGGATATTTATCTGTCATTTTGTTTGATGCAGTGGAAAAAATTTGGTCTTAAAATAAATAGGCCTAGTTCCAGTGTGTGATAATAGGTAAATCTCTGCCTATCTAAGTCTCATTTTCCACAGTATAATGTAACTAATGACCATTTTCCCAGGGAAATGTTCTTAAAAAGTAGGTAAGAACCTGGTAATTACTTCTGTCTCTCTTGTTAATAAAGAATAGAAACCCGGATGTATTTTCTAAGAACCAGGAAATCACAATTAACTTTGAGTTTACGAAAGATCTCCAGAGATATTTCATTACTTGGAGAACTAAGATCAGAGTAGAAGGTAGATTACTATTGATATAGGTCATATATGTTTATGACACATCAATCAGATGATTAGGAAAAAAATTAGTATTTTGGTGCAAGTTACTCAACTCCTCTGAGCCTGTTACTTCATCTGTGTAATGAGTAAGTAGACTATGAATGTAGCTTTCAGTTATTCAGTTATTTCTAGTTAATTTGTTTCTAGTTAATTTTAACAAAATAGAAAAGACAATTTTCTCATTTGATTCAACAAGACCTTCCCCTACTCACCTAATTGTATTAATCATGGAGGGGGATAGAATGTAGGCATGGGGAAAGAGGAAGTAAAATCATTCAGTGGTTTCTGATTGATTGGAGTTGATTATGTGTTTAAGGTAGAATATTAAAAAGAATATTTTTTTCAGGAAAAGGGGGAAGTCAAAGTCCTCTCAAAACTATTTAGATTTTTTAAATTTCTTATTTTACTAGGGGAGAAATATATCATGAATAATATATGTTAAGCTATGCCAGAAATAAAGCACTTAGAAATAAAATTATGTATGTTAGTTTTTTTTCTTTTTGTAAGAGGCAGGGTCTCTGTTGCCCAGGCTGGAGTGCACTGGTGAAGTCACAGCCCACTATAGCTTTGACCTCCTGGGCTCAGCTAATCCTCTCACCTTAGCCTCCCAAGTAGCATGCCACTATACCTGGCTAATTGTTTTTAATTTTTTTTGTAGAGAAATACAAAAGTGCTCATCTTCCTGCCTCCACCTTCTGCCTCGGCTTCTGAAAGTTCTCGGATTACAGGTGTGAACCATGGAACACAGCCTTATATGTTAAACTTTAATTTGTTTTACATAGAGTAGAAGACTCTGTTGTAGACCAATGCTTCTCAAAGTGTGATCCATAGCCAGCACCATTGTCACCTGGGAAATTGTTAGAAATGCACATTATTGGGCTTCATGCAAGACTTACTGAATAAGAAACTCAGGTAGACCCATCAACCTATGTTTTATTAATAGCAAGCCCTTCAGGTTATTCTGATGCAAACTAAGATTTGAAAACCACTGCTGTAGGCTTGAACAAAGGAGTACGTCCTTTGTAACTGAGATTGCAGTTTCTTCCATCAAGAGAAAGGAGTCTCTCTCTGTGTTCCTAGAATCTGGCCTAGTTTTGTAAAGTGCTTTGACCAACAGAATGTGGTAATAGTAACAACATGCCAGTTTGGAACCTTGGCCTCAAGAGTCCTTCACTTTTCCTCTCCCTTGTTACCCTGGTATCACCATGTAAATGGTCCTAAAGTAGCCTGGTAAAACATGACAGATGATATGGAGAAGAGTCCAGTTGTCCTAGCTGTGGCCATCAAGTTGCGACCAACCAGCCTAGAAGCCAACCAATTCCTAAACATGTGAGAGAGCCTAGCCAAGATCAGGAGAGCTGACCCATGGGTCCATGAGCAATAGTAAATGTTTATTGTTTTAAGCCACGAGCGCAGCGCAGTGGAACCTATATCCTTTTGGTTCCAAATTCCCTGTTACTACTCTCCCACTCTGAGGAACTAGGAGGACTATAAATACCTTCCAGTGTAAACTTCTTATTTCTCAGGTAATGAAACCAAAGAAGTGTAGTAATAACGTGTTTAACTCATTTACAATATGAAGTTTTCAATCTTTATAATGCTAAATTCTTACCTCTGATTATGAAAATGGAGACCCTGAGCAATAATGTCAGAGTCGTTTTGACCTGGGTAGATAATTTTCATTTTTAAATGAGTATAATAGGTGATTCTGCTGCAGATGGTCATAAATTATCCTGGAATGTCTAAGTCAAATTAGTTGTACAGCCAGGACTCAAAATCTGGTCTTCTCATTCCCAGTGAGGCCAACTTTAAACTACAGCAGTGATTTCAGCAGGGCAGGGAGATGGATTCCCTCTGGTGATGCAGGATTGACAGGAGGTGGTGTATAATAGAGTCATGCTAAGGAGCTTTTTCAAACCACCCCTTCATGGTCAGAAAACCCCTTTCAAAGTCCCCTCAAATGGGATCCCTTGCTATGGTAAACTACTGTTACTGATGGGTTTATGTTATCTTCTCCAGCCTTCAGGTATGCAAGAGTTAAAAATGAGCAGTCTGGCCAGGTGCGGTGGCTCACGCCTGTAATCCCAGCACTTTGGGAGGCCGAGGCAGGTGGATCACAAGGTCAGGAGATCGAGACCATCCTGGCTGACATGGTGAAACCCCATCTCTACTAAAAATACAAAAAATTAGCCAGGCGTGGTGGCAGGTGCCCGTAGTCCCAGCTACTGAGGACGCCGAGGCAGGAGAACAGTGTGAGCCCAGGAGGCAGAGCTTGCAGTGAGCCGAGATAGAGCCACTGCACTCCAGCCTGGGCAACACAGCGAGACTACGTCTCAAACAAACAAACAAACAAACAAACAAATCTGAGCAGTCCAAGGAAGATTGAGAAGTTACTTCTGTCCTGAGTTGTGCTGCCTCAATTAGTTTATCTGGTTAAATTTACTCTCACCCAGTATTATCTAATAAATAAAGGCTTCAGTGAGAATGGTACTCAGAAGTATTAAGTTTTGACAACAGTAATTATAATAATGACTAGCTTGGAGCCTGCTTGTATAGCTTTATACCATTCCCTAGTCGGGGCATTTAATTGCAACCCTACATTTAGATGACACCTATCTCTGGGTAAGAACAATATATGAATCTTTATGTTGGAAGTTTTCAGCCTAGTATTGATTCAGCCTAAAGGTTTTTCTACTCTGACCATAATTTTCTGGTATGCAGTCCCCTGCCTTTTTTCCTTTTGCTTTGCTAATGAGTATTAGATTCGTGTACATTAACCCACTGGTATCCCCATTCACAAATACTATTCATCACCTGCCCTAGAGCTCAATACTGCCTTTCAGTTTCTCTGATATTAAACCACCATCTATATGTCTGGATATCTGCTAATTTTTTGCTACAGGATTTACTTGCCAACTGTGTTTGTGTCTAGTCTGCTCCTCTTCTTCCCCTACCCGCCCCCGCCCAACATCCTTCCCATTCACAAGGAAAAAATATTGAAACCTTCCCTGGAATGTTTTATCCTTTGGATAATGAACCTCTTGCATGGTTTCTATGTTCAGACATCCTGTCTTTATTGTACAGTATAGGCTGTCTCATTGTGGCTGTCACCCACACCACTGAGGCCTCAGAAATGAATGGCAACAGATGGGAAGTGACGGAAATGTGGGCCATGTGCATGGTCCTTGGAAGACAGGGCAGTGCAGGTATCCCAAGGGCAGAGGCTTTTTCAGTTTTGGAATTCTATGGCTTTTTTTTTTTTTTTAATTACACTTTAAGTTCTGGGATACATGTGCAGAACATACAGGTTTGTTGCATAGGTATACATGTGCCATGGTGGTTTGCTGCACCCATCAACCCATCATCTACGTTAGGTATTTCTCCTAATGCTATCCCTCCCCTGGCCTCCCAACCCATGACAGGCCCCAGTGTATGATGTTCCCCTCCCTGTGTCCATGTGTTCTCATTGTTCAACTCCTACTTATGAGTGAGAACATGCGGTGTTTGGTTTTCTGTTCCTGTATTTGTTTGCTGAGAATGATGGTTTCCAGCCTCATCCATGTCCCTGTAAAGGACAAGAACTCATCCTTTTTTAAGGCTGCATAATATTCCATGGTATATATGTGCCACATTTTCTTTATCCAGTCTATCATTGATAGGCATTTGGGTGGGTTCCAAGTCTTTGCTATTGTGAATAGTGCTACAATAAACATTTGTGTGCATGTGTCTTTATAGTAGAATGATTTATAATCCTTTGGGTATATACCCAGTAATGGGATTGCTGGGTCAAATGATATTTCTGGTTCTAGATCCTTGAGGAGTCGCCACACTGTTGTTCACAGTGGTTGAACTAATTTACACTCCCGCTAACAGTGTAAAAGTGTTCCTATTTCTCCACATCCTCTCCAGCATCTGTTGTTTCCTGACTTTTTAATGATTGCCATCTAACTGGCATGAGATGGTATCTCATTGTGGTTTTGATTTGCATTTCTCTAATGACCAGTGATGGTGAGCTTTTTCTCCTGTGTTTATTGGCCACATAAATGTCTTTTGAGAAGTGTCTATTAATATCCTTTGCCCACTTTTTGATGGTTTTTCTTGTAAATTTGTTGAAGTTCCTTATAAATTCTAGATATTAGCCCTTTGTCAGATGGATAGATTGCAAAAATTTTCTCCCATTCTGTAGATTGCCTGTTCACTCTGATGATAGTTTCTTTTGTGTGCAAAAGCTGTTTAGTTTAACTAGCTCTTATTTGTCAATTTTGGCTTTTGTTCCCGTTGCCTTTTTTTTCTTTTTTTTTTTTGAGACGGAGTCTCGCTCTGTCGCCCAGGCTGGAGTGGTGCAGTGGCGCAATGTCGGCTCACTGCAAGCTCCGCCTCCCGGGTTCACGCCATTCTCCTGCCTCAGCCTCCTGAGTAGCTGAGACTACGGGCACTCACCACTGCGCCCGGCTAATTTTTTGTATTTTTAGTAGAGATGGGGTTTCACCGTGGTCTTGATCTCCTGACCTTGTGATCCGCCCCCCCCGGCCTCCCAAAGTGCTGGGATTACAGGTGTGAGCCACCACGCCCAGCCAATGTTCCCATTGCTTTTAGTGTTTTAGTCATGAAGTCTTTGCCCATGCCTATGTCGTGAATGGTATTGCCTAGATTCTCTTCTAGGGTTTTTATAGTTTTAGGTCTTATGTTTAAGTCTTTAATCCATCTTGAGTTAATTTGTGCATAAGGTGTAAGGAAAGAGTTCAGTTTCAGTTTTCTGCATATGGTTAGCCAGTTTTCCCAACACCATTTATTAAATAGGGAATCCTTTCCCCATTGGTTGTTTTTGTCAGGTTTGTCAAAGATCAAATGGTTGTAGATGTGTGGTGTTATTTCTGAGGCCTCTGTTCTGTTCCACTGGTGTAAATATCTGTTTTGGTACCAGTATCATGCTGTTTTGGTTACTGTAGCCTTGTAGTATAGTTCGAAGTCAGGTACCATGATGCCTCCAACTTTGTTCTTTTTGCTTAGAATTGTCATGGCTATATGGGCTCTTTTTTGGTTCCATTTGAAATTTAAAGTAGTTTTTCTAGTTCTGTGGAGAGAGTCATTGGTAGATTGATGGGGATAGCATTGAATCTATAAATTATTTTGGGCAGTATGGCCATTTTCATGATATTGATTCTTCCTACCCATAAACATGGAATTTTTTTCATTTCTTTGTATCCTCCTTATTTGCTTGAGCAGTGGTTTGTAGTTCTTATTGAAGAGGTCAGTCACAACCCTTGTAAGTTTTATTCCTAGGTGTTTTATTCTCTTTATAACAGTTGTGAATGGGAGTTCACTCATGATTTGGCTCTCTGTGTTTTATTGGTATATAGGAATGCTTGTGATTTTTGCACATTGATTTTGTGTCCTGAGACTTTGCTGAAGTTGCTTATCAGCTTAAGGAGATTTTTGGCCGAGATGATGGGTCTTTCTGAATATACAATCATGTCATCTTCTTACAAAGACAATTTGACTTCCTCTCTTCCTTGAATACCTTTTATTTCTTTCTCTTGCCTGCTTGCCCTGTTCAGAACTTCCCATACTATGTTGAATAGGAGTGGTGAGAGAGGGCTTCCTTGTCTTGTGCCAGTTTTCAAAGGGAATTCTTCCTGTTTTTGGCCATTCAGTAAGATATTGACTGTGGGTTTGTCATAAAAAGCTCTTATTATTTTGAGATACATTGCATCAGTACCTAGTTTATTGAGAGTTTTTAGGATGAAGCGTTGTTGAATTTTATCAAAGGCCTTTTCTGCATCTGTTGAGATAATCATGCGGTTTTTGTCATTGGTTCTGTTTATGTGATGGATTATGTTTATTGATTTGCATATGTTGAACCAGCCTTGCATCCCAGGGATGAAGCCAACTTGATTGTGGTAGATAACCTTTTTGATGTACTGCTGGATTTGGTTTGCCAGTATTTCTTGAGGATTTTTGCATCCATGTTCACCAGGGATATTGGCCTGAAATTTTCTTTTTTTTGTTGTGTCTCTGCCAGGCTTTGGTATCAGAATGATGCTGGCCTCATAAAATGAGTTATGGAGGATTCCCTCTTTTTCTGTTGTTTGGAATATTTTCAGAAAGGATGGTACCAGTTCCTCTTTTTACCTCTGGTAGAATTCGGTTGTGAGTCCGTCTGGTCCTGGGCTTTTTTTGGTTGGTAGGCTATTAATTATTGCCTCAATTTCAGAACTTGTTATTGATCTATTCAGGGATTCAACTTCTTACTGGTTTAGTCTTGGGAGGGTGTATGTGTCCAGGAATTTATCCATTTCTTCTAGATTTTTGTAGTTTATTTGCATAGAGGTGTTTACAGTATTCTCTGATGGTGGTTTGTATTTCTGTGGGATCAGTGGTGATATTCCTTTTATCATTTTTTATTGTGTCTGTTTGATTCATCTCTCTTTTCTTCATTAGTCTGGCTAGCAGTCTATTTTGTTAATCTTTTCAAAAAGTCAGCTCCTGGATTCATTGATTTGTTTTTTGAAGGGCTTTTCGTTTCTCTACCTCCTCCAGTTCTGCTCTGATCTTAGTTACTTCTTGTCTTCTGCTAGCTTTTGAATTTGTTTACTATTGCTTTTCTAGTTCTTTCAATTGTGACATTAGGGTGACAATTTTAGATCTTTCCCACTTTGTCCTGTGGGCATTTAATGCTATAAATTTCCCCGCAAAACACTGCTTTAGCTGTGTCCCAGAGATTCTGGTACATTTTGTCTTTGTTGTCATTGGTTTCAAAGAACTTATTATTTCTGCCTTAATTTATTTATTTATCCAGTAGTCATTTAGGAGCAGGTTGTTCTGTTTTCACATAATTGTGTGGTTTTGAGTGAGTTTCATAATCTTGAGTGCTAATTCAATTGCACTGTCATCTGAGCAACTGTTTGTTATGATTTCCGTTATTTGGCATTTGCTGAGGAGTGTTTTACCTCCAATTATGCAGTCAATTTTAGAATAAGTGCTATGTGGTACTGAGAAGAATGAATATTCTATTTATCTGGGGAGGAGAGTTCTGTAGATGTCTATTAGGTGTGCTTTGTCTGGAGCTGAGTTCAACTCCTGAATATCCTTGTTAATTTTCTGTCTTGTTGATCTGTCTAATATTGATAGCAGGGTGTTAAAGTCTCCCACTATTATTGTGTGGAAGTCTAAGTCTCTTTGTGGGCCTCTAAGAACTTGATTTATGAATCTGATTGCTCCTGTATTTGGTGCATATACATTTAGGATAGTTAGCTCTCCTTGTTGCATTGATTTCTTTACCATTATGTAATTCCCTCCTTTGTCTTTTTTGATCTTTGTTGGTTTAAAGTCTGTTTTATCAGAGACTAGGATTACAACCCCTGCTTTTTATTTCCTTTCCATTTGCTTGGTAAATATTCCTCCATCCTTTTATTTAAGCCTATATGTGTCTTTGCACATGAGATGGGTCTCTTTAATACAGCATATTGGGTCCTGACTCTATCCAATTTTCCTGTCTGTGTCTTTTAATTGGGGCATTTATCACATTTATATTTAAGGTTAATATTGTTATGTGTGAATTTGATACTGTCATTATGATGCTAGCTGGTTATTTTGCCTGTTAGTTGATGCAGTTTTTTCATAGTGTCGATGGTCTTTACAATTTGTTACATTTTTGCAGTGGCTGGAACATGTTTTTTCCTTTCCATATTTAGTGCTTCCTTCAGGAGCTCTTGTAAAGCAGGCCTGGTGGTGACAAAATCTCTCAGCATTTGCCTGTCTGTAAAGGATTTTATTTCTCCTTTGCTTATGAAGCTTAGTTTGGCTGGATATGAAATTTTGGGTTGAAAATTCATTTATTTAAGATTGTTGAATGTTGGCCCCCACTCTTTTCTGGCTTGTAGGGTTTCTGCAGAGAGATCCACTGTTAGTTTGATGGGCTTCATTTTGTGGGGAACCTGACCTTTCTCTCTGGCTACCTTTAACATTTTTTCCTTCGTTTCAACCTTGGTGAATCTGACAATTATGTGTCTTGGAGTTGCTGTTCCCAAGGAGTTTCTTTGTGGTGTTCTCTGTATTTCCTGAATTTGAATGTTGGCCTGTTTTGCTGGGTTGGGGTAGTTCTCCTGGATAATACCCTGAAGAGTGTTTTCCAGCTTGGTTCCATTCTCCCCATCACTTTCAGGTACACCAATCAAATGTAGGTTTGGTCTTTTCACATAGTCTTATATTTCTTGAAGACTTTGTTCATTCTTTTTATACTTTTCTCTCTAATCTTGTCTTCACACCCCATTTCATTAAGTTGATCTACAATCTCTGATATACTTTCTTCTGCTTGATCGATTTGGCTATTGATACTTTATGCTTCACAAAGTTCTCATGCTGTGGTTTTCAGCTACATCAGGTTATTTATGTTCTTCTCTAAACTGGTTATTCTAGTTAGCAATTAGTCTAACCTTTTTTCAAGTTTCTTAGCTTCCTTACTTTGGGTTAGAACATGCTCCTTTAGCTCAAAGGAATTTGTTATTACCCACCTTCTGCAGCTATTTCTGTCAATTCATCAAACTCATTCTCCATCCAGTTTTGTTCCCTTCCTGGCAAGAAGTTGTGATCCTTTGGAGGAGAAGAGGCATTCTGGTTTTTGGAATTTTCAGCGTTTTTGCGCTGGTTTTTCCTCATCTTCGTGAATTTATCTACCTTTGGTATTTGATGTTGGTGACCTTCGGGTGGGATTTTTGTGTGGACGTCCTTTTTGTTAATGTTGATGGTATCACTTTGTTCATTTACCTTCCAACAGTCAGGCACCTCTGCTGCAAGTCTGCTGGAGTTTGTTGGAGGTCCACTTCAGACTCTTTTTGCCTGGGTATCATGAGTAGAGGCTGCAGAACAGCAAAGCTTGCTCCCTGTTCTTTCCTCGGGAATCTTCGTCCCAGAGGGGCACCTGCCAGATGCCAGCCAGAGTTCTCCTGTATGAGTTGTCTGTCGACCCCTGCTGGGAGGTGTCTCCCAGTCAGGAGGCACTGGGGTCAGGGACCCACTTGAGGGGGCTGTCTGTCCCTTAGCAGAGCTCAAGTTCTGTGCTGGAAGATCTGCTGCTCTCTTCAGAGCTGCAGGCAGGAACATTTAAGTCTGCTAAAGCTGCATCCACAGCCGCCCCTTTCCCCAGGTGCTCTATCCCAGGGAGATGGGAGTTATATCTATAAACCCCTGACTGAGGCTGCTGTGTTTCTGTCAGAGATGCCCTGCCCAGAGAGGAGAAATCTGGAGAGGCAGTCTGACTACAGCAGCTTTGCAGAGCAGCACCCAGTTTGAACTTCCTAGTGCCCAGTTTGAACTTCCTGACTTTGCAGAGCTCTGCCCAGTTTCAACTTCCCAGTGGCTTTGTTTACACTGTGAGGGGAAAAGCGCCTACTCCAGCCTTAGTAATGGCAGATGCCCTTACCCCACCAAGCTCCAGCATCTTCGGTCAATTTTAGACTGCTGTGCTGGCCACAAGAATTTTAAGCCAGTGAATCTTAGCTTGCTGGGCTCTGTGAGGCTGGGATCCGCTGAGCTAGACCACTTGGCTCCCTGTATTCTGCCCTCTCTCCACGGGAGGGAAGGGTTCTGTGTCATTGGCATTCCAGGCATCACTGGGGTATGAAAAAAACTCCTGCAGCTAGCTCAGTGTCTGCCCAAACAGCTGCCCAATTTTGTGCTTGAAACCCAGTGCCCTGTTGGTGTAGGCACCTGAGGGAAACTCCTGGTCTGTGGGTTGTGAAGGCCATGGGGAAAGTGTAGTATAGGCCGGAATGGAGCATTCCTCACGGCACAGTCCCCCATGGCTTCCCTTGGCTAGAGGAGGGAGTTCCCTGACCTGTTGTGCTTCCTAGGTGAGGCAATGCCCCCACCCTGCTTTGGCTCACCCTCCGTGGGCTACACTCACAGTCTAACCAGTCCCAGTGAGATGAGCTGGGTTTCTCAGTTGGAACTGCAGAAATCACCTGCCTTCTGCATTGATATCACTGGGAGCTGCAGACTGGAACTATTCCTATTTGGCCGTCTTGCCCTGGAATTCTATGGTTTCTATGAAGCAAAGCTACCCAGAAGGAGCAGTAGGGTATTGACAGGTAACAAGTGGCCCAAGACAGCAACTTTAAGTTTTTCCTAAGGGATACCCTGTATTCATGGACATCCAGAAATGTGGTCCAGGGAAGAACACTGTGTCTCGTTTTAACCTTTACTGTATTGTCTATTGCTTATCTAACAAACTACCATAAACTTTCTGGCTTAAAACAACGCAATTCAGCAACACAAAGTTTTGAAGGTCTGAAATTCAAATTGGGTCTTACTGGACTAAGAGTCTTCTGTTAACAATAGAGAAGAATCTGTTTCCTTGCCTTTTCCAGCTTCTAGAGGGCAGTCGCATTCCTTAGCTTCTGGCTCATCTTCGACACCAGAAGTGGCAGGTTGAATCTCATGTTGCATCACTCTGACACTGACTCTCCTGCCTTCCTCTTGCACTTATAAGGAACCTCATGATTACCTTGAGTCTGCACAGATTATTCAGGATAATTTCCCTATCTCTAGCTGATCTGATTAGCTACTTTAATTCCATCTACAACCTTAATTCTCCTATGCCATATAAAAATTTACAAATTCTGAGGATTAGAATGTGGACATCTTGGGTGGGGGGCATTATTCTTCCTTCCACATCTAGGTAGTGAGTAAACAAATTCTCATGGTAAACATGTATTTGTAAAAATATCTATTCTCTAGGATTCACAAAGACAAAATACAAATAAAAATGTGTCAGGCTCTTTGACCTTAGGAAATTCATGTAATGTAGTGAAAATTCTAAGGAGATTGAGGAGGGAATTACTGTGCAGTAGCCTGTATGAATGTACCATTTAAAAAGTGTATGTGGTTCTATAGTTCATGTTCTGTATCTATTGGTTTTCACGCTTAATGTGTATGAGGAAAGCATTGATAAAAACCTGACCTCCATACCCGAAATGAAGAAATGGTGATCAACACACATGAAATGGGTACAGCTATAAGCACAAGGAAAAAGTAAAAGCAGTTTTTTGCATTCTTATTATCATGTAATAATATTTAGTCTCAAACCTTCATCATTTCCTCTGGCTCCAACCCTGGATCACATCTATGCTGCTGATTTAGCAGCCAAGTCAGTAATTTAAGTACTAGGACTTATTCTGCATGCTAAATTATGTTTACAGAATCAAAGGATTTTCAAATGGAAGGGCTTATCTGGAATTTGGAGATGAGATCTATCCAAGTGCAGAGAAAAATCTTAAGTCTGAGAAATAATTAAATTACAACACTGTCTTTATTGAGCTCAAAATCAGTTTGTTGAAAAAATTAAATGTCTCTCTGATTTTATCTTTCTTGTTCATTTTTAAAAGAAAAATTACTATTGATTTTGTAAATATAACACTTGCTCATTATAATGAGTTCAAGTCATGCAGAAAAGTAAAAAGAGGTTTAAAAAAATCACTCCAAATCCTTTTTTTAACCATTATTAACATATAATACATGCTATTTTTATAAATAAGTATTGAAGTAGAAAGAAGCCAAATGAAGCTGAAATGAATTGGAGTGGAATTCTGTACTTCAAATAAATGTTTTATTTAGTACAGAATGTAGTATTTTTTAAGAGATCCATCTAAAAGTTAAGAAGAGATTATTGAAAACATTAAAATGTTGAAATTATAGCTCTAAAATATACATATGTTAATTGCTATGGCATCAATTGTTTTCCTGTTCTGAAAGAAAATAGACATTGGCCTTTTGTTTTTCCCCTCTTCCACCTCTTGATCTTGTTATTTATAATATTTATTTATATATTGCCAAGGTTTACACATTTATATTCTGTTCTATAATTATTTAAATATATTTTCAATGGATTTGATGTTCACTCAAGACCTTATGTATTTCCTCATTTTCTTACCTTTCAGTCATTTCTTAAGTAGCTGGATTTCATTTTCAAGTAATGTGTACTTATCTGGTTTTCTCTTTAGTGGAGAAGGGTGCATATTTGAAGACATCTATAAGCTCTATCTATTGCAGTTTTATATCTTATATACATGGATATTTTGCATACCTTGAAGGTTTGTAATATTGCATTATGTTTCTTTTCCTTCAAAATTTCTTAGATATTTTCCAATGGCTTCTGTTATGAATGTTACTGTGGAATGATATGAAGCCAAATAATGACTTACCTCAGGGTTGAGTGTTTGTGTCAAGTTTCCTTGGAATATATGTTCCTTTTCAATCTGAAGATTGAATTTTTGCTTCATTTCAGAGAAAGTTTCTTCATTAGTTTTAGTTTTTGTTTTTTAATTATATCTTTGGATACATTGATTTGTTCCTCTGTGTGTGTGTGTGGTTTTTTTTTTTTTTTTTTGGTACCTAAAATACATTGCTGTATTGCACAGAATTTGTCAGTTCTCGAGTTCTATGAGCTTTTTGCTGGTTGTTTAATGTCATCCCTTTTTTTAAAAAAAAAAAATCTGTATTTACTATTACTATCTCAATTATTCCTTGCTTTTGAAATTTATTATTAATTCTTTAATGATATTGTTTCCATCTCATATTTCCTTAAGTTTGCAATCCCTCTTTTCTCCATTCTTCTGTTTTTAAATTCATCTTTAAATAATTGTTTTAGTCTTAAGTTACGTAATAGCACATAGCATACACAGTTTACTATTTATTAAAAAATTGTATCTTGAAGGTGGTTTCATATAAAAACTTATTCAACTTCTGCACTCTTTTGAATTGTGCATAACATTTCATTTTGTATTAATGTATAAATTATGTAACTCAGGCTCATGAGATATAATATAAATAAACTTTTGTTTCTGCCTACACGCCTTTAAAATTTATTCAGTTCCCATAATCTTCTCCGCCTGCCTCTAGGTGGGAATTAGGGCAGATTCTCATGACTTCCCTGCTCCCTCTTGAGAAACAAGAGTCAGTTCCAAAGTCACTTTGTCACAACCCATACCAAATTCAAAAATCAGAATGCACATGCTGGAGATTTTTCAAAATTCAGAAATAAGCAATTCAATTCAATTTCTTATTTATTTATTTATTTATTAACAGAGATGGGATTTCACCATGTTGCCCAGGTGGTTCTTGTCTTGAACTCCAGGACTCAAGCAGTCTGCCCACCTCAGCCTCCCAAAGTGCTGAGATTACAGGTTTGAGCCACTGCACCCATCCAGAGATAAGCAATTCAAAATAGATTTAACAAAAAATCTACTCTCCAAACAAACTTTATGTTAGAAGTCTGCAGAGGAAAAGGGCAACAGAATTGTTTTGATGTGAAACTTTTCTTCCTTATGGAGCCCTTGTAAACTGCCTCCCTGCACCTTGAAGTGTGCTGGTTTCTAAGCCCTCAGAGTTTAGGATTTCAGAGCTAGGAGAATGGGAAAGAGTAAGAAATGTGGACTAGTCTCTTTTAAGCTGCATTCTTCATGTTCTCTAGACCTGGCATATGTTTAAAACAAACTCTCCCTGGTGGGCTTTTCAGAGATTCCCTGCTGAGTCCCATCAAATATACCCCTCTTGACATGAGACATGAACCTTTTCCTTCGGCATGTCTTTTTCTCTCCAGTTTCAACTTACATTTCTCTGACAGTCCATCCTACACAGTGGCTCAAGTGATGAGTCCCCTCATTCTTTGCCAGTTACCAATAGCCCTCTTAGGTTAAGTAAAGATTGCCTCAACTTGGTTCTCTCTCTCCCATCTATAACTGGACCTGGAAAAATTACATGTTTTATCCTGCCAAGCTTGGGACTGTGGGCCATTCTCAACACAGAACTCTCTTGATATCACTATCAAGTGGTAAGTTAGCTTTTTTTGTCACCCTTTGAACTTCTCAGCTCCCAGATAGTTGGGCCGCTGTGGGGAACACATCTTAAGTTATCTCACTGGTCCCAACAGAAGCTCCTTCCCACTACCTTGCCAAGCCACACTGGCAGAATAAAAACCTGCACCCCTATGTACACTTATCAAAATATCTTCCCATATTTTGAACAAAATGAAAAAAGTTTAAAATTCTCTCCACACCCAAACACACACACACCAAATAACTATGCAAAGTCTCACTATTGTCTAATATGTTTGTGTGCTTTTGTCAACCCACATAAATATACCCAGTGAGAAGGATGTATGGCTTTCTGCCCTGCAACAAGGGCTGTTTGGAAATGACTCTTTCATCACCCAATACTGTAAGGTCATAAAGCAAACAACAGCCTGTCTTTATTTACCTTTTTGATATTTTGCTTAACATGGGTTGTTTTTGCATTTTTATTTTTTCAAATCTTGCATTAAACTATTTCTTATCTTGATTACTGTGTTTTTGGCATCACCTTAAATAATTTTAATAAAAGCTTTATTGAGATATTCACATGTCTTAGAATTCATCTATTAACACAGGAAAAAGACCAAAATGAAGTCTAGGAGTCAGGATTAACATGCAACTCCCGCTTGGATAGACAGAACAGCATCTGGAGACTCACATTGTGAACCTCTGCTCCAAGAACCACCAGTGGAACATACTAGAAAATCTGAAAGAATTCATAGACCCTTTGAAAGACGTGGCTTGTTGCGGAAAATGCCCTGAGACAGCACAACTGTGAGTTCCCAAAGTATGAGGGGGAAAAGTCTGCCTCTGAACCCACATCCCCACTGGGGAATCTGAAAATCCAGATCACAGGAGAAGGGTTTAACCTTACTTAAAGCTGAAACAGATTTAGAGAGATGAGTGAAATATAAAAGTAGAAGAAGCAGTGGGACGAGCCCCATAGGCACTCCTGGTCTCCAGCTCGAGCCCAAGGAAACCATTCCTAGCCTTATCTCACAGAGGTCCTTGGAGAACAGAAGGCAGCCAGTGAAATTGGGGAGGGGCCAGAGAGTGAAGGAAACTCCTAGCTAAACTTTGTAATAATTTCAACTGAGCATGAATTTTCCTGAGCAGAATCCAGGAGCATGAACAGGAAGTGCAGACACCAGCACAGAAGCCACAGCCAACAGTGTGGGTAGCGGGGTGGGCGGGCAGGCAGAGAAGGGCGAGGCCTGAGAGCCCTGTTGTTTTCTCAGTGGGGAGGCTGGTAGCCTGGGGCAAGATCTCAGCCCTGCTTGCCGTCTGCCTGGATATAATCTTGGTGTGGTTGGGGGGCGCACAGTGGGAGTGAGACTGGTCTTGCTGGCTGCATGGGAGCAGGATGAGGCCTGTCCCCGCCAGCTTTCTCCCACTTCCCTGGTGACCTGTATGATGTAGCAGAGGCAGCCATAATCCCCCTGGTAACATAACTCCATTAATTTGACAACCACATCCTCATCTCCCATGGTGGCTGCAGCAAACCCTGCCCAAGGAGAGTCAGAGCTCAGACTCGCCTAATTCTGCCCCCTCCTGGTAATATTTCTCTACCATTCTGGTAGCCAAAGGCAAAAGACATAAGCTTTTGGGAACTCTGTAGCCCCACCCATCACCTGAGAAACGTGAGTACTCATCCTGGCTGGTGTAGGGCAAGATTTTATCCCCCTTCTACTACTTAAGCTGGTGCTGTCTTGAAAGTGCCACCTCCTGACTAGAGGCCAACCAACTCAGGCCATTATAGCAACTCAGAACAACCCTGCTCCAAAAAAGGAGAAAACAACAGCTAATTCCACTGCCTACAACACCTAACTAACTAGAGGTCCTGAGCCCATTCCTGTGACAGCTTCACTGCTAGCATAACTAGCATTCAAGAAAACTAGTGCACTAAACAAAAGTACAACAAAGGACTACCACAGAGTCCACGTCATTTCCCTGCCACTCCCACTGGAATAGGTACTGGTATTCATGGCTTGGAGACCTGAAGATGGATCATATCACAGGACTCTTTGCAGAAATTCCCCAGCATCAGCCTGGACCCTGGTATCCCATTAGATGGCTAGACCCAGAAGGGCAATAACAATCACTGCAGTCTGTCTCTTCAGAAGCCCCATCCCTAGGGAAAGGAGGAGAGCACCATATCAAGGGATCACCTTGTGAAACAAAAGAATCTGAACAGCAGACCTTGAGTTTCAGACCTTTCCACTGAAATAGTCTACACAAAAGAGAAGGAACCAAAAAACTAATTCTGGTTATATGGCAAAACAAGTTTCTATAACACCCCCCAAAAAGATTATACTAGCTCTCAAGCAATGGATCCAAACCAAGAAGAAATCTCTGAATTATCAGATAAAGAATTCTGAAGGCTGATTATTAAGCCACTCAAAGAGACACCACAGAAAGGTGAAAATCAAGTTAAGGAAATTTTTTTTAAAAATACAGGATATGGATAAAAAAAGTCTCCAGAGAAATAAATATCATAAAGAAAAGACAATCACAACTTCTAAAATGAAAGACACACTTAGAGAAATGCAAAATACACTGGAAAGTTTCAACAATAGACTCTAGCAGTTAGAAGAAAGAACTTCAGAGCTCAAAGACAAGACTTTTCAATTAACTCAATCTGACAACGAAAAAAGAATTTTAAAAAATGAACAAAGCCTCCAAGAAGTGCAGAATTATTTTAAATAATCAAACCTAAGAATAATTGTTGTTCTCAAGGAAGAAGAGAAATCTAAAAGTTTGGAAAACGTATCTGAGGAAATATTCCAGGAAAATGTTCCTTGCCTTGCTAGAGATCTAGACATCCAAATACAAGAAGCTCAAAGAATACCCAGGAAATTCATTGCCAAAAGATCATCACTTAGGCATACAGTTATCATGTTATCTAAAGTCAAGATTTAGGAAAGAATCTTAAGAGCTGTGAGGCAAAATCATCAGGTACTCTATATAAAGGAAAACCTATCAGATTAACAGAAGATTTCTCAGCAGAAACCCTGCAAGCTAGAAGGGATTAGAGTCCTCTATTTAACCTCCTTAAACAAAATAATTATCCGCCAAGAATTTTGTACCCAGTGAAATGAAGCTTCATAAATGAAAGAGAGTTAAAGTCTTTTTCAGACAAATGCTGAGAGAACTTGCCACTAGCAAGTCATCACGCCAAGAAATGCTAAAGGGAGTTCTAAATCTTGAAACAAAACCTCCGAATACACCAAAATAGAACCTCCTTAAAACAGAAATCTCACAAGATGTATAAAACAATAACTCAATGAAAAAATAAAGTATTCAGGCAACAACTAGCATGATGAATACAACATTACCTCACACTTCAATACCGATGTTGAATGTAAATGGGCTAAGTGTTCCACTTAAAAGACACAGAATGGCAGAATGGATAAAAATCTACCAACCAAGTATCTGCATCTTCAAGGGAGTCATCTAACACACATGGGCTTACATAAGCTTAAGGTAATGGGGTGGAAAAAGATATTCCATTCAAATGGAAACCAAAAGTGATCAGGAGTAGCTATTCTCGTGCCAGACAAAACAGACTTTAAAGCAACAACAGTTTAAAAAGACAAAGAGGGACATTATATAATGATACAAGGAGTAGTCCAACAGGAAAATATCATAGTCCTAAATATATATGCCCCTAACACTGGAGTTCCCAAATTTATAAAATATTTACCATTGGACCTACGAAATGAGATAGGTGGCAACATGATAATAATGGGGGACTTCGGTACTCCACTGATAGAACTAGACAGGTCATCAAGATTGAAATAATGGACTTAAAGTATACTCTAAAACAAATGAACTTAACAGATATTTACAGAACATTCTACCCAACAACTGCAGAAAATGCATTCTTTTCATCAGCACATAGAACATCCTCCAAGATAGACCATATGATAAACCACAAAACAAGTCTCAACAAATTTTAAGAAAATAGAAATTATATCAAGTACTCTCTCAGACCACAGTGGAATAAAATTGGAAATCAACTCCAAAGAATCATCAAAACTATACAAATACATGGAAATTAAATAATCTGCTCCTGAATGATTTTTGGACCAACAATGAAATCAAGATGGAAATTTAAAAATTCTTTAAACTGAATGATAATAGTGACACAACCTATCAAAATCTCTGTGATACAGGAAACGCAGTGCTAAAAGGAAAGTTCATAACATTAAATGCCTACATGAAAAAGTCTGAAAGAACACAAATAGACAATCAAAGCTAACACCTCAGGGAACTAGAGAAACGAGAACAAACCAAAATGAAACCCAGCAGAAGAAAAGAAATAACAAAGATCAAGCAGAACTAAATGAAATTGAAACAAAAAAATACAAAAGAAAATAAATGAAACATAACCTTTTTCTTTGAAAAGAAACAAAATTGATAGATCATTAGCAAGATTAAGAAAAGAAGATAGAACATCCAAAGCTCAATTAGAAAAGAAATGGAAGATATTACAGCCAATACCACTGAAATACAAAAGATCTTTCAAGGCTACTATGAACACCTTTATGCATGCAAACTAGAAAACCTAGAGGAGATGGATAAATTCCTGGAAATATATAAACCTCCTAGATTAAACCAGGAAGAAATAGAAATTCTGGATGGACCAATAACAAGAAGTAAAGTTGAAACAGTAATAAAATATTGCCAACCACCATAAAAGTCCAGGACCAGTGAGAATACAACTAAATTTTATTAGACATTCAAAGAAGAATTGGTATCAACCCTATTGAAATGATTCCAAAAGATAAAGAGGGAATTCTCCATAAATCATTCTATGAAACCATTATTATCCTAATACCAAAATCGGGAAAGAACATAACAAAATGAAAACTAAATAACAAAATTCCTGATTAACAGTGATACAAAAATACTCAACAAAATACTAGTTAACTGAATCAAACAGCATATCAAAAAGATAATACACATGTTCAAGTGGGTTTCATACCAGGAATGCAGGGTTGGTTTAACATGGGCAAGTCCATAAATGTGATACACCTCATAAACAGAAGTAAAAACAAAAATCATATAATCATCTCAAGAGACACTGAAAAAACATTTGACAAAATCCAGCATCCCTTTTTGATTAAAACCCTCAGCAAAATTGGCATAGAAGGGACATACTTTAAGGTAATAAAAGCCATCCATGCCAAACCCACAGCCAACATTATGCTGAACAGGGAAAATTCGAAAGAAATCCCCTGAGAATTAAAACAAGACAAGGATGTTCACTTTTACCGCTTCTATTCAACATAGTACTGGAAGTCCGAGTCAGAGCAATCAGACAAGAGAAAGAAATAAAGGGCATCCAAATTGGTAATCTATCTATCACTGTTCAACAATGATATGATTGTTTACCTAGAAAACCTTAAAGACTCATTCAAAAAGCTTCTAGTTTGGATAAATGAATTCATTAAAGTTTCAGGATACAAAATCAATGTACACAAATCAGGAGTACTGCTATACACCAACAGCAACCAAACTGAGAAATAAAGAAGTCAATGTTTATGACAGCTACAAAAAATAAAATAAAATACTTAGAAATATACTTAATCAAGAAGGTGAAAGATCTCTGCAAAGAAAACTAGATAACTGCTGAAAGAAATTACAGATGACACGAATAAATGGAAACACATCTCATGTTCATAAGTAGAAAGAATATTATTAAATTGTGTTAATGGAGAATTAATATTGTGAAAATGCCAAAAGCAATCTACAAATTCAGTGCAATTCCCATCAAAATATGACCATCATTCTTCACAGAACTAGAAATAACAATCCAAAATTTATATGGATCCCAAAAAGAGCATGCATAGACAAAGCAATAGTAAGCAAAACAAACAAACAAACAAAAAACTGGAGGTATCACATTACTTCAACTATACTACAAGACTACTGTTAACAACATTATACCTGTATAAAACAGGCACATAGAACAGTGGAACTCAATAGAGAACCCAGAAATAAACCCAAATACTTACAGCCAACTGATTTTTGACAAAGCATACAAGAACATAAATTGGGGAAAGGACATCCTATTTAATAAATAGTACTGGGAAGTCACAAGTAGAATAATGAAACTGGATCCTCATCTCTCACCTTATACAAATATCAACTCAAGGTGGATCAAAGACTTAAATCTAAGACCTGAGTTCATAAAAGTTATAGAAGATAACATTGGAAAAAGTCTTCAGGCATTGGCTTAGGCAAAGATTTCATGACCAAGAAACCAAAAGCAAATGCAACAAAAACAAAGATAAATAGATGGGACTTAAACTAAAGGGCTTATGCACTGCAAAATAAATAATCAGTGGACTAAACAGGCAGCCCACAGAGTGGGAGCGAATCTTTGCAAACTATGCATTCAACAAAGGACTAATATCCAGAATCTACAGGGAATTACAACAAATCAGCAAGAAAAATTCAAATAATCCCATCAAAAAGTGATCTAAAGATGTGAATAGACAATTCTCATAAGAAGATACACAAATGGCCAACAGACCTTTGAAAAACTGTTCAGCGTCACTAATTATCAGGGAAATGCAAATCAAAACCACAATGCAATACCACCTTACTGCTGCAAGAATGGCAATAATTTAAAAATCAAAAAATAATAGAGGTTGGCATGGATGTGGTGAAAAGGGAACACTTTTACACTGCTGGTGGGAATCTAAACTAGCATAACTGCTATGGAAAATAGTAGAGATTCCTTAAAGAACTGAAAGTACAACTACCGTTGAATCCAGCAATCCCATTGCTGGGTATCTACTTAGAGAAAAAGAAGTCATTATATGAAAGAGACACATGCACATGCATGTTTATAGCAGCATAATGTGCAATTGTAAATATATGGAACCAGCCTAAGTGCCCATCACCCATGAGTGGATAAAGAAAATGTGATACACACACACACACACACACACATACATGCGCGCGCACACACATACATACCCTGGAATACTAAGCCATAAAAAGGAACAAAATAATGTTTTTTGCAGCAACCTGGATGGAGTTGGAGACCATTATTGTAAGTGAAGTAACTCAGGAATGGAAAACCAAACATCATATGTTCTCACTTATAAGTGGGAGCTAAGATACACAAAGGTATAATAATTTTATAATGGACTCTGGGGACTCAGGGGGAAGATTGTGAGGCGGTGAAGGATAAAAGACTACATATTGTGTTCAGTGTACACTGCTTGAGTGATGGGTGTACCAAGATATCAGAGATCACCACTGAATAACTTATTCATGTAACTAAACACCACCTGTTCCCCCAAAACGATTGAAATAAAAAAAAGAGAAAGAATGCCCATCCCAAACTAGCAAGACTGCAGAGAGGAATTGGCATACCATATATGTACTGCTGATAGTATCAACAATGTTTTATTCTTTTATAAAGCAATTTGTGGTAACAGCCAAAAAAAGAGAATTCATCTATTAAAAGAATACAGTTGAATAGTTTTTAGTATTTTGTAAGAGTTTTCAGCCATCAGAATTTTAGAACATTTTAATCACCCCATTAAAAAGCATATCAGCAGCCACTCCCTTTTCTCCTTATCTCACCCCAGCCTAGGCAACCTCTACTCTATTTTCTGTCACTATTGATATACCCAAGAAAAATTTCCACATGAATGTTTATAGCAGCACTATACATACTAATCAAAGATAGTCCCCTTAAATTTTGCCTTTGTACCTGTTTCTTCCTTGAGCTTCAAGGAGGAACATCCCTCATTCTTTTCTCTTTATATCAGTGCAGCATTTCTTTCCAAGGAAATTGCTTCACAAAATCCTCCCTCTTTCCATACTCTGAGCTATTTTTGTATCCTTGATCCAGCTGAGACATTCACTAGTCTTGAAACTGGTTCCGAATAGGCAAATAAAAGGTGGTATAGCTTAGTATTTTGAGGCACAGATTCAAGAAATAAACGAGCCCATTCACATTCTGCCTGATATGGTGAGACTTTGTTGTCCCCACCCAAATCTCATCTTGAATTGTAATCCCCATGTGTCAAAAGTGGGAGATGATTGGATCATGGGAGCAGTTTCCTGCATGTTGTCCTCATGTTAATGAGTGAGTTCTTAAAAAATCTGGTGGTTTTGTAATGCAGTTTTCCCTGCTCTTGTTCCCTCCTCTCTCTCCTGCTGCCTTGTGAAAAGGCGCTTGCTTCCCCTTTTGCCATGATTGTAAGTTTCCTGAGGTCTTCCCAGCTATGCAGAGCTGTGAGTCAATTAAACCTCTTTTCTTTGTAAATCACCCAGTCTCAGGCAGTTCTTTATGGCAATGTGAGAATAGACTAATACCCCACATTTGCCTGTTACAAGGGAAATTAAACTTTCTGAAATTCAGTTTTCTCTTCCATAAAATTGAGAGAATAGCATAATGTTCTCATAGATTTGTAACATTTAAATGAATCAATTCATGTAAAGTGCTTATAGTGATACCAAATATTCAAAAAGTAAAATGTGTTAGTGATTTTGTATTTTTAATTTCTGTATTGTGTAAAAACCACATATCATAGTATTTACCATCTTAGCCATTTTTACATGTACAGTTCAGTAGTGTTTACATTTATACTGATGCAATATAGATCTCTAGAACTTTTTTGCCTCTCAGAACTGAAACATTTTAAAACAACTGTATCCCCATAGTCCTCTTTCCTCAGCCCCTGATAATCACCGTTTTACTTCTGATATCTAGGAATTTGACTACTTTGGATACTTCATATGAATGGAATCATATTTTTCCTTTTGTGGCTGCCTTATTTAACTTAGCATAATGTTTTTAAGGTTTTTCCGTGTTGTATCATGTAACAGGATTTCCTGCCTTTTAAAGTCTGCATAGAATTCCTTTGTATCTTTATACTACATTCTGTTTATCCATTCATCTGTCAATGGACATATGGGTTATTTTCACCTCTTGGTATTGTAAATAGTGCTGCTATAAACATGATTGTGCAAATACCTCTTAAAGTCCTTGCTTTCAAGTTTTTGGAATATATACCCAGAAGTGGGATTGGTAGATCATCATCTAGTTGTTGTATTTGTAAGTTTTTTAAGAATCATACCTTTTTCCATAGATATTGCACCATGTTACAGTCTCACCAACAGTGTACGGGAGTTCCACCTTCTCTACATGTCTGCTAATACCGGTTATTTTCTGTTTTTAAATTGTAGTCACCCTAGTGGGTATGAGGAAATACCTCATTGTGGTTTTGGTTTGCATTTCTCTTATGATTAGTGTTGTTGAACATCTTTTCATATGCTTATTGGCCATTTGTACATCGTCTTTGGAGAAATGTCTACTTAAGTCTTTTGCCCATTTTTATTTTTTATTTTTAAATTTTATTTCAATACTTTTTGGGGTACAAGTGGTTTTTGGTTACATGGGTAAGTTCTTTAGTGGTGATTTCTGAGATTTTAGTGCACCCGTCACCTAACAGTGTACACTGTACTAACTGTATAGTCTTTTATGTCTCACCACCTCCCAAGCTTTTCCCACTACATTCCCCAAAGACCATTATATCTTCCCCAAAGACTGTTATATTCTTATACCTCTGTGTCCTCATAGTTTACATTCCATTTACAAGTGAGAGCATACAATATTTGGTTTTCCATTCCTGAGTTACTTCACTTAGAATAATGGCCACCAGTTCCATCCAAGTTGCTGCAAAAAACATTATTTTGTTCCTTTTTATGGCTGAGTAGTATTCCAGGGTGTGTGTGTGTGTGTGTGTGTGTGTGTGTGTGTGTATCTATCTATCTCTCTCTCTCTCTCTCTCTCTCTCTCTCTCTATCTCATAATTTCTTTATCCACTCACTGGGTGATGGGTACTTAGGTTGTTTTCATATCCTTGCAATTGTGAATTGTGTTGCTATAAACATGCGTTTGCATGTGTCTGTTTCATATAATGACTTCTTTTTGTTTGGGTGGATACTCAGTAGTGAGATTGCTGGATTGAATGGTAGTTGTACTTTTAGTTCTTTAAGGAATCTCCACGCTGTTTTCCATAGTGGTTGTACTGGTTTACTTTGCCACCAGCAGTGTAAAAGTGTTCCCTTTTCACCACATCTATGCCAACATCTATTATTTTTTGACTTTCAAATTATGGCCATTCTTGCAGGAGTAAGGTGGTATCACATTGTGGTTTTGATTTGCATTTCCCTGATAATTAGTGATGTTGAGCGTTTTTTCCTAAGTTTGTTGGCTGCTTGAATATCTTCTTATCATAAGTGTCTATTTATGTCCTTAGACCATTTTTTGATGTGATTGTTTCTTGCTAATTTGAGTTCCTTGCACATTCTGAATCTTAGTCTTTGCCGGATGCATAGTTTGCCGATATTTTCTTTTTATCTGTTTATTATCCTGATTATTCTGCTGTGCAGAAGCTTTTTAGTTTAATTAGGTCCATTCATTTCTGGTTTTGTTGCATTTACTTTCGGGGTTTTCATCATTAATTCTTTGCCTTAGCCCATGTCTAGAGGAGTTTTTCCAATGTTCTAGAAATTTTATGGATTCAGGTCTTAGATTTAAGTCTTTGATCCATCTTGAGTTGATTTTTATGTAAGGTGAGAGATGAGGATCCCTTTATTTCTTTCACTTGTCTGATTGCTCTGATTTGCCCATTTTACAAATAGGTTATTTGATTTCTTATTGCTGCATTGTAGTTCTATATGAATTCTGGATATTAAGAACTTGTATAAGAACTGATATATGATTTGCAAATACTTTCTCCCATTATATATGGGATTTTTTTCACTTTGTTGATTTTTTTTGTTGTTGAACAGAAGTTTTAAAATTTGATGTAGTGATTATTTTTAAAATGCGCTCTGTAAGTTCTATGTATAACAGTCTATCTTTGGAACTTCATATATGTCTCAGGAGAAACTTCTATTTTAATGCCCTATAATATATATACAGTTCATTTCTTATTGATAGGCATTTAAGATTTTCTAATATTTTGCTATCACCAACATTTCAGTACTTCTGTATACATGTGTCATTTTTCATTTGTATGAGAACATCTGTAGGACAAATACCTAGGGGTAGGATTGCTTAATAAAATGATTTATGTTTTAAAAATGTTGACAACATATGTCAATTTACACTCCTACTGACAAATTATGAAAATGCTTATTTTCTGACAAACAGAAAAATATAATACAGTGTGTAAGCAAACATCCTGATTTGCCAACCTGATAAATAAAAAATTGTATCATATCGTTAGAATTGTATCTCATTTTCCTTTTCAATTGCATTTCGCACATTCTGATTTCATAATTTGAGGTCATTTCATAATTTGAGGGCCTTTTCATTTCATAATTTGAGGGCCATTTTTTTTTCTATAAAGTGCTTATATGTCTTTTGCCTATTTTGGGAGATTAGCTTTCTAAAAAATTAAAAAATATTATTTTTTCTGTATTAAAGAAATCAACTGATTGTAGCATGAGTGGTAATGATTTTCTAATATGTATATATTTGACTTGTTCTAGGTTATTGATAATTATTTAGAAAATTATGAGTTTATTAGTTAATTTACATATTCTTAATGAACCTCTTTGTAAAAATCATACATAGAAAGGCTTTCCTCACTCTAAGATCTTTTATGACCTTCTGTTTTCACAATACAATTTTTTAATCCAACTAGTATTTACTTCAGTATGAAGTATGCAACGCAGATCCAAAGCCATATTGTCCAGGTATGTATTTGCACACTACTTATGAAAGAAGCCAATCTTCACCATCCACCTACCTCAGTGTTTAATGCTTTCTTTATCATTTGTTATGCTTCCATATATATTTGGGTCTATTAATATTTCATTGGTATACATGTATGAATTATATACATATGCACATACCCATATACACACATATGTTCATATGCCAAAATTCTGTACTCTCTAAAAATTATTTTTATCTTATTGAAGTATAATTGATGAATAAGAATTGTATATATTTAAGGTATATCATTTCTTCTTTATATTTAATATAGTATACTTTTAAAAAGTTGACATATGTTATTTGTACATATTTATGTGGCACATAGTGATGTTTCAACACATATATTGTGTAGTGATCAGATCAAGGTAATTACTACATCTATCATCTCGAACATTTATAATTTATTTGCATTGGGAACATTCAATATCCTTCTTTTAGTTATTTGAAACTATACACTATATTATTTTTAATTATAATTATCCTACTGTGCTATAGAAAACAAGAACTTATTCCTCTATTTGCTAGAATTTTGTATCCTTTAACAAATCATCCCTATTCCCTCCTTTCCCTGACCTTCCCAGCCTCTAGTATCCTTTGTTCTACCTTTTACTTCTTTAAGATAAACTTTTTAAAGCTTTCACATATGAATGAAAATGTACAGTGTTTAATTTTTTGTTCCTAGTTTATTTTACTCAACATAGTGTCTCCCAGTTCCATTCATGTTGCTGTAAATGACAGGATTTTGTTCTTTTTTATGGATGAATAGTATTTCATTGTGTGTATACACCATATTTTCTTTATGCATTTGTCTGCTGCTGGACATCAAGGGTTATTCCATATCTTGGCTATTGTGAATAGTGCTGCAATAAACATGAGGGTGCAGATGTGTCTTCGATATACTGATTTCCTTTCCTTTGGATAAATGCCCAGCAGTGGATTGCTGGATCATATGGTAGTTCTATTTGTAGTTTTTTTTGAGGAACCTCCATACTGTTTCCCGTAATGGGCTGTACTAATTTACATTCCAACCAACAGTGTACTAATATTCTCCTTTCTCTGCATTCTCACCAGCATTTGTTATTTTTTGTCTTTTTGATAATAACCCATTAATTGGGGTGAGATGATATCTCATTGTACTTTTGATTTGCATTTTTCTGATGATTAATGATGCTGAGTATTTTTTCATGTATTTGTTGCATTTCTCTGATGATTACTGATGTGGAACACTTTTTCATATATTTGTTGGTCATTTTTATGTCTTTTTTAATGAAATGTCTGTTGAGCTAATTTGCCCATTTGAAATCAAATCTTTTTTTTTTTTTTTTTTGCTATTGAGGTGTTCCTTATATCTTCTAGTTATTAATCCCTTGTCAGACAGATAATTTGCAAATATTTTCTCCCATTCTGTAAATTGTGTCTTCCCTCTGATGATTGTTTCCTTTGCTGTGCAGAAGCTTTTCAGCTTGATGTAATCCCATTTGTCTGTTTTTGCTGCTGTTGCCTGTCCTTTTGAGGTCTTACACAAAAAATCTTCCCAGAACAATGTTCTGAAGCATTTCCTCACATAATTTTTCTGGTAGTTTCATAATTTCAGGTCTTACATTTAAGTCTTTAATCCATTTTGATTTAGCTTTGTATATGGCAAGAAATAGTGGTCTAGGTGCATTCTTTTGCATGTGGATATCCCATTTTTCCACCACAATTTATTAAAGAGACTATTCTTCACTGGGTATATGTCTTGGTACCTTTGTTCAAAATGGGTTGGCTGTATATGCGTAGATTTATTTCTGGGTTCCCTTTTCTGTTCCATTGGTCTCTGTGTCTGTTTTTATGCTATTACAATACTATTTTGGTTACTATAGTTTTGGAGTATATTTTCAAGTTTGGTAGTGTGATATCTGTAGCTTTGTTCTTCTTGTTCAGGATAGCTTTGGTTCTTTGGAGTCTTTTGTGATTCCATACAAATTTTGAGATTTTTTTTTTCTATTTCTGTAAAGAATGTTGTCAGTATTTTGACATGGATTACATTGAACCTGTATATCCCTTTGGATTTTATGGATGTTTAAAAAATATTAATTCTTCCAATCCATAAGAATGAAATATCTTTCCAATTTTTGTGTGTCCTCTTCAATTTCTTTCATCAGTGTTTTATAGTTTTCCTCATAGAGATCTTTTACTTTATTGGCTAAATTGATTCCTAGGTTTTTGCTTTTTTTGGTATAGCTCTTGTAATAAAAGGGATTGATTTCTTGATTTATTTTTCAGATTTTTACTGTCAACATATAAAAATACTACTGACTTTTTTGTTGATTTTGTATCTTGTAAATTTACCACATTCATTTATCAATTCTAGGAGTTTTTTGGTAGAGTCTTTATGTTTTTCTAAATATAAGATCATATCATCTGTGAGCAAGGCTAATTTGACTCCTACCTTTCAAATTTGTATGCCCTTTATTTCCTTCTCTTGTCTGACTGCTCTGACTGGGACTTCCAGGATTTTGTTGAATAAAAATGGTGAACGTGGGCATCCTTGTCTTGTTCCAGATCTTAGACAAAAGACTTTCAATTATTTTTCCACTTAGTATTCTGTTAGTTGTGGTTTTGTTGTATATGGCCTTTATTGTTTTGAGGTCTGTTTCTTGTTTTCTTTGTTTGTCTGTTTTTGTGTATGTGTGTATGTGTGTGTATTAGTCTATTCTCACACTTCTAATAAAGACATACCACAGATGGGGTAAGTTACAAAGAAAAATATGTTTAATGAACTCACAGTTCCATTTGGCTGCGGAGGCCTCACAATCATTGCAGAAGGCAAAGGAGGAGCAGGGCATGTCTTACATGGTAGCAGGCAAGAAAGCATGTGCAGGGAACTGCCCTTTATAAATAAACCATCAGATCTGATGAGATTTATTCACTACCATGAGAACAGCATAGGAAAAGCCCACCCCATGATTCAGTTACCTTGCATTGGGTCCCCCTGATGACATGTGGGGATTATGGGAGCTACAGTTCAAGATGAGATTTGGGTGGGGACATGGCCAATCCATATCTTTTCACTCCTGGCTCCACCCAAATCATTTTTGCCCTCACATTTCAAAACCAGTCATGCCTTCCTACAGTTCCCTAAAGTCTTAACTCATTTCAGCATTAACTCAAAAGTCCACAGTCCAAAGTCTCATCTGAGACAAGACAAGCCTCTTCCACCCATGAGCCTGTTAAATCAAAAGCAAGTTAGTTACTTCCTAGATACAATGGGGTACAGGCATTGGATAAATACAGTCATTCCAAATGGGAGTGATTGGCCAAAAAGGGGGCTACAGGATCCATGCAAGTCTGAAGTCCAACAGGGCAGTCATTAAACCTTAAACTTCCAAAATGATCTCCTTTTACTCCATGTCTCACATCCAGGTCATGCTGATGCAAGAAGTGGGCTCCCATGGCCTTGGGCAGCTCTGTCTCTGTGGCTTTGCATGGTATATCCCCGTTCCCAGCTGCTTTCATGGACTGATGTTGAGTGTTTGCAGTTTTCCAGGTGCACAGTGCAAGATGTTGATGGATCTAACATTCTGGGGTCTGAAGGATGATGACCCTTTTCCCACAGTTCCACTAGGAAGTGTCCCAGTGGAGACTCTGTGTGGCAGCTCCAACCTCACATTTCCCTTCTGCACTGCCTTAGCAGAGGTTCTCTATGAGAGCCCCACCCCTGAAGCAAACTTCTGCCTGGACATCTAGGCATTTGTATACATCCTCTGAAATCTAGCCAGAAGTTCCCAAACCTCAATTCATGATCTCTGTGCACCTGCAGGCTCAACATCACATTGAAGCTGCCAAGGTTTGGGGCTTGCATCCTCTGAAGCCATGGCCTGAGCTGTACCTTGCCACCTTTTAGCCATGACTGGAGCAGCTGGGATGCAGGGCACCAAGTCCCTAGACTGCACATAGCAGGGGGACCCTGGACCTGGTCCAGGAAACCACTTTTTCCCTTCTAGACCTCTGGGCCTGTGATGGGAGGGGCTGCCATGAAGGTCTCTGACATGTCCTGGCGACATTCTCCCCATTTTCTTGGTGATTAACATTCAACTCCTTGTTACTTATGAAAATTTCTGCAGCAGGCTTGAATTTCTTCCCAGAAAATGGGTTTTTATTTTCTATTGCATAGTCAGGCTGCAAATTTTCCAAATTTGTATGCTGTACTTCCTCTTGAATGCTCTGATGCTTAAGAATTTCTTCTGCCAAATACCCTAAATCATCACTCTCAAGTTCAAAGTTTCACATATCTCTAATGCAGGGGCAAAATGCCACCAGTCTCTTTGCATAGCAAGAGTGACCTTTACTACAGTTCCCAAAAAGTTTCTTATCTTTATCTGAGACCACCTCAGCCTGGATCTTATTGTCCATATCACTATAAGCATATTAATCAAAGCCATTCAGCAGGACCCTAGGAAGTTCCAAACTTTCTTGCATCTTCCTGTCTTCTGAGCCCTCCCAGTCTCTAGGAAGTTCCAAACTTTCTCACATTTTAATCTTCTGAGCCCTCCAAACTCTTCCAATCTCTGCCTGTTACCCAGTTCCAAAGTTGCTTCCACATTTTTGGGTATCTTTACAGCAGTACCCCACTATGCAGTACCACTTATTGTATTAGTTTGTTCTCACACTGTTGATAAAGACATACCCAAGGATGGGTAATTTATAAAGAAAAAGAGGTTTTCTTTCTCCTTTTTTTAAACCAATGAGTTTAATATCTTCAGATGTTTCCTTGTTACATTTTAGTGTCCATTTCTTTAAGTTTAAAGAATGCCCTTTACCATTTTTTTGTAAGATAAGCCTGGTATTGGGGAATTTCCTCAGCTTTTGTTTGTCTTGGAAACTCTTTATTTCTTCTTCATGTTTGAAGGTTAGCTTTTCTAGGTATAGTATTCTTGGTGAGTAGTTCTTTCCACCCCGCCCCCCAACCCCCACCTTGGCTTTTAATATAGCATCCCACTCTCTCCTGGCCTGCAGGGTGTCTGCTGAGAAACCTGCTGAAAGCTATATTTGCATGTCATTGAATGTGATTCTTTCTTTTTTTTTTTCCTACTGCTTGACTGATCCTTCTTTTTACTTGATTTTTGCTAATTTGATTATGATTTTTTTTTCTTGACAATTTCTTCTTCGGATTGAATTTGATTGATGATATCCAAGCTTCCTACACCTGAATGGTGGTGGTGTTTTCCAGATTTGGGAAATTTTCAGTCATTATTTTCTTAAATATTTTTCTCTCTCCTGTCCTTTGAAGTTTACTATTACGCAGATGTTAGTTTGCTAAATGTTGTCTCACAATTTGATATGTCAACTTGACTGTTCCAAAGGATGTCCAGGTAGCTTGAAAACATTATTTCTGTGTGTATGTGTGGATGTTTTCAGAAGAAATTAGCATTTAAATTGAAGTAAGATCAACTTCACAAACATGGGTGGGCATCATCCATTTTATTGAAAGCACACATAGATCAGAAGGTGGAGGAAGGGCAAATTTCTTATTTCTTATATAGCTAAGACATCCATCTTCTCCTGCCCTAAACCATCAGCATTTCTGATTTTGAAGCCCTTTTCCTTGTAATTGGTCTTACACTATTGGCTCCTCTGTGTCTCAGGCCTCTGTGATTTAACTGGATTACACCATCAGCTTTCCTTAGTTTCCAGTCTGCAGACAGCAGATTATGGAATATTTAGCTTCCATAATTGCATGAACCAATCCCTCATAATAAATCTCTTTCCATTTCTCTCTCTATATCCTATAGGTTCTGTTTCTCTAGCAAATTTTGATTAATGCAGGAATTTATTCCATTTACATTTAACTAATTATTATTGATAAGGACAGATTTACTAATTTGTTGACTTTTGTTTTTCTTGTAATTCTTTTGTCCCTTTTCTTCTCTCTTGCTGTCATAGTGTATGTTCTGTCTTTTTTTTTTTTTTTTTTTTTTTGAGACAAGGTCTCACTCTGTCATCCTGACTGGAGTGCAGCATTGGCATGATTATGCTCACTGCAACCTTCAAGATCGGGGCTCAAGAGATTCTTTTGCCTTAGCCTCCAAGGCAGCTAGGACAACAGGCATGTGCCACCACACCTGGCTACTTTTTAATTTTTATTTTTTATAGAGACAGAGTATCACCGTGTTTTGCAGGCTGATCTCAAACTCCTGGCTTCAGGTGTTCCTCCCACCTTGGTGTCCCAAAGTGGTGGGATTACAGGTGTGAGTCACTGTGCCCAGCTGTTACTTTTCTGTTAATTGATAGGCTTTGATTTGTGTCTTTCTTTTCTTTTGTGTGACTTTTATAGATATTTTCTTTGGTATGCTTACATAAAATATGTCATAGTTTTGGCTGGCCATGGTGCTTTACACCTGTAGTCTCAGCATTTTGGGAGTCCAAGGTGGGAGGAGTGCATGAGGCTGAGAGTTTGATACACCCATCTCTACAGAAAAGAAAAATAAGCCAGTGCAGCATAGTGAGATCTTGTCTCCAGTGTGTGTGTGTGTGTGTGTCTATATATATAAAATACATATATATTAAATATATGTGTATATATAAAAAATACATATATATTAAATATGTGTATATATAATACATATATATTAAATATATGTATATATATATATTTTTAAATAACTGATCATGTGGCTGTTGTCTTAGCTGCTTGGGAGGCTGAGGAAGAATTGCTTGACTTCAGGAATTTGAGGCTGCAGTGACCTACGATGATGCCACTGATGCTATTGTACTCCAGCCTGGGTGACAAAGCAAGAACCCATCTCTATTAAAATATTTATATAGGCCGGGCGCTGTGGCTCATGCCTATAATCCCAGCGCTTTGGGAGGCCAAAGTGGGTGGATCACTTGAGGTCAGGGGTTTCAGAACAGCGTGGCCAACATGGTGAAACCTGGTCTCTACTGATAATACAAAAATTAGCCAGGCATGGTGGTACACACCTGTGATCCCAGCTACTTAGGAGGCTGAAGTAGGAGAATTGCTTGAACCTGGGAGGCAGAGGGTGTAGTGAGCCAAGATCGTGCCACTGCACTCTAGACTGGGCAAGAGAGCAAAACTCCATCTCTCCCCACCCCCTCCAAAAATATATATACAGATAGATATTTGTATATATCATGGTTTAAGTGTACATTTTAAGACATTAACAACTCAACATCATTTGTGTATAAAAACTGTACATTTTTACCTCTTCACCTTGATGGCTCATTGTTTACTATTAATGTCACAGTTTACATCTATTTATATTGTGTATCCATTAATATAATTTAGTTATAGTTATTTTAAATATTTTTATTTTTTTAATTTTTATACTATTAAAAGTGTTTTTCCAATCACCATTACAATAATATATTATTCTGATTTTGCCTATAGATTTATCTTTACCAATGAGTTTTATACTATCTTGTGATCTCATGCTGCTGCTTAGTGTCCTTTCACTTTAATTAGAAGAACTTCTTTTAGCATTTCTTATAAGGCAGGTCTTATGATGAACTCCCCCAGCTTTTGTTTGCCTGGAAAAATCTTTATGTCTCCTTCATTTCTAGAGAGAGTTTTGGTAAGTATGGTATTTTTAGTTGGCAGATTTTTTTTCTTTCAGCACTTAAGTATATCATCTTACTCCCTTCTGTTCTGCAAGGTTTCTGCTGAAAATTCTGCTAATAGTTTTATGAAGATTCTCCTATACATGTCATTTTTCTCTTGATGATTTCAAAATTTTCTTTGTCTTTAATTTTTGACAATTTGATTATAATTTGTCTCTGCTTGGGTCAGTTTGGGTTCATCTTACTTGATGTTCTTTAAGTTTCATTGGATTTGGATGTCTTTTTCTTTCTCTGGGTTTGGGATGTTTTCAGCTAATATTTCTTTGAATAATTGTTTTCCCTTTTGTCTTTTCCTTCTGGAACTCCCATACTATGTACAGTGGCCTGCTTTCTTGTATCCTTTAAGTTCCTTAAGCTATCTTCACTCCTTTTCATTCTTTTCTCTTTTTGCTTCTCTCAGTCAGATTTCCAATAACCTGTCTTTTAGTTTGCTGATCCTTCCTTCTCCATGATCTAATGTTCTTTTGAAACCTCTGTATTGAATTTTTCAGTTTGGTTATTGTATCCTTCAGCTGTATGATTTTTGTTTGGTACTTTAAAATATTTTCTGTCTCTTTGTTGAAATTCTCACTGTGTTAAACCCTTGCTCTCCTAGCCTTGGCAAGCCTCTTTATGAGAATTTTAAAAATTTCTCCATCGGATTAATCATACACCTCTATTTCATTAGATTTTGTTTCTGGAGATTTATCTTAACTTTTATTTGAAGCATATTTCATTGTTTTTTCATTTTCTTTGACTCTTGTGTTGGCTTCTCTGTATCAGATAAATCAGCCGCCTTTCTCAGTGTGTTAGTCCAGTCTTTCACTGCTGTAAAGAAATTCCTGAGACTGGGTAATTTATAAAGAAAAGAGGTTTAATTGGCCCACAGTTCTACAGACTGTACAGAAAAATTAGCAGCTTCTGTTTCTGGAGAGACCTCAGGAAGTTTCCAGTCATGGGGGGAAAGTAAAGGAGAGCAAGGTGTCTCACACGGCAGGAGCAGGAGCAAGAGTAAGTGAAGGGGGAGGTGCTGCATACTTTTAAACAGCCTGCTCTCATGAGAACTCGCTCTCATGAGAATTCGCTATCATGAGAACAGCATCAAGGGGATGGTGCTTAACCATTCGTGAGAATCCACCCCCACTAGTCCTCACCTCCAATACTGGGGACTACAATTCAACAGGCGATTTTTCTGGGGACACATATCCAAACCATATCACTGCATCTTCACATACTGGCCTTATAGGGGAGATGAACCTCATCAGCCTGACCAGAGATGCTCAGTACTTACTGAAGCTTTTTGCTCTCCCAAACCCACCATATTTGTTCATATCGACCCCCAGGAAACTAGAGCATGCTATGTCCTGTCAGTGGCCTAAAACAGATGAGTTGCAAGTCACACTGTCAGGCAGCAGTTGGAAAAGTTAAGATGGGGAGAGGCCAGATGGGTAGTATTTCAGCTCTTTCCAGGTAGAAGCTGAAGACTTCTGTTTTATTGCTGGAGCAATCCAGGGGGATGAGCCACAGAGTGCTTACATACTCATTCACACTCTTAAGAGTATTAGCGATTGCCTTCCCCATAGCTCCTAAAGAGAGGCTAGTTAGGAACCAACCTTTGGGCAGCAGCCAGAAAAGTTAATACATTAGATATGTAGTCTAATTTCTTTGAGGAAGAAGTTGGGAGCTGGAATTTATTGTCTATTTACTCTGCACTGAGCCAGGAGGAAGTGCTACAAGAAGTGTGCGTGCATCCATTCTAAACTACCTCTTTTTTCTTTGTTGGTCGAGGGGACTAATGAGTGCTAGGCTGCTAGCTCACAGAGACAGGTGAGTTAGGAGCCAGTTGCTCAGGCCTCAGCTGGAAAAGTTGGGGCACTAGATGTGACGTGCAAACTCATTGCTCTTCAGCTGGAATTTAGTAGTTCCCTCCTAATTGTATGGCACTGTGCTATGGATGGGGTTTATGGCAAGTGTGTGACTCAGCTTTTCCTATCTGTTTTGATATCAGTATCCTCTCAGTCACCCCATGTGCAGGAGTCTCTCAATTAGTTTCTGTATATTTCACAGAGGAAATTGATCCATCTGTGCTGTTTATTCAATATGTCTGTAGGTTGAGGAAAAGTATAGAGCCACCTATTCTGCCACCTTGATGATGTCTCTCTCTCTCTCATTTTAATTTAACTATTGTAGTTTTTCAATGACAAAATACCTGGAATTGGAAACATTCTTTACTTCTACTTCAGTACCTTTATTTTTCAGAATTTCCTGGCTATTCTTTTTTGATTATTTTTGTATGAACTTTAGAAGCACCTTCTGAAATTCAAAAAATATTGTCTAACTATTTTTATTGGGATAAAGTTAAAATTTAAAAATTACAGAATATTAAAGTATTTATAAACTTAAATTTTTCTTTCCAGGGACATGATATGTCTTTCCACATAATTGCCTCCTGTTTTGTATCCATCAGTGGCATTTTAAGGTTTTCCTCATATCAAGCTAATATATTTCTTATTTTATTTATTCCTGATGTTTTATCCTTTTTGTTGTTGTTTTAATTTTTTTCATTACATCTTCTAAATTGTTGTTTGAATATATAAAGCCTATTTATTTGTATATTAGTATTATACTGGTTGTCTTACTGGTGTCTGAAATAGCTTTTTAGCTGATTCTCTTGCATTTTCTAGATAAACAATTTTAGTATCTACTAATAATGATAATCTATTTTTCCATTCCAATTTTTGTACTGCTTACTCTTTCTGATGTGTGTTTGCATTGGCTAATGTCTTAATGATTCCCCTCCACATGTTGCCATGATTTGCTCCCTTACTTTCTGTAAGTCTCTACCCAAGTGTTATCTTAACAGAGATGATATTCCTGATCACTTTATATAAATTAACAATGTTACACCCTTTACTCCAATTTATCTCATTCCATCTCTATTACCCTGCTTTATTTTTCGTCCATGGCTGTTTTTCTCATCTAGTATTTGTTTATGTATTTATTGTTTTTTTCTTAATACTGTGGTCTTTATGGAAGTGGGATATTTATTTTTATACAAAGATTTGTCCTCTCTGACTAAAATGGTGGTTAGCACCAGTTGGCTCTAAATAAATATTTGTTGAATGAATGCATGAGTGTTAAACAATAATGGTGGTAAAGAATATCTTTTACTTATTCCTGATTTAATGGGAATGTGTCTGTTGTTTCTCTATTAAGTCCAATGCTAGTAGTTCGCATTTAATGTTTATGTAAAACATTTTCTTTAATCTCAGTAAAAAATTCTCAAAATTGACCTTCATTTTAAATTCACTGGTTTTATTTTTTTAAATAAACTTTTTTTTTTCCCCTGGCATTTAGTTCCACTTACCCATGTTCACAGATTGATATTAGTATGTGAGCCTTAAAAATTTGATAATTGAAGTTTACGGTTTGGCTTTGAGTCTTACTAGCATATCATTGCTTTTTGGGCTTGACCTTTTTTATCAATACTTTTTTGTTTTGCTCCACTTTGAATGTAACACATATAAAGAGAAATACACAAGGTGTAAATGTATAACTCAACGTCTGAACACAAAACAAAACTCATAAAACCACTGTCTAGGTCAAAAAAATAGAACACTGCCAAAATGCTACTAGTATGGATTATACCCCTTCCCAATCATTACTGCCTCTGCATATTATCTTGATTTCCAATGCTGTAATTTAGTTATATTTGTTTTTGAACTTTATAGAAATGAAACCATACAATGTGTATTTTTGTACTGTATCCTTTTACTCAACATTATACAATTCTTTATAAAATTTATTCATGTTTTTACTTATTGCTCTAGTTTCTGCATTTTTATTGTATTACAATATCGCATCATGGGAATAGGCTACTTCCAGAATTACCAAACCCCTCTGCCTACACTTTTAACAGGGATAATTCTTATTTGCTGTTAGCTACTTTTTTCTTTCCCCTTAGAGAGTTTTCTGGCTTTTTCCCCTGTTCACTCTAATTATTGCCTCTTACTCTCACTGCAACCTCCGCCTTCTGGGTTCAAGCAAGTCTCCTGCCTCTGCCTCCCGAGTACCTGGGATTACAGGCATGCGCCACTATGCCCGGCTAACTTTTGTATTTTTTAGTAGAAATGGGGTTTCTTTATGTTGGCCAGGCTGGTCTTGAACTCTTGGCCTCAAGTTTTATCCTGCCTCAGCCTCCCAAAGTCTGGGATTACAGATCTGAGCCACTGTGCCCGGCTCCCACCAGAGTTTTTAATAAAAATATTTTTGATGATTTAGGAGTAAAACAATTTAGAAAGTAAAACTATCTTATTTAGATATGTATAATTAGATATTTAAAGATGTGAGTCACATAAATTGAATTATTCCTGTAGGGGCATATCTTATTTTTTCATTGATGCTTAAACTGAAAATAAATAACTCAAAAATACATTTGTTACTATGTGAGTGGCACTAACTTCAAATATTATCTCAAATTTTCTGATCAATTTTAGTATTGCTATCTTTTAGCAGCAGGAATAACTTGAAGCGTTAATCTAAATTTAGATAATAACAATACTTATCTACAACAAACTTTTTAATTAACCTACTTATTCTACTAATAACATCATTCAATTTTGCCTTAAAAATGAGAGTTCTCTCTGATAAAAAGAGAAGAATTTGCGGTAATTTTCTGTAGTAAATGGCTAGAAAACTGCTAGCCCTATTTGGTTGGTGCCAGGTTTTGAAGTAATTTAATTGGGCTTGTTCTTAAGTTTAACCTGTCGATAATATGCAGGGAAGATTTTCTCTAATATATCAAATAAACAAAGATAAGAAAATCAGTCCTCTCTTAAACAGCAAATGGACTCTCAGAGCAATAGCATTTACATTAATCTATAATTTAGTTATAAAGTGTGTTTCAAAAACAAATAAAAACAAAGTTATTCACCATATGCACACCTGAAGAATATTAAAAAGTAAATGACAAAGCATTTTTTTTTATAATACTATATTTTGAAATGAGAAAACAGAACTGCTTTTCAGGAAGGAGAGTTGATCTTTGATTTTTTTAAAATTCTATAATATTTTATTTCTTGTTCATTTTGCTTTGTTTTGTTGGTATTTTTTCTTATATGTAATAGTTGTACATAGTTTTTGCATACATGTGATATTCTGACACATGTATACAGTGTAAAATGACAAGATTAGGGTAACTGGGGTATCCATCACCTCAAACGTTTATTCTTTCTTTGTGTTGAACATATTACAATTCTTCTCTTCTAGCTATTTTGAAATATACAATAAATTATTGTTAAATATAAATTCCCTACTGTACTATTGAATACTAGAACCTAACCTATCTATGTAAATGTACTCTTATGCCTACGAACCAAATCAGTCTTTTATTTATTTTTGTTTTATTTTAATTTTTTGAATCGGAGTTTTGTTCTGTCACTCAGACTGGAGTGCAGTGGTACAATCTCGGCTCACTGCAACCTCTGCCTCTCAGTTTCAATCAACTTTCCTGCCTCACCCTAGCTGGGATTACAGGCACCCACCACCACGCCTGGCTAATTTTTGTATTTTTAGCAGCGATGGGGTTTCACCATGTTGGCCAGGCTGGTCTCGAACTCCTGACCTCAGGTGATCCGCCCGCCATGGCCTCCCAAAGTGCTGGGATTACAGGTGTGAGCCACAGTGCCCAGCCTAAATTAGTCTTTTAGATGTCACTACTATTGGTTGATTATTTTGATGTTACAACATAGGTAAAACAATTTGAAACTTTCTTTCTTATTGAGCCATACTATAAATCTATAAACTAAATTAATTATTTAAAAATATGTATAATGTAAATTATTAATTTAAAACTTATAAAAGGTTATTTTTCCTTTTGCTCATTATCATAAAACAAAATAATTTTTTAGTGTACAATAAACAAGTATTTTAATTGTGTGTATAAATCTATGCTTTTTTTGCAAATACATATATGTAAATGTAAGGATTTCATAGGAAAACTAGCTGTGAAATGTATCATGTGCAAAAATTAAGCACTATATATGTTCTAGTTAAATCTCTTTGACGTGCATAACTCACAAGAGGCCTTTCTTTTTTTTGAGACAGAGTCTTGCTCTGTAGCCCAGTCTGGAGTGCAGTGGTGTGATCTTGGCTCACTGCAAGCTCCACCACAATAGGCCTTTCTAAGATGGCTATTGAGGTGAGAAATTTTGAGAAGCTTTCATTTAAATAAACCCATTGAAAGCATATTTGTCTGTGTACTCTTCTAAGATTACATTAAAATCATAGACAAGAAGTTAGAGGTAAAAATTCACAAGGAAAAATAGAAAGAGAGGGAGACAACTTATTTATTAATGTTGCAATTGTTATTTGGGGCAATTTTTGTTTTAAATTTAGAGTTACCATAGTTAGTGAGACTGGGAGACAAGCATTATTTTTGGATGAATTTAAGCATTTGGAACTACCTGCAAAATGGAATAAGCTTCCACCTAAGACAGAGTTTACTTTTCCCTTTATTTCTCAGCAATTAATCAGAGATGGAATCTTCACTTATGGAAATGCTGTTACAGGGCATTTGATTAGTATTTGTGTTTGTGTGTGTGTGTTATGGAGAGTGGATTGGAGCTGGGGGTTGTGAGCAGAAAGGAATGAGATGATCTTGTACATTTTTATCCCATTGAGTATCTGTGATTCAAAAACTTTACAATCCCTTTCTTATTTACAAACCTAGTGTATTCTATATTGTTATTATTTTAAAAATCTGAACTATCATCTTTACGATAATTGATAGCAACTAAGAAATTAAATTTAAGAAAAATTTTGAGTAACTCCTATTTTTTATTTATTATTTTGTCTCTTATAAAAGCAGCACAATTTGATGATTGTTTCAAATAAAGAAAACAAGGCACTTTCAAATAACTTGCATAGATACTTCAATTGTGTTGGATTTAGTGCTGCAACTTTCAGTTTACCAACTAATGCTTGTGCTCTACTTTTAAATAGAAGACACAAAATAAAAAAGAAAAAGTCAGTATTCTAAAAAGCTAGAAAAGTTGCTAGGGTGATTTTCTGTTTAGGGTTGGTTAAACCTAGTTTGAATCCCAAGTTTGCTATTTTCCAGTTGCATAACCAATAGCACATTGTTTGTCCTTTCTCCAGTCTCAGGTTCTTTTTCTGTAAAATGAAGAAATGAAGTAGAAGTATAATCTACTGAAGGGCTTTTATGAATATTTAATGAGATTAAGCCTGTGAAGGATTTACCACATTGCCTTGTGAATGCTTAATAATCATTGGCTATTAATAATAGGATGATGTTAACATTGTAGACAGCCCCATGCATAACAGACGTGACCTATGATAATCATATGACATACATTAATAAAGGTCTAGAGCTAAGAACCATCCGGAAAATCTCATTTGAATGACTTTCCCTGGAATTCTATAAAAACATGTGGGTAACAAACAGTTTCTCAATTTCCCCGGGAAAATGCCAAATAGATTAAACATATAAAGATAATGTTTACTATTTTGACCTTGTCCTAGAGAGGCTAGACAAGAGGCAGTGTCTGTTCTAGAAAATCTGTATTTCTATATCCATTCAGTTATGTAAGTAGCTATTGTTAGTTTACATCACTGTGCAGGGGTTTGGCTGGCATAACAAGATGCTGAAGTGTTTTAAATGCAAGAGCCTGGTATTCCTGTGTGACTAAGTGCATTGTTTACTAATGACATTAAGTGTAGGGTAGCTCATTTAAAAATTGGTGTATTGTATAAAATGAACCCGATTTAAAATAAGACCATGTATTTTATTTAATCCAAAAATTAATGTTCCTGAAGAAAGTGCAAACCCATTTTAACAGTTACTATGTAATTCTAATAAAAATATCTGGCAAAAATGATCAGCAATTACATACTGTTAAGCCTATTCTACTTGTACTGAATGGAGAGAGATTTTAAAAAAATTTTAATTTAAGGAATATATAATAGTAGGAGCCCAGAATCATAATGTTCACAGAGAGTAATGGTTTATTAACTACAATTCATATACCCTGAGACTAGGTGTGATTTCCTTTTGAGCTTTGACATAAAAAAAGCAACAAGCAGTGCTAGTTTGCTTGAAAAGAAACTGACTTCTGTTGTAACTCACTGCTGTAAAACATTTTTTTTTAAATCCAGTTAGGCAAAAAAAGTAGGAATAATCTAGCAAATGGTTTCAAAAAATCTAGCAAATGGTTTCAAAATGAAAAAAAAAAAAAATCAATACTTAGAGCTGTTAATGTTCAGCCTCACCTCAGACATCAAGTTTTCTGATTATATGTAATGCAAAAAGCATATTCATAGAAATAAAACAAAGAGGAGGGGGAAATTAATTGTTTCTTCATATACCATGAGAATACCATTTTAAACTTGCAAGCTTAACTAATGACACAATCAGAAAGAGCATTCTTCATAGTGGGTATAAAAATGGCCTAATTTGAAAGACAATGTGTCTGGCATGCACACCCAGTAGGTTCTATTCAGCAAACTCTTGAGGTTTCATGTTAACATAATGAAATATTGTACTGTTCCTTGTAGGCTAAATTTTTCTTTACCTTTTAAAATCAATAGCCTAATAATATTTTGTTCAACTCTACGTGCATCTAAATTTGAAATTACTTTGCTGAAAATTGTAGTTGTACTGCTCTGAAGCCACTAACCTTTTCCTTTTCCTTCTCATCCCACTCTCATCCAAATCTTTTATAACTAGTTTTTATAATATACACCATAAACATTAATAAAACTCACTTAGGCATAACTATTTTATTCAGGTGTCAGAAAAGGTGTCCACCTTTGTTATAGTGTTGACAATTTGGTTTAACTTCTTCAGCTTCTTTAATAAGGAAATGTTGGAATTGAATATGATTATATTTGTGTTAGCCTGGTAATCTCTCTAAGGTGTGTGGCTCAATTTAATTTAACAAACTGTTGTGTGTATAGGGAAAGGATATTTGGGGCAGACTCTTGATGATTTTTCACAAAAGTCAATGTAATATGTATCTATAAACCTATAACTTAAATTCTTAAATTTGTGTATCTGAAGGGTACATAAACTTTACATTCTCAGATCCTCACTTAATGATATAGTATTTTTCAAGTTACATTTAACTTTTTAATATGAAAAATTTCAAAAAAAGTAGAAGAGTAAAATAAATCCCCACATATTTATCACCCAATTTTTTTTTTTAGTTTCTTGTATTTTATTTATTTTTTATTTTTATTATACTTTAAGTTCTAGGGTACATGTGCATAATGTGCAGGTTTGTTACATATGTATACTTGTGCCATGTTGGTGTGCTGCACCCATCAACTCGTCAGCACCCATCAACTCGTCATTTACATCAGGTATAACTCTCAATGCCATCCCTTCCCCCCTCCTAACTCCCCATAATAGGCCCCGGTGTGTGACGTTCCCCTTCCCGAGTCCAAGTGATTTCATTGTTCAGTTCCCACCTATGAGTGAGAACATGCGGTGTTTGGCTTTCTGTTCTTGCAATAGTTTGCTGAGAATGATGGTTTCCAGCTGCATCCATGTCCCTACAAAGGACGTGAACTCATCCTTTTTTATGACTGCATAGTATTCCATGGTGTATATGTGCCACATTTTCTTAATCCAGTCTCTGTCACTTATGGACATTTGGGTTGATTCCAAGTCTTTAGTATTGTGAATAGTGCCGCAGTGAACATACATGTGCATGTGTCTTTATAGCAGCATGATTTGTAATCCTTTGGGTATATACCCAGTAATGGGATGGCTGGGTCATATGGTACATCTAGTTCTAGATCCTTGAGGAATCGCCATACTGTTTTCCATAATGGTTGAACTAGTTTACAATCCCACCAACAGTGTAAAAGTGTCCCTATTTCTCCACATCCTCTCCAGCACCTGTTGTTTCCTGACTTTTTAATGATTGCCATTCTGACTGGTGTGAGATGGTATCTCATTGTGGTTTTGATTTGCATTTCTCTGATGGCCAGTGATGACGAGCATTTTTTCATGTGTCTGTTGGTTGTATGAATGTCTTCTTTTGAGAAATGTCTGTTCATATCCTTTGCCCACTTTTTGATGGGGTTGTTTGTTTTTTTCTTGTAAATTTGTTTGAGTTCTTTGTAGGTTCTGGATATGAGCCCTTTGTCAGATGAGTAGATTGCAAAAATTTTCTCCCATTCTGTAGGTTGCCTGTTCACTCTGATGGTAGTTTCTTTTGCTGTGCAGAAGCTCTTTAGTTTAATGAGATCCCATTTGTCAATTTTGGCTTTTGTTGCCATTGCTTTTGGAGTTTTAGACATGAAGTCCTTGCCCATGCCTATGTCCTGAATGGTATTACCTAGGTTTTCTTCTAGGGTTTTTATGGTATTAGGTCTAACATTTAAGTCTCTAATCCATCTTGAATTAATTTTCATATAAGGAGTAAGGAAAGGATCCTGTTTCAGCTTTCTACTTATGGCTAGCCAGTTTTCCCAGCACCATTTATTAAATAGGGAATCCTTCCCCCATTTCTTGTTTTTCTCAGGTTTGTCAAAGATCAGATGGCTGTAGATGTGTGGTATTATTTCTGAGGACTCTGTTCTGTTCCATTGGTCTATATCTCTGTTTTGGTACCAGTACCATGTGGTTTTGGTTACTGTAGCCTTGTAGTATAGTTTAAAGTTAGGTAGTGTGATGCTTCCAGCTTTGTTCTTTTGACTTAGGATTGTCTTGACAATGCGGGCTCTTTTTTGATTCTTTATGAACTTTAAAGCAGTTTTTTCCAATTCTGTGAAGAAACTCATTGGTAGCTTGATGGGGATGGCATTGAATCTATAAATAAGCTTGGGCAGTATGGCCATTTTCACGATATTGATTCTTCCTATCCATGAGCATGGTATGTTCTTCCATTTGTTTGTGTCCTCTTTTATTTCACTGAGCAGTGGTTTGTAGTTCTCCTTGAAGAGGTCCTTTACATCCCTTGTAAGTTGGATTCCTAGGTATTTTATTCTCTTTGAAGCAATTGTGAATGGAAGTTCATTCATGATTTGTCTCTCTGTTTGTCTGTTACTGGTGTATAAGAATGCTTGTGATTTTTGCACATTAATTTTGTATCCTGAGACTTTGCTGAATTTGCTTATCAGCTTAAGGAGATTTTGGGCTGAGACCATGGGGTTTTCTAAATATATAATCATGTCATCTGCAAACAGGGACAATTTGACTTCTTCTTTTCCTAACTGAATCCCCTTGATTTCTTTCTCTTGCCTGATTGCCCTAGCCAGAACTTCCAACACTATGTTGAATAGGAGTGGTGAGAGAGGGCATCCCTGTCTTGTGCTAGCTTTCAAAGGGAATGCTTCCAGTTTTTGCCCATTCAGTATGATATTGGCTGTGGGTTTGTCATAAATAGCTCTTACTATTTTGAGATACGTTCCATCAATACCGAATTTATTGAGTGTTTTTAGCATGAAGGGCTGTTGAATTTTGTCAAAGGCCTTTTCTGCATCTGTTGAGATAATCATGTGGTTTTTGTCTTTGGTTCTGTTTATATGCTGGATTATGTTTATTGATTTGCATATGTTGAACCAGCCTTGCATCCCAGGGATGAAGCCCACTTGATCATGGTGGATAAGCTTTTTGATGTGCTGCTGGATTTGGTTTGCCAGTATTTTTTTGAGGATTTTTGCATCAATGTTCATCAGGGATATTGGTCTAAAATTCTCTTTTTTTGTTGTGTCTCTGCCAGGCTTTGATATCAGGATGATGTTGGCCTCATAAAACGAGTTAGGGAGAATTCTCTCTTTTTCTATTGATTGGAATAGTTTCAGAAGGAATGGTACCAGCTCCTCCTTGTACCTCTGGTAGAATTCAGCTGTTTATCACCCAATTTTAACAGTTACTGAGACTTTCCGGAGATCGCTTCAACATTCTACTTGGTTTCAGAAATATTTTACACAAATTTTTTTTTTTTTTAAGAATAACAAATACAGGAAAAGTCCCATATACCATGAGAATATACCAGTATAAGCATCTACATCAAGAAGCAGAACATCAGCAAAACCCCAAGATTTCTAATGCCCATTTTGAGTCTGTTAAAAACCTTAGACAAACTAAATTTAACAGACCTTCATTGAACAAAGAATGATTCGTGAATCGGGCAGCCCACCAAACCTAATTTCTCTTCAGAGAGATTCCAGTGCTATCATGTGTGGTCAAAGAAGATTTATGGCTAGAAAAAGGAGAGACATACAGAAAGCAGAAGTAAGGTACAGGAACAGTCAGATTGGTTACAGATTAGAGTTTGCCTTATTTGAACCCAGCTTGAAGAGTTGGCTACTTTTGATTGGTGGAAACTCGGTGATTGGCACAAGAGTAGGTTACAGTCTGTTTACACATGCAGTTAAGTTATAGAAACCTTTAAATGAAAGATACAACTTTATGTTAAACTTAATTTAACAGGGCTCAAAAAGCAATACATAAAAACATGGCACTTTTACATGCTGAACTAAAGCAGCAGCCTCAATGTCTCTATGACCTTGCCCTGACCTTCTGCCTCTCAGTTTTCTCTTTCCCAAACCACAGGATGAAACCGTTCTCTGAAATTCCCTTATCTATCTAAAAACTGGACCCACCAAATTGGAACACATTTGCCTTCGATCCCCTCCCTGAAATTTCATTAGATGGAAAAGAATAAAACTCATATTTCAGAAAAAGAGACTAAGCATTAAACAGCACACCCAGGGCCCACACAAACTTTGTCCCAAACTGTTATCTGTTCTCTGGTCCCATTCAATTTCCAAAGAGAATCACTCACTTAAAATTGTTTGAGGCCGGGCGCGGTGGCTCAAGCCTGTAATCCCAGCACTTAGGGAGGTCGAGACGGGTGGATCACGAGGTCAGGAGATCGAGACCATCCTGGCTAACACGGTGAAACCCCGTCTCTACTAAAAATACAAAAAACTAGCCGGGCGAGGTGGCGGGCGCCTGTAGTCCCAGCTACTCCGGAGGCTGAGGCAGGAGAATGGTGTAAACCCGGGAGGCGGAGCTTGCAGTGAGCTGAGATCCGGCCACTGCACTCCAGCCCGGGCTACAGAGCAAGACTCCGTCTCAAAAAAAAAAAAAAAAAAAAAAAAAAAAAAAAAAAAAATTGTTTGAGCACTGGGCTTGTTCATTTCCCCTGAAAATCATTTACTACCCCTCCCAATTGCCTAAACTCTCCATTTCTGTCTCCCTTACGAAGAGTGTATGTAAGCCTCAACCATCTGACCCTTCTTGGACTCTTATCTTTGCAGGACTCCATGTCCATATGTATGTTAATAAATTTGTATGCTTTTTTCTTTTTAAAATCTGTCTATTGTCAGTAATTGTAACAAATCTTCAGTGGGTGGAGAAGAAACTTTCTCTCCGTCCTTACACCCCCTCACTATTTTACTCCATCCAGACATCTCCATCACTATTCCCAACTTCAAGAGTAACCAGTATTATGACCTCTATCAAAGCAGATTAGTTTTACCTATTTTGGAAATTTTATATAATTTAAATTACATAGTATATACTTTTGCATCTGTCTTGATTTGCTCAACATTATGTTTATGAGACTCACCCAGCTGCAGTTCATTCTGTTGTAGTATAGTATTCAATTGAATGTATAGACCACTGTTTATCCATTTTAAATCTGTTGAACATTTGGGTTATTTCCTGTCTTTGGTATTAGAAATAGTGCTGCCATTAACATTCCTGTACATGTCTTTGGTGAAAATATGTATGCATTTCTGTTCTATATTCATTTGCTAAAGTATCTTACAGCAAGTTCCAGACACTGTTATTTTATTCTTACACACCAGCATATTTTAGTATGCATCCAAGAAGTATGACATTTTCTCATATAACCATAATTGCTTGTTACCATCTGATGCCTTGTCCTTTATTAATTAAAATGCATTATTAAATAGGGAAATCTCCTTTCTTCAGGATAGCTTTTGAATATAGCAAGCTGAAAATATTGAAGTTGAAATGCTCCTAAGCTGATAGTAGTTTTCTTTAGCTTTGATAGACAGGTCAGTCAAATAATCAACAAGTATTTATTGAGCTCCTTTTTGGTGGATCAGCTAAGTCATCTTCTTAGCTCTATTCACACTCCTCAGTACACTGACAGACCAACTGGAATTTAAGGGGAGAAAACCATTTCTTTTGATGAATCGTTAGTCATATACTTGTTTATATTAGGTATTACAAAATAATAGTTCAACTCATAAAGAAAATGGACTGTGAAGCATATTTTAATAAAGAGTGACTTTAATGAAGAGTGACTTAAGTGACTTTTCTCCTGTAGTGAATGTTATAGCTATATGTTTCCTGGCAAATATTGAGAATAAATAATTAGATATTATATTATGTAAGATATATATTATATAAATATAACAGTATTAATATTTATAATTTAAGTATAAATTAAAGTTAATATGTTATTATAACTAAATAATTAACAATTAATAATGAAAACATTTAAGAGGTTTTTCTTATGCAGATCCTGCATTTGATTTTATCATTTTATGAACATAATATGAATTGTAAGAGGTGATCTTTTTCACTTGGAATCTATGACGAATCAAATAATTTGAAATATCTTTGCTTGTATACTCTTGGTTTATATTCTTAGATGGGACCACTCTTTTGTTAATAGAAAACAGTTTTTTGGCTTCAATTTTCTTCATAATTTTTTATTCCAAACACTGAAACTTGTCTCACAGACCTGGCCTTAAGTTCTGACTTTCCAGCACACTTGTTCTGTGATCAAGATCAAGCAGCAACTTCTCCGAGGCCCAATTTCCTTATTTAAATGATATGGTGATAATTCCTTCCTCTGTTTTTTTGCATATTTATTTATAAATGTTGTACTATATATTAAGAAGATTCGTCTAGTGACTGCAGGCACTATGCGTGGCTAGTTTAAACAATTGTTTTTTTCAGATATGGGGTCTCACTGTGTTGCCTAGGCTTGTCAGCATAAGAATTCTTATATTAGTATGATACTTTAATACTTACAATTTCGAAAATCAAAAGAATAGCAAAACTACAGAAAAACTAGTCAAACTTTCTGTTTTTGTTTTGAATCTTTTTTCTTTGACTTTTGGTCACTCAAAATAACAGAAGCGATGACAGCAACAATAGCTATGATTTACTGAAGCTCGCTATGTACCAAGTACTATATTTGTTATTTCATGTAAAACATTCATAATTTTCACAACAATGCTGTAAATGCTATAATGACAATAATTAATAGTAATAACTTATACCTCTATCACAAATGAAGAGACCAAGACTTACAGAAGATAAATAATTTTTTCATTGTCACATAGCTGGTAAATAGCAGAAGCAGTTTCCAATTCCTTTTCCTTTTATTTGACTAGGTCAAGATTTCTTTTATACAAAGTAAATTCACTTTTCACTATTATCTTTGCAAATAGAATTATAAGCTCTATGATGTAGTTGTTGTTAACTTTCAGTAAATTTTTAAAGAAATGCCAGTAAATTATGCTGTTTTACCAACAGTATTTTACCAACAGTGCCGCTTCACTCCATGAGTAGTTTCAGGTTGGAAAAAATTAATATTCTTCCTATTAATGTTTGTAAAAAGAGCCTAAACAATTTAGAAAAATTTTATATTATATATAAAATGTGTATATTTTCAAGAAATTATTTTTACAAGGTAATAGCTTTAAAATATAGCTACAAAATTATTGGTTAAGTATTATCTAACTTGATTCATCTTTTATGAAACACTGGGACATTAATTAGATGTCCAGAAGGCATCAAGAACCTTGACTAACTGCCATGCCGCATTTTATATGGAATTATCAATGTATACGATCTGAGCATTCATTTTAAAGAAAGGTGTCATTAAAGGTTCTGTTGCAAAATGTCTACTTATGTGATGAGGAGTCATGTGATCTGCCTATTCAGAAATCACATTGTTAGTTATGTATCTATATTCTCATCAGTCTAATATCAAATTATATTTCATCCTTCCCACTTTCTTAGATGCTTTCAATATAAAGAATGAAGCAAAAATTTTGGATCGAACAACTCACAATGCTTGAAAACAGTTGCCAATTTGCCTTATACATTATAATTATAGCTCTAGTCTCTTTTCTGATTAAATATTGAGTTTATAGCTGGGCACAGTGACACTAGTATCTAATTCCAGCTACTCAGGAGGCTGAGATGTGAAGTTCAAGACCAGCCCGGGCAACATAGCAAAAGTCCCTCAACAAACAAACAATAAACTGAAAATTAATTACTTCTCAGGTTTTCAATAAAATATTAGTATTCTAAACTTGATAAAGATTACCATGTGGAATCCATAGTATTTCTTGGAGGAACAATTAATGTTTTCTAGTCCTGCTTGTCTGCTTCCTTGCCATGGTCAGTGCTTTCAAAGGTCCCCAAGAGGTTGGACTGTGTGTGACGGGGGGTGTGTGTGTATGTATGTGGCTGTTTTTGTTTGTGGGAGGTAAGGGGTAGGATGGAGTGGCAGTGAGGGTGTGATAGTTAATTTTAAGTGGCTGTTAATTTTAACTTGACTGCATTAAGGAATACCTAGAGAACTGATGAAGCATTACTTCTGGGTGTATCTGTGAGGGTGTTTCCAGAGGAGATTGGCATGTGAATCAGTGGATCAAGTCAGGAAGATCTGCTCTCAATGTGAGCAGATACCATCCAATTGTCTGGGGGCCTGGACAGAACAAAAGAGATGAGAAAAAACTTCCTCTCCCTTTCTGCCACTCTCTCTCTCTCCTGGAGCTTAAACACTCTCCTCTTCCTGCCTCTGGACATTGAAGCTCCAGACTCCAGCATTGTGACTTCAGGCCTTACACCGGCACCCATTGGATTCTCAGGTCTTTGGCCTCAGACTGAGAAATATACTCTTGTCTTCCCTGATTGTGGTGCTTTAGAACTTGGGCTGAGCCACATACCTAGCACCTCAGGGTCTCCAGCTTACAGACAGCCTGTTGTGGGACTTCTCAGTCTCCATAGTTGTGTGTGCTAATTCCCCTAATAAATCCTCTTCCTATCTATCATCTATTTATTTAAACATATATCGTATTGGTTCTGTCTCCCTGGAAAGCCCTGATTAATACAGAGAGTTATTGTGGGAAAGAAGTGAGAGAAAACAGAATACATCAAAGATAGGAACTTTCAAATTAGTGTTGCTAAGTGTACAGAGGTACTTTTGAGGTTATACTTTCCCATCAGAAACTTTAAAGCCTGAAGGCCTTTGCTCAATATATTGTGTAGGGAATTTGGATATTTGGATTTAATATCAAGGCCACTTATGCATGTAAGAGTCTAGAAATTCATGATTCTAAATGATAGGAAACTACTTAGAGGTCTTTGGCTGGCAATTATGAATTAGATTAAGTTCAAAGAGGGAGAGATTTTTATTTTTCTTCTTGCATGGCTACAAGAGCAGTTTCAAACACATGGTAATAATAGTGCTTTGTCTTACAAGATGAAAGTTTGATTCTACTCTCCACAACAGTAATTCAATTAAAATTTTATTTCAAGCTCATCTTCTATCAGAGCTTTGTCTTTGGTATGCTTGCATTCTAATATATCCTATATAAGTCATTCAAACTGGTGAGCATCTCATTTGGCAAAAAGAATGCAGTTGTGTTTTTCATAAACAGCAGTTTGAAAAACTGGGTACAGAGAACAAACTGTTCACTTAGCATTGCAGTTACTTTGTTCTATTTCTCTGTGATATGCTCTAATTTTATTACCATAAACAAATGATAGGCGTAGGGATAGAAAGTGGAGTACAGGCCATATCCTGAATTGGCTTTCAATTGTGACTTGTTCTGAATCCATTCGTACATTCAAGAATGGCTATTCTGAAATTAAATTTGCTTGGCATATCTAGGCTATCATTTTCTTTTGTTTTATGGAGCTTATCTTCGTTCTGTGGGATGATATAATTCAGGTCTAGTTGGTCACTCTATCATTTCAGTTGGTGAAGCTTGTCCTCATTGAGATTGTATTATGTTTAGGAACTCATTTTCTCTTTAGCTATGGGATGAATGTCTGTCATTAACATCAGTTTTTCCTCAATTTTCATATTTGTGTGACCTGCATCAGCATCACCTGGGATCATTGTTATAATATAGATTTCAAAACAGACTTATGGAATAAAAAAATGCAGAGATCTTGATTTTAAACAAATTTCCCAGGTAATTCTTATTTCACCTAACATTTAAAACCCTGTTCTTCTAACTTATTACATATATTCTCCCATTTCACTAGTTTCTCAAAGAAAGGTCCACTACTTTCACATCAGCCTGGCTCCCTTCCCTCAGTCACAAGTTTTCCTTACTGAGCCAAATCCCCTTGTTGCACCATAAATCTTTCCTTCTAGTCTCCAGATCTAGAATTTAATGTCTCAAAAGAACACTTTGATGGTTACAATTATTGATCAACTTGGCTAGGTATGGCACCCAATTGTTTGCTCAGACATTAATCTAGATACTAGTCTATGGAAGTATTTTGTAGATGTGCTGAAGATCTATAATCAGTTGACTTTCAGTAGATTGACCTAGATAACGTGAGTTGGCCTCATCCAATCAGTTGCCTTAAAAGCAAAACCTGAGGTTTCCCAGAGAAGAAGAAATTCTGCCTCACAATGGACATAGAAATCTTGGCTGGTTTTCTAGCCTGCCCTATGAATTTCAAATTTCAGACTTGCCAGTCTGTCACATAAGGTAAAGCAATTCCTTTTTATTTTTTTAAAATAGAGATTGGGTCTTTCTATGTTGCCCAGGTTGGTCTTGAATTCCCTTTCTGTGTTGCCCAGGCTGGTCTTGAACTCCTAGCTACAAGTGATCCTCCCTCCTTGGCCTCCCAAAGTGCTGTGTTTGGGAGTGCAAAGGTAAGCCATTGCACCCATCTGTAAGGCAATTCCTTAAGCTCAATCTCTCTCTTCCTTTCACTAGAAAACCCTGGTTGGTACAAATACTTTCAGTTGTTCATGTGAAGCTCATATTTAGGGGCTCATATCCTAAAGAACACCTTTGCAGGTCCCTCACTATGTGTTTATATAATCAGTAGATCTATCTTCTACCTTGAATCTTGTATTATTGGTTGCCTCCCCTCAGCTGGTCTCTAACACAAAGCCTTATAGAGAACAATGAATTCCTTCCACTTCATCTAATTCCTAATTATTGTTTGCTACCTGTACTTCCTCATTCTGATCTCCATTTAATAGAATGAGACCACCAAAGCTGTACATGTAGGAAATGGCATTATTCACGTGACTCTACCTTTATAATGAAGGTAGTATCCCCAGACCTAAGTTATTTTAGAATACAGGTATCATTTCAGATCCTCTCTGATCCCCACCCTTTTCCCTTATCTTCTCCGATTTTCCCAAGCAGATAATTATGCCTTGAGTCTGAGCACTGATTTATCAGTATAAATATCCTTAGTGTGATCAGTTATATTTTTATTATTTATTTATATGTTTATTATTACCTTGTTCCATGCCAAATTTATGTCTCACATTTTAAAAAAATTAAGTGTAGTGAGATGAGATAGTGAGATGAGAAAACATTTCATCTTAACAATTATTTGTCTCAGAATTCTTCTCACAGTGAGAAGAGTTTCTGGGTAAAAAGCTCATTTGTGATAAATTGTACTTTGTGGAAAGGGTTTGGCAGTTGCCAAAACCATATGTTATAGTTGCAGGTGGTATTACGTAGTGGCTCAAAGGACAGGCTCTAGAATCAGACTGTATGGGTTCAAATCTCAGCTCTGCCACTGATTAGCTGTGTGAATGTGGAAGAATCACTAAATCTTCTAGTTTCCTCATCAATAATAAAGACAATAATATTAACAGTTACTTCCTAGGGTGGTTGTGAGAAATAAACATGATAATACTTGTAAAACAACACAGTGTCTGAAGCATGTGAAGTACTCAATACATGTTAGCTATTATTTTTTTCATCATCAGAAGAAGGAAAATTGCTCTGTACAAGACAGAGAAGAGAAGGGGAGAGGAAGGCAGGGATTCTGGAGAGTTGGGGAAAACTTGTAATTGTATTACAACAGTAAAGTGGCAAAAGAGCATTCAAAAATAGTTCAGCCTTAATATTCTTTGGGAAATTGAATAGCTGAAATAGAAGCTATTTCCTGTCTCCTCCTTCGAAATCTGCTAAACTCGTGAATGCTTTATGCCATCTGTGCGTGTGTATGTGTACACTGAAGAGAGTGTTGAGTTTCATATCTAGATTCAAGCTTTGTGTAATATTGTATACACAGCAGTGCAACCAGGATGGAAAAAGTGGTTCTGAGAACATAAATCCTTCAGGAATTTGTTGTAATTTTTGGAAGTGTTTTTATAGGTTAGAAATCAGATTGTAAACAGACAGGGAGGGTCTTCTGAGGACTATAGGAATTCATCCACCTTGAACAATCTACCTGCTTTATAGCAGCCTATCTTACAGGCTTTCGGTGTTCAAGCCCTGTGTGGTATGTGACCACCTAGTCAGTTGAAAACAGTTCCTGACAGATCCATTTGTACATGAATCTGAGTGAACTTTCCTCATTGCCATGCTAAAGTTGCCATCCCAGGACCAGCTGTGGCTTCATTACCATAACATCATGTGCTGGCATGATGACTCAATGTATCTGTGCTAGTGGGACCCCTCCTCTCTATGCAGTGATGCACCCTCTTCCCCTCTCCATTGTCCCATAAAACCCTCCTGTCACTTCCCCTCAGGGAGACACTGCTTTGGAGAATAGTCCCAGTGCTCTCCTTACTTTTGACAACTAATAAAACTGTTCATCAAAACCCCATGTTCTTATGACGAGTCACTTGTTACCAGGAGAACCTCGGTTCTTCTTGGGTAACAAGATCAAGTCAAGTTTCCTCAGTTCAGGACAGGGGACCCCCAGCTGATATCTTAGTTAAATTTGTATCTTTAAAATTGTTATTGTAAAAATAGGACATGCTCCTTGTAGTGCTCCATATTAGTCTTTGAAGGGCGTCATAAGTTAGCAAAGACCAGCACTATAAGGTTAGCTACTACTGCAACAGTCACTGAAAAGTAATTTTAATATTTACTTGCATCTACAGACCAAAAATAAGGATCAAATTTATATTACCAAACTATACTTTGTAAAATACCTCTCTTTTTAAATTATACTTTAAATTCTGGGATACATGTGCAGAACGTGCAGGTTTGTTACATAGGTATACATGTGCCATGGTGGTTTGCTGCACCTCTTATTGATCTTGTTATTTCTCTGAAGACTCTTAGGAAACTCCCAAAACCTTCCCAGAAACCCAGATCTTTGGATCACTTCATCTTCCCCTCCCAGGTCTTTGTTATGTGTGAGGTTGGTGCAAAAGTAATTGTGGTTTTTGCCATTATTTTCAATGGCAAGTAAGTAGCATGGCCTCTATGGCTAAAGACTCTCCATTCTCTCATTCTTACACTTTTGCATCACAAAAGAACAGGTCCAGCAAGGAAGGAATCCTCATGAGAAAGTAGGAAGGGAGAATCCAAATGGGCAATGACAAAACTATCTTTAGTAGGAAAAGAGAAAAGGAGAGTAAAACAGAATACACTCTCACATCAAAAACCCTTTTTATCCTGGTATATCAAAAAATGTAAAAGAGAAAGAATCACCTGGAATCCAATCACCTATGTCTTTTAAGTTTCTTGAGAGGGACTGAGCTTCATGCATTAACATGGATTAATGTTTAATAATTGTTTGATAGTATGTTAATATTAAATATATAATGTAAGCCATATTTTAAGATACTAAAATCTTAAAGGATACTAACAAAATTGGGCCATTAATATGCTGAGAAGGACAGCATAAGAAAAAGCAATTATAGGCCAATTTATCTAATAAACATATATCATACATGAGATTATGCTAGCCTCATTAAATAATATGGGGATTATAACCTCTATTTCTATTCTCTGGAAGACTTGGATATGATTAGAATGATTTATTCCTTGAATGACTGGAAGTCATCATTAGTGATGTTATTTGGGCCTCGAGTTTTCCATGTGGCAAGATGTTTGATTTCGGATTCAATTTCTTTCATAGCATAAGACTACCCAGTTCATTTTATTTTTGCCTAACTCAGTCTTATAATTTGTATTTTCTAGAAAATTTTCATATTCATATAAATTTTCAAATGTTTTGGTGTGAAGTTGTTTATAATATACTCATGTTTTTGGAATCCACATTAGCTTTAATAATTTCCTTAACTATATGTCTTAACTGTAGCAATTTCTACTAGTTTATTGTTCCTATCTATTTAATTCTGGAATAGAAAGGGAACTGAATTCCCTTTCTGTCATACCACTCTCTGTAGAATGTCTACTGCCTTTTACCCTGAGAATGGCATGGTGGATTAAAGATGAACATATTGCCAGGTGCAGTGGCATGTGCCTGTAGTCCCAGTTACTTGGAAGGCTGAGGCAAGAGGCTTGCTTGATCCTGTGAGTTCAAGGCTGTATTGTCCTACCATCATGCTTGTGAATAGCCACTGCATTCTAGCCCGGGGAGCAGACTGAGACCCCATCTCTTAAAAAAAAAGATGATCACACATTTCTTGATATTTCTCCCATGAAGTGTGGGGTCTAGCTCCCCCAGTCTTTGTTAAAATATACCCCCAGCTGACAGATGAAATAAACTCATGTGACTAAAATGAGAAATAAAATCAAGTGGCCCTATCAGGGAGAAGGGTTGGGCATATATCCCTATATTACTAGCTGCCATAAAGTCTTCTTTCCTGAAATTGAACAGAAACTAACCCTTAAATAAACATTGTTAAAACAGCTACTGGGAGTTTTCCAGCTGCCCCCATACTGCTGAATTGCCTAACACCAGCCACTGGCAACTGGACTTGCTACATAGCCCCTCTGCCCCCTCCCTACCTCCTACCAGCAGCTCTGAGTTGACGGTAGACCTACTGTGCAAACAGTGTTTCCTGATAAACACCCACAGACCTTAAGCCAGTTTCACCGGGTTTACAGAGCCTGTGCACAGAACGTTTTTGTGCCCCACAGAACATTTTTGTGCCCTTCAGTTCACCTTTTGATGTAAAGAGCCAAATGTTACCTCATTTTAACATTAAAATTTCACCCTAAAATGAGCCTAAAATGTATGTTACATATATGTTTACTCATTGCACATATGCTTGACTTTCCCCAAACCTGGTAAATATGCACCTTAGACAGACTGAAAGATGTAAATGCCCCTTTTCCTCTCTCCTCCTTTGACTGTACTTCCATTTTACATTGGAGGCTGTGTCTTCCCATCTATAGATTTCTTAAAAATAGAACATAAAACTCTCCCTTTTTCCTCCACAGATTTTACAGTCTTGTGTTAACATTTCAAATCTGGTTTGGACAGTGACTGCATTGACACATAGTGTATGGCAGAGGGGTCCCTGGCCAGTACTGGGTCATGTCTTAAGAGGAATGAGGGCTCCTAAAATCCTTGGAATCTCTGAAGTGATAAGTGTCTTTTCTAAATATTTGACTATATAACAATCCCTCTTGATTGTTCATTTTAAGATGCTACTACTTGTGTTCTCCAGAAAACATGTTGGTAAATGCTGCTTTAAATTTGTTAGGTTTTGATGTGGACTACAAAATCATTAAATTCTGGTTCTAGTAATTGCCAAGGATCTTGTATTAGAATAATCATCCTGCATATAACAATTGTAAACTGTGGATTAGGTTAAAAAAAATCCATACACTTGAAGTCATGGAGTTTAATCAAAAGCAGGGAAAATAAAAATAAGAACAACAGCAGCACCTGAAACTTGATTCTTGAGAGAACTGCCCTGAGTGAGAGTCACATTGATACAGACTTTTCCAAAGGTACATTCCCTAAGTTGGTGCAGTGCAGGGCAGCTAGACTTGAATAAAGAGCCACAGAACTATTGGCTTGAGATGTCAGAGTATGGAGTTCGGGGCTGCCAGAACAACTTGAAATTAATGGGCATAAATCTCATAAACTGGAGCTCCACAGTGTGGAGAGCCCCCATATTTATATATAATCTCTCCTCAAATCCTTGGCTAGCTTTTGAACTGGGCATGCGTGAGAAAGATTGTAAATAGTTAAGTGGATATCAAGTTGGAAACCTGAAAAAAGATGAGCAGAGATTTCAGCTGATGCCCATCACAAGGGAGGGAGAGAGAAAATTTGGAGTTTGGGTCCTACCAAGTTAACTTTATGCTAGAACAACAAACTCAAAACTCTTCAGAGGAAGGTAACAAAATTCTGTGTCTAAAATTTGTCATTCACAATGTCCAATATACAATACTATTTTTTCTAATCATGCAAAACAAACAAACAAAAAAACAAAAACGGGAAAATGTGACTTTATAGTTCAGGAAAAAAAAAAAGTAACAAATAAAAACTGAACCTGAGATAGTACAAATGCTTTTAATGCTTTAATTGAAAGACAGATTATCAGATTGGATAAAAAGCACAACTACATACAGTCAACAATAGATGCACTTTAAATATAAAGTCATAAACTGAAAGTAAGAAACTGTGGCTAGATGCAGTGGCTCGCGCCTGTAATCCAAGCCCTTTGGGATGCCAAGGTGGGTGGATCACTTGAGCCCAGGCGTTTGAGACCAGCCTGTGCAACATAATGAGACTCCCATCTCTACAAAAAATGAACAACAATAAGCCAGGTGTTGTGGTGTGTGCCTGTAGTCCTAGCTACTTGGGAGACTGAGGTGGAAGGATCACTTGAACCTGGGAGGCTGAGGCTACAGTGATTCGAGATCCAGCCACTGCATTCCTGCCTGGGTGACAGAGCATAATCCTATCTCAAAAATAAATAAATAAAATTTAAAAAAAGAAAGAAAAAGAAAGTAAAAAACTGGAAAAAGGTATACAATGCAAACAATAAATATTAGGAATATTGGCATAGCTAGGTTAATATCAGACAAAGAAAACATCAAAAAGTGATTATTAGAGATAAACAGAAATTTCTAGATAAAAGGTCAATTAAACCAAAGATATAATCATAAATATACATATATACCTAAAACAGAGACTCAAGATAAATGAAACAAAATCAAAGCCAAGGTAGAAATAGGCAATATCACAAACATAGATAGGGATTTTAATATGCTACTCTCAGAAATTGATAGAACAAATACAAAATCAGTAAGAATCCAGAAGATCCAAATGACGCCATCTACACAGCAACTAGTAGAACTAATAAATGAATAGAGTAGTCACAAGGAATAAGTTCAACATACAAAAATTAATTATATTTCTGTATTAATATAAACTATTTTTTTTAAAAAAAAATCAGTTTAGAAAAGCACCAGAAAACGTAAGATACTTCAATGCCTTCCCAATGAAAATCCTATTTTGAGATACTGACAAATTGATTCTAAAATTTACATACGAATTCAAAAGATGAAGAATGGCCAAAACAATTTTGTAAAAAATAAAACAGGTGGAGAATTTACATTACTTGGTTTAATAATCTACTTTAAAACTATAGTAGTCAAACCAATATAGTGTTAGCATAATAATAGACACTATATCTATAAATCAAAATAGTCCAAAAATAGATCCACATATGTACAGTTAGTTGATTTTCAACAAAGATTCAGTAATGTGTGCTTACTCATTATTCAAGAATATTAAATCTTCTATAGAATGGGGAATGGGAACCTTTTTCTTAAAGGCCACAGAGTAAATATTCAAGACTTGCTGGCTATACTGTCTCTGCTGCAACTACTGTACTCAGCTCAGCCTTTGTAGCAGGAATGCAGCTATAGACAATATGTCCGTGAATGGTTGCAGGTGTGTTACAACAAAACATTATTTATAAAAACAGATAGTGAGCCTGCAGGTCATAGTTTGCTTATCTCTGCTATAGAACATAGGAAAAACAAATACAGTGGATAAATGAAACTAAATATGCTAATAGCCTGTGTATCCATGGGTTCAATCACCTTTGGATTGAAATTATTAAGAAAAATATTGCCTCTGTACTGAACGTGTTCAAATATTTTTCCTTGTTATTATTCCCTAAACAATATAGCATAACAACTATTTACATAAGTAATCTAGAGATGATTTAAAGTACAGGGGAGGATGTGCCTAGGTTATGTGGAAATACTATGACATTTTATATCTAGGACCAGAACATCTTTGGGTTTTGGTATCTGCAGGAGGCTCTTAGATCCAGTCTTCCACAGGTACCGAGGGATGACAAAGCAAGTGGCTTGTGAGACATGTTAACACAAACAAAGTAAGTGGACTGGAACATCTGTGTTTTGTTCATAGATAAAAGGATAGAAGAGGTCAGAAGGACCACATGGGTACTGAATATTCGTAATGTGTCCGGAATTTGTTCTTTCTGGTGGGTTCTTGGTCTCGCTGACTTCAAGAATGAAGCCACGGACCCTTGCAGTGAGTGTTACAGTTCTTAAAGATGGTGTGTCTGGAGTTTGTTCCTTCAGATGTTTGTAGTCTTGCTGACTTGAGGAGTGAAGCTGCAGACCTTCATAGTGAGTGTTACAGCTCTTAAAGGTGGCGTGTCTGGAGTTGTTTGTTACTTCTGGTGGGTTTGTAGTCTCGCTGACTTCAGGAGTCAAGCTGCAGACCTTCGTGGTGAGTGTTACAGCTCATAAAGGTAGTGTGGACCCAAAGAATGAGCAGCAGCAAGAGTTATTGCAAAGAGCAAAAGAAGAAAGCTTCCACAGTGTGGAAGGGGACTCGAGTGGGTTGCTGCTGCTGACTCAGGTGGCCTGCTTATAGTCCCTTATTTGGCCCCACCCACATCATGCTGATTGGTCCATTTTACAGAGAGCTGATTGGTCCATTTTACAGAGTGCTGAGTGGTCCGTTGTACAGAGTGCTGATTGGTCCGTTTTTACAGAGTGCTGGTTGGTGCATTTAGAAACCTTTAGCTAGACACAGAGTGCTGATTGGTGCATTTACAATCCTTTAGCTAGACAGAAAAGTTCTCCAAGTCCCCTAGTTGACCCAGAAACCCAGCTGGCTTCACCTCTTAATCCCCCCCTAAACAGGACACCCCAACTGCTGTTGGAATTTGGCTGATGGCTGCTCTAGCTACTTCCTGCTGGATAGGAGCAAAGAAGGTACCCTGCAGTTGTAATGTCCTTCAGAGGGGAACTCTTTAGGCCAGTGGAAGGGCCAGTGAGTCAGTCCAACAGTCCTTGGTAGAAGTTGTTAGTTGAACCCATTTGGGATTCCATTTGTAAGACCATCTGTAGCTTGATGGTCTCAATTCTAGAGGAAACAATTTTGACAAGAAGTTTAAAAATAAAGGGCCCAAAGGTGAGTAACAGCAAGATGGCTGCTACGGGACCTAGAAAGGGGAGAAGCCATGTTGCCCAACTCCAGAAGTTGGTATAAGAGTTTGAAAGACATCGTCTGATTTCAGAGGCCTTTTCCTGTAAACACTGGGTGGCATTCCGTACTATCCCTAACTGGTTAGTGTAAAAACAATACTTTTCCCCTAAGAAGGTGCAGAGTCCTCCTTCCTCAGCAGTGAGGAGGTCTAGGCCTTGGCGGTTTTGGAGAGTCACTGCTGCCAAAGAGTCTATTTGGGATTGTAAAGTAAGGATAGATTTCGTTATTTCTTGCAAACTGTCGGAGAATCCTTTGAGAGTGTGTGGTAATAGGATAATGAAGTAGACAAACTATTTCAGTTCCTGTAGCAGTAGCCATTCCTAACCCTATAAGTAGGGGTATTAGTTGTATGGCTCTGTGCTGACGGACTTGAGCTTTGAGGGGTACTGGTAAGGTCTGATTTCCTGGGGCAATGTTAATGTTGGGACTTAGGAAGACTAAGGTGCAAGTGCCTTTCCAGTTAGTGAGGAGGCAGATATAGGTTGATGTTCCACATAAGAAGAATATACCTTGGCTGGGTACACAGAACTGGTTGTATATGTTAAAAAGGTGTGTGAACTTCTTGTTTTCATTTTCCCATACTCCTAGAGTACTTGCCAAAGTAGCTCCAGTGAACGGGTGGAAAGGGGTGTTGGGAGCCAACTGACTGGCTCCCTGTATTCTATTTTCCCATTGGAGAAAAAACCATTTTGTGTCTACTAGGAAGCATTTGAGAGAGTGATGGAAAGAGGGGATGAGAAGGCATTCACTAGTGGTGGGGCACTGCTGCAGGGGGTCCAGGGGTCAATGGTCATGCTGGGAATATGTTTGCCATTACAAAACCTGGACTATTTGTTAAGCAGGGAGGAGGCAATGATTTTTTGGGGCCCTGAGAAGCAGACAAGCCATCTGAATGGAGCTGTTTGGGTGACTCAGAAGTTACTATGATCAGTTGGGGCTTGAAGTTGCAGGGTGTAATTATACTGATGGGGTAGTAGGTGCCCTAGGGGCAGGCCTGAGAACAGGTTGTGTTGGATGCATAAAGGGGCTTGGAAAGTTAAGATGGTATTTGTAGTTACAGGTCAATGTATGAGCTTTTCATTGCTTGTATAACAGGTAAGGTTGGAAATGTAAGAATGTAAAAGTTGGATCACACATCCTGTTAGGGTATTCTTGGTTCTATCAGAGATGGGGAAGTCGGCTAATGCTTGCATATTTAGAAGTCGGAAAGGGTATTTTCCTTCATAACAAGGGTGGTAGGTTAAGTTGGCGAAGACCCAGTTTTTTGCAGGAATGGGAGTGGCAATGTAAGAAGAGGTTGGTAGAGAGATACAAAGCCAACAGTCATTTGCCAGGGAAGGATTGGACTGATTTAACAGAGAGTGGGTTAAGTTGAAAGTCTTAAGGAGCTAGTGGAAGGAGAGGGGTGATTGTATGAGGTATCCAAGGAAGCAGGAGGGATAGATAGGCAAAGAGTAAATCGGAAGGTAAAGAGGGTGCTCTGGAAGACGAGATCATTTTATCCAGTCTGCGTTAAAGATAGGAGTAAATTGCTGTCAGAAGGAAGGAAGATAGAAAGAAGGTTGATGTGATTAGGATTTTCATCCTGGCAGGAACTACAGTATATAGCCCTATTGCAAAGAGTGTGGTTAGTATGCTGCTTAATAATATGATGAAATAGTAAAAGGATTCCATTAAAGGGGCAAGGAGAGGTGTTAAAGATTATGTATGTTTTCACTTATCTTTTTTAAGGAGGAAAGAGTTTTTCTTCAGGATCAGTGGTAGGAGCCTTTTTAGTCTGGGATGTTTCCTTCTGAAATAGGAGATGCAAGTCCTCCAATGGTTCGCAGGTGTGTCGAGGCTGGTCTGGCTGATCTTGGGACTCCTGAGCTGATGGTCTCACAGGTTCCTCAGGGGGTGTCCAAAATTTAACTCCAGTGTAGTGAATCCAAGATTCCACTCCTGCCACCTTAACTGCAGTGGAGGTAGAGAGGACTACCGAGTATGGTCCGTACCACAAAGAGTCCATAGATGGGGAGGTAGAGGGGGAGATCTGACCAACACTAGATCTCCTGGTTGAAACAACTCTGTTCTCTTTTCTCTGTGACATCCTTCAGTAGGTTTTTAAGGTTTTGTTGATGTTTTGCCAAAGAAGTTATATCTTTGACCAAGTTGGCTGTTTCCTGATGGAGTAGGAGGTCATTTGTGAGAAAAGGTCATTCACATGGCATTTCATATGGATTGAGCCTCATTTTGTGAGGAGAATTTCGGATTCTCATCAAGTCCATGGGCAAAAGAGTAGGCCATGGGAGATGGGTTTCTTGTGTTAGTTTCCTTAAGTGCCTCTTGAGTGTTTCATTTGCCTTCTTGACCTTCCCTGAGGATTGTGGTCTCCAGGTGCATGAAGGTGATATTGTATCTGTAGAGCCCTGGAAATTCCCTGAGTTATCGTGACTTTAAAAGCTGGACCACTGTCGCTCTGTAAGCTTTGGGGAAGCCGAAATCTAGGAATTATTTCATGAATTAGGGCTTTAATCATTTCCTGAGCCTTCTCTGTCTTGCAGGGGAAAGCTTCTATCCAATTTGTAAAGGTATCAACACAGACCATCAAGTATTGAAATCCCTTTAACTTAGGCATATGGGTGAAGTCTAACTGCCAGTCCTCTCCAGTATAGTGACCTATTCTTTGTTCCCCCAAAGGGGCCTTATGATGGACCAAGGGATTATTCCTTTGGCACACCTTACAGACTTTGACTACCTGTCGGATGGTCTGGAGGAGATTTGGCCCTGTAAACAGGGATTCGGCCATTTGGTGAGTGTTTTCAATACCTGTATGAAAAGTTTGGTGGAGGGTTTTAAGTATTTTCCACTGGCTGTCTTCGGGTATAAATGCCTTTCCTTCTTCTGTTGTTAACCACCCTGAGGGGATAAAACTATGCCCCTGTGAAAGTCCCCATTCTGCTTTAGTTGGGGAATAGGGAGGCTTTGGGGAATAGGGAGGCTTAGTCTCTTGGAGGGCGTTGTTCCATATCAAGGGTCCTTCCCTAGGTATTTCTAATGGGAGGTTCTGCCTGGCAGCAGTTTTGGCCTCAGCATCTGCCTGATGGTTTCCTTCTGCCTTTTCTCCTTCACCTTTCTGATGGCTTTGGCAGTGTAAGAATGCCACCTCCTTGGATTTTTGCACTGCGTGCAATAACTCCATAATTTCCTTGTGGTATTTAATGGGAGTTCTCCCAGATGTTAGGAACTCCCTTTCTTTCCATATTGCAGCATGGGCATGTAGGATTAGCTAAGCATACTTGCTATCTGTATACACATTTATTCTTTTTCCCTTTCCCAGTTCTAAGGCTCAGGTAAGTGCCACTAGTTCTGCAAACTGGGCACTGGTCCCTGGGGGGAAGAGGCTTACTTTCAAGAACAGTTATATCACTAACAGTGGTATAACCTGCCCTTCGTATCCCATTCTCCACAAATGAACTTCCATTGGTATATAGGTTAAGGTCAGGATTAGCTAAGGGGACTTCTAAGAGATCATCTCGGGCAGCTTAAGTCTGGACTATAATTTGTTGGCAGTCATGCTCGATTGGTTCCCCATCCTCTGGGAGAAAAGTGGCAGAGTTGAGGGCCACACATGTATGTATTTGAAGCACCAGTCCCTCAAGGAGTAGTGCCTGGTATCTAAGTAGCCGGTTGTCCGATAGCCGTAAACTTCCTTTGGCACCTAGTATGCCATTTACATCAGGAGTAGTCCAGACAGTGAGATCCTTTCCTTGTATTATTTTGATAGCCTCTGACACTAAGATGACCACTGCCGCAACTACCCTAAAACAGTGAGGCCAGCCTTTTGCTACTACATCAATTTCTTTACTTAGGTATGCCACTGATGTGGGGTTGTCCCACGGGTCTGAGTGAGGACTCCAAGAGCTATCCCTGCTCTCTCTGTGATGTATAAAGAGAAGTTTTGTCCTGTGGGAAGGCTTAAAGCTGGAGCTTGTACTAGAGCCTGCTTTAAAGTTTTGAAGGCTGTTTCTGCCTCTGGTTCCCATTCTACTAGATGAGTATTTGCCCTCTGGGTCTCCTTGATTAGAGTATAGAGGGGCCTGGCTATCTCGCTGTATCTGGGGATCCATAGTTGGCAAAAGCCGGTGATTCCAAGGAACCCTCGCAACTGTTTTAATGTCTTAGGGCAAGAATTAGCCAGTATAGGCTGTATTCGTTTCTTGCTGAGGGCCCTGGTCCCTCTGGCTAAGATTAGGCCTAGATATTTGACCTGCTATAGGCAAAGCTGGGCCTTTGACCTAGACGCCTTGTACCCTTGAGTAGCTAGAAAGTTCAAGAGATCTAGAGTAGCCTGCTGGCACGAGGCTTCTGAACTGGTAGCCAAAAGTAAATAATCCACATACTGAAGGACCAGAGTGCCTGGAATTGAGAAGTGGCTGAGATCTTGGGCCAGTGCCTGACCAAACAGATGAGGGCTATCCTTAAACCCTTGGGGCAAGACGGTCCATGTAAGTTGGGACGTGTGGTCTGTGGGATCCTCAAAGACAAAGAGAAACTGGGAGTCAGAGTGCAGGGTAATACATAGGAAGGCATCCTTGAGGTCCAGAACAGTGAACCTTTATGCTTTCTCTTGTATTTGAGAGAGCAGAGTATAGGGGTTGGGTACAACTGGATATAGAGGAATTACTGCCTCATTGATGAGTCTAAGATCTTGCACTAGTCTCCACTGCCCATTCGGTTTTTGTACTCCTAGAATTGGGGTGCTGCAGGGACTGCTGCATTTCCTTACTAAGCCTTGAGCTTCTAAATGTTTAACAATATCCTGTAACACTTTATGAGCTCAGGCCTTAAGGGATATTGCCTTTGATAAGGAAAAGTGGTGCATTCTTTTAGCCTAATTTGGACTGGGTGGGCATTTTTTGCCCTTCCAAATTGTCCTTCCAATGCCCAGACTTCAGGGTTGATTCCTTCCTCAAGGAGGGGACAACAGATGGGTACCTTGTTCCCCATATTCATGTAGATAATAGCTCCAGCTTTGGCTAACATATCCCTCCCTAATAAGGGTGTGGGACTTTCAGGCATAACAAGAAAAGCATGTGAAAAGAGCAAAGTCTCCCAGTTACAACTGAGGAGGTGGGAGAAATACCTGGTTACAGGCTGTTCCAGGATTCCTCAGATGGTAACGGACTTTAGGACAGTCGTCCAGGACAGGAGATTAACACTGAGAAGGCCACGCCAGTGTCCAGGAGGAAGTCAATTTCTTGGCCCTCAATGGTTAAATGTAACTGGGGCTCAGTGAGGGTGATGACATGAGCTGGTGCTTGCCCTGGGCACCCTCAGTCCTGTTGTTGGACCATCTGGTTGGAGCTTCTGACCCAGAGAACCTTTGTCCTCTGGGTCAGTGTGCCTTCCAGTGATTGCCTCAGCGTAGCAGACATGGACAAGGGGGAGGCTTGTTTCTTGTTAGACAATAGTTTTTAAACTGTCCTTGTAAACCACACTGATAACAAACCCTACTGCGTGATTGGTCTGCTCCATTTTCTGTCCACTCGGAACCACCGAGGTTTGTTTGTCTGAGGGCCATGACTAAGGCTGCGGCCTTTCTCTGATCTCACTTTTCCTTTTGGGCCTATTCCTCTTGGTCCCTACTATAGAACACCAAGGTTGTTGGGTTTAATAATGGCTCCAGATTTTGTTCAGGGCCTGCTTTTGAAGCTTTCTCCTGATATCTGCGGCCGCTTGGGTAATAAACTTATCTTTTAAAATCAATTGACCCTCGAATGATTTCGGTGACAGGGGAGTATATTTTCTTAAGGCCTCCCATAACTGCTCGAGGAAGGCAAAAGGATTTTCTTCCTCCTGAGTTATGGTGGACATCATTGAATAATTCATGGGCTTTTTCTTAATTCTCTTAGTCCTTCTAAAACACAGGTCAGCAGTTGTTTATGACTCCAGTCCCCATGATCTGAGTCTAGGTCCCAGTGGGGATCCATACTGGGGACGGCTTGCTGACTGGTAGGGAATTTGTCCCTTTCTTTGACTGTCATTCTGTTATTTACTTGACTAAGATACCAAGTATCTCCAAACTCTCAGACTGCAGCTAAAGCCACACTGTTTTCATTAAAGGCCAGGGTTTGACCTACCAATAGCATGACATCTCTCCAAGTGAGATTGAAGCTTTGCCCTAGACCCTGTAGGACATCTATGTACCTATCCCAGGATCATCTGAAAACTTTCCCAGGTCTGCTTTGATCTGCTTTAAATCAGTGAGGGAGAAAGGGACATGCACCCAGGTTGGGCCAAATTCACCTCCCCCTACAGCTTGAAGGGGACATAACCAATAGCCTGGGGGGTTTTGTGGTCCTTTGGAGATTTCTTTGCTTATTTCCTTCTGGGCAGGGGAGACTAGAGGAGGCTTATCATTAATAGGAAGGGGAGCTATAGGGAGGATAGAATATGGGGGTAAGTGAGAGGTCCTCCTGTGGGCCATAAATTACCAGCTTTACATAGTTGTGTATTCTTCAATGAAAAGAAAGCTTGGACATAAGGTATTTCACTCCATTTGCCTTCCCTCTTACAGAAAAGGCCAAGCTGCAGGATAGTATTGTAATTTATACTTCCCTCAGGTGGCCATTTTTCACCATCAGAGAGAGAACATTGGGACCAAGTCATAGTGTGGAAAAAAATGAGCTGCCTCTTTTTCAGGGTTTGCAGGTCAAATTGGTCCCAATGGCTTAGGATTCATTTCAAGGATGAGCCTGTTGATGCCAGAGTGTTTCATATCTGAAAGACAAAACCACCTGCGGTTTTGGTTTGTTTGTTTCTCCCCCTGCCCAAGAACCCACAACAGTCCCTGGACCCAGCTAATCGGAATAATTGCACTCATCGACACAGCAGCAGCAACACCCCTTGCCCAAGAACCTGCAACGGTCCCTGGACCCTGCTGATTGGAATAGTTGCACTCACTGACACAGCAGCAGAAACACTAGTTTTCCTCCTAGACCACAAGGAGGACTGAGGAAGGTCGGATTTAATGGCCCTTACCAACACATTCTTGAAATCCTGCACCCTTGCCTGTCCTTCTAGACCGCAAAGAGGACAGAGAAAAATCAGATTTAGTGGCTCTTACTGACGCATTCTCGAAACGCTGTTAGAGTCCTAAGTGTTCTCCTGTTAGTATTGGGACTTTACTCTTGTCCTATAAAGATGTTATGCCCCAAAAATGAAGTGGAGGGCCATACCCTGAGGGAGGGAAGGGAACTCCAGAGTTGGAAGAGTGATGCCTTTTGTCCTCACTTATATGAATAGGAAGGATACAATTTCTTTGGCTCCCCATATCCTAGCTTCAGGAATAGCTTTTGTTAGGCCTACTTGTCTGAGGAGGGATCCTGAAATTCCAAATAATCCACCCTATGATGGGGCTTCGGGCAAAAATTACATCGTTCTGATTAGTGAGCCCAGGTGCCTAAAGAAGGTAACAGATTTATACCAGAAATCGTTCTTACAGGAGAAACTAGAAAAGCACCAGAGACAGGGAGTGGTTTTTAGAAGCAGGACTAGCCTTGGAGAAGAGGTGAGAGGAAGTTTGTCTGACAGGCATTTGGGCCCAGGAGGCAAGGCTGAGGATAGATAGGATAAAGATGGATGAGTCTCGCTTGTGTGACATGACTTTGAGAGTTCCGCTCATGGCCGCAGGATCAACCAACTTGTTGTCGGGACCCCAGAGCTGAATGGCTTTCATCTCTGTCGACTCTCAGCTCAGCCTGGAAGTACAGGAAAAGCGGAAGCTGGTTCCAGGCAAACCAATGCTCCCAACTCCAAAGAGACGGGGTTTGTTAGAGAGCCTTTTCCCAGAAAGCCTGACACCTGTGTCTTTAGTCCGGCGGCCCCACTAGTCACTTTTACCTGGCCGACAGGTGCTCAGTATTTAGCCCCCGAATTCTAAGGAAAAATAGAACAGAATAGCAAGTGAAAGGGGTCCGATGGTACTCACTGCTTGGCAATAGTCGAGTGTCCCATCTGGGGCACCAAAATGTGTCCAGAATTGGTTCCTTCTGGTGGGTTCTCGGTCTCGCTGACTTCAAGAATGAAGCCGCGGACCCTCGCGGTGAGTGTTACCATTCTTAAAGATGGTGTGTCTGGAGTTTGTTCCTTCAGATGTTTGTAGTCTTGCTGACTTGAGGAGTGAAGCTGCAGACCTTCGTAGTGAGTGTTACAGTTCTTAAAGGTGGCATGTCTGGAGTTGTTTGTTCCTTCTGGTGCATTTGTAGTCTCGCTGACTTCAGGAGTCAAGCTGCAGACCTTCGTGGTGAGTGTTACAGCTCATAAAGGTAGTGTGGACCCAAAGAATGAGCAGCAGCAAGAGTTATTGCAAATAGCAAAAGAACAAAACTTCCACAGTGTGGAAGGGGACCCGAGTGGGTTGCTGCTGCTGACTCAGGTGGCCTGCTTTTATTCCCTTATTTGGCCCCACCCACATCATGCTAATTGGTCCATTTTACAGACAGCTGATTAGTCCATTTTACAGAGTGCTGATTGGTCCGTTTTACAGAGGGCTGATTGGTGCATTTACAAACCTTTAGCTCACCATGGAGCACTGATTGGTGCATTCACAATCCTTTAGCTAGACAGAAAAGTTCTCCAAGTCCCCTACCTGACCCAGAAGCCCAGCCAGCTTCACCTCTCAGTAACACACTAAATAAACATGAGCCACATGAGTCTCCCAATATTCATGAGGATTTAAATAGGTCACTTATTGATGATGCCTCCTCTGGCTTCAATGTTCTTACTGAATAACACAAGTTAAATTTGTACCTGCTCATCACCTTAACTAGTGTACCACGACTGTGGTCAGTTGTACTTTCCCCAAAGTCTCTCTAGTGTAACTGTGTATGTAGCTGGCTCTAGACACCTTCTATCTGCTGAGTCCTACTTTTCACACCTCAAACAAACCATCAGCTGAAAACTCTGATGTGGCAGAGAGATTGAGCTATAGGACATATAAATACAGTATTACCTAAGATTCAGGTAGTATGGTCATTCCATTCTGTTTAAATTCATTCTAAGTATATTAATATACTCACCTCTTTCTTTTTGTGTCTTTGTTTTGTGCTTATTTGTTAAGCCATGTGTTTTGAGTACCACCTTAATTTGATCTGCAGACATTTCTGTTTTTCTGACCTGGAATGTGTCTTCACTGGTAGGGTATCTGGAGGTTATCATTACATCAAGGCAATTTCCTGCATGACATGTGCCAGGCAATTAAATGGGGAAAAGAAAAGCCTTCTCAACAAATGATGCTGGAACAACTAGATAAACAAGTGGAAAAAATAAACTTTACTGTCTAAGCCTATACTGTTCCCCCAAATGAATTTCAGATAGATCATAGATGTAAATGTAAAAGATAAGCATATAAAGCTTCTAGAATGTAATGTGGGAGAATATCTTTGTGAACTTGGGGAAGGCAAAAGTTCTTAAAAACGATGAAAATTTACTAATCATAAAATAAGTTGAAATAATAAAAATTGAAAGTTTTGTTCATCAAAAGACACTCTTAAAAATGAAAAGGCAAGTTACAGATGGAGAGAAAATATTCAGAAAATATATCTGATAAAGTTATTACAGTAAGAATTTACAAAAATATATACAAACCAGAAAACACATAACCCAACATAAAAATGGGCAAAAGACTTCAACAGGCATTTCATAAAATAAGATATATAAATGAATGACCAATAAGAACATTAAATATTATTATTCATTAGGGAAATGCAAATTAAAATTGCAATGATTTTTTTTTTGTTTTGCTTTGTTTTGTCTTGAGAAGGGGTTTCGCTCTATTGCCTAGGCTGAAGTGTAGTGGTATAATCTCGGCTCACTGCAACCTCTGCCTCCCAGGTTCAAGCGATTCTAGTGCCTCAGGCTTCTGAGTAGCTGAGACTACAGGCATGCACTACCATGCCTGGCTATTTTTTTCTATTTTTAGTAGAGATGGGGTTTTGCCATGTTGGTCAGGCTGGTCTTGAACTCCTGACCTCAAGCAATCCACCCGCCTCAGCCTCCCAAAGTGTTGGGATTATAGACGTGAGCCACTGCGCCTGGCACAATGAGATATTAATATATTTCAAACCCATAGAAAGGCAAAAATTAAATTTAATTCCAAAGTTTAATTTAGTAAAATTAAAATAAATATAAAAGAGGCTACTTTTAAGTACTACTTGGATACAGACCTGACAAAGAAGAAAGTTCATAAAAAATGTCAGGTCAATCAGGCAGGAAAAGACTATGGGTGATTTCTAGGTCTGTTACAAGAGAACTTTTATTTTATTTTATCTTCTATTTATTTTATTTTTTATTTTTATAGGTACATAGTACGTGTATATATTTATGGGGTACATGAGATACTTTGATACAGGCATACAATGCTTCATAATCACATTTGGGTAAATGGGGTATCTATCACCTCAAGCATTTATCCTTTCCTTGTGTTATAAACATTCCAGTTATACTCTTTTCATTATTTTAAAATATACCTGACAAAATTATAGTAGTCAACATATTGTGCTATCAAATACTAGATCTTATTCATTCTATCTAACTATATTTTTGTACTCTTTAACACTGACCACTCTCCCCTCCCCCAATTACCCTTCTCAACCTCTGATAGTCATCATTCTACCATCTATCACCAGGAGTTCAGTTGTTTTGATTTTTAGCCCTCATGCATGAGTGAGTACATGTGAAGTTTGTTTTTCCCACAAATGGGTGAGAATATAAGAAGAAAGGACAAAGTGCCGTATTTCACTTAAGAAAATGTGGTACACATGCACAATGGAGTACTATTCAGTCATAACAAAGAATGAGATCCTGTCATTTGCCACAACATATAGGGAACTGGAGGACATTTTGTTACAAGAAAACTTTTAAGAGAAACCTATGTGGCCCCAGAAAAAGTGTGTATGTGGTGTTAGGAGAGACAAATATATGAATTGAAAGGAGATTTCTTAATACTGTATTCTCTTAGACGTAGATCCTGTGCACAATCTGAAAACATACTAGTAAGGTTCTCTTGAATAAACAATCTTATTAGGAAGACAAAATTATTTTAGGAAGGAATAAGGATGTGAAAAAGGATAGAGAGAAGGTACAAATTATAGTGTATCAGAGTGTATCAGGGCCCAAAAGGGGACCAGGACTACTTTACATGTCAATACAGTATTTTTTAACTGGTCTGCCTTTGCTTGAGGGAGACTTGAATGTCCCCCTTCCCCACTTTCCCAGCGTCAGGCTGAATGTCCAGTCTTAGCGGTCTTGGGAAGAAGTCTGGATTATTTAATCAAACACATTTACTTATACTTCATTAACTTTGGAAGATGAGCTGAGAGAATAGTGAAGTGTGGAGATTTGCGTACTAATGAATTCACTTCAGGTGATGCCATAGACATTTATGATGGAAGAACAGGAAAAAAAAAAAAAAAAAAGGAAACGCTTCTGATCTCTTGGTGGGCAGAATGTTGTGTAATGAATCTCTCAAAAGTGTCAACATCAACCATAAGCTTCATCCATAGAAAGATTGTGAGCAAAAGGGATTAAAAAGAAGGATGAAGAAGGAGGAGAAGAAGAAAGACATACATTTGGAAAGATATCTTATGTAATTACTTTTTGATAAAAATAAGTACAGTATAGCTATTGAGATACAAAGGATACAAAAATTCTTGCCCATGTTGGAAAGAAACCCTATCTTTCTATAGTTTTCAAGAGCTCCTAGTGAGCATTAGTTGGAGGTCTTTGTTACTTAGAGAGGCTGAGAGGAAAAGAGGAGGGAATCCACGAGGATCCAAGTCTTCTATCTTTACTTCAACCAGAGAAGCTGCTCTTTTATCTATTTTCTCTCATTGTACTTGCATGTAAAATTTTGTTTGAAGATAGTTTCCATGGCTAAACATCATTTTTTTAAAAAACTACCTTCTTACACCTTTGCTGTCAAAGTAGGTTGTAAATTTTCTGTGAGCAGAGAGAACTTCTCTGCTCTTGAGAAGTGATTAGTATCTTGCTTTCACATGGGAGGCAAGTATGTACATAAGTAAAAGTAACACATAATGGGCAAACATCATCAATAGATGAGTAACCAAAGAACAAATATAGTTAATTTATGAAAACATCTTTAACTTTAATCAACAGAGAAATGCAAATTAAAACAAAATATTATTTTTTCCTGTACCAAATCATCTGAGATTCTGAATAAAGGAGGTTTTAAAATGTTAATGCCATGAAATACCATACATATAGTGTAATTTATGCAATGTACTCTTAAACATTTCAGAAAAAAATATGTCTATGTTCACAGAGAGAGAGAAAAAGAGATAAAGTGAAGGCAAATATAATAAAATGCTAACATTCAGGGAATCGGGTGAAGGGTATTGTGGGAATTCTCTGTGTTATTCTTGTTTCTTTCATGTTACTCTTACATTATGTCAATAAATACATTCTCTAAAAATAAGAAAAAGATGATATGGCATTAGATATGTGTATATAGTTAAGAAAATGATTAAAGTCAATGAATAAGTACTAAGAAAAAAATACAAAATATTGACTATCAGTGAGGATGCCATGAAAGAGTCAATGTTACATACTGCTAGTAGAAGTAGAAGTTGGGACAACCTTTTACAAAACATTTGATGATGTATATTTAAAGTCTTTGACAATGTTCATTTCATTTTATTTGGTTCATTTCATTTATTTCATATTCATTTCATTTATCTGGAAATCTCCTAAGGAAATAACATAAAATAGCTTCCTATACAAAATATGTCAAATCTAGCATTTTTTATAAAGCTGACATATGTAAGGAACCTCATTATCTTTCAGTAATCAGATGGTTATATGGTAGAGCCTTATGATTGGGTTGTTGTATAATAGTAAATGTAATGATGAAGATGGTAGCTGCCATATGCTGACATATAGTTACTATGTATCATGAGCTATACTATGTCCTTTTCAAGCCTATCTCATGTAGTTCTTGTAACAGTCTTCAAATTGACATCCATTTACAGTTTATTTTATTATGGAAAACATTGCATGATGTTAAATGTAACATTTTAGGTAACAGTTATGTGCTAATTTTATACTAAAATATAATAAAAACTTTTTTCTTTTTGGAGATGGAGTCTCACTCTGTCGTCCAGGTTGGAGTGCAGTGGCATGATCTCGGCTCACTGCAACCTCGCCTTCTGGGTTCAAGTGATTCTTCTGCCTCAGTCTCCCTAGTAGCTGGGATTACAGGCACATGACACCGCACCCGGCTAACTTCTTTAAAAAAATATTTTTGGTAGAGATGGTGTTTCATCATGTTGACCAGGCTGGTCTTGAACTGACCTCAAGTGATCCACCCGCCTTGGCTTCCTAAAGTAAACATTTAAAAAGGAAAAGCAATAGTAGAAATGATTTTAGTAGAAGTCTAGACATAGTTTTTATTTAAAATACCATAAAGTTGAAAACATTTTTAAAAGTATCAGTAGGTTAATTAAGAAATGTAGTTGATGTTTATATTTAATCCTAATTGATTTCTGAAGACAAAAAATTACTATTTTTTTATAACAACAGCAACATACATTGTAATAATTGGCCTGAGAATATTTGATGCCTCAATAAGCTTAAATAGTAGATTTTTTCTGTTTGCATCTGCATTGTACTATAATCAATATAAACATATAATTTGAACAAAAACAAAGTAAATGTAAATTATAGTATAGTATAAATGTAGTAGAAAAATGCGGTATAAAAAAGATCATGTTCCCAGAATTTTAAAGAATATACCTTTTTAGATGTAAAAGTTAGTAAATTTCATTTTAAAAGAAATTTTAACTTAAAAAATCTACAGTTGTTATAAATACATTAAATACATTACATGAGAACTGAAATTTTTCAATGGGATAATGGTATTGGCTATTACAATAATGCAAATATTGAGTGAAATAGCTTCCGATTTGAAATACAAACTAAGTATCCTAATGAACATAACACAGAAATGAAAATATATTTTCCAAAAAAATATTTCCATTAAAATTAAGCCCACAAGTATAATACATTTTCTAATTCTTTGTTGCCAAGAATCATGGATAGATTCAGAAAATAGTTTTAAATATTTTATAGAGCTACTAGGTATTTTATATCTTCTGCACAAATTCTAAGTAGATTTAGGCTAATTTTTATTACATACCATAAAGTTAAAAGCAAAAAGTAGAGAATGTAACCAACTGACGTCAATAAATGGAAAATCTAGCATGGATGTTCATAAGGTTGTACCATTGAAATTATCTATCCCAACGTCTTTGTTCTCTGCCTGAAATTTTGAGATCCCAAAAGATTAATGTTTTACAGTACACCCCTTTGACTGCAAAGGGGTGTCTCCATGAACAGTCAAATCTTTATCAAAGGTACATCCTTAACATTGTATCTATTACCCAGATTCTCTTTTCTAAGAGAAAACAGTGGATGATTAGGAGAAAAGGATATGTTATCCATACTTCCTAGTTTTTATGAGACACTTCTTTTTATACCTATTATCTTGGTGTAATTATTAACAGTTCTGTCTTTCATACTCAAAAGTATCAATCTTGGCTTGGACACCTCAAGGTATTGGGTGTATTGAGTTTTTAATTTGGTTAAACTATGCTGATGGGGTAAAGTGGAGCAGAAATGGGAAAAGGTGGAGTGGCTATTTTCTTTTGCTTACATTCTTCCAGCTAATCCAAGAAATTTTTTACAGACAGCGTCTCACCGGGTCACCCAGGCTGGAGAGCTGTGGCAGGTCCTAGCTCATTGTAGCTTCCAACTCCTGGTCTCAAGCAATACTCTCGCTTCAGCCTCCACAGCTGAGGATTATAGGTGTGTGCCTCTGCACTGAGCTCTAAGAGACATTTGGAAAGACAATGATTGAACAGCTTTCCCAGGATTGCATAAAGTTAGAAGCCCAATGTTTTATCACATTAGTTTGTATTTTAATTGAACAATTGTGTATTATACTGCATACTTGATGACTTGGGTTAAGGTCTCATTCTGTTGCTCAAGTTGGAGTGCAGTGCAGTGGCACCATCATGGCTTAAGCAATCCTCTTGCCTCTTGAGTAACTGGGACTACAGGCGAGCACCAATGTGCCTGGCTGGCTAATTAAAAGAAATTCTTTTTTTTTTTTTGGAGCAACAGGGTCTCACCATGTTTCCTAGGATTGGATTAATCTTATTGTAAGCCAGTGTTTGGTTTTCCTGCTCAAGAACACTAATAATTGGACATGTACTTATTCTGAGACTGTTAATATATTTTAGTCTTTTGCTTTCTATCTTCTTTCCATTATAAGCTATAAACTTAGAAGATCTGGTGAGGCACTGAGGAAAAAACAAGTAAAAAAAAATCAAGAAATAACTTTCTGCTGGGAAGCAATAATTTAAATTACTGTGTTTAAGTTACTATTTAGAAGGGGAGGCACAAATAAATTGGCACATGCAAATTATATGCAAACACGTTTGGTCTTCTCAATTTATGGTCCCATAATTTGAATTAAAATGTTCCTTTAAAGACAATTGTGTAGTCCTAATGTTCTGTAACAGCAAACCAAAATTTGGATTCTGTAAGGAGAAACTTAGCGTTATAAACAAGCTTCCATACTTGGGATTTTGCTAAAACTTGCTCTAAATTAGTCCCATCTTATGTAGTTGATATGTGAAATATTTGTGTTTTGATGATAAACCCAATGCAATTTTTGGTGTTAAATTGATGTTGCATGGTGGTCACAGTAATGAGTCATAGTTTCTGAGTAGACTTAACTTTTGCTTTCATTTTGGCAAACAAATGGTTATAGATTCACAATTATGTGAATAGATTGTTCCCATGCTAAGTGCAAAGGGAGTAATACTTGAAGAAAATCTTTACCTAATTTATATTAATATTTTATACATATCTAATATATATATAAAACCTGAATCTATTAACTATAATGAACAGGTACTAAGAAGCCGTACACTGCCACATGACATAAATTACAATCTAAATGAGATATCCATATTTACATAAGCAGTTCCATAGGCACTCTAAGCTAAGTTCATGGGAAGAAAGTCTTCCAAATGCCATTCATACCACCAGGGATAATTGCAGGACTAGAAAGAAGCATCCATGCCATTGCTGGGGAAACAGAGAATGGGGTTTTAATTTTCAGTTTGACTTACACGCTGTTGTCATATCATGGAGACTACAGTTGCAGTTTTACAGCATGGTTTTCCTTGGCTTATTTTAGAATCACAGAAAGAGTAGGCTTGCAAATCTTTTAATAAGGCAATTACATTCAGACAAAGATTAGATCTCAGTGGCACAATAGATTTTTGCTATATTATTCAGTATCTTTTTGATATTCCACTGTCACTAGACAAAGCTGTGAATAGTAATGTGACAAGTCTATTCAGAAGACAACAATGAGGGTTTCCTTAATTGTGTTCACTTGTATGCCACACAAACCCTCACTTAATTTTTTTTTGCCTGTTTTGAAAAAGCAGAAAGAAAATACCATTTAGAGTCACAAAAAACACTGTTGAATCTATCTTTGAAATCTGCATTTTGTATTTGTAAGATTAAAATGTTGAGATATTCAATCATTTAATTTTTTATTTTATAAAAATATCTCATGATTCAAAATGTCAGTCTTAATATAGAAATGAATTACTTGGTATAAAAAGAACAAAAATCCGTAAGAATCTAAAGACTTGTTTCAAAATAAGTGCTTTGGATGATGTGGGATGTGGAAATGGAAAATCCATGTGTTAGTTTCTAATGGTTACTAATGAAAAGAAACTTAAATATAATTGTTTTATTTATGAGGCTTGTCCTTCCCCCTCACAAATTAAAATTCCATAAAAAATATTACTATAGAAATATAAGATATATGGTTATGTTTAGAAAATGCAATTTTACATTAATGTATCAGTTTATTTGTGAGAGAGAAATAATATTTATATGAGCTAGCATTTTGTTAATTTTATAAATTAATATTCATATATTAATTTTAAAAAATGGATATAATGACACCTATTTTAATTATCCCAAGTTGAAATTCATTAGCTAAAACTTCATTTAACTTACAGTTCATTGTTTGAAACTAATGAGTTTATAGAGGTAATTATCCTTAATTGCTAACTCAAGCAGGACAAATGGAGACTGATCTAATGAAGAAAGAATTGGGTTCTAATCTTGATCCTACAAGTAGATTTTACATCTTGGTTTCATTTAATCTTTTTGTATCTATTTTCTTAAGAGTAAAATAGGGACATATCTGATGTGAGGATAGAATAGAAAACTAATAAGAAAATTCCTGCAAATATAAAAGTGCTACACTAAGGCCCTGTAATATTAGGACAGATATAGAAGATCCAGGTAGGTCCTATATTCACAAATTTGGGAGATTCACATACTGAATCCTGGAAATAAATAAGAAGGACTATATGATTGTACACCAATGGTTACTCTCAAAGAGATAGAAATAAACAAATCACTCTAAAATTTTCTGATGTCTTAGAAAATAATTGTTAAATTATACGATGAAATAGAACTTAATTATTCTGAGCAGCATTTACCATTTTTAAGCACTTAAAAAAAGCTAATTTGATATTACTAGTGAAAGTGATCAATAAAACTTTCTGCTCACTGAAAAGCACTGCAAAGCATTTTGGTGTTTTTGCATAAAAATTAAAGAGAATACTTAGAGCAAATGTAATAAGTAAGATATGAATTAACTTTTTCTAATTAATTGAGACATTTGCACAAACACTAATTGCAATGATCAGTTGCCCTGAGAACTATATACCTTGATATTGCTACAGAAATCTGTACTTTTATGTGCTTGCCAACAGTTTATCATTTTAATGAACTTGTCCAATAGAGGTCGATCACAATACTAGACTTGCATCTGGTGCTTCCAAAAATTATTAAGAAAATAAAAACAATACTTTATGATTGTTAATTATGTGGGCAAATTAATATTCACAATCCTGCAAACCCAGATATTGAGTTTTTAAAAAGTGTTTCCCTAATGTAATTCAGGTCATCCAAAACAGTCCCTCACAAGATCTAAGTTTATCTTGCTGATGTTCTTAATACAGATTTGTCATGGACATTAAAATCCCATACAAAATGTTTGATACTTACTATGGAAAATCTTAAATGTAATTTTTCATTATATTCTACCTCTACAGATTCTAATGAATGAATAAATTCTTTATTGACTTTGGCTCAAGTGGCAAGGCTATGTGAGTCAGGGAATAACCAAGTGTTGGCAGAACAAAAGTGAAAAATCAATAGCAATTGATTATTTAAACTCGGAATTTCAGGGTACTCAGGCAGGATTTATTCTAAGCCAAGCCCCAGTAGGAGCACTCTGAATCTATCTGATTTGTAAACTGTCTCCAATACTTTTTCCTATATAGTTAATTTGCAATCAGAATTGCTGTTTTAAACTAGGGCATCTTATCTGTTGGTGAATGTTATATAGTGCATGTAATTTATTTATTTTTGTTCATATATATGTCAGTGTCTACCTATGTCCCATTACTTTTTTTCCTTTTGACTTCTGACCCTTCTCTTGAGATGTTTCTTCTTTATATTATTTTATTTCAGAAAATGCTAGAATTCCTTCAAGACTCTAGTACCCCTGTGGTGTTGTCATATTGAATTGTGGGGGAGGGGTGTTACCCCATCTGATCTCAGCCAAATCAGGATGGGACATCATTCAATTGAAAGCCAAGAGGGACACAATTGGAAAGCAGTGCACCATGCTTTTTGTATATTGCACCTGCCTCTTGGGGGGCATGCTAAAAGTGGCAGCACTTTCAGAAAAAGAAAAGCTGGCAGATGTTGATGGTGATTAAAGGGATGATTAAAAACTGGCACACTCTCTCCATGAAAATGTGTCTGTGTTTATTCAACTACACTTAGAACTTGGCAGGTCTTGGAGATCTGGCCAGACTGGCAAAACTCTGGCAGGACCACTGTTACTCATAGTTTCTTCTTCCAAGATACTGGTATCAGATACTAAGCAATTAAATTTGCCAAAACAATATATAATGTCATAAATATAATTTTTGTATGAACTAAGTAGAACATAAGGAAGTTACTTTCACAATATGTTTATTGAATATTACAAACACTAATTTTTTGACTACACATATGAGTGAATGAATAATTTTTAATTGGACCAGAAAGAACAGACAAAATTACATGAGCAAGAATTAAAATAAAATATCTGAGCTCATAAGATTAAAAAGTCCTGACATAGATGAACTATTGCTGAAATAACCAGTATTATCTCATTTTCATTATTTAAAGGAGCTATATTAACCAGTGATGGCCCCAGTTCACTAAGTGAAGTGAGCCTAGAGACAAGTATAATGAAGGAAGACTTTTCACATTGCTGAGAAGAATCAAAAGTGGACAAAGAACAAATGTTGATGTCCTGTAGCATGCTGTTGAAATTCATGTCTTTTGTCATGCTGGTACCCTCTCAGCAAATGATAAAATCCTCAAAATGATAAAACTTGTGTTTCTGGCAAGCACCCGTTGTTTGCCATTATTGTCCATCTTGATAATATGAATAAAGCTGTAAGATTTTGCTGAAATCAGTATATTATTACTTTTTCTAATGTAGCTATAGGTGGAACTAAGGTTAATACATTTGCTAAGTTTCTTTCATTGCGAAGTTATTGGAATATGTTCATTTCGTAGCTGTTGTTTTATAATAAACACATAGGAACACATACAAAGAATTTTTTGCTCCTTAGTTCAACTAAACTCTGGGTTCTTGTCTCATGACCAGGAAAAGTTAGGCACATGGACACATTGAAGGGTGAGGAGAGCAGAATTTATTAAAAGAAAGCTGTGAAAAAAATGGCATCCTGCCAACAAGCTCTCACCTCACAGATTGAATACCAGACCACCACACATGAGCTGAAGAGGCCAGGATCCTCCTGCTGCATAAGGCACAAATTCCCTATGGCCCCACCCCATTCTCCCACTGAGCAGGCAGGCTCTTAGTCTGAGTCACTCCACATTGATTTACTTCTCTTACTGCACATGTGTTAAGGGATGGAATTTTTTACTGTGGGCATGTTTAGGCAAGCCCCCCGTGCACAATGACCTCATGTGGCATTTGGTGATCTCCTGTCTCTATCATTCCCCTCTCTAAATAAGTATATCTAACTGCCATAACTGCCATTAGAACAAGGATAAGGATAAGGGCAAATACCAATCTTAACTGATTCCTGCTGACAGGGATGCTGTTTGTGAAAACAGTACTCCGATCTCCTTCAGGAGCCTATTTAAGGGTTCCCAGCAAAAGGAGCCATCGTCTGAGTCTCTGGTTGCGTGATTGTTTGGAGTTTGATGATCTGAAGGCAAGAAGAGACAAGTTGGGTTATTAGAAAACATATCACAATGAAAGAAGGGGAGGTAAGGAAAGCTCAAAAATCCTGAAGCCTTTTACCATTTTGCATGGGGGAAGGGAGGCCAAAAGCCTGACTGGTAAAAAAAAAAAAAAAAAAATTCTTTGCCCTTTTGCCAGCATGTTGGGCTTCTGGGTTCCCTTCCCCCGAGCCCAATCCTAAGACAACCAGTTTAAGGTTTCGGAAATTAACTTTTCCCAGTTTGGAGGATACATCTGATGGGAGTGTCCTGTAGTACAGAGACACGACTAGCTATCTGTGAAGAGGAAAGAGGCAGAAAAAGGAAAAAGGAATTATTTTCAAAGGTGTCACAGGGATTCAGGATGCATTCAAAAGGAGTACAGACTGAAGATGAATGACTACTCATCTAGAAAGGGAGCAGCAGGTCATCCCAGCTTCCCTTCTCTTCCTAGCAAATACCCAGGGTACGTGAGGGAGAGAATGTGAGGTATCCCTCTTTCTTTCTTTCATCCTTATATCCCCAAGTCCCAGCAACCACGACAGGATACCACCCATGGGTGTCAAAGCGGCTTTCACCCATGTTAACACGGGGTATGGGGGTGGGAATATCCACTCTTACTTATTTATGCCCTATCTCCCCTGCTGTCGGTAGCCTTTGAGTTCCCTAGAACTCATTTATACCATGAATACTAGCATGACCTTTATCCATGAAATGAGAGGCTTGGCTTAATTGGCAGGAATTAGTGATGCTCACCTGCGCTATGCCTTTTAACTTCATTATTGGCTGCTTCTGCATCCCTCAGATCCAGTTTTCATTCCTAGGGCTCAACCAAAAACTTGGAATTGAGTTTGGGACCAAAAATCTGTCTTGGGGAGGTTTCATGGACTCCTTATCATAAGCTGAATGCTAAAATGAAGCTGTGAATTGAGTCCTCTTCCAACAAGGAACCCAAAAGGAAACATCTGGACATCCTATTTATTTCTATCACACGGCAGGATTTGCAGGATAATTGCCCAGAACTAGAATATTGATCCAGATTTTTTCATTGTCCATCCCCTCTTATTTTTATTTTTTATTTTTTTGAGACAAATTCTCACTCTGTCACCCAGGCTGGAGTGCAGTGGTACCATCTCAGCTCACTGCAGCCTCTGCCTTCCAAGTTCAAGCAATTCTCATGCCTCAGCCTCCCGAGTAGCTGGGGTTACAGACATGCTCCTCCACACCCATCTAATTTTTGTATTTTTAATAGGGATGGGGTTTCACCATGTTGGCCAGGCTAGTCTCAAACTCCTGGCCGCAGGTGATCCACCAGCCTTGTCCTCCCAAAGTGTTGGGATTACAGGCATGAACCACTGTGCCCAGCCTTCCCTTTTGTTCCTTCTCAGCTGTAGTCAGAGATTGCGGGTTGGTTCATAGGAATAAGCAGGGTTAGTCTAAAATGTAGGCAAAAACTTAAAAACAACTAATAAGCCTAGAATTTAATGATGATAAGTTTTGAAACATAATTTCTCTCTGTAGTCCTCATTTTTGTTAAAAATAAATCATGATAGGACTGAGTTGCTTGCAAAACAGACTTTAGTATTATACTTGGCCTGATTATTTACATAAAGTGCAGCAAGAATAATTATTTTTACATATGCCTTTTAGATTGACTTTGATGGAACTCTGTTCCACAAGGAATCTCAGGTAGGACTTTCTAAAGCCGAACCCACCCATGGGTTTGTACCCTCAAACACCTGTGAGTGGATAAACTCTTTTCTTGAGGTCCCAAGAGCATGGGGTTCTTGGGCCTGTTAGAAAGTGACATTCTTTACTTACCACAGAGTAGGAACCCTGTATGGGGACTGTGTAGGCAAGGTATGAGTCCAGTTTTCCCAAGGGACTTTTATTGGCTCTGCAAGTTGAGCTTGACTCCTTAAAGGGAAGCATACCCGTTCAGTCAAAGTCTTGGGAAAACAATCAGTTTCTCCAATTGCATGCTGTTGCAAAAGAAAATGGGTTGTTATTGCACTGATGCAAGCAACTATATTGCCATATGTTAAGACTACTCAACTAGTTTCCAAATTCTGCAGAAGCCAGGGAGAGAGAGAAAAACATGCTCCAAGTTTTGTTCACAGGAGTATACCTTACTCAATTATTAAAGGCTGTAAATAGCTCAAAATAAGTTTCCTTGACTCTGAAAAACTGTAAGGATCAGCAATGTTCCAAGCAAAAGTCAAAAAATTACTTCAGCTTTCTATTAGTTCAGTCTGTTTAATTAACTCTTGTTTTGCTTAATATTTGTGAACATATCACCTCTTCTTGAGTCCTGTAAATTTTTTTCACTATTCCAATGTTACAATCTCCAAAGTTATCGGAAACCTGCATTTGAGAGCACTTGTCAAAGTTCTATAGCCATCTTTTGAAGTTAAAAACCATCTTTTGAAGAGGATCAAAATAAGACAATTGTGAATAACAAAATGTCTGGGGTAGTTACAGTCAGAGACATGATTGACAAAGAAATTTGGTTATCTGTATGGTTTACAATAACATAACAACCCTAATTGTGATTGATAGCATATATTCAGCCATAAGAATTTTAGAAATCCCATACAATTTCGGAACATATATTATTCCCTAAAACAACCTGATGAAGATTAAACATCATTTTGGCAATCCCATGTACCTAAACATGTCAGACAGTCCTGTTTACCTCTCTTCTGGATGCTCCAGAGGCCCTCTGCAGCATCCGAAACTAGGGTTCAGGAAAGACAGCCTCGAAGCTGAAATATAATTTTGGGAAGCCTGTTAAATGTTAGAGGTTTAAAACACTTGATGTTATGAAATAGAATACCAGATTACCATAAGTTATTAATTTTGCCAAAATAATAACTCAAAAATTTTAAAAAAGCAAAAGCCTTTTATAACACTTTTGAATTTAGTCAGTGTTCACACACAGAATTTCTTTGGCAAGATTAATTATTTAGAAACCTTCCACAACTTCTTTGAGCTTTTGGCTTTATCTTATCTAATTCAAAACAATCCTTTAACCCTAGGCAAAAATTTACATTTTGACTACATCTGCATTTCACTAATAATCTTTAAGGCTTTTTATTTCTCAAAGATTAAAGTCTTGTGAACCAAAAGAAATCAGCTTTTATGTCCTCTTTAAAAAAATATTTGATTTAAGCATTTATTTTTCTTTCAAGCCAATTAATTAGAGCTCTTTTTTGTGGACATCACACACAACACATATATAACTACACAGACTGACAGCAGAAGATTGAATAGCTGTAAGAGAATTTTTATTTGCCAATCTCCTAACTCGACTATTGGCCTCTGGGTGGAGACCTTTAAGAGCAAGGCTAGGAAAGCATGCACTTTCTAGGGCCTCATAAACAGGTATAACTGAAACACAAAAACAGATTTTGAGAGGGATCCATCTGCCTCCAATTCCTGGGACTCCCTGAGGAAAACAGAGGTCTCTCTCAAAATGGAATCTGTGGTGCCTTTTCTGTTTTTTTTCCAAGGAGTCTCAAGCCATCAGAAATTATCTTAGGGCGCCTGATGCTTGCATTTAGTGTGACAAGACAAAATGGAGAAAAATAATTCAGTTGACTGAGAAAAAATCCTTCTTCCCGCAAAACAAGATCCAAGAAGGGAAAACATGAAGACCTTTTAAATATACCTATAACTTGGATATCCACTTTTAATTAAGCTGAACACTCTTTAAGAAAATTCTTTTAAATCCCTTGTTACATGACTTTAGCTGCACCAAGCCGCCAGTATTTCTGGCTTTCCAACTTCACTGAAGGTAACCACCCAGGTGCTCAGAGAAAGGAAAATTCATGGCAGTTCATGGAGTGGAAGAGAATCAACAAATGGCAAAGGTCACACAGATATCAAACCAGAAAAGACTCATTCCCTAAGCCAAGATTGAATCCAGGCCACCACTGTAAAATAGTGGAGGCTAAAACAAAGCATTGCCACGTGGTTCTCCCAAGGACAGAAAACAAGATAGAAGCTTGCAGCAAAGTTTGCTACTGACCAGTTAGCCAGGCTGGCTTGAACAGTAGGCCTATGGAGTCCTAGGCCCACATCCCATCCTAAGATACCCCTCTTTCTGACACAACCATACAGAAAGCCATCCAAAGCATCACCAGATTGGCTACAGCTTAAGACCAAGCTCACAAATCCATTTTCATAAGTAAAACTTTACAAAGAATGTAAACAGTGATAGTTGGGTTCCTGTCCTAGTAAAATGTCCTCTAAAAGGAAAGACTAGCCTCTTGCATAAAAGTTAGCTCCTGACCTAATGGAGAAAAGGAAAAGAAAAACAGCTTAAATGCAGGGCTAGAAAGATACCTTGGGGAAGAGCCTCTTATTCTTATGCAAATGGGTTTCTCCAACAGGGAGAAAAACTTTTAATTGCTATTGGATGGAGATGGACTCCTCGACTGGGGGAGGGGAAAACACCATGGGTGTGTGCCAGGGAATGCTGGCCAGCCAGCCATGCGGGGCCTTGGACCATGCGCCCCAGCCCCAGCTAGGAGGGTAGGGGGGTGGGAGTCACCACTCACATGTCTATCCAGTGCACACACCTGCAGCCATTGGGGTGGGGGTAGAACACCCCCAATATTGTAAAGGAAAAAATAGGTGCCATTATAGTCCCAACAAGAAAGATGGAAAATGCCATAGAAAAGACTGGGTTGGATTGAGGCTGACATTCCTGAATCCAAAGAGCGACAATAGGGTGTTGGTGGGGTGGGGTGCAGTTTCCTCTACCCTTGGAAGAAGTCTGAGGACAGGAAGACTCAGAAACAAGAGGGATAAAGATGTTTTAGTCTGCATTTTACTCACCTTTCCTCATGCCCCATATAGGCCACCAAAATGATGCAAATTTTTTTTTTTTTTTTTTTTTTTGCTTCTTAGCTTAGCTAAAATCTGGGTTCCTGCTTCATAACCAGGAAAAGTTAGACACACAGAGACATTGAAAGTCGAGGAGAGTGGAATATATTAAAAGAAAGCTCTCAGCAAAGAAAGGGGGTCCTGCCAACAGGCTCTCAGTATCAGACCACCACACAGGAGCTAAAGAGGCCAGGCTTCTCCCTGCATAAAGTGTGAATTCCCAGTGTCTCCACCCCATTTTCCCAGTGTACAGGTAGGTCCTTAGTCTGAGCCATTCCACATTGATTTATTTCCCTTACTGCACATGTATTAGGAAATGAAATTTTTCACCTTGGGCGTGTTTAAGCAAGCCTCCTGTGCACAGTGCCCTGGTTGGCATTTGGCTGTCTCCTGTCTCTCTTGCAGGCACACATGATGACTTGGGATGATGCATATATTCAAGGAATGGATATTAAAAAAAACCAAAAATTATTAATCTGGGCCATGTTCACACTTCTGTTGCTCTTTATTTCCTTGATTGGGGGGAGTTTTCTTAATTTCATTTCAGCCATTATGGCCTTTCATGCATTTCAATTTTGAGCATAATGTTTTTAATGAATGTTCTATCTTGGTTAATATTTTCACAGAATGCTGTTTTCAGTAAATTTTATATAATGCAGCTTATCAACTAATGTTTCAAAATATAACATTTTTGTTATATTGCTATCATTGAGTGGGTACCACTCAAGAATTTTAAACAGGACTATGATAAATTTACTACTGTTTATTTTCTCTGTCTTTTTTGTTTGTTTGTTTGAGATGAAGTCTCACTCTGTTGCCAGGCTGGAGTGCAGTGGCGTGATCTCGGCTCACTGCAACCTCTGACTCCCTGGTTCAAGTGATTCTCCTGCCTCAGCCTCCCAAGTAGATTACAGGCACATGCCACCATGCCCAGCTAATTTTTGTAGTTTTAGTAGAGACGGGGTTTCACCATGTTGGCCAGGATGGTCTCTATCTCCTGACCTCATGATCTGCCTGTCTTGGCCTCCTAAAGTGCTGGGATTACAGTTGTTAACCACTGCACCTGGCCTCTTTTAGACAGCACTAGTTTACAGATCAAGATCTATTCCCAAATATCTAACTATATGTTTATTTGTTTATACTGTTTGTATATTTATATTTTCAAATAGTATGTTTTTCCAGGAATATTGAAGCAGAGAAAAATAATTATGTAATGAATCTCTGAGGTTCAGTTGAAAAATGAAAGAGAAAGCATCTTTATGATTTTAAAAAATCATCTTTATCTCAAGAGCAAGTGAATGAGACTGTATTAATGAATAAAATGTAAAATTTCAAAAAGATTTATAAAAATAATGAAATGTTGGAATTTTGAATTCTAAGGGATGGAAAAATAACTAGCAAATAATGAAAATCAAAATTTCAATAAAATGTTAGTCAACAAATGGGAAGTAATAGAAATTATTAGGTAAAAAGAGTTTCAAGGAACGTTTAGAAAATCACACACATACACAAATATATGACGTTGCATAGGAGACATTGGAGGGGTACTGCTAGTTGAATCAAAATTTTAAAACCTTGAAAAATGAGACATGTATAAGAATTATACTAAAGCAGGATGATTTGAAGGACTTAAGCTCAGAAAGTCAAAATAAGAAGGTAGCTGCAACTAATAACTGACAAGATGTCAAGGTATGGAGTAATTAACCTCTAGAGATATCTTCCAATTCAACCAATAGCTTTTGTTTTTTTAAATACTACGAAGGTCATTGTTTATCTACTGTATGTCTTGTGTTATTATGAATAAATCTGATACAGTTCTGTAGAACTCAAGAAGTTTTTGTTTTGTTTTTGTTTTTGAGACAGAGTCTCACTCTGTTGCCCAGGCTGGAGTGCAGTGACACGATCTCAGCTCACTGTAATCTCCACCTCCTGGGTTCAAGCACTTCTCGTGCCTCAGCCTCCTGAGTAGCTGGGATTACAGGCATGCACCACCATGCCAGCCTAATTTTTGTGTTTTTATTAGAGACTGGGTTTTGCTATGTTGGCCAGGCTGGTCCGAAACTCCTGACCTCAAGTGATGTGCCCACCTCAACCTCCCAAAATGCTGGGATTAGAGGTGTGAGCCACTACACCTAGCCTAAGAGGTTTTTTTTTTTTAAAACACTCTTCAAAATACAGTCAACAGGTTTCTTCTTGAAAATAAAATAGATTATAGATGTATTCTTTAAGGAAGCAGGAGAGATCTAGTGCTTATTTCCACAACTGCATTCCTGCTACATCTACTCTCTTTTGAAAGAATGTGTGCAGTGAGTTAGATTTTGTACTAGAAATGCCAAAAGTGAAAAATAGAAAAATATTATACAAGTTAAGAATTATATGTATATATTCATTTCTTCAACAATGATTTATTAACTGTTTCTTCCAGGCACTATTCTAGGCATTGAAGATATAGAAGTAACCTAAATGGATAGTAACTTTTCTCACGGTGTTCTGGTATGGGAAGACAGACAATAATAATAAAAAGGAGTCAGTATGTGTCAGAGTGTGAAGAGAGTTTTGGAGAAAAAAGACAGAGTTGGTAGATAGTACTGGGGTTGCTAGTTTAGACAGGATGATCAGGAAAAACTTCTTTAATGTGGTGAAAATTAAGCAAACACTGAAATACAATGAGGTGGCTATGTTGGGGAAAATGTAGAGATTTAAAAAATTACAGTTTATAAAATGTATTACAAAGTGTATTGTTTTATTTGAGTTCTACAACAACTGTAGGAAGCTAGATATATATTATTATCATTTTTAATCTTGTGGAAACTACAGTAAAGAGAGGACAAGGGAGTTGATGTTACCTGCCTAGTAGAGAGGGGTGTTATATTTAATCCAAGTCAAATATTATTAGTTCAGCAACAGGTCTTGACAAAGTTGCTTACTTTCTCTAAGCCTCAGTCACCTAATTATTAAGATGGGGATAATAGTAATAGTGACCCCATAGAATTGTGACAATTGTAAGATGATCTGTATAAATCAAATTAATGTTTGGCATATGCATCTGACAAGCCTTGACTGTAGATCAGGGGTCAGCAGACTATTGCCCCAGACCCTAGCCAGTCTGCTGTCTGTTTTTATAAAATATATGAGCTAAGAATGGTTTTTACATTTTAAATGGTTGGAAAAACCCAAAGAACCTTATGTGGACTTCAAATATCATTATCCATAAATAAAGTTTTATTGGAACACAGTCACTCTCATTCAATTATGGTTGTCTAAAGCTGTTTTATGCTACAACAGCAAAATTGAGGAGTTATAACAGAGACCATACAGCCAGCAAAGCTGAAAATTTGCTAACTAATCCTTTACAGAAAAATTTTTGCTGATCCCTGCTCTGGATAGAAGTGCTCAACTTTGCTGCCCAAGCTATGTCTTGTTTCTTTTTATTTCATTTATTTTTATATGATTTTATTTTTAATAAGCATATAATAATTGTACATATTTTGGGGGTACCTAGTGATGTTGTGATATGTACCATGTACAGTGATCAGATCAGGGTAACTGGCATATCCATCATCTCAAACATTTATTGTTTCTTTGTGTTCAGATCATTCAATATCCTCCTTCTAGCTATTTAAAACTATATATTATTGTTAACTATAATCATCCTATAGTGCTATAGAACACTAAAAATTTTTCCTCCTACTTGACTGTAATTTCACATTCTTCAACAAATCTCTTCCTATCCCCAACTTCCACCACCCTTCCCAGCCTCTAGAATCCTTTGTTCTACTCTTTACTTCTTCGAGATCAACGTTTTTTTTTTTAGCTCCCACATATGAATGAGAACATATAGTATTTAAATTTCTGTTCCTGGCTTATTTTGCTTAACAAAATGCCTCCCAGTTCCACACAAGTTGCCGCAAATGACAGGATTCCATTCTTGTTTATGGCTAAATAGTATTCCATTGTGTTTATATACCACCTTTTCTTTGTCCATTCATCTATGGTTGGACACTTACCTCCAGGTTGATTCGATATCTTGATTATTGTGAATAGTGCTGGAATAAACATGGGAGTGCATATATTTGTTGGATATACTGTTCTACTTTCTTTTGGATAAATGCCCAGTAGTGGAATTGTTAGATCATATGGTAGTTTAACTTGTAGTTTCTTAAGAAACCTCCATACGATTCTTCATAGTAGTTGTACTAGTTTACATCCTATCAACGGTGTATATGAGTTCCCTTTTCTTTGCATATGTCTTGCCCTTTCAAGTCTGCAAAGAGGTCTGCCCATACCGCCTAATCTAAAGTAGTTCCTTCCATCCCAATCTCACGTCTTAACTTCTCTCCATTGCTATGTTTTATTTTCATCAATGCACTCACTAGTGTCTGAAATTATCCTATTTATTTTGTGCTTGTTTATCAGTTTCCTTCCCTCTTGACTAAATACTCTGCTAGTGTAAAAAATCCATCTGACATCTTGTCAGATAGAGTTTTAGGATATATTTATGTTTTGTCTATATATCTTTGGTCTTATTTCGCAGTTTCCTATGAACTCTGAATGGTGAAGAAGTGTTGATAGATTCTGCTCAAAATCCCCAGAAACATTTACAGATTTTTTTTTTTTTTTTTAAGAATGGGACTATACTCTAGATCTTATTTGACTTTATTTTCTCTCTTTATTTTGCCTTGTTTGTACATATAACTCCCTATTCTTTTTTTTTTTCTCTTTTTTTTTTATTATACTTTAAGTTCTAGGGTACATGTGCATAATGTGCAGGTTTGTTACATATGTATACCTGTGCCATGTTGGCGTGCTGCACCCATCAACTCGTCAGCACCCATCAACTCGTCATTTACATCAGGTATAACTCCCAGTGCACTCCCTCCCCCCTCCCCCCTCCCTGTGATAGGCCCCGGTGTGTGATGTTCCCCTTCCCGAGTCCAAGTGATCTCATTGTTCAGTTTCCACCTATGAGTGAGAACGTGCGGTGTTTGGTTTTCTGTTCTTGCGATAGTTTGCTGAGAATGATGGTTTCCAGCTGCATCCATGTCCCTACAAAGAACACAAACTCATCCTTTTTTATGGCTGCATAGTATTCCGTGGTGTATATGTGCCACATTTTCTTAATCCAGCCTGTCACTGATGGACATTTGGGTTGATTCCAAGTCTTTGCTATTGTGAATAGTGCCGCAATAAACATACGTGTGCATGTGTCTTTATAGCAGCATGATTTATAATCCTTTGGGTATATACCCAGTAATGGGATGGCTGGGTCATATGGTACTTCTAGTTCTAGATCCTTGAGGAATCACCATACTGTTTTCCATAATGGTTGAACTAGTTTACAATCCCACCAACAGTGTAAAAGAGTTCCTATTTCTCCAGCACCTGTTGTTTCCTGCCTTTTTAATGATTGCCATTCTAACTGGTGTGAGATGGTATCTCATTGTGGTTTTGATTTGCATTTCTCTGATGGCCAGTGATGATGAGCATTTTTTCATGTGTCTGTTGGCTGTATGAATGTCTTCTTTTGAGAAATGTCTGTTCATATCCTTTGCCCACTTTTCCATGGGGTTGTTTGTTTTTTTCTTGTAAATTTGTTTGAGTTCTTTGTAGGTTCTGGATATTAGCCCTTTGTCAGATGAGTAGATTGCAAAAATGTTCTCCCATGCTGTAGGTTGCCTGTTCACTCTGATGGTAGTTTCTTTTGCTGTGCAGAAGCTCTTTGTTTAATGAGATCCCATTTGTCAATTTTGGCTTTCGTTGCCGTTGCTTTTGGTGTTTTAGACATGAAGTCCTTGCCCATGCCTATGTCCTGAATGGTATTACCTAGGTTTTCTTCTAGGGTTTTTATGGTTTTAGGTCTAACATTTAAGTCTCTAATCCATCTTGAATTAATTTTCGTATAAGGAGTAAGGAAAGGATCCTGTTTCAGCTTTCTACTTATGGCTAGCCAGTTTTCCCAGCACCATTTATTAAATAGGGAATCCTTTCCCCATTTCTTGTTTCTCTCAGGTTTGTCAAAGATCAGATGGCTGTAGATGTGTGGTATTATTTCTGAGGACTCTTTTCTGTTCCATTGGTCTATATCTCTGTTTTGGTACCAGTACCATGCTGTTTTGGTTACTGTAGCCTTGTAGTATAGTTTGAAGTCAGGTAGCGTGATGCCTCCAGCTTTGTTCTTTTGACTTAGGATTGTCTTGGAGATGCGGGCTCTTTTTTGGTTCCATATGAACTTTAAAGCAGTTTTTTCCAATTCTGTGAAGAAACTCATTGGTAGCTTGATGGGGATGGCATTGAATGTATAAATAAGCTTGGGCAGTATGGCCATTTTCACGATATTGATTCTTCCTATCCATGAGCATGGTATGTTCTTCCATTTGTTTGTGTCCTCTTTTATTTCACTGAGCAGTGGTTTGTAGTTCTCCTTGAAGTGGTCCTTTACATCCCTTGTAAGTTGGATTCCCAGGTATTTCATTCTCTTTGAAGCAATTGTGAATGGAAGTTCATTCATGATTTGGCTGTCTGTCTGTCTGTCTTTTTTTGACACAGAATCTCACTCTGTCACTCAGGCTGGAGTGCAGAGGCACAGTCACAATTCACTACAACCTCAACCTCCTGGCTCAAGTGATCTTCCCACCTTAGCCTCTCCAGTAGCTAGGATTACAAGTATGTGCCACTGTTCCCCGCTAAGTTTTGTATTTTTTGTAGAGACAGGGTTTCACCATGTTGCCCAGGCTGGAACTTCCTATTATTTTAATAACTCCAATATATAGATAAAATTAGCTTAACTATTATCATGTGGATGGAAATGTATAATAATCTTATTATTACAAACATTGATACAATGAGTATTTTCTTATTTTGTTCATTTGTGCAAGTATTTCTGTAGAGTACTATTAGATATAAATATTATCTCAAGGAATATGCCTATTTTAAAGTTTATAGATATTGATGAATTGCTTTCTAAAGAGCTGTATGAATTTTTATGCTCCTTAATAGCAGCTTTTCCCCATATTGTAACTAACACTGGATATTGTAAAAAGTTTTAATTTCAGGCCAGTCTGGTATTTAAAATATGATACTGCTTTACTATTTTAATTTTTTCATATGACTGGACATATTTGCTTAGGTGCGTTGGTCATTTGTATTCCTTTTTTCTGTAAATTACCATTCATATCATTACTCCTCAAAATTGTTGAATCATCCTTTGTTAAAATTGATTTTTATTAGTTCTTTAAAAATTTTTGACATTATTTCTTTTTAATCTTATGTATGTTTTAAATATTTCCCATTTGTCTATTAATTATTTTTGTATTTTGCTTCTGGTATCTTGTAGCCAAATCTATCAGCTTTTTCTTTGTGGCTGTTAGATTTTAAGCCTTGAAGAACTTCTTCAATCAAAAAGTATAAAAATATTTCTCTATATTTTTTTCTAGTAATTTTATAAATTTTTAATGTTCAACTCTCTCATCTATCCAATTTTACCTAATGTAACTGATCTAAATTAAATTTTCCCTTAATAGCTATCTGCCTCAATATTATTTACTGAGTTGTCATTTTTAAAACACTACTTATTTGAAATGTTAACATCCAAAAACATATACAGTTATTTCTTGATTATATTATTTTTTTAAGTAAAAAATTTAAAATTAAAGAACAGAAAACATACAGAAGTGCACAAATTGTGAATGAAAACTTGATTATTTTGCAAAGCAAACACACCATGTAACTATCAGCTATGTCAAGGAATGAAATTATTACTATCTCAGAAACCTGTATTCTGTACTACAGGTAGTCAACTGTATCTTCTAATATTGATAATTCTGTCTTTTAGAAATATTTTTATTTTGCTCCTACTATATTAGGAAGGTCTCCAGAAATCTACAAGGACCTCTTTCTCTTGTTCCTGCTTTACATGGGGAATGCTTTTGATCTTTTATTAAACATGAGATTTGCTGTAGGTTCTTGGTAGATTCTCCCCAATAAAGTACAGAAAAATGTTTTTCTATTCCCAATTTATAAAGATGAAACATGCATAGGAATTGAATTTTTGTAAGACAACAATCAGAATTGTCTGAAGGTGGCCTTATAGGTGCAGACTGGCTTGCTTGAACATCAGACTAGCTGGGACAACAACATTTCTCCTACATCAGTAGGAGAAAATTCACTGAAATTCAGCTCTCACTCTCTCTCTGCCCCACCTTTGCAGGAGAAACTAGAGCATCTTACCTCCCTAATATCTTTAGTAAGACAGGTAGCTGACCTACTGAGGCAATTCCTCTAAATTGCTTTTGCTCCAAATCCAGAAAACCTGATGCTAGGCAATCTGAGTGCTCTCCCCTCCCACAAGACTGACTCTCATGACTGAATTATCAGGAGGAGAGATGAGGTTGTGGAAGTGATAGTAGATGTTGGCAGTAGACCTCTGGGTCTACTGGGTTAGCTGTGCTCTGGCTTGGTTTGTCTCCTTGTGTCATCTTGAAAGGATTAGGGGTTTCCACTTATGCCATCTCTTCATTTCTGGTTCCTGGCATTTATAAATTCCCCCTTTCCCAAAAAGTATATTCTTCAATCGGTGTAACATTGTAGCATTCATCCAATAATTTGTGGGTGGAGATGGTGCTCACTCAGGTTACATCCACCAGCTGGGGAAATTACATGAATAGCGTCTGTCATGATTATCATATTTTAAAGCCAATCTGTTAATGAATTGAATTATATTAATGGATATATTACTGCTTAACTTTTCTTTCTTGTGATAAACCCTAATATGATCTAATGCTGTTCTGATTTGCCGGTATTTATTTATCATTATAAAAATCTCTATTAATGAATAGGAGGACTTTATAGTGTTTTGTAAATAAGTTTGACACAACATTGGGGAAGCTTTTCATCTTTATTTCTATGCTCTGAAAAAATTTAAATAACAAGGAGTTATCTGTTCTTTTTGAATTTAGCAAAACTGACTAGTAAAACTGGGCATGTGCATTTTGCAGAGAGGGTAGATATTGATTGCTTTCAATAAAATTTTTCACTATTGTCTAATTGAGGCTTCCTATCTATTTTTAAACTCAAAATTAGTAGTTTAAGCTTTTCTGGGAAATTTTCTATAATTATCCATTTCATCTAATTTCCCCTTCCCCCAACCCATTAGAATAAATTTTTATGTTGTTGTCTTTAACTTTAAAAAAAGACCCAATATTCCTTTTCTTGTTCTGAATATATTATTAATAGCTTTTTAATAAAAAGACTTTCCAAAGTTTCTGTTTCTAGAGAACTAGTTTAAGAAATTGTTTTTATAGGCATGCTTTATTTTATTGAATTTCGTAGATGTTGTGTTTTTTATACGGTGAAGGATTGAGGCACCTCTGCATCTAGCAAGTCTATTGGCATCATTTCTGCAACAGCATGTACTCACTTGTGTCTCTGTGTTACATTTTGGTAATTCTCTCAATATTTCAAGCTTTTTCATTATTATTATGTCTGCTATGGTGATCTGTGATCAGTGATCTTCGATGTTATTATTGCAATTGTTTTGGGGTGCCATGAACTATTCCCATATAATACGGTGAACCTAATTAATAAATGTGTGTGTTCTGACTGCTCCACTAACTGGCTGTTTCTCTGTTTCTCTTCCTCCGCTTGGGCCTTTCTATTCCCTGAGACACAATAATATTGAAATTAGACCAATTGATAACCCTACAGTGGCCTCTCAGTGTTCAAGAGAAAGGAAGAGTTGTACATCTCTCCCTTGAAATCAAAAGCTGGAAATAATGAAGCTTGGTGAGGAAGGCACGTTAAAAGGCTGAGATAGGCTGAAAGCTAGGTCACTCATGCCAAATAGTTAGCTAAGTTGTAAATGCAAAGGAAAATTCTTAGATGAAAATTAAAATGCTATGTAATGAACAGATGAATGATAATAAACTGAAACACACTTGTTGCTAATATGGAGAAAGTTTTAGTGGTCTGGATAGAAGATCAAATCAGCACAGCATTCCCTTAAGCCAAAGCCTAATCCAGAGCAGGGACCTCAGTCTCTTCAATTCTCTGAAGACTGAGAGATGCAAGGAAGCATCAGAGGAAAAGTTGGAAGTTAGCAGAGGTCGGCTTATAAGGTTTAAGGAAAGAAGGCATGTCCATAACATAAAAGTGCAAGGAGAAACAGCAAGTACTTTTTTGTAGAAGCTGCCATAAGTTATCCAGAAGATTTAGCTAAGATCATTGATGAAGATGGCTGCATACACTAAACATTTCTGAGACTAACCCTATAAATATATAGTGTGGGAATATCTTTATTTCTCTGATATTTATTCAAAGATATATGATAACATATACTGGAGATGGACCTTATAAATAAAAGCATGCCGAGATAAAAACCCAGTAGTTTGGAAAGTACAGGAAAGTTTTCAATTGTAACAATTACTTTAAAAGTTATGTGAACACTCCCACTGGAATGGAATCTTATAAATATAGGTTAATTGGAACGTGTGATGCAAAGTAATTATTGCATAATGCTAAAAATGCATGTAAATTTCATACTAGTCATAAATATATAGTATTTGTTAGTGGTTCTTTTTTTTTTTCTTATGCCTGTGGTTTAACAAATTGTATCATTCTTGGTCAATAACAGAGATACTCTTCCGTCCCACCCTCTCTTTTTATTGTGGCAAAGAAACACATAAAGATATTTAAAAACACACATAATGTAAAATTCGCCTTCCCAACCATTTCCAAGTGTATAGTACAATATTGTCCACCACATGTACATTGTTGTGCAACAGATCCCCAGACCCACCCATTCCCCACATGACTGAAACCCTACATACATTAAACAACAACTCTCTACCTCCCACTGCCTGTAAGGTCGGCCCCTGACAACCACCATTCTAGTTTCTATTTCTTTCATTTTGACCACTTTAGATACCTCATAAGTAGAATCGTGCAGTGGAATCATGTCTTTTTGTGACTGGCTTTTTGCGACTGGCCCTTAGCATAAGGTCCTCAGTATTCATCTATGTTGTATAACACATGACAGGATTTCTTTCTTTTTAAAGGCTGAATAATATTCACATATATGCCATACCATAATTTATTTATTCATCTTTTGATGGACATTTACGTTGCTTTATCCCTTTGGCAATTGTGAATAATGCTGCAACGAACATGGGTGTGCCAATATCGCTTTGAGATCTTGTTTTTAATTCTTTTGGATATTTACCCAGAGATGGGATTTCTAGATCATATTGTAGTTCTATTGTTAGTTTTTTCAGGAAACTCCATACTGTTTTTCGTAGCAGTTGCACTCTTTTACATTCTTACCAACAGCGCATAAGAATTTCAGTTTCTCCACATGTTCACTAACACTTACTATTGTGTGTGTGTGTGTGTGTTTAATAGTGGCTATCCTAATGGGGGTTAGGTGATAGCTCATTGTGGTTTTGATTTGCATTTTCTGGATGATTACTGATGTTGAGCATTTTTTCCTATGCTTCTTGGCCATTTGCATGTTTTCTTTGGAGAAATCTGTATGTAAATTCTTTGTCCATTTTGAAATCAGATCAGTTTTTTTGTTATTATTGGGTTATAGGAATTCTTTATATATTCTGGATATTAACTCTTTATCACATACATGGTTAAAGAGGGATTCTATACTTTAAATTTTCACTTGTTTTTCAAGGAATCATGGAGGTGAGAATTCTGTAGATAGCTCTATAAGCTGTAGTACATGAATTTAATAGGCAGTGTTTTTTTCTCTTCAGTTAATAAAATGTTTGTGTATCCACTTAAAAGTGTGTTAGACCCCTAGGTGAGTTGAAATGCATTTCTAATATGTAGGCAGGTGTAATTTTCATGTAGTTGTTTAATTGTTTTGTAATTAATGGGTCATGGAAAAATGAGTTCTTGTTAATTGTTTGAATTTTCTTGCTGGGTTTATGTGTCAAGTTTTAGTTATTATTTACCCATTATATATAACATGTCTATATATAATTTATGTTACATATAATTATATATTTATATATTATATATTTATATTTAATATATATTATATATTTATATATTAAATAAATAATATTTATACTATATAAATTATATAGAATTATATATGAATATATATTTATATAATTCTATATTCATATATAATTCTATATTATATATATGATATATCCCACCATTTTAATGGGAAAAACTAGTTTTTGGCTGTAAAAGATGTTTACTCTATTTTCTTTGCTAATAAAGGGTTGTGATCAATTTTCAAAGAAAAAAAAAGAACACTTGTGATTCATGGGAAGAGGTCAAAATATGCACATTAACAGGAGTTTGGAAGAGGTTGATTCCAGCTCTCATGGATAACTTTGAGGGGCTTAATACTTCAGTGGAGGAAGTAAATGCAGATGTTCTGGAAATAACAAGAGAACTCAATGTGGAAGCCTGAAGATGTGACTGAGTTGCTACAATTTCATTATAAAACTTGCATGAATGAGGAGTTGCTTCTTATGGATGACCAAAGGAAGTGGTTTCTTGTGATGGAATCTGAAGCTGGTGAAGATGTTATGAACATTGTTTAAATGACAACAAAGAGCTTAGAAGGTTACCTAACTTATTTGATAATCCAGTGGAAGTGTTTGAGAGAATTGACTACAAATTTGAAAAAAGTTCTGTGAGTGAAATGCTATCAAACAGTGTCTCAGGCTTCTTGTATTAAATGCTTGGTTTATTTATTTTCAACTTTTTCTTTTCAGTTAATACCTGTATTTAAGTTGATTTTTTTGTTAAGTGCTTCTTTGCTCATCACATAGACTTTGTCAGTAATTTCTTAATAGTTCTAATTTCCTTTTTGATTTCATCTTTAATGTAAGTAATTTAGGAGGGTATTTTTAATCATTAAAGAGACTGGTTTTCATTTGATGTATTGAACAACTTGTTATTTGATTTATAATATGGTTCTATTTTTCTCCCAAGTCAATACATTCAGTAAATTCTGCCTCATTTTCTTAAAAGTTGCATTGCATTAAGTTTTATAGATGCATCATAATTTATTAAACCATTATCATATAGGTAGAGATTTAGAGGCTTTAGAATTTTAGCTTGTACAAAGAGTGCTACAAAAATATTTTTATCAACGCATATGTACAAGTATTTCTTCCGGAGAGCACCCTAGAATTGAAATTATAAGGTCAAAACTTAGGTATATTTTACATTAGATAGATACCATTCAATTGGGTTTCAAAGACTTACATATGTGTGAACTTACATATGTGTAAGTTCAAAGACTTACATATGTGTTACATACACGTATATATATATACACATACGCACACACAACATACTGTATATATATATTTATACAGTTTCAATACTGTATAAACAACAATACTGTTTCCTTTCATCCTCATCATAAGTACGTGTGGTCAACTCTAATTTTCTTTGTGCCAATCAAATTATGGTAGGGAGAATAATGATCCCCAAAGATGTCCATGCCCTAGTTCTGGGAACATGGCAAATGGGACTTTGTAGATATGATTAAGATATGGACCTTTAGATTAGAAATTGTCCTCCTTATCCTATCCAGTAGGGCCCAAAATAATCACACGAGCCCTTAAAAGCAGAAGAGAGAGGCAGAAGAAGGGGTGAGAGAAATGCAACATGAGAAGGCTTGACCCACAATTGCTGGTTTTAAAGATGGAAGAAAGAGGCCATGAGCCAAAGAATGTGCTGGCTTCTAGAATCTGGGAATGACCCCTGGCTTATAGTGAGTGAGAAAATCAAGACCCCAGTCCTATAATTACAAGAAACTGAAATCTGCCAACAACCTGAATAAACACAAAACATGCTTCCCTAGAATAAATAGGAAACATGCTTCCCTAGAGCCTCCAGGAAGGAAAGCAGCCTGTCATCATCTTGAGATTATATTGAGACCCATTTCAGACTTCTGATCTGCAGAACTGTAAAGTAATAAATTTGTGTTGCTGTAAGCTACTAAAATGTGATAATTTGTTATGATAGCAATGGAAAATGAATACATTGATGTTTTAATTTTGTTTCCAAGATAAGAAGTAAATTGGAGCATTTAATTTTTAGTTTACGGTGTTACTGAATTGTGATTAGAAAATGTGATCTGTTTGTTTTTATTTTTAAATTTTATCAAAATTTCCTTTTGGGCCTAATATGCTAATGTAGTTTCTATCTTCTGACAGGACCCTGATTGACATTCTAGTGCATGTAAATATCCCATTTTTTAGTTGAAAATAATACAAATTCACCATTTATTGGGTATAAAATTCAATGTTGCTATGTGGAACTATTAAATAAAACTTACTTTTACTTAATTTTTTTCAATCACCTGATCTCTTAAATTCTGGAAGATGTTCTAAATTCTTCTATAACGATTGCAAATTTGAAAATTTATCATTGTGTTTTTTCTAATTGAAATGATGAAATATTTGATGCCAATGAATATTTCAAAGCATAAAAACAAGTAGCTATGACTGTTGATTGATCTTATGAACTAGAACATTACCAACTGATATGTTTTGGCTGTGTCCTCACCCAAATCTCATCTTGAATTCCTACATGTTGTGGGAGGGACCAAGTGGGAGGTAATCGAATCATGGGGGCAGGTCTTTCCCTTTCTGTTCTCGTGATAGTGAATAAGTCTCACAAGATCTGATGGTTTTAAAACAGGGAGTTTCCCTGCACAAGCTCTCTTCTCTTGTCTGCCGCCATGTGAGTCATGCCTTTCACTTTCCAACATGACTGTGAGCCCTCCTCAGCCATGTGGAACTGTAAATCTATAAACCTCTTTCTTTTGTAAATTACCCAGTCTCAGGTATGTCTTTATCAGCACCATGAAAACGGACTAATATACCAACACTTATTCTTCTTCTTTTCCTAAGAATTAATCAACTATCCTGAATTTAGTCTTCATCATTTCCTTGCTTAAAAAAATTCTATCATGTATGCATTTCTATTCCTAAGCAATATATTACTTAAGTTTTATTTGCCTTTGAGCTTTAAAAACTATTGTATAGTCAGGTTTCTCCAGAAAAACAGAACGAATAGGATATACAGTTGACCCTTGAAGAAGCCACATGTAACTCCCCATGCAGCTGAAAATCCACACATAACTTTTGACTTTCAAAAATTTGGGCTAGGTGTGGTAGATCATGCCTGTAATCCCAGCATTTTGAGAGGCCGAGGTGGGCAGATCATGAGGTCAGGAGATTGAGACCATCCTGGCTAACATGGGGAAACCCCATCTCTACTAAAAATACAAAAAAATAACCGGGCATGGTGACACATGCCTGTAGTCCCAGCTACTTGGGAGGCTGAAGCAGGGGAATCCCTTGAACCTGGGAGGCGGAGGTTGCAGTGATCTGAGATTGCACCACTGAACTCCAGCATGGGTCACAGAGTGAGGCTCCCTCTCCCAAAAAAAAACAAAAAAGGCTACTAATAGCCTAACATTTATCAGAGCCTTATTGATAACATAGTCAATGAACATATGTTATGTATATGTTTTATATATCTTATTATAAAGTAAGCTGGAGAAAAGAAAGTGTTATTAAGAAAATTAGAAGAGAATATGTATTGACTATTCATTAAGTGGAACTGGATTGTTGTATTGTTCTTCATTCTTATCATCTTCACGTTGAGAAAGCTAAGGAGGAGGAGGGGAAAGCTAAGGAGGAGGAGGGGACCTGCACAGTTCAAACCTGTTGTTCAATTGTTTCTGAAGTGGTTGTAATTTACATCTTTAATGACAGTTGTCTAACAATATATTTCTGTCAATTCACATTCTTAACATTCAGTGTCCTTAATGGTATTGCTGAGGCTTTCTTCTAGGGTTCTTATGGTTTTAGGTCTTACGTTTAAGTCTTTAATTCATCTTGAGTTAATTTTTGTATAAGGTGTAAGGAACGGGTCCAGTTTCAGTTTTCTGCATATGGCTAGCCAGTTTTCCCAACACCATTTATTACATAGGGAATCCTTTCCCCACTGGTTGTTTTTGTCAGGTTTGTCAAAGTTCAGATGGTTGTAGATGTGTGGTGTTATTTCTGAGGCCTCTGTTCTGTTCAATTGGCCTATATATCTGTTTTGGTACCAGTACCTTGCTGTTTTGTCTACTGTAGCCTTGTAGTATAGTTCAAAGTCAGGTAGCATGATGCCTCCAGCTTTGTTCTTTTTGCTTAGGATTGTCTTGGCTATGTGGGCTCTTTTTTGGTTCCATATGAAGTTTAAAGTAGTTTTTTCTAATTCTGTGAAGAAAGTCAGTGGTAGCTTGATGGGGATAGCATTGAACCTATAAATTACTTTGGGCATTATGGCCATTTTCAGGATATTGATTCTTCCTACCCATGAGTATGGAATGTTTTTTCATTTGTTTGTGTCCTCTCTTACTTCCTTGATTTGTAGTTCTCCTTGAAGAGGTCCATTACATCCCTTTTAAGTTTTATTCCTAGGTATTTTATTCTCTTTGCAGCAATTGTGAATGGGAGTTCACTCATGATTTGACTCTCTTTTTGTCTATTATTGGTGTATAGGAATGCTTGTGTTTTTTGCACATTGATTTTGTATCCTGAGACTTTTCTGAAGTTGCTTATCAGCTTAAGGAGATTTTGGGCTGAGACGATGGGGTTTTGTAAATATATAATCAGTCATTGGCAAACAGAGACAATTTGACTTCTTCTTTTCCTATGTGAATACCCTTTATTTCTTTCTCTTGCCAGATTGCCCTGGCCAGAACTTCCAAAACTATGTTGAATAGGAGTGGTGTGTTGCAGGAAGTCAGGGACCCCGAATGGAGGGACCAGCTGAAGCCTTGGCAGAAGAACATAAATTGTGAAGATTTCATGGACATTTATTAGTTCTTTTATAATTATACTTTTATAATTTCTTATGCCTGTCTTTACTGCTGTCTCTGAACATAATTTGTGAAGATTTGATAGACATTTATCACTTCCTCAATCAATACTCTTATAATTTCCTATGCCTGTCTTTACTTTAATCTGTTAATCCCGTCACTTTTATAAGCTGAGGATGTATGTCACCTCAGGACCCTGTGATGATTGCGTTATCTGTACAAATTATTTGTAAAACATGTGTGTTTGAATGACATAAAATCTGGGCATCCTAAAAAATAACAGGATAACAGCAATTTTCAGGGAACAAGGGAGATAACCATAAAGTCTGACTGCCCGCGAGGCTGAGCAGAACAGAGTCATATTTCTCTTCTTGCAGAAAGTGAAAAGGAGAAATATCACTGAATTCTTTTCCCAACAAGGAATAACCCTGGGAAAGGAATGCATTCCTAGGGGTGGGTCAATGGATGGCCGCTCTTGGAGTGTGTGTCTTATGCAGTTGAAGATAAGGGATGGATTATGCCCTGGTTTCCTGCAGTGCCCTCCGGCTTACTAGGATTGGGAAATTCCAGCCTGGAGAATTCTAGTCAGACCAGTTGTCTGCTCTCGAACCTGGTTTCCTGTTAAGATGTTTATCAATGACAATGCATGCCCAGCAGGACATGGAAGCTCATCAGTAATTCTAATTTCGCCCTGGCCTTGTGATCTTGCTCTGCCTTTCTACCCTTGTAATCTTTTATTGTCCTTTTCAACCATGTGATCTTTGTGACTTACTCCCTGTACATAGCCCCCTCCCCTTTTGAAATCCCTAATAAAAACGTGCTGGTTTTGTGACTCAAGGAGCATCACAGAACCTACCAATAGGTGATGTCATCCCCGAAGGCCCAGCTGTAAAATTTCTCTCTTTTGTACTCTTTGTTTCTCAGACCGGCCAACACTTAGGGAAAATAGAAAATAACCTACATTGAAATATTGGGGGCTGGTTCCCCCGATAGTGGTGAGAAAGGGCCTCCTTGTCTTGTGCTGGTTTTCAAAGGGAATGCTTTCAGCTTTTGCCCATTCAGTATGGTATTGGCTGTGGGTTTGTTATAAATAGCTGTTACTTTTTTGAGATATGTTCCGTCAATACCTAGTTTATTGAGAGTTTTTAGCATGAAGGGGCATTGAATTTTATCAAAGGTCTTTTCTGCATCTATTGAGATAATCATGTGGTTTTTGTCATTGGTTCTGTTTATGTGATGGATTATGTTTATTGATTTGTGTATGTTGAACCAGCCTTGCATCCCAGGGATGAAGCTGACTTGATCGTGGTGGATAACCTTTTTGATGTGCTGCTGGATTTGGTTTGCCAGTATTTTATTAAGGATTTTCACATCAATTTTCATTGGGGATATTGGCCTGAAATTTTCTTTTGTGTGTGTGTGTGTGTCTCTGCCAGGTTTTGGTATCAGGATGATGCTGGCCTCATAAAATGAGTTAGTGAGGAGTCCCTCTATTTCCATTGTTTGGAATAGTTTCAGAAGGAATGGTACCAGCTCCTCTTTGTACCTCTGGTAGAATTCAGCTGTGATCCATTTGGTCTTGGGCTTCTTTTTTGTTGGTAGTCTATTAATTACTGCCTCAATTTAAGAACTTGTTATTGTTCTATTCAGGGATTAGACTTCTTCCTGATTTAGTCTTGGGAGAGTTGATGTGTCCAGGAATTTATCAATTTCTTCTAGATTTTCTAGTTTACTTGCATACAGGTGTTTATAGTATTCTCTGATAGTAGTTTGTATTTCTGTGGAATCAGTGGTGATATCCCCTTTATCATTTTTTATTGTGTCTATTTGATTCTTTTCTCTTTTCTTCTTTATTAGTCTGGCTAGCAGTCTATTTTGTTAATCTTTTCAAAAAACTAGCTCCTGGATTTATTGATTTTTAGAAGGGTTTTCGTGTCTCTATTTCCTTCAGTGTCTTCTGCTAACTTTTGAGTTTGTTTGCTCTTGCTTCTCTAGTTCTTTTAATTTTGATGTTAGGGTGTCAATTTTAGGTCTTTTCTGCTTTCTCCTGTGGGCATTTAGTGCTATAAATTTCCTTCTAGACACTGCTTTAGCTGTGTCCCAGAGATTTTGTTATGTTGTATCTTTGTTCTCATTAGTTTCAAAGAACTTACTCATTTCTGCCTTAATTTCTTTATTTACCAAGTAGTCATTCAGGAGCAGGTTCAGTTTCCAGGTAGTTGTGGGGTTTTGAGTGAGTTTCTTGATCCTGAGTTCTAATTTGATTGCGCTGAGGTCTGAGAATCTGTTTGTTATGATTTCTGTTCTTTTGCATTTGCTAAGGAATGTTTTAGTTCCAATTACGTGGTCAATTTTAGAATAAGTGCAATGTGGTGCTGAGAAGAATTTATATTCTGCTTATTTGGGGTGGAGAGGTCTGTAGATATCTACTATGTCCACTAGGTCCAGAGCTGAGTTCAAGTCCTGAATATCCTTGTTAATTTTCTCTCATTGATCTGTCTAATATTGACAGTGGTGTGTTAAAGTCTCCCAGTATTATTGCATGGGAGTCTATGTCTCTTTGTAGGTCTTTAAGAACTTGCTTTATGAATCTGGGTGCTTTTGTACTGGGTGCATAAATATTTCAGATAGTTAGCTCTTCTTGTTGCATCAATCCCTTCACCATTATATAATGGCCTTTGTCTTTTTTGATCTTTGTTGGTTTAAAGTCTGTTTTATCAGAGACAAGGATTGCCACCCAGGCTTTACTTGGCTTCCATTTGCTTGGTAAATATTCCTCCATCCTTTTATTTTGAACCTGTATATGTCTTTGTATGTGAGATGGGTCTCCTGAATACCACAGCAATGCATCTTGTCTCTTTATCCAATTTTGCAACCTGTGTCTTTTAATTGGGGCATTTAGCCCATTTATATTTAAGGTTAATATTGTTATGTGTGAATTTGATCCTGTCATTATGATGCTAGCTGGTTATTTTGCCTGTTAGTTAATGTAGTTTCTTCCTGGTGTCAATGGTCTTTACAATTTGGTATATTTTTGCAGGGACAGGTATCGGTTTTTCCTTTCCATGTTTAGTGCTTCCTTCAGGAGCTCTTGTAAGGCAGGCCTGGTGGTCACAAAATCTCTCAGCATTTGTTTGTCTGTAAAGGATTTAATATAAAATGTATGTGTGTAAAGTGTTTAATTCTGGGCTTTGAGTGTTTCTATTAGCAGAATAATGTGTATTGTACTCATTAAGTAATCTCTTATTACCCACCACCCTTCCCAACCTCCCTCCTTCTGAGTTTCCAATGTCTATTATTCAATACTCTATGGCCATGTGTACCCATTATTTAGCTCCCACTTCTGAGAGACACATGGTATTTGACTTTTCGTTTCTGAGTTGTTTGACTTTAGATAATGGCCTCCAGTTTTATCCATGTTGCTGCTGAAGACATAATTTCATTCTTTTTTGTGACTGAATACTACTGCATTATGTATATGTTATTTTCTTATAGAATTTAAGGTATTATTTATGTATTTTTTTCTCTATCTATGTAGTTTTTGCTCTGTTGCCCAGGCTGGAGTACAGTGGCGTGATCATGGCTCCCTGCAGCCTTGATCTCCTGGGTTCAAGCCATCCTCTTGCCTCAACCTCCTAAGTAGCTGGGACTACAGGAATGTGCCACGACATGTGGCTAATTTTTTAATTTTATTTTTGTAGAGATGGGGTCTTGCTATGTTGCCTAGGCTAGTCTCGAACTGCTGGGCTCAAGCAATTCTCCCACCATGGTCTCCCAAAGTGCTGGAATATAGGAGTGAGCCACTGTTCACAGCTGGTCTCCATATTTAATATTTTGTTTCTCTTAAGTGTGGCAAATCTCTTTCCCAGTTTGTGACTTGCACTTCGTTTTTGATTAATTTATTCATCTTTTATAATTTACTTTTTAAAGTCTTATTTCAATAATCATTCCCTACCTCAAGATCATAAAAATATTCTGCTTTATTTTCCCCCTACGTATGTGGGTTTCAAACATTGATAATTAATTTTTGCACGGTTTAATCCTATTTCATTTATTTTTTGATATGGACAATCATTTTTTCAGCACCACTTTTTAAACAATTAGTTTTTTCCAGGTGACTGCAAAGACACTTCTGTCAAGTATCAAGTTTTCATTTTCTGAGGATCTATTTCTGGACAATGTATTCTATTAGACTGCCTATTTGCCCGTCAGAGTTCCTGTGCCACTCTGTATTAATTATTCTAGTTTCAATATAAGTTCTAATATATACTAGGGCAACACTCTCTGCTTCCTTCTTTTTCCTCCACTCTTTGTCCTTGTCCTCTTTCTTGTCCTCCTTTTCAATTTTTTTTGTTTATTCTTAGGTTTTAATATTTTCATGTACATTTTAAACTCTATTTCAAGAGCTTGTCAAATTCCTTTAAAATTTTAAAAAATCTTCCTGAAACTTGACTGAAATTTCATTGAATCAATAGATAACTTTGTAGGGAATTGATATCTTTATGACATTGAGTCATGTTAGCCTATTATAGAATATGATATCTCTATTGAGGTCATATTTAATTAAATAAAATGGTCAGTATAAAATATTAATAATAACTACTGTTGACCTTCACATACAAGTTTTTGTGCAGACACATGTGTCCAGTTCTCTTGGGAATATACATAGGTAAGAAATTGCAGGTTCATATGGCTTAACTATGTTTAACTTTGAGAAACTGCCAAACTGTTTCCTAAGTAGCTGCACCATTTTGCACTCCTACCAGCTATGCATGAGGCTTTTTATTTCTCCACATGGTTGTCAACACTTATTATTATCTTCTTTTAGATCATAGTCATTCTAGTGAGTGGGAAGTGGTACATCATTGTAGTTTTAATTTGTGTTTACTTGATGACTAATTTTGAGTATCTTTTGAGTGTATATATATATATATATATAACATCTACATGTATATATATAACATCTATATGTATATATAGATATACATAATACATATCTCTATATAGATATATAACAGCTATAATGTAGTTATATATAACATGTAGATACACACATATAGACATATATATAATTTGCACACATCTCCAATTCTATGGCTTTTTTGGTTTTTTTTTACTTTCTTGATGGCATTCTTTGTAGTATAAAAAATTTTAATATTGATGGAGTCAACTTATCTATTTTTATTAGGTTGTTTGTACTTTTGGTGTCATATCAGAAAAACTATTGCCTAAGCCAAGATCACAAAGATTTACTCCTATGCTTTTTCCTAATAGTTTTATAGTTTTATTTCTTATATTTATAAGAAATATAAAGTTCTGTGATTTATATTGAGTTAATTTTTATATCTGGTGTGAAGTAGGAACAATTTTTATCATACTTTAACTCTTTAGATATAATTTTAAAAAATTATTTTAACATAGTAGCCGATTTAAAATCTGTTTCTAATATGTCTACAGTCTGGGCTTTTGTAGAAATAGTTTCTGTTAATTATTTTCTCCCCTGTGTGTTGCTCATACTTTCCTGCTTCTTTGGGTGCCTTAAATTTTTTTGGTGAAACTGAACATTTAAAATAAATAATGTGGTAACTCTGGAAATTGCCCCCCACCGCCAGGGTTTGTTATTATTATTTGTTGCAGTTTGTTTAGTGACATTCCTGCACTAATTCTGTAACCTGCGTTTTTTGTTTTAATTGACTACTGTTGTCTCTGCCTCATAAGCCTAATGGTCAGCTCATGATTGAATAGAAATTTCCTAAAATGTCCTATATCCTAAGTCTCCCAGCCTTTGCTGAGGGGCTGTGTCTGTGTGTGTGTGTGTTGCAAAATGTCTTGAATGCTCCAACTGGCAGTCTACAATTCTGCCTTAGCTTTAACTTTCTTCTTGTGCAGGGACTCAAGGTGAGCCAGAGGTGAGAAATTATATGTTCTTAGGTCTTTCTTGGGCATGTACACAACCCTTCAAATGTTTGTGGTTTTCTAGATTCCAGTAATATGTCAGAACTTTTAAAGGTCCCTATGGACACTTTGTTTCCCATTTTTTATTCCTTTTTCAATTTTTCGGTCATCCCCTTGTTAGCCCAACTGGTAACCCTGCCTTAATTAGCCATGAAGTTGAATAATTGCCAGTGATTTTTTTTTTTTTTTTTTTTTTGACAAATACCTTGGGATAGGTCAGTTTGCAAAGACTGACCTCTGAGTTAGGTCAAATAATGATAAATCCTGAAAATGGTGCTTTTCAAGTGCTGCTAGCCAGGTCAGATATATTCTTTAGGGTTAGATCATTAGGGAGCTCCAAACCCATTCTCCCTTCTCTAATGGCTACTAGGCTTAAGATTTTCACAGTTATCATCATTGCGAGGCTGTTGGTTTTTAAGGCTACTGCAGTGCTAGAAAAAGGAGATAGGATTAGGGCAAGTTAAAATGCCACAAAATTTGCTCTTCTTACTGAATTTTAGCTGCTTTCGTTGAATGAACATTCACTGAATTGCTGCAGTTTTTAATTTATGGCATTTTGAAAAAGTTGATTTTGATAATTTTTGCAAGTGTTCTTTCTCATTGCTTTTATGAAGAGATGGATTTTCAGAGTTCCTTACTCTGTCATTCTGATGACAGGGTATCTGATACTCTATTTTTAAATTTGTTGTTTTTGTTATACTCTTAATTTTGAAAATAATTTACAGTGAAGATAATAGAGCTTGACATAAATATGAGAGACATCAATATACCTAGCTTTTATAATTAACCAATATTAATCTTTTTATCATTGTTGTACTCTTTTGAAATCTACTAATAATATAAGGTTGTCATGATTCAATTATTTGTTTTTTTCTGTCCTGAAAAGTTACCTATCTTAAGAAGCACTTGGACTGGGCATGGTGGCTCACGCCTGTAATCTTAACACTTTGGGAGGCTGATGTGGGTAGATCACGAGGCCAGGAGTTCAAGATCAGCCTGGCCAAGATGGTGAAACCCAGTCTTTACTAAAAATACAAAACTAGCCTGGTGTGGTGGCGGGCACCTGTAATCCCAGCTACATGTTTTTAATGTCCCTGACTTTCAATCTTCTAATTTATAAAATAGGAACCATAACATACACCTCATAGGATTATGTTGAAGATTAAACAACACAATGTATATAATGCTCTTTCTTCAATAAATAGTGCCTATTATTATTTAAAATTGAAGCAGTAGTTTAAATATAATTTCAGTTGGAGGAAATTAGCAGGTGAGATGGTTTATTCTTGTCAGAAATTTAACATCCTCCCACCTCTTTCAGTTGGTTACTTTGAAATTTTCCATACTTCCTCTTCTGCTGTGATTCTTTTGAGGGGGCATCATTTATTTATATATTTCAGTTCCAAAGCATAGGAAAAGGTCCTGTTGATAGCATCTTCAATCAATTGCCTGGTCTACTTCTTTCTTAGGGCAAGGAAGCCCTGGGTAGGTTACTTTTTAATTCAACTTGAGCAGTAGTGGGCTTACTACTTCATGTAATACATCAATTTTACAAATTTGCCTTGCATGTCAGGGATAAATGGAGGTGTTTCACAGAATGTTATCTATCTTTACCTAAATTTCTGTAACCACTAGTAGATAGCAATAACATCAAATGTCAAAATATTAATTGCTTTTGTATTTCCCAACATCACATTGTGCAGTTACTTAGTAATTGGTATTAAATTTATCTGGTAGGTAAAATGAAAAAGATATTACTGTTATATTTCGAGGGGTGCTTACAGAAACAATGAATAACAAAAATTAAATTAAGCAAAATGTACATGCAAACATTTAAATCATTTTCACAATTAGAATTTAAAACATTTCACATGATCTTGCTTTGGGGATTAACAGTAAAAAATTGCTCAGATATTTTACTTAGCTATTTTTGAAATCCTATCTGTGTACTTGATGAGCAAATATTTATGGTAAAATCACAATCTTTGCTACTAATCTTTAACTTTAAATTGCCACATGCAAAATTTGGGAGGAATAGGATACATAGAGAATATCTATTTTTAAAGAAAGTGTGTGGATTTTGTTAGTCTAAATGTTATTGTTCTTCCCAAGGATGAGGGCATCCCCTTAGTCTAGCCCTCTGGGTTATGGCGATGATCATTCATGTTATATATACATGTGATTTGCTTCCTTGGTCCAGTGGCCATTTTTAGAAGTTATCAATTTCCCTGTGTTCTTACTTTACTTCCCATCTCCATTTAGTTAGTGATTTAAGGAAAGAGTTATTTTCTATCATATTTTTTATTGGTGATTTGAAGAATTTTATAGGATCCAAAATGTTACTGTTTTTTTCCCCAAGGCTGAAGAAATTAGAATGTAAGCCCAGAATATGTGTAGAAAAGAAGCTAGTCGGAGTAGAGCACCAGACTCAAATATCATAGGCCAGAATGCTCACATATCTGGGTCTATAATTATTTTGCAGGTGGCATCTACAGTGCTTTCACTAGGAACAAAATAAATTTTGCCCTCAAATGTAAATGGGAGTGAGGGTAGTATTTGTATAGTACTACAATGGTTCAGATATATTGATGAAAAGTTCTTCACACATTACTTAAGTTTTACTCCACTCCTGAGAGGCAGTCATTAATATTTTTCTTTTTTTTTCAGATGAGAATTTTTTTTTCTTAGAGAGGTTAAATATTTTCTTATAAGTCATATCACTAGTAAAGATAGAGCCAACCTAGCTCTACCAAATACCTAATTCCATGTCATTTTTGATATGTTTTCTTTCTTTTTTTTTTTTTTTTTGAGATAGAGTCTTGGTCTGTCGCCCAGGCTGGAGTGCAGTGGCACAATCTCGGCTCACAGAAACCTCTGCCTCCTGGATTCAAGTGATTCTCCTGCCTCGGCCTCATGAGTAGCTGGGATTACAGGCAGGCTACTATGCCTGGCTAATTTTTGTATTTTTGGTAGAGACGGAGTGTCACCATGTTGGCCAGGCTGGTCTTGAACTCCTGACCTCAGATGGTCCACTTGCCTCAGCCTCCCAAGGTGCTGGGATTATAGGTTTGAGCCACTGTGCCCGGCCCATTTTTGATATATTTTCTTGAGAGTCATATATAAATGTCAGATTAAGGAGGTAAATTAACACTTTTATAAAATGAAAAATATTAAGGAGAACATTTATGCAGCTTTTAGCATAGAAGTATGTAGTTCAGATAGTGACAGTGATATTTTTACCAAATATTCATAGGTAAGGAAATAAAATTCAAACAGTGCTGCTTTTCCCTAATTCTACTTCCTCCAGTCTTCAAATGTAAAGAATTTAATGTAATATTTAGTTGGTTATAAAACAAAAATCCCTAAATATATGTTCTATTTCTGCTACATAGAATGGCTGTGTTTCCAAATGTAAAGAGCCTATTGAACATCTAACTTAATAAGAGAAATTTTTTTTTTCTTCATGAGGACGCTTATAATTCTCATGATTTTACAGTTTATTTCCCCTACAGATCCAGAGTTCTCTTGGAGTAACTATTGAACAAGTAGAGTACATTTATTGAGTATCTGCTTATGGTTGATAATTTCTTTGTCTCATCCAGATCCACTCTACACTCTTTTCTGTCTTGTTCTGTGTTCCGGGAGGGTAACCTTTTTATAAAGTGCATCAATGGGATCTCCTGCTCTCTGGCTTGTCGGAATTTTCCAGTGGCAGTCACTATCAGGAGAATGGAGGCCTAGAGAAGAGTAAGATTGGGTTATGCTTTTTTTTTATTTGTTTTCTGCCATGGCTTCACAGGGTTGGTTGAATATTGTCTATAACAGACCACTGCTCCTATAGCTATAGTTAGTCTATTAAGGTTCCAGCAACTTCTCCCTCCCCCTTTTTTGCATAATTGCGTAATAGTAATTATAACTTGTAGGTTTCCCTTACAACTGTCTGTACTTTTGTAAATCGTCCCTTTATTATCCCATTTGAGTGCAAAATCTGCTTCCTACCAGAAGCCTGACTGGTACACAGCTAAATATTGAAAAATGTATTAGCCTCTGTACTCTAGACAGAACAGAGGGGTAATTCTTAGGGGAGAGACATTACTAACAAGCAAAGAACAGATACCAGGCATACGCAATGAAACATACAAGTACAAATTAACATGGCCAACAGTTCCAATAATTGAGTATGGAGATGGAAAAAAGAAAAACTGGAGTTAGTGAGATTTACTGAATCTTCGAAAGTACACATTTGGTAGAGTAAAGCTAAATATTGGTAGAGTAAAGCTAAATATTACAAAACACTGGCCAGGAGCGGTAGCTCACGCCTGTAATCTCAGCACTTTGGGAGGCCGAGGTGGGTGGATCACGAAGTCAGGAGATCGAGATCATCCTGGCTAACATGGTGAAACCCGTCTCTACTAAAAATACAAAAAAATTAGCCAGGCGTGGTGGCGGGTGCCTGTAGTCCCAGCTACTCGGGAGGCTGAGGCAGGAGAATGGCGTGAACCCAGGAGGCGGAGCATGCAGAGATCTCGCCACTACACTCCAGCCTGGGCGACAGAGCGAGACTCCGTCTCAAACAACAACAACAGCAACAACAAAGTATTGCCCTCAGTATACATTCTAAGCAATTTGGTTCTCAAGGTATAAGACATTTCCTGATAAGAATAACAGAATTGGATCATCTTTGATATAAACATTCAGTAATTGATCTTAGAGTATAATACATGGGAGTTACTTCTCTCCCTAGGATACTGAGTGATATCATGCTCACGGAATTTGCTATTTGGGTGGTATAGCTTTTATGGAACTTGACCATTGAGTGGTACTCTGCTTTGGAAGTTAAATTCTGAGTGATATAGCCTTTATAGAATTTAATCTTTGGGTGGTGCATTCTTTGGGAATTTGACCTTGGGTGGTACAGTTCTTATCTAATTTGACCTGTAAAGTCATTGGATGAATATTAAATGGGATATGCACTACAACATTCGACAAAGTCATAACTCAAATCTAAAAAAGCACTTGAACTCCGAGTTTATGAAGAATTTTAAAATGATAATAAGATAGATGATCCAATTTAAAACATAGACAACATAGTTAAATAGTTTGCCAAAGATGTACCAGTGCAAACAGGAACATGAAAAGATGCTCAACATCATTGGTTATTAGAAAAATGCAAATTAAGTCCTTATTGAGATACCGCCATAGACCTGCTAGAATGGGTAAAATTAAAAAGATTGAGAATAGCAAGTGATCGTGAGGTTGTGATACAACTGAAAGCCTCTTATGTTAGTGTCAGGAATGCAAAAATGATACAACCACTTTGAATAACAGCATTTGCAGTTTTTTTCTTATAAAGATCAAACATATTTTGTCATATGATTTAACAATCCTACTTCTAAGTATTTACCAAAAGAAATACAAACAGGTTTACACAAAGACCTGAACTCAAATGTTCATAGAGGCTGTAATCATAACAACCCAAACCTGGAAACAAATGTAATGTTCATCAAATAACGAATGGATACTTTAATATTCATATAATGCAATGATACCCAGCAATAAATAGGAATGGACTACAAATACCCGAGACAACATGGATAAATTTCAGAAGTATGATGCTAAGTGAATAAAGTCAGGTATAAGACATCACATACTGTATGATTCCATTTATATTACATTCTATAAAGGCAAGCTTATATGGAAAGGAAACAAATTAGTGATTACCAGAGGCTGGAGATTTAGGGGAGCAGGTATTGACCACAAAGGAAAATAAAGGAACTTTTCTAGATGATAAAAATGTTCTGATTCTTGATGGTGGTTACATGACTGTATATGTTTATCGAAACATCAAACTATAAATTTAAAATAGTGGGCCTTATTGTATGTAATTATAATTCAATAAACCTGATCAAGAAAAGGTAAAAAGTTAGGCAGTTTACTCTATGATAATAGGTAAGTATTCAGTTCCTCTCTGAAGTTGTTGATGGTATATTTTGATATTGGGCATATTTCAGTGCAATTCAGCTTGTTTGAAATTTGAAGCACTGAAGGATATAAGATTATTTACACTCTGAATGGTATGTTATTGGAAAAGTAGAGTATGTGAATAGAGTTTATTTCTTTTGCTAAAAACATTACTTATTTGCTCTTATGCAATGAAAATACCTGTGCATATTATGAGTGATAGATTAAGATGAAGTAGAGAAATTCTAAGAGAGGAGGAAAGACTGACAGTCAAGGGTCCTTGAAAATGATAATTTCCAATTAAGGAAAATAAGCAATTCAAAGAACTATATCCAACAAAGACCATGTTGCATAAATTTAAACCAATCAGACTTAAAATTTCCTTTTGGAGTTACCTGGAAGGGCTCAGAAGGCACCCTCACAATGACCAGATTAAATTAAATTTGTATTTGTCCTCCATACAATCAGAGGTAACTAAAACTACTTTTTTTTTCTTAATGGTGGTGGAGGAATTCATATCAAAATATCAAATAAATTCTACAAGGGATATTTTTTAAACAGTGGAAATTTTGAAGAAAAGAAACGCCACAACTTTAAAAAGATAACCTTTCTGCATTACTGACTTCAATCTCGTAATGCCATTGTGACCTTATTACTACCTAAAATCAATCCTGAATAGTTCATGTTTATATTTTACTTTAGTGTTTTACTTAAAAATTGTCAAAATTACATTTTATGAAAGAGAACTCCTGTGTTTTGAATGCCTACTGTTGGTTACGTACTGACACTTCCCCTCTATTTCTTGATCTTCCTCAAAATTTTGTGAGATACGTAGAGAAATCTAAGGTTGACATGTAAAGCACCTAGCCCAAATTTACATAACTTAGTGAGGAACAAAGGTAACCTTGAACCCACCCCATCAGACTTTAAACACAAGGCATTTTCAACTATATCCTATAGAAAATAGAAAAGAAAAAGGGAAATTTGCAAAGTAAAAAGAAGACTTTGTAAAATTTAATTTTCCCAGGTTGCGACTCTTCCAATATTCCATAAAAACTTTCAAAAGCAATTGAAATCACATAACTTCATGTGCTGAACAAAATTTATAAGTGATTACTTAACTTTTCTTAAAATGTCAATTTAGCTATGCAGTGATTAATTGAAAACTGACCAGACAGAAAATAAGCACATTGGAATCCAGAGGAGGGAAAAAAAGCATGACCTCAGCATTTGTGTTTGAACTCCCAATGTTAATGTACCATTATACTTTCCATTTTAAAAGAAAATATATTTTATTCATACTCTGAATACAAATACCTTGAAAATTAAAATATTATTTTGAAAGAGTTAAAGATTTACATATGCTACTGTATTAAAAATATTTTAATCAGATTGTCAATAAAATTTAAAAGTTTAGTTTGTAAATACAAACATAAATGCATTTTCACCAATTCTTTTTTCTAGTAGATCTTTGATTTCTGTCCTTCCTGACATCAGTTTCTTTTTTTTCAAAAAAAATTCTTTTAAATTTTCTTAATATTCAAATAGTATTTTAAAATGTTTACAACAGATTGAACTTCTCCCCAACTTTACTTTTAGTTATGATCATTTACTCCAGTTGTTCCCAAACTTGTATTTAAATTGTTATAAGTTTTAATGTAAACCTTTAATTATTAACATGGAAGTGTAATCACAACATAATGTGGCACAAGAAAGCAGTTTGTAGGTATTATAGACTACTATGCCATTTTTGTTTAAAATGTATTCTAAATATTTGGGAAGAGTATATAATAAATTATTAACAGTGTTTATTAGCATATATTTTCTGTTTTTTTAATGGACAAAACAATTTTAATCACTGAAACAAGAAAAGTATTTATTTATTTTTATTTATTTATTTATTTATTTATTTATTTTAAATTTATTTTTTATTATTATTATACTTTAAGTTCTAGGGTACATGTGCATAATGTGCAGGTTTGTTACATATGTATACTTGTGCCATGTTGGTGTGCTGCACCCATCAACTCGTCAGCACCCATCAACTCGTCATTTATATCAGGTATAACTCCCAATGCCATCCCTCCCCACTTCCCCCTCCCCATGATAGGCCCCGGTGTGTGATGTTCCCCTTCCTGAGTCCAAGTGATCTCATTGTTCAGTTCCCACCTACGAGTGAGAGCATGCGGTGTTTGGTTTTCTGTTCTTGTGATAGTTTGCTAAGAATAATGGTTTCCAGCTACATCCATGTCCCTACAAAGGACACAAACTCATCCTTTTTTATGGCTGCATAGTATTCCATGGTGTATATGTGCCACATTTTCTTAATCCAGTCTGTCACTGATGGACATTTGGGTTGATTCCAAGTCTTTGCTATTGTGAATAGTGCCGCAATAAACATACGTGTGCATGTGTCTTTATAGCAGCATGATTTATAATCCTTTGGGTATATACCCAGTAATGGGATGGCTGAGTCATATGGTACTTCTAGTTCTAGATCCTTGAGGAATCGCCATACTGTTTTCCATAATGGTTGAACTAGTTTACAATCCCACCAACAGTGTAAAAGTGTTCCTATTTCTCCACATCCTCTCCAGCACCTGTTGTTTCCTGACTTTTGAATGATCGCCATTGTAACTGGTGTGAGATGGTATCTCATTATGGTTTTGATTTGCATTTCTCCGATGGCCAGTGATGATGAGCATTTTTTCATGTGTCTGTTGGTTGTATGAATGTCTTCTTTTGAGAAATGTCTGTTCATATCCTTTGCCCACTTTTTGATGGGGTTGTTTGTTTTTTTCTTGTAAATTTGTTTGAGTTCTTTGTAGGTTCTGGATATTAGCCCTTTGTCAGATGAGTAGATTGCAAAAATTTTCTCCCATTCTGTAGGTTGCCTGTTCACTCTGATGGTAGTTTCTTTTGCTGTGCAGAAGCTCTTTAGTTTAATGAGATCCCATTTGTCAATTTTGGCTTTTGCTGCCATTGCTTTTGGTGTTTTAGACATGAAGTCTTTGCCCATGCCTATGTCCTGAATGGTACTACCTAGGTTTTCCTCTAGGATTTTTATGGTATTAGGTCTAACATTTAAGTCTGTAATCCATCTTGAATTAATTTTCGTATAAGGAGTAAGGAAAGGATCCAGTTTCAGCTTTCTACTTATGGCTAGCCAATTTTCCCAGCACCATTTATTAAATAGGGAATCCTGTATATGTGTAAATTTATTTCTGGGATCTTTGTTCTGTTCTGTTGGTCTCTGTGTCTGTTTTTATGCCAGTACCCTCCTGATGTGGTTACTATAGCTTTGTAGTATATTGTGAAGTCAAGCAGTGTGATATCTCTAGCTCTGTTCCTTTTGCTAATGATTGTTTATTTGGAGTCTTTGTGGTTCCATATACATCTTGGCATTATTGTTTCTATTTTTGTGACGACTTATGTTTCTTTGTTTTGTTTTGTTTTTTTGAGATGGAGTTTTGCTCTTGTTGCCCAGGCTGGAGTGCAATGGCATGATCTTGGCTCACCACAATCTCCGTCTCCCGGGTTCAAGCGATTCTCCTGCCTCAGCCTCCTGAGTAGCTTGGTTTACAGGCATGTGTCACCACACCCGGCTAATTTTGTATTTTTAGTAGAGATAGGGTTTCTCCATGTTGGTCAGGCTGGTCTCGAACTCCCAACCTCAGGTGATCTGCCCACCTTGGCCTCCCAAAGTGCTGGGATTACAGATGTGAGCCATTGTGTCCAGCCTATATTGGTGTATTAATAGAGATTGCATTGAATCTGTAAATTGCTTTAGGTAGAATTGTCATTTTAAAAATATTATTTCTTCCAATGTACTAACATGTAATACTTTTTCAATTTTTTTGTGTCCTCTTCAATTTCATTCATCAGTGTTTTATAGTTTTCCTTGTATAGGCCTTTTAGTTCTTCAGTTAAATTGATTGCTAGGTGTTTCATATTCTTTGTAGGTATTGTAAATGGTGTGACTTTCTTGATTTCTTTTTCAGATTGTTTGCTCTTGGTATTTGTAAATGCTGATTTTTGTCTACTGATTTTCTATCCTGCAACTTTACTAAATTTGTTTACCAATTCTAACAGGTTTTTTTTTGTGGTGTCTTTATATTTTTCTAAGTATAAGACTATGTCATCTGTAAACAAGGCTAATTTGACTTCTTTGTTTCCAATTTAGGGGCCCTTTATTTATTTCTCTTCTGTAATTGTTCTGTCCCTATTTAATTTTTATTAATTAAAAGTTAAATAACTCCATATGTCTAGTGGCTACCATACTGGATAGTACAGATCTAGACTATAATTGGATCTAGCTGTAATCTAGATCTAGCTATAATTGGAGAATATATTGACTTTTGTCAGTTTAGCAAAGAGAATATCAACTTACAAAGTGCTAGCTATGATGGAGATGTGATCACTGGAGATCATTGTTAAGATGTCTGCCACTTTCAAAAAGATTTGTCTTTAGAAGCTAAAGGAATTTTAAATTGCTATGGCAACTGCATGTCAACATGAGCTATTTATTGGCTGTTAACCATAAATTTATAATATATTAATATGTTTCGACACACTCTTTCTATCATTAAATTCAATTAAAATTGAATAATTATAAACATGTAAGTTCCTGGAGCCTAAAATCACCAATTTTCAAACTTCAGATGGTTGGGATCACTCTGTACCATCCCACCTAAGCTTCGTCTTTAAATGATCGCTAATTAACTCTTCTGAATTCTGTTTTGGATTTCAGTAAGTCATTCCAAAACCAAACAAAGCTCTGATTTAATTAGACCGAAGTGTCAGTTGCACAGGTGTGTGTTTGTGTGTGTCTGTGTGTATTCAAAGTTTTCAATTTGCTCACATTGGTATTTCCTGTAATTGGTGCTATAAGAAGATAAGCATGTACCTATTCATTGCCAAACAACTTAAGATAAACACATACAAAAACACACCTGAGAAATACAGAGCAATACATAACTATGTATCTGTCTTTAAGAGCTAAGAGACAGAAGGATAAAGATTGAGAATACTTCTTTCACTAACTCTAGCCACTGTTAGAGTGGCTTCCTAAAGAAGATGACAAGACACTTATGTTACACTCTGTGCAAAATTAGTCATGTCTCCTCTGAAGAGGGCCCAGCGTTTATATTAAAAAACTGCTTTGCTATTTTAAATACAAAATATTATCAAAAATATTCAGCAATAATTAGGTGGATATTCAGCAAATTATTAACTTCTAACTATAGCATTTCAAATGTTTTATTGGTTAAATGATTATAATAATACGATCTTTTTAATTTAACTTCAAGTATTAGTATGAGGGTAAACATATCTGTAAATACTTCCAATGTTAAATGTGGAATATAAGCACAGTGTACTGTTTTAGGGATTACAACCTAGGAAGAAAATAATACAACAAACTACAAGGCAAAAATGTTTGGCTACTGGCTAAATGTTCAGAATTCTAGAGGAAAATAAATGTAACTCAAAATAAAAAAGTTACCCTGCACAAGAAAGTGTACAACACTGAATGATCTAACAGACAAACACCACTTCCCCTAAATAATAAAAAAGCAACCCAGGTATTAATGAAGTTCTGGCAGCTTGTCTGTGCAGGCTACTCAACGAGGCAGACAACCTTCAGAAAGAAGATACAAGCTGTCAGGTTCATCCAGCTATAATTGGAGAATATATTGACTTTGGTCAGTTTAGCAAAGAGAATATCAACTTACAAAGTGCTAGCTATGATGGAGATGTGATAACTGGAGATCATTGTTAAGATGTCTGCCACTTTGAGAAAGATTTGTCTTTAGAAGCTAATAGGAATTTTAAATTGCTACGGCAATTGCATGTCAACATGAGCTATTTATTGGCTGTTAACCATAAATTTATAATATATTAATATGTTTCAACATACTCTTTCTGTCATTAAATTCAATTAAAATTGAATAATTATAAACATATAAGTCCCTAGAGCTTAAAATCACCAATTTTCAAGGAAAAAAGAGAAGATAAGAAATTATTCATATTCAATCACATTTTGCCATCAAGTTGATTTTTCAGATGAAATATTTTCAACAAATAAAGACTTAAAATTGGGTGCTGTAATAGAATCATTAATAGATCCTTACTTCCACATAAAATGATTAATGCTTCCATTATGTATATTATGTAGCGGTCTAGTTAAATATGTCAATATGTTATTGTATTTAGTAAATAGTTCAATTGATCTTTCCTCTCTTAAAGCAAATCATTTTCCAAAGGAATATATATTTCAGAAGTACATCGTTCCATAAATAATATGTTTGAAAGCATGAAATAGATAATGCCTTGGTTTGATAGACCCCAAAACTGAAACTGAAATTACAGTCATTTGGGATAACTAACCTATTGTTTTACATAGTTTTGTTTCAAGCTTACAAGTGAACAGAAAGAAAAAAAAACTAATCAAATTATTTTCACTGAGGCTGCAAAGCATTGCATGGTAACCTGAAATCCAAAGCTTCCATTGGCTTTGGCTTGAAAATTTGACCACGCTTACTTAGCTGAAAAAGTACTCTTAGACCCTAAACTTTGCTAATTTAGTACCGGAAAAACTGATTCAAAGACTTTATTCTTCATTCTCCTTTAAATCACATATATATGATTTTAAAATATTTTTAAAACAGTAATTCAGAAAAAGGATAAGGAAATTCAGTTGTTCTGATCACGTAAACAAAACTACTTTGAGATTAGCATTTAGAACCACCCTTTTTCCCTCAATCTGGTTCCTAGTTCAGGAAAGTGCATTTTATATACCAGAATAAAGAAAAAATTTATTTCTGCCCTACTGCATTGGACTAGTGTCCTCACTAGGAGTTCATGAAACAGTTTCAATAAAAATGCAATTACAATAAAGTATTTTAAATCATATTAATATGATTAGCCTCACATTGAAAATACAGAGAATGTTTAATTTGTAGAAAATGTTAAGCACTTTAGCTTAGTAAATCCTATCATGTTTTCCAATAATGCTAAAAGGTGCACAATACTTTTTCGCTTTAGGTGCCCTCTGACTAGAGATTTGGCACTTGATGGCTGCAGGGGAATCACTAATGATCTACAAAACCTTTACACCTCTAGGTCAGAAGTTTGGATTAGACCTAGGTTGGGAGTGACAGAAAGTCGTTACCATCTCATGATAGTTCAATGGTTTATGTGAAGGAAATTCATTGTTTCAGGCCACTTTCTAATGAACAAGCATCCACCTTACAAAAGTCACCACTGCTTTTGACAGTAATTGGCAACAACCTAGAGAATGAAAAGTTTAACCAAGATTTGCGTTCCCTCCCTGCTATGACTACCATATTCAAGTAGGGAGTTTTTAATGGAAAAAGACAACGTACATTGCAGATATGCCTATGAAAAGTAAGGCTAGGGAAGAAAAGGAGAGGGAGAATAATGAAGAGAAAAGAGAGTCATCCAGAATAGAGTAAATCAAAATGCGGTTAAGACATGTCATCAAAAACCTTTACTTATGGTTTATATAGCAAAGGTATTTAATTCAGAAAAGGCATGCACCTCTTGTTATTCTATAGTAAAATTTTTTTTTTCCTTGATAAAGTAAAGTTAATTTTATTGAGTACACATATAAAAAATTCTGTGTAACTAAATGGGAAAATACACATACTTTGCTCCGTTAGCAAAATATGGTTGTTGTCTTGAGGAAAAGCACTTGTATGATTGAGCTGCAAACTGAATTGGTCATTTGTTATTTTTATTTTTTTGAGAGAGGATCTCACTCTGTCATCCAGGCTGGAGATCAGAGGCATGATCTTGGCTCACTGTAATCTCCGCTTCCTGGGCTCAAGCAATACCTGAGGCCTTTAGATTAGGGCATCAAAAAAAATGATAAATGCCTCGAAATGGTGTTTCCTTAGTAGAGAGTTGTCACTACACAGGTCGTTATTATCTTCTTTAGGAAGCCATAGTGGCTAGAGTTAGTGAAAGAAGTCCTCTCAATCTTTTGTCTTCTAAGTCTTTTAGTTTTTACAGGCACAGACACATAATTACTTATTACTGTTTTTTTCCAGGTTGTTTTTGCATGTGTTTGTCTTAAGTTGTTTGGCAAGAAATGGGCATATGTTTATTCTTATTACAGCACTCATGACAGGAAATACATCTGAGCAAATGGAAAACTTCGAATATGCACATAGACATGCATGCACACACGTACACACACACACACGTGTACCATTGATGTTTTCATTTAGTTAAATCTGAGCTTTGTTTGGTTTTGGAATTATTTAATAAAATCTAAAATGTTACTAATGATCATTTGAAGACAGAAGCATAGGAAGGATGTTGCAGAGTGTTTCCAACCATCTGAGGTTTGATCAGTCTAGATCTGTGCTATCCAGTATGGTAGCCACTAGACAAATGAGGCGATTTAAATTAAATTAATGAACACTCAATAAAATTAGAAATTAAGTTCCTGAGTTGCACTAGCCACATTTCAATTGTTCTGTAGCCACATGTGGATAGTATCTAAGTTATTTGAACATTTTTATCATCTCAGTAAGTTCTGTTGGACAGTAGGGCCCAGACCATATTTTCATCCCAATGCTTAATGTTTATATATTAAAATATAATATTTATGTAATAATAAAAATCAAAAGAAATAATTGGAAAGTAATAGTGAAACCTAAGGAAAAAGAAAACAATGCAAAAATGCATTAGAGATGGAAGCTTATATAATGCATGAGCCATAATAATATCTCACTAATTATTATATTGAATATATGCATTTCATATTTTTTCAATTTAAGATACTTGAAGATTTTGATTTTCAAGAGATACAAGAACTTGATGCCTTATTTTTTCTTTGCAAAGAAGATGATATTAATAATTTGTTATAGGCTGGCCCTGGTGGCTCACTCCTGTAATCCCAGCACTTTAAAAGGCTGAGGTGGGAGGATCACTTGAGACGAGGCATTCAAGACCACCCTGAGCAACATAGTGAGCCCCTGTCTCTAAAAAAAAAAAAAAGTAAAAAATTAGCTGGGCATGTCATGCACCTGTAGTCCCAAGTACTCAGAAGGCTGAAGTGGGGGGATGATGATTTGAGCCCAGGAGGTGGAGGTTGCAGTGAGTGGTGATTGCGACACTGTACCCCAGCCTAGGTGACAGAATGAGATCCTGTCTCAAAATAATAAAATAAATAATAATAATTTGGTGTTATTTTTTATACCCTGAATTTAGTTTTTAGGAAGAAATATGTCAACTAAATGGTACTGGAATCCCTTGGCCTTGTTTTTTCTTTTTCAATGAATGAAGTATTTGCCTGCACAAGCACAAAACTTCTAACCCTATTTAGAAGATGAGGACATACAAATACTTCTCTAATATCCCAGAGGTGAAGTTCACCTGCATGTCAGATATTAGAACTGAGAGAGGATACTCCTATTTGGGAACATTTCTGTCTAAAATATTGTCCTCTACATTATTTTATAAATGATGAACTAACTAAAGGAAAAGTTTCAGAATTTTGGTGGATGGGAAAGGGGCAACTGTTGACAAGTTTAATTTCATTTTAAGCCATTATCACAGGGGATATGTGTATACTATCTTAGTATCTGCCAATTTTTCAGCTTATTCATAACAGTCAAAGGAAAGATGTTATCCATATGCTTATAGTGAAAAGCTTTGGAAGTCAGAAAGCAAATCTTTTATTAAATTCTTGTCCAGGGTTCATCTGTCAGGTCTAGAAATGACTAGTTATTGTTACCATGTACACCAAGATCATCTATGAGTGATACAGAAAAATGAAACCTTTTATAAGAATTCAAGAAGCAGTGGGTCCCTGTTCTTGTCTATCAATTTTGTAATGAAACAACAATTCCTTTTATTTACCTGGACAATTCTTCCAATGCAAGTCAGATCTATTTAAAGTAGAAAGCTTGTGGGAAAAGGGGTATTAGAGAAGCAGGTAAGATTTTTGCAGAGAGTTAAAGAATAATGTTGCTGTAATTTGAACAATCATATTTATAGGAATACAACCAGGGAAATTCTTCAACATATTGGTCAAAGATAAATTAATGAAATTTTCCATTCAAATATACAGTCAGATTGCTCAAGTATACTGAGCATTGGAACTTTTTATAAAGTGGATCCTTCAGAGTTTTAAATTAGTCTAATAATGGCTTAAAAAAGGGATTGAAATGCAGCAGCTTCGGTGTTCTGTTTTAACCTTAGTTAAAATGCTAATTCTGGATGTTTATAAACAATTTTTACTTCTACTTTCTCTAGAGAATTTCACCCCCAAGACCCACATCATAGGAGATAACACAATAATTTATTTACAATAAATTCAAATTTCTCTGAAAAATATGGTACAGTAACCTAAGAGAAGATGAACAGATTGTTTTCTCATCCTAAGTGTCTGATATTTTAGATATTGAACATATCAGAGAATGAGTTTAAAAACTTTTTTAATTTTTAATTTTTGTAGGTACATAGTAGGTATATACATTTATGGGATACATGAGATGTTGTGATACAGGCTTGCAATGTGAAATAAACACATCATGGAGAATGGGATATCCATCCCCTCAAGCATTTATCCTTTGTGTTATAAGCAATCCAATAACAGTCCTTTAGTTATTTTTAAATGTACAATTAAGTTATTATTAACTATAGTCACCATGTTGTGCTATCAAATAATAGGTGTTATTTATTATATTTTATTTTTGTACCCAGAGTATTTTCTTATATGAATAAAAGATGATGATATTCCATACCATCTTGGGAATGGAATCCCTTAATCCCAGGTGCCTGTGGAAATGTTCACACTTTTCATGGGTGAGGATAAGTGAGGAAAGAATAAGAGCAGAAGGGCCCTAGATGGAAAACTTAAAGAAGCTGAGAGTAGAGAATGGATGGAAGCAGGCGATGTGACTTTTTCTGTCTTCCTCACTGCTCTCCCTTCTGCAAAGGTAAATGTCTTCTTGCCTCAGCTTTATTTTTCAAATTGTAATCAAGACCAAAACAAGTCAGACCATTGAGACTCATTTGTTTTCTTTCCGAGTGAAAGCAAACAGATCTAATTTCATTCTGAGACGAGGCAGGTGGGCTTAATAGACAATATGGGGGTGGGCAAAGAGGAGAAATGGTAACTGTGGGAAGACATCAGTTGTAATTTATCTTGACTTAGTAAGACTTTTCCTTTTTGCATGACATACTGCTCAACAAATGGAGAGACACTCCAGTTAAGTAATTGCCCAGATTATTAGTATGTTGTGCTTAAAAAGGACTTCTAAGCTGCATTAGCTTGGGTTGACATCGCGGATGCTCATCTTCAAGGGGTCAGTACAAGAACGAATCTATTTAACATCTTCATCAATGACTAAGATAATGGAAGAGATACAGCAGGTCCATTAATTAACATTATGAAAGACATTATACGGCTAGGGTAGCTTGCACATTTTAGGGCAGTGTATGAATTTTAAATGGCCTTTACCATGATAAAACACTTGTCCTTTGCATTAAAAATTTTAAAGGTTATTTGTGTTCATCCCTGCAGGCATGGCTAAGAAAACAAATAAGTGAACTCTTGCTACTGTGAATCTCTGTGTTCTATTTGCTAAAGCACAGGGCACTAGGACTGGAACAGCTTTACTTTAAATAGAACCATCCATCTTTTATAGCTGCACCCCCAAATGATTTCCTCATTTCCCTACATGTAACTCTTTCCCAGAATTTCAAGGTAATGGTATAAGGTGGGTCAGATACAAAACTTGAGCCCACTGCAAAAAAAAAAAAAAGCACTCTTTGTTCATAAAGTAAAAACAACCACTAAAACTACTAAGATATAAAGCTTTTTTCATTTCTTCATTGTTGCTCTATTAACTTGTTATGGTGTTTTTGTTTACTATTTAATATCAATCTAAGAAAAAAATTAAAAATTTAAATTATTAGCATAAATTAATAATCATCTTTATATTGTGTATTGCCAGTTTTAAATGCACACAGGGGAACATTTTACTCATATATGAAATCACCAAAATTATGCAATTCATATTTGGTACCTTATAGTAAATTGGTACCAGTTGAGTGGGGGTGCTACAAAAAAGATACCCAAAAATGTCGAAGCGACTTTGGAATTGGGTAACAGACAGAGGCTGGAACAGTTTGGAGGGCTCAGAAGAAGACAGGAAAATGTTGGAAACTTTGGAACTTCCTAGAGACTTGTTGAATGGCTTTGCCCAAAATGCTGATACTGATATGGACAATAAAGTCCAGGCTGAGGTGGTCTCAGATGGAAGTAAGAAACTCGTTGGGAACTGGAACAAAGGTGACTCTTGTCATGTTTTAGCAAAGAGACTGGCAGCATTTTGGCCCTGCCCTCGAGATTTGTGGAACTTTGAACTTGAGAGAGATGATTTAGGGTATCTGGCAGAAATCTGTAAGCAGTGAAACATTCAAGAGGTGATTTAAATGCTTTTAAGGGCATTCAGTTTTAAAAATGAAGCAGCATAGAAGCTTGGAAAATTCACAGCCTGACAATGCGATAGAAAAGAAAATTCTATTTTCAGAGGAGAAATTCAGGCTGGTTGCAGACATTTGCATAAGTAACGAGGAGCCGAATGTTAATCACCAAGACAAGGGAGAAAATGTCTCCAGGGTATGTCAGAGACCTTTGCAGCAGCCCCTCCCATCACAGGCCTGGAGGTTTAGGAGGAAAAAATTGTTTCATGGGCTGGGCCCAGAGTTCTTCTGCCTTGTGAAGTCTAGGGACTTGGTGCCCTGCATCCCAGCCACACCAGCTGTGACTAAAAGGGGCCAAGGTACAGCTTAAGCTGAGGCTTCAGGGGGTAAAAGCCCCAAGCCTTGTCAGCTTCCATGTGGTGTTGAGCCTGCAGGTGCACAGAAGTCAAGATTGAGGTTTGGGAACTTCCACCCAGATTTCAGAGGATGTATGGAAATGCCTGGATGCCCAGGTAGATGTTTGCTGCAGGAGCAGCGCCCTCATGGAGAATTTCTGCCAGGGCAGTGCAGAAAGGAAATGGGTGGTTAGAGCCCCCCCACAGAGTGGGACACTCTGGGGCATTGCCTAGTGGGGCTGTGAGAAGAGAGCCACCAATCACCAGATTCTGAATGGTAGATCCACCAACAGCTTGGAAAGCTGCAGACACAATGCCAGTCCATGAAAGTAGCCAGGAGGAGGGCTATACTCTGCAAATCCACAGGGTGGAGCAGCCCAAGGGCATGAGAGCCCATTTCTTGCATCAGCATGACCTGGATATGAGACATGGAGTCAAAGGAGATTATTTTGGAGCTTTAAGATTTGACTGCCCTGCTGGATTTTGGACTTGCGTGGGAGCTGTAACCCTTTGTTTTGGCCAATTTCTCTCATTTGGAATGGCTGGTATTTACCCAATGCCTATACATACCTCCATTGTATCCAGGATGTAATTAACTTGCTTTTGATTTTACAGGCTCATAGGGAGAAGGGACTTGCCTTGTCTCAGATGGTACTTTGGACTGTGGACTTTAGAGCTAATGCTAAAATGAGTTAGGATTTTTGGGGACTGTTGGGAAGGCAGGATTGGTTTTGAAATGTGAGGACGTGAGATTTGGGAGGGGCCAGGGTGGAAGGATATGGTTTGGCTGTGTCCCCATCCAAATCTCATCTTGAATTTTCACATGTTGTGGAAAGGACCCAGTGGGAGGTAACTGAATCATGCGATCAGGTCTTTCCTGTGCTGTTCTCATGATAGTGAATAAGTCTCACGACATCTTATGGTTTTAAAAAGGGTAGTTTCCCTGCATAAGCTTTCTTCTCATCTGCCACCATGTGAGACGTGTCTTTTACCTGCCACCATAATTGAGAAGCATCCCCAGCCACATGGAACTGTAATGGAAGTCCATTAAACCTCTTTCTTTTGTAAATTTCCCAGTCTTGGGTATGTCTTTATCAGTGACATGAAAATGGACTAATACGCTCATACATGCACGTATAGTTCATTCTTCCCAGAAGAGTAGAAACACTGCACAAAACTAACTCTGTGATTTTTATTTCATTTCTTGATATGCCCACATTCTACCAGTACTTCAATCTTGGGCTTACTGATCAGTAAAGAAGAACTGAAAGGAAAAGGATCTATGGGTTACTCTATAATTTTCTGTATAAGAGGTTGGTTAATATGGGGAAGTAATTGACTTGTTATAGTATTATGGTAAGAAAGGATAAATAGGGTTCCTTGAATATTTGCCTTTTTTTAAGAACACCATTCTCTTTTCTCTGCATTTGAATCAAATTCTTTTGTGAATGGAGAACATGGCTTGTTGGGGTTGTCAGTGCCCCTGCTTACTGTCACACTTCTACTTCATGCTCACTTTGAATCTTCATCAGCTCTTACACATTGTGGGTCCATTAAATTTCTTTGCTCATGGGGCATGTGAACTCCATCTGTGAATGGCTGGCAAGGAATGGCAGACACCCATATTGCACGTATCTCCTCTGTCACACTCATGCTTGATGGTCCCAGTGAATTTCACTTACAATACATAAATTCAGGGATACAATTATTAAGAATTTTAAGAGGGTGACAGAATTTAAAAAGCAGAGGGCTTCTTCTGAGCATGGGGTTTAATGCAACTACACAGGCTGCACCCCCAGAAAAGTGGCCCTTGTGTAGGATCTTCATAAATTTTCTCTGCCTGCCATGCTCCATATTTGTAGTGCTCTCTGTCCGATCTTGTCCCATAAAAGACAGCTGTTTTCATCTTCCTGTAAGAGTCTAGATTTGTTTTACCGCTGTTGCCAGGAAGCAAGAACTTCCTTGAGTAGGCTGGAAAAGAGACTGCTAAGATAAAGGACTACTTCGACAGCTCCAATATTTAAATATGAAACTACAAAGCAGAATTTTCAGGTTAAGGCAGAAAATACATGTTGAGATATATATATGTATTTTCTGAATAGCTGGGACTACAAGTGCATGCCACTAATATATATTAGTGTACATAATACATAATATTATAATATGTATAATATTATATAATATATAATATAATTATATTGTAATATATAGTATATATTATTATATATAATACTATAATTATAATGTATAATTATATTATATAATATATATTTTATATATATTAATATGAATATATAATATATATTTTATATATATTTTTATATATTAATATAATATAAATTAATATAAATATATAATATATAATACATATTTAATATATATAATATATAATACTATAATATATTTTTATTATATCATATTATTATATTTATTATAATTATAATATAATTATATATAATATATATTACATATTTATATATTTATATTTATATAAATATGTTTATTTATATATAAATATATATATAATATATTTATATATAGCATATATACAATTATATAATATATAATATATATAATTATATTATATTATATAATTATATAATATAATTATATAATTATATAATATATAATTGTATAATCATATAATAATTATTATAATTATAATATAATAATATAATATATTTATAATTATATAATATTACATATATATTAAAAATATATTACATATTATAATAATACAATATAATATATAATACAATACAATGTAAATAATATATTATATATTGTTATATCTTATATATATTACATATAATATATAATAGATATAATATATCTATGATATATAATAGAGATGTAATATATAAATACATATATACATCTAATACTATGTAAGTATTTATATACCTAGTTGACCCCCTGAACAATGCAGTAGGTAGGAGCACTGATGCCCATGCAATCAAAAATCTATATATAACTTTTTACTCCCCATGTATCCCTCTATAACTTTACTAAGTTATCCTTGTATCATGTTACTAATAGTCTACTGCTTACTGGAAGTCTTACCGATAACATAAACAGTAGATTAACATATTTTTTTATGTTATATATATTATATACCATATCCTTACAATAAAGTAAGCTAGAGAAAATGTTAAGAAAATCATAAGGAAGAGAAAATATATTTACTGTCCATTAACTAGAAGTGGATCATCATAAAGGTTTTCATCTTCATTCTCTTCACATTGAGTAGGGTGAGGAGGAGGAGGAAAAGGAGGGGTTGATCTTGCTCTCTCAAATCTGCATATCAGTGGACCCTCACAGCCCAAACCTATGTTGTTCAAAGGTCAGCTCTATCTATCTATCTGTCTGTCTGTCTATCTATCAATCAATCAATCAATCAATCAATCAATCAATCATCGATCTATTGCCCTATCTACACACATACGCACACACACACAAAAATGCCCACCTGTTTGTACCTCAGGTACAGGAGATGACATTCAATCCCTGCTCCTATCGACTGTTATCTCTCTGGCTTCAGCTTCATAGAAAATGACGACGTTTCTCTAACTTAAGAATTTATTGTCACCTTGGGCAAATTTTTAAATCTGTCTGAGTCTTAATTTTTTTCATCTGTTAAAAGCGGACAATGCCTATCTTGTAGATGGTATTTAAAGATTTAATGAGGTATTAAAATTGCCTGACGGACAGTAGTCCTATCACTTGTGCTCTCCTAAATTCTTTCTGAGAAGACGTTAATGTAGTAGATAAATCCCTATATCCTTATTTGCACTATACTCAGCACTCAAAGAAAAGCATTCAATCTTTTCATTTTAGCACTCAATCTTTATCTAAGCTTAGAAAGTTTAATAATTATTCCCATGATCACTTTTTTTTTTTTTTTTTTTGAGACGGTCTTGCTCTGTCACCCAGGTTGGAGTGCAGTGGCGCCATCATAGCTCACTGCAGCCTCGACCTCCTGTGCACAAGCAATCCTCCCGCCTCAGCTTCTTGTATAGCTGGGACTACAGGTGCACACCACTAGGCCTGACTCAATCACTTCTTTAATCTTATTTCCTTTTCTTGTCAGCCATCCTAAAAGTTTCCATCTTAGGTGTGCTGCATGGATTTTGTGTAGAAAGTTGGATGCCTGCTTGTTTCACAGCAAAATGCTGACGTGAAAAACAGCCATTTACCTTTTTCTGCCATCAAATTTTATGCATCAGCCGTACAAATTTAAATATCAGTCAGAAAAATATACATTGTTGTGGCTCACATTTACAAATTCATAGTTAAGTTTTTACCTTTACATTGATCTAACTTAGCTCAATTTTAAAAATATAGTATTTTGCTTTACTAGAGGAAATTGAAAATACAGACACAACAAAATGAAGAAAGAATTATACATATTGAAGATAGTCAATGTAAATAGTTTTCCCGTTCTTTTCTGGTCTTTTCTAAATTACAACTTTAAAAAATACTGGCAGATTCCTATCATATATAAAATTTTACATATTGTTTTTTATGTAACATTATATTGCAAACTTTTTTTTTTTTTTCATGTTACATTCTGCCTGGACATTTTTATGGCTGCAGAGTATATTACCACATGGCTTTATTCCTCTGTTTTTGGACACAATTTCATTTATAGTATTCCTCTGTTTTTGGACACAATTCCTCTGTTTTTGGACACAATTTCGTTTATAGTAAATATTGTGATGAACATCTTTTTGAATAAAACTTTTCTCATTTTTCAAGGTTATGTCCTGAGGATAGATTCCCCGAAGAACATTACTGGGTTAAAGCATCTCAGACATTTTAAGTCTCTTGATTCTTGTTGACAAATTGCTTTCAAAGGAGTTATACCAATTTTTACTCCTGCTAGGGATTTACCACAATGCTTGTACTTCGTTAAATATAGATTACTGTTATTAGTGGTGATGGACATTTTTATGTGTGTTTGTTTTCTAATTCTAATTCCTCCATCATGAAGTATGGTATCTCCTTCACGTCTTTTTGTAGACCACTCACTCTTATAGGGGTGATCTCCTGGCAAAAGTATGGCAGAAGAAAACACTGAAACATTTTTACAGAGGTTGTATCATTTCTAATGTCTCTACTTCCCTAGCCACCCACCCTTATAAAAATTGGGAGAAAATCAGACAAAAGCTGATATCTCTTTTTTCAAAGTTTATTTTTTCTGGCAAAATAATATGCTTGTGTTGTATAAGCTAAACATTGCAAATAAAGCTAAAGCATCCCTTGACCAAGACAATAATGTTACAGAAATTCACAGACTATTTGTAACCAGCCTGGGCAACATGGCAAAACCCCATCTCTACAAAAAATACAAAAAGTAGCCAGGGTTGGTGGCACGTGTCTGTAGTCCCAGCTACTTAGGAGGCTGAGGTGGCTGGAACACCCGAACCTGAGAGGTCAAGGCTGCAGTGAGCCCTGATCACAGCACTGCACTCCCGCTTAGGTGACAGAGTAAAATCCTGTCTCAAAAAAGAAAAAAAAAGAAAAAAAAGAAATAAAACATCTACAGACCACCTTACACAGTTAGTTGTGCAGTGTTGATGGAGAGACCCTGGGCGGGACTATATCTGCTTGTCACTCCCAATCCTTATCCTCTCATGGGAGGGAAACATTTCTCTTGGTTTTATGTAAATCCACCAGATACTTTTCTTTTTAAAAAATTTTAAAATATTTCATTTTCTTATCATCACCACAGTGGAATGAGCAGAACTGGCTTATCCCTGTCCGTCTCCTTAGCTTTTTCCCCATAGAACATGGATGCCTTTTCCCTGCATTAAATTCCAGTTAGTACTATTGTTTAGTCCTCTTTCTGTAGTCTGGGCCAGTTGTTTTCCACATTTACATGTAGCAAATATGGTTTTGCATCTCTCTAGCAGTCTGATCCCAGAGCCCCTCTCAGGTTTTATATTTTTAAAGGTTCAGGATGTTTTGCTGTATTAAGGAATGCTGGGGAGAAACATGTTAGAGAAACATTATTTTAGGATGCCAAAATCTTTTTCTCTCCCTCAAGCTAAAACACATACAGTTGCACCCTAAGGAACCAATTCTTTAGAAAACTGAGCTAAAAGGGAAATGAAATGAAAGGCAGCCTACATTAAATTTCATTTAGTCCTATTGTTTAATTTATGTTCTGGGCTACTCAATTCCTTTCAGGCCCTAGGCGTGAAAGATACCGTTTCTGTGCGTTTGGTCACTCCTTCATATTTTATCCTATCTTTGGGCATTATGGATATTTCTGTTCTGGAGGCTTCTGAAATCAGTCAGCTCTCTTTTTGGGAGAGTTGGTAGGTGGAGTGGGATATGTTTTAGCAGGCATGTTGGTTTATACTTTTTTCCCATTAAACCTATTGGCTTTCTTCTTTGTGAGTTTAATAATGTGATGTCTTGCTTCTGTTGACCAATTTTTAAAGTTTTGATTATTCATTTGTACTCGGATTGTTTTGCCATATTTTCTGAGTAAGTTTATTTTTGTTTGTTTGTTTGTTTGTTTATTTTTAGTACAGCCTTGAAAGAGACATTAGATTTCCTAGGAAAGCATGATGAAAACACACTCTAACCCACTTGTGGACCTTTGCAGATTAGGGGTGCTTCCATATTGTGAGCCATGTGGCTAAGCAGGATATGATTGCCTCATTTCTGACCCAGCAGTCAAAGATGCTGTGCTTTGCTGGAGGGAAGTGTTCACAGCTACTGCCTGTGTTGTAATTTTTTTTTTTTTTTTTTGAGGATTAACAGAAGACTTGAATTTTTAGAGTTTTCCATATGGTTGCTTTCCCAGTAGCACTAACATTGACTTAAAAAAAAAAAAAGCCCACCTCTTCACTTTAAGGAAAAGTCCTGAGTCACTTAGTATTCCTTACACTGGGGAAGGCTGACTATACAGGCTTACACTTCCTGCTGTGATTGTATCCTCCTTGAAAGAAATGAAGCAGCAACATGAACTTAGTTCCCTTTATCTGCACAGTGATTCTAAGTCTCAATTTCTGCCGTCTTAACTCTCTGACTATTTAATACACTTATCGTTTCTCTGCCTGGCATTCCCCTATAGGAGAGATTGAATTTAACAAATGTACACTAAGAATGATAGCTGACACTAATTCAATGAGCAGAAGGTTAAATCCGATCATAATTCCTGAGGTAATGGAGACGGGTCGGGTATGCAGATCTCTGAAGAGTCAAAGCGATTAAACGAGACTACACAGTTCCTTTGACTCTGTAGCCACTAGGAAACTATAATAGCATTTTAAGGTGGGGTAGTACTGGAGCCTAAAGATTTGTTTTTTAAAAATGAACAAAGCATCACAGTCAAGCTGATGCTATAATTTTGCAATCCCTTGAGCTGTTAAACTCCAGTGAAGAAAGATGTAAGCTAAATGCAATCTGGAATAAATACATTAATTTTCACATTTCCTTTTCCCTGTTGTGCATAAAGTCTTGAACTATTTTAACTCAGATGAACTTTAGTCCATGATAAAATCTGGAAAGAGTATCTGCAAAGATTTGAAAAATATAAATAAATTACATTAGGGATATAAGAGTGGAAAAGGGAGAAAGAAAACATTTGCAAACACTTAAAAAAAACTGCTTGATTTAATGTCTCTAGATGGAAGCTGTGGATCAGTACTTCCCATGAGACTCCATGGTGGATTGTCGCTGATGGCAACTAACAGAAAACTGACGAAAAACTTGCAGCTGGGGCCCTTGCTGGATCCGCCTCTAACAGCCCTTCTCAGTGGGATGGCAGGATCAGGGTTAAGGCTGATAAGATAATGGAATCTGTGCATGTCCGGCCTGATTGCTCCCCTGATCTGATCACTAGTATCGGGGTGACAGCTGCTTTTCCAACCCTCTGGGCAGCAAGTGGCAGAGCAGCATGTCAATTGCATGTGCATATTTAGCAGTCATATATTGACAATTAAAAAGAAAGTGTTTCACATTTGTATTACCCTTATTAAAGAGTATGTGAAATATTTAGTCAAAGAGTTGGAGGGTTAGAGATCCCATTGTGGATTTTTGCATGACTGAGCAGTATTCTTTTAAAATATACACTTGATCAGTGAATTATGATAATTCTTGCATTGCTGTGCCTATGTAAACATATTGAACATTACACATGCAATTCACACATGTACCTCAGAGGAAGACTGTCAAGTTTTAGAATTGCAATAGTAGTACATTACACTGAAATTGGGATGGATTTGTTAAAATTCAAAATGGAGGTAATGAAATAAAAAAAAAAAACTGGAAAGAGAATGTTTTGTTTTCAGGGATTAAAGCTTTCTAAATTAGTGGGTTAGAATAAAGTATTGTGTCACTAAAGATAGTAAAATGTGTAAATACATTACTTTGTATAGAAAGGAAACTAGTTTATATATGTACATTTGTGTGTATATATATCACACACACAGACACATACACATGTATTGTATCTGCTAGTATATATTCACTTAAAATGTGCATCCTCTTATATCTCAGATTTCCACATCAAGGAGTAGGTATTCTTCACCTGCCCTTTTCACTTAAATAATGTATCTTCTTGTTTGGTTTTGCAATTGAAGGGCACTTCCTTTTGTTCTGTGTAAAAATTGTGTGTTTGAAAAATACAAAAGAATACATGTAATTGATATGTAAGCAATGAAGCATGATAATTACTGAACACTGGTGAATCTACCATGCAATTAGGATCTGGAACATTATTTATATAATTGTGTTACATTCCTATTTCATCCTATTTTCTACTTCCTATAGATACTCAGTAAACGGAATTTTATCATTTCTTTTTCCAAAATGGTTTTATCATATAAGTATATATTATTTTCATAATCTCATTTTTCAAAATTAAGGTATAATTTACATATAGTAAATTTCACTCGTTGTGATTTACAATTCTTTGACTTTTTACAAACACCTACACCATCAAAATCAAGATATAGAACAGTTCTATTACCTCTCAAAATCATCCCATGCCCCTCTGTAATCAGTCCCTCCCCTTTTCTCCTCCCTTGGCAACCTCTAATCTGTTTTCTGTCCCAAGAGTTTAGCCTTTTCCAGAGTGTCATTTAGATGGAATCATACATTATATACCCTTTTGAGCTTTCTTTCCTTCTGCATAATGCATTTGAGATTCATTCATGTTTTTGTACGTATCAGTAGTTCATTTCCTTTTATGACTAGTAGTATTCTATTATAGGAATGTGTTACAGCTTGTTTATTGACTGACCAGCTGAAGAGCAATTTGAGTTGTTTCCAGTTTTTCATAATTACAAATGTATCGGCTATCAATATTTGTACACACATTTTTGTATAAATATACATTTTCATTTCATCTGGGTACCTACTTAGAAGTGAAATTTCTGGGTCATATGATAAATGTATGTTAAACTTCATAAAAAACTATAAGATGTAGCACACATTTCCAAAGAGGCTGTATCATTTTGCATTCTCACAAGCAATTTGTCAAAGTTTCAGTTGCTCTGCACCCTTATTATCATTTAATATTGTGATTTACCTATTTTTTCCCAAATTTAGCCATTTTTAAATTAATGGTATGTGACTGAATTATAATTTAAACTTTCTGAATGACTATTTTGAGCAACTTTATGTGCTTATGATCTGTATGTCTTGTTTAGTGAAGTGTTCACATTTTTTTGCCAATTTTAAAACATATGTTGTCTATTTTCTTATTGAGTTTTGAGAATTTTTATGCACAGATACAAATTTGTTTTAATTAGATGTGTGATTAACAAATACTTTCTTCCAGTCTGTGCTTTGTCTTTTCATTCCTTTAACAGCTTTTTGAGGATCAGAAGTTCTTAATTTTGTTAACACCCAATTTATCAATTTGTTTTATGCATTATGCTTTTGGTACCTAAGAATTTTTCACCTAACCCAAAGTCACAGAGAGTATCTCATATTCCTCCTAGCAATTTATAGTTGTATGTTTTACATTTAGATTAGTTACTCACTTTCAGTTACTTTTAGTAGATTATGTGAGGTAGGGATCAACATTTATACATTTTTTGTATATGGATAGCTAATTGTTTCAGCATCATTTGTTAGAAAGCTTATTCTCAATTGAACAGACTTTGCATCTTTGTTAAAATCAAGTAAACATATGTGATCTACTTCTGGATTCTCTACTTAGAAAACATTGATTTAGGTGTCTATTGTTTTACCAATGCCATATTGTCTTGATGACCAGAGCTTTAGTGTAAATCTTGAATCAGGTATTGTAAGATCAGGTACTTTAAAAAAAAGATTATTTTGGACTACTTAATTCTTTTAACTGTCCATATAAAATTTTGAATTAACTTGTCCATTTATATGTAAAACTTGCTGGAATTTTGATGAAATTATATTAAATCTATAGATCAGAATGGGGAGAAATGATATCTTAACCACACCAAGTCTTCCAGTTCATATAAGTCACTTTTTTGTTGTTTAAGAAAGTCAATGTTATGTAGTTGTCAGCACACAGATCTTGTATGTATTTTGTTAGATTTATAACTAAGTATTTAATGTTTTGGTGCTGTTATAATATTACTTTAAAATGTTTAATTTTCAATTATTCATCCTTATCATATAAAATATTATAGAGTTTTAAATATGGAACTTCTATCTGAAACCTGAAGTCACTTATTAGTTCTTTTCCTTTCTAAAAATAGATTTCAGGATTTTATATAATCTTGTTGCACAAGAATTATATATTTATATACAATTTCTATTTCTTCCTTTTCAATCTGTATTTCTTTTATTTCTTGTGATTGCCTTATTGCACTGTCTTGGACATCTGGTATGATGAACAGGAAAGCAGACATCTTTACCTTGTTCTCATTGCGTGGGGAAAGCATTCAATCTTTCATCAATAAATATGATGTAAGCTGTAGGCTTTTTTGGTAGGTCTTCTGTATCAGGTTTTGGAAGTTCCTTTCTATTTCTAATTTGCCGAACATTTTCTATAAATTACAAATCAGTATTCAAAACTCTCAAATTTTTCTCTTTCACGATAGTGATATTTTTTCTTCTCTGTTACATTGATATAGTAGATACATTTATTACTTTTCAAATGTTGAACAAACTCAGCATTTAAATAAACCCCACGGTGTCCAGGTGCAGTGGTTCACGCCTGCAGTTCCAGCACTTTGGGAGGCTGAGGTGGGCGGATCACGAGGTCAGGAGATTGAGACCATCCTGGCTAACAAGGTGAAACCCCGTCTCTACTAAAAATATCAAAAAAAAAAAAAAAAAAAAAAAAAAAGAAAAGAAAAAAGAATTAGCCGGGCATGGTGGCTGGTGCCTGTAGTACCAGCTAACTTGGGAGGCTGAGGCAGGAGGATGGCATGAACCTGGGAGGCAGAGCTTGCAGTGAGTTGAGATTGCACCACTGCACTCCAGCCTGCGCAACAGAGCAAGACTCTGTCCAAAAACAACAACAACAATAACAAACAAACAAAACAAAACAAATAAAAAACAACCATTTGGTCATGATGTATTATTATTATTTTTTACATATTGTTGTATTCAAATTTACTGGTATTTTGAACAAGCGTGGTGGCTCATACCTGTGATCCCAGCACTCTGGGAGGCCAAGGCAGGTGGATTGCCTGAGCTCAGGAGTTTGAGAACACCCTAGACAGCATGGTGAAACCCTGTCTCTACTAAAATACAAAAAATTAGCCAGGCATGGTGGCGTGCGCCTGTAATCCAAGCTCCTGGAGAGGCTGAGGCAGGAGAATTGCTTGAGCTCGGAAGGCCGAGGTCGCAGTGAACCAAGATCACACCACTACACTCTAGCTCTGGCAATAGAGTGAAACTCCCTCTCAAAAACAAAAAAACAAAAGACAAACAAAACAAAACAAAACAAACCTCACGAAATTTACTGGTATTTTGTTGAGAATTTTTGTCTCTCTATTCATGAGGGATATTGCTGTGTAATTTTTTCTCTCCACCTGCCCCCCACCCCCGCCTTGTGTTGTCTTTTTCTGGTTTTGGTATTAGAGTATGTTTAGCTTTACAAAATGAGTTGCAAACTGGCCCCTCTTCTTTTCTCTTCTGGAAAAGATTATGTCAATTTGTATTATTTCTTTTTCAAATGTTTGGGAGAGTTTGCCAGTGTGATCCTCTGGCTTGAAGAGTTTTTAGTTGGAAACTTTAATCTAGAAATACACTTTAATTAATAGATATAGAATAATTTGTTACATGATTGAGATCTCATAGTCTGGGTCTTTTGAAGCATTTGCCCATTTTACCTAAGTTTTTCAATTTCTGGGCATAGAGTTGTTTGTAATATTATTATTATCCTTAAATGTCTGTAGCATTTATAGTGATGTCTCCCTGTAAAAATTCTAAATATTTGTACTTCATATCTTCTCTCTTACTTTGCTGGTCAATTTGGCTGGATGAGTACAATATTTTTTTTTCCAAAAAATAGCTGTGGTTTTATTACTTTTCTCTATATTTTTGTTCTCAGTTTAATTTCTATTTTGTTTTATTCATTCTTTTTGGGTATAATTTTATTTTGCCAGTTTTTAAGGTGGATTCTTAGAAAATTTCTTTTCAAGTATTGCTCTAGCTGCATCTCACATATTTTGACAGGTTATGTTTTCATTTTTATTCAATTAAAATATTTTCTAATTTCCTCTGTGACTTTCACTTTCATCTTTGGGTTTTTTAGAAGTGTTTTGTTTGCTAACCAATTATTTTGGGATTTTCCAAGTATATTTCTTTTACTAATTTCAGTTTAATTCCATTATGGTTACAGAACTTACTTTGTATGGTTTAAATTTCTACAAATTTTTAAATGTTTTTTAAATTTTTATTTTTTGTATTATACTTTAAGTACTAGGGTACATGTGCACAACATACAGCTTTGTTACATAGGTATACATGTGCCATGTTGGTTTGCTGCACTCATCAGCCTGTCACCTACCTTAGGTATTTCTCCTAATGCTATCCCTCCCCCAGCCCTCAACCCCCTGACAGGCCCTAGTGTGTGATGTCTCCCTCCCAGTGTCCAAACGTTCACTCACCATCTATGAGTGAGAACATGTGGTATTTGGTTTTCTGTCCTTGTGATAGTTTGCTGAGAATGATGGTTTTCAGCTTCATCCATGTCCCTGCAATGGGCATGAACTCATCCTTTTTTTATGGCTGCATAGTATTCCATGGTGTATCTGTGCCACATTTTCTTTGTCTAGTCTATCACTGATGGACATTTGGGTTGGTTCCAAGTCTTTGTTATTGTGAATAGTGCTGCAATAAATATACATGTGCGTGTGTCTTTATAGTAGCATCATTTATAATCCTTTGGGTATATACCCAGTAATGAGATCACTGGGTCAAATGGTATTTCTAGTTCTAGATCCTTGAGGAATCACCACACTGTCTTCCACAATGGTTGAACTAATTTCCACTCCCACCAACAGTGTAAAAGAGTTCCTATTTCTCTACATCTTCTCCAGCATCTGTTGTTTGCTGACTTTTTAATGATCGCCATTCTAACTGGCCTGAGATGGTATCTCATTGTGGTTTTGATTTGCATTTCTCTGATGAACAGTGATGATGAGCATTTTTTCATGGGCCTATTGGCTACATAACTGTCTTCTTTTGAAAAGTATCTGTTCATATCCTTTGCCCACTTTTTGATGGGGTTGTGTGTTTTTTTTCTTGTAAATTTGTTTAAGTTATTTGTAGATTCTGGATATTAGTCCTTTGTCAGATGGGTAGATTGCAAAAATTTTCTCCCATTCTGTAGGTTGCCTGTTCACTCTGGTGGTAGTTTCTTTTGCTATGCAGAAGCTCTTTAGTTTAATTAGATCCCATTTGTCTGTTTTGGCTTTTGGTGCCATTGCTTTAGTGTTTTAGTCATGAAGTCTTTCCCCTTGCCTATGTCCTGAAGGGCATTGCCTAGGTTTTCTTCTAGGGTTTTTATGGTTTTTGGTCTAACGTTTAAGTCTTTTATCTATCTTGAATTAATTTTTGTATAAGATGTAAGGAAGGGATCCAGTTTCAGCTTTCTACATATGGCTAGTCAGTTTTCCCAGCACCATTTATTAAATAGGGAATCCCTTCCCCATGATTGTTTTTGTCAGGTTTGTCAAAGATGAGATGGTTATAGATGTGTGGTGTTATTTCTGAGGCCTCTGTTCTGTACCATTAGTCTATATATCTGTTTTGGTACCAGTACCATGCTCTTTTGGTTACTGTAGCCTTGTAGTATACGTTGAAGTCAGTTAGCGTGATGCCTCCAGCTTTGTTCTTTTTGCTTAGGATTGTCTTGGCAATGAGGGCTCTTTTGTGGTTCCCTATGGACTTTAAAGTAGTTGTTTCTAGTTCTGTGAAGAGAGTCATTGGTAGCTTGATGGGGATGGCATTGAATCTATAAATTACCTTGGGCAGCAAGGCCATTTTCACGATATTGATTATTCCTATCCATGAGCATGGACTGTTCTTCCATTTGTTTGTGTCCTCTTTTATTTCATTGAGGAGTGGTTTGTAGTTATCCTTGAAGTGGTCCTTCATATCCCTTGTAAGTTGGATTCCTAGGTATTTTATTCTCTTTGTAGCAATTGTGAATGGGAGTTCACTCATGATTTGGCTCTCTGTCTGTTATAGTTGTATAGGAATGCTTGTGAGTTTTGCACATTGATTTTGTATGCTGAGACGTTGCTGAAGTTGCTTATCAGCTTAAGGAGGTTTTGGGCTGAGACGATGCAGTTTTCTAAATATACAATCATGTCATCTGCAAACAGGGAAAATTTGACTTCTTCTTTGTTTATGATCCAGAATGTGATCTATTTTAGTGTATGTTCCGCATACAATTGAAAATAATGTATAGTCATTGTTTTATAAATGTCAATTAGGTTAAGAGAATTGATTGTGTTGTTCAAGTGTTTTATATTCTTACTGAATTTATGTCCAGTTATTTTATTGATTAGTGAGAGAAGGATATTTAAGTCTCTAACAATAACTGGATTTTTCTATTTTTCCCTTCAATTTTATTAGTTTTCTTCTTCATATATTTCGATGTATCATTAGATGAATGCATGTTGAGGATTATTGTCATTCTACTAAGCTGCTTCTCTTTATATTTATAATATTAATTTTCCTGAAGTCTACTTTGTCTGCTATTTAGATAGCCACTACAACTTTTTTTTTTTTATGGTTGTTTGCATGATATTACACTCTCATCCTTTTATTTTTGTCTGCATATTTATGTCTAATGTAAGTTTCTTGAATACATAATGCAATTGGATGTTGCTTTTCTAATTAATCTAACAATCTTAGTTTTAAATCAGTGTGTAGTTTAGCATTTTATGTAAGTACTGACAGTTTTGGATTATTCTACCATCTTGCCAGTTATTTTTTTATGTACTCATCTGTTTTCTGATTATTTTGTTGTTTTCTTTTATATTGAGTATTAATTTTATGATGATTCCATTTTATCTATACCATTCACTTGTTATTTTTACTTAGTATATATTTGTATAGTTGTTATTGGGTTCATATTTTAATTAATCATATATTTTATGTTCATATCACATTATAGTGCTTCATAGAGCCTTATGATATTATACTCCCAATTCCTCCCCTCCTTGTTTTGGGATTTTTTATAATTTTAACTTCACATGTGCTATAAATACACAATAGATGGGTACTATTTTTTGCTTTGATAATCCACTATCTTTTCTAGCAACATTATATATTTCTTCATAATTATTATTTCCAGGACTATTCATTTCTTTGTTTAGATCCAGTTTTCTGTCTGATGTCATATTCCTTCTAACTGGGGAATTTCCTTTAACGTATCTTGTAGTGCAAGTGTGCTAGCAGTGAATTCTCTCAAATTTTGTTTGTCCAAAAAAGTCTGTATTTTACCTTCATTTTGAAAGGTGTTTTCATTGGGTATAGAATTTTATATTTAATTTTTTTTCTTCAGTAATTTAATGATACTCTTCCATTGCTTTCAGGCATATATTATTTCTGACAAAAGTCTGCTGTAACTTTCAAGTCTTTGTTCCTTTGTACGTAACTTGTTTTTCCCCTGGCTTCCTTCAAAATTGTTGATTTCTTTTGGTTTTAAAATTTTAATGTAATATAATGTAATATAATATAATTAATATAATATAATAATGTAAGCATGGGTTTTTTTTGGCATTTATTCTTGGCATTACCTGAGCTGCTTAGATCTGGAATTTGCTGCTCTTCCTTAATGTTAGAATTTCTGTTTACTTTTTATCTTTTCTCTTGATATTCCAATTACAGACATATTAGGCCATTTTTGTTGGTCCACAGCTCTTCAGTGTTTTGTTCTCCCTCTCACCTTCTTTCTTTCTTCTTATTTTTCTGGATTCCATTTGTGCAATTTCTATTGACTTTTCTTCAAGATCACCAATTCTTTTTCCTTAGCTTGTTCAAATCTATTGATGAGCCTATCAAAGAATTCTTCATCTCTACTACTATTTTTCATTTCTACCATTACAATTTGAATATTTATTCTATTATTTTTTTACCTCTTTGCTAAAAATTTTTATCTGTTTATGCAAGTGTTCAACTTTTCCTAGCAGGGTTTTAAAAATGTAAGTAATAGTTATATCAAATTCCTTATCGGATTATTCCAACATCTATTATATTCGAGTCACGTACTCTTAATTGCTTACTCTTTACGTTGTTTTTCCTTTTTCTTTTCTTTTCTTTTTTGACGGAGTTTCGCTCTTGTTGCTCAGGCTGGAGTGCAATGGTGCGATCTTGTATCAGCGCAACCTCTGCCTCCTAGGTTCAAGCGATTCCCCTGCCTCAGCCTTTCTAGTAGCTGGGATTACAGGCGTGCACTACTATGCCTGACTAATTTTGTATTTTTAGTAGAGATGGGGTTTCTCCACGTTGATCAGGCTGGTCTCAAACTCCTGACCTCAGGAGATCCACCCGCCTCGGCCTCCCAAAGTGCTGGGATTACAAGCATGAGCCATAGCGCCTGGTCTCTCCTTTTTCTTTATACCTTCTTTGTGTATTTTGTAATTTTAGCTGAAAATTGGACCCATTGTATAGGACTGAGGTTCATAGTAGTAATGCTTGTAAATAGGCATGCATGTCTCATTCTTTTCTATGTTGTAAACCAATCCATTTGGGAGGTGAACCAAGTCTGTGTTTTCTTCTTGCTATAATTTATCTAATGCTCCAAAGTTTTCAAATTCCTCTAGCATTATTTTGTGTTTAGGGTGGGAGTTGAGTTAATGGAGGGTTTTTCTCAAAATACTTACTCTATACTTAGCTTTTGGCACTCTCTGTTAATCTTGTACCTTAGAGAAGTTCTCTGTTCTCTCCTTTTTACTAGGAGTAGATTATTGTTATTATTTACTTGGTACTTGCTTTCCTGGTTGGCGGGGGAGGTGACAGAGTGCTCTCTGAGGTTCTATTCTAGCTTGAGTCCTAGGCATGTGTTGTGTGCCTGAGTCTTGACTGTGGAGTCTTAGTAAGCCTGCTTCTGAGCAGCTTAACTGAGGCAGGGAAGCCTCAGTTTTCTAGGGCTGCTGAAACAAATTACCCATTCACTGGGTGGCTTAAACAACAGAAATTTATTCTCTCAAAATCCTGAAGACTAAAAATTAGAAATAAAACTGTTAGCAGTGTTGATTCCTTTTGGAGATGCTGAAGAAGGATATGTTCCATGCCTCTCTCTTGCCTACTGGTAGTTCCCAGAATCCTTGGTCTTCCTTGGGTTGTAGATAAATCACTCCAATCTCTGCCTCCATCTTCATATAGTGTTGTTTTCTTTGTGTTTCTGTGTCTTCACATGGTCTTATGTCAAGGACATCTGTGATGATGTTTAATGCCTACCCTAATCGACTATGATCTCATCTTAACTTGATTACATCTGCCAAGACCCTATTTCTAATTAAGATCACATTCACAGGTACCAGGAATCAGGACTTCAGCATGTCTTTTCTTGAGGAGGTGTTAGTTTGCTAAGGCTGTTATAACAAAAATACCACAGGTTGGATGGTGTAAACAACACAATTGTATTTTCTCACAATTCTGGAGGCTAGAAACCCATGATCAAGTTTTCAGCAGGTTTGGTTTCTCTTAAACCTCTTTTCTTAGCTTGCAGATGGTCATCTTATTGCTGTGTCCTTTCACGGTCTTTTCTTTATGGGTCCATATTCCTGGTGTCTGTATGTGTGTCCAAATTTCCTCCCTTTGTGAGGGCACCAATGGCCCCATTTTTTTTTTTTTTTTTTTTTTTTTTGAGATGGTGTCTCACTCTGTCACCCAGGCTGGAGTGCAGTGGCGCGATCTAGGCTCACTGCAAGCTCTACCTCCCGGGTTCACGCCATTCTCCTGCCTCAGCCTCCCGAGTAGCTGGGACTACAGGTGCCTGCCACGAAGCCTGGCTAATTTTTTGTATTTTTAGTAGAGACAGGGTTTCACTGCCTTAGCCAGGATGGTCTCGATCTCCTGACCTCATGATCCGCCTGCCTTGGCCTTCCAAAGTGCTGAGATTACAGGCATGAGCCACTGCACCCAGCCAATGACCCCATTTTAACTTAATTACTGCTGTAAAAGCTCTATCTTTAAATACACATTCTGAGGTAGTGGGGTTTAGAGCTTCAACATATGAATTGGGATGGAGGGGAGAGAGACACACAAATAAGCTTTTAACAGGGGACACAACCCCAAGCTAATTGAGTGTAGTAGGGCCTAGGTGTTTTTTTGCCCTTCACCCAAATGTAGAGGCCTGAAAATGAATAGGACTTTTACAAAAAAGTTCTTTTATCTATTTTCTTACTGAAAAGTTCTACTATATCTTATTCAAATCTGCCTGATCATTATTTATAATATCTTTAAAAATGTGTTTGTGATCTTTGTGAAATCATATGTAATTGCTTTTAACTTGTGGATGAGCTAGAGGTTGAACTGACAAATGCTATGCTTCATAAATGATTTGCATATACTTCTTTTAGAACCCAAGTGCTACTACTAAAGTAGTTTTACCTTAGCCCTTTCCAGGATCACCACATTAATCTAACAGTCTCTAGTTCGTACCTATAACCCACTGGTTAAGGTATTTATCTCCTGATTGTGGCTTTAATAATGGCATGTGTCTATCAGGTATGCCTGTCTATTATGTGTCTTCACCAATCACCAATCAGATTTCAGCTCACAGGATTAGCTTACCTTTGGAGATTTCTCTTATTTCTTGGGAGCCCATCAATGTAATTAGTTTGATGCAGGATCTAGTTGTTTGGTAACATGTGAAATTTCCAGAATATTTAGTCCATCAAATCTCAAAAAGCAGAAGTGTTTGATGATACATTTTTGTAATCTTTCCATTCCACTTACATAGATATACCTCCACATTTCCAATGTTTACATAGTATTAGATTTTAAGGATGTAACATTTTGAGATTGATACCTCTATTTACAGGCATAAAGACTATTCCCAGTTATTAGCTAGCTATTTCATGTGAAATGTAGTGAGCATAATTGTGCTTGAATTTTCATAAACTTGTATCAACATGTACTTGTAGAATACACTTCTAAAAGTGGAATTGCTGGGTTAAAGGCAGTTTGAGAGTTTTTGATACATATTTTCAGACAAATTTAAATGTTGCTAGAAAATATAAAAATGTTTCTAGACTTTTGTATTAATAATACTTACCTGTTTTACAAATTATGATATATTATTTCCTAATGATCAATATTTACACTTTGATGGCAGTAAAATCTTGTTCATATAGAACATAGTCTAAGAAGGCAAATTGTGCAGAAGATACTATACTTATTACCTAGGTCCTAGTTTCAGATTTGCCCTGTATTTGCTTTTTGACTTTGATAAGTTAGCTTACCTTCTTCATTCTTTGTAGTTTTATACGTGAACTAAAGATGTTTAACTAGAACAAGAGTTTTAAAATTTTATTCCAAGGATGGGAAAATGAACCCGATGGATGGTGCTTTGAAATTTCTGTCCCTACTTCAAGCAAGACAGCTGCACTTTTATCTTTTTTGTATCAGAAGTACTGAAGATTATTTCATTTGGGGAAAATAAGGTTCTGCTATTAAAAGTAGTTTAAAATTTCTTTGCCTAGGTAGATCTAAAGTCACTCCTGGTTCTAAAGTTTTCTTATAATTTTGTACATCCTTCCAAATTGCTAGATTTTTCAGTATTCAAACTCCAGTTATGGCTCCTACGTTTTTTCCCTTCTACAGTCAATGCAAAAATAAACTCACTTATTTAGACGAAAAGTAACAAAAAGAGAGCTGTTTCTTCTTCCTTTAATCCCTTCTCTTAGCCTTCTCTTTTGAATTACAAATGCTTTAGTCTCAACTACATTTTTTAAGCGAGAGGTTAAAAATATGTGACTTCTCGTTATTTATTATCCTTCAGAGTTAGATTGAATTTAAATATACAATATCATTTTTTATATCCTGTCTTTCTTGATTTTCTTTAGTGTGTATCCATTGCCCATGTATTGATCATTTCTTAAATACTGTTTCTATCCCTGTCCTCATCAATGTGTAAGTCCCAGCATACTTTCCCATAGTCCGTATTGAATGCTATAATTACATTTATTTTGTCTGAACACTGTTTTCACCATAATAAGATTTTTACATTTCTTTGGGAAACTCTAATTACCTTAGGCACAAGAACAAAACTCTTAGTTTAAATCTCTTAATCAGGCTTCCTCAGAATAGTCACTGAGGCAAACTGACTCACTCTCCCATGTGCCTGATTATCTCTCTCAGAATTTTTGAAATTCACTCAATTTGCATCTATGTTAAAAAAATTCTGCATCTCTACAAGTTCCACTTTTTCCATTGTTAAAACGTAACCTTCTTCGGGAAATTTTTTCCTACTAACTAGGGATAAAATATCCTCTTTTCTTTTATCATTGCAGACAAAGTACTTGCACTTTGTCTATAATGAGAAAACAATAGAACTCTTTGAAATGGATTCTAGTAAGGCTGAGTTTGTATTAATTGTGTCTGCACTGAGCAGAAGTTTGAATATGCCGTCTTTAAAGAGAGGTTTAACTGAGAAAGACGCGTAATTAAGACGGTAGGATATATACATACCCACCCCCCACATTTTAAAAAGTTAAGATTATGAACTCTGGTTTCTAATTTAAATGAGAACATCTATTAAAATAATCAAATATATAAATTAAAATGAGAACATCTATTAAAATAATCAAATATATAAAGACTGTTTCAGCATATTTTGTGCAATTTAAAACGACCTTCCTTTGATTTGAAAAGTGCTTTATTATACTATATTTATTCACTAGTGAAAACTTTAGATAACTTACTGTAGACGATTCCCAGTTTTTCCTTTAGGACGAAGGTACTCATTCCCACAGTGTTAGAAATGGTGGCTGAAGAGTGTCTGCTGAGTCCCTCACTGAGAATAGCCCTCAACTAAAGAGTGTCATATCAACCAAAGTCATATCCTATCTTTGAGAGCAGTCTGCACCCAGTGCCTGCTTTGGTGGAATTATAAAGACCTTATTTTCTTGCCTTGATTGGGACAACTCTGATGTGCTATCCCAGTTCCACAGCTCACCAAAGGATTGACTCAGGCCTTTGTGGTGACATCACTGCAGCTCAACTTTTTCCTTTGCTTACCTACGTCCTTTACAACCCCATAGGTATTTGTTGTGAGGGCACTCCTAAATAAAATTGCTGCATACGTAATCTTGATGTATAATCCTTACCTTCCCAGTCCCTACATTTACTGTGTAACAATGAAAAAAATGCAAAATGTCTAATATTTAAACAGCTATTATTATTTCCCAAGCATTGTGCTAAGAACTTCAGATTCATTAGGTCATCTAAACCTCACACCAATATGAGGTGGAAATGATTATAAAAATCTCTATTTTACAAAGGAGTAAACTCACTTTAGAGCAATTATATAATTTATCCAAATTTTACAGCTACTAGATTGTAAAGCCAAGACTTGAAACTATGTCTGCTACATTCCAGAGATGATGCTTTTAATGACTAAATTACACTACCTCCTGCATCTCGAGGACATGTATTGAAAGGGCATTTTGGGGTAGAGTACAATTTAATGTTTTTATCAGTGAAGACCAATGGGCATATTTTGAAAATTAAATTTTGCTCTATATTTGTATTTTTAGAAGACATAATATTTTTGGGGGTGAGGTAAAAATTGTTTTTTCAAGTTATAAACACAGTACTGTATTTAGATGTTGGATATTATTGTATTTTTATCTCTGATGCAAATGAAAGGAATGTGAAAATTAATTTCATGTGAGGAAATTCAAGCCTACTTACTAACTGACATTAATAAAGGTTGATTTTTGTTGGAACCAATCACTGATGTGCTAGTGAAATTCCAATTAATTGTTTGTCACTATTGTAGACATTAATTGGCATTCCATCCATAACTTGTGACATAATAAAGGACAAGATCAAAATACAGATTGTTTGGTAGTTTTAAATGTATTTCCAAGCTAATTGTACTAGCTGCATGACATGACTGATCTTGTCTACTGAAAAGAGATTGACTGTTAATTCAGTTAAGAAATTCATCTGAAAATTCCTTTCTTTTCCAGGCATGTACAGATATAGTCTTATATTAGAAAGCTTTTACAAAGTAGAAAAACTGTATATTAAATTGCTACTTTTATGTATGTGAAACAACTTTGATATTTATATATATTTTATAATAAAATATTTTATATTTGTATAGCCCTGATGAGTTTTCACAAATATTATCTCATATAATTTTTATCGTAATTGTCAGATAGCTGAAGTGGTGTTATTAATTTCATTTCCTAGACAAGTAAATAGAGTAGCAGGCTAAGTGATTTGTTCAGATGGCTGAGGTAGGAGTCTATCTGACCAATAGATATGATTAGGTAGGCTTTGTGTCCCCACCCAAATCTTATCTTGAATTGTAGTTTCCCTAATCCCCACATGTCATGAGAGGGACCTAGTTGGGGGTAATTTAATCCTGGGGGCAGTTACCCTCATTTGATAGTGAGTGAATTCTCATGAGATTTGATGCTTTTATAAGGGGCTTTCCCCCTTTTGCCTAGCAGTTCTCCTTGCTGCCGCCATGTGAAGAAAGATGTGTTTGCTTTCCCTTCTGCCATGATTGTTAAGTTTCCAGAGGCCTCCCCAACCCTGTGGAACTGTGAATCAATTAAACGTCTTTTCTGTATGAGTCACCCAGTATTGGGTATTTCCTCATTGCAGCATGAGAATGAACTGATATACCAATACTCTTTTACTACACTGACATGAACATATTAATGTTTTCTCCTCCTTGAGGAATTTCTTCCTATTTCCACCCTTCTGAGATAAAATGTTTGGTTCTCCCCTTCAGAGGCAAATTTCTCAGCAAAAAAACCTAATTTGCTCTGCCTGTTTTCAAATTATGTAACCACCATTTGTGAATGTTTTGCAACCTAGTCTGTTTTCATCACTACAAAAGGGCAATGCTATCACAATTCACCAGAAATCCTTGTCACTACAGCATCCACTGGCATTATCACAGATCACAGGTTTCAGATATCTGTTCACTATCTCTCCTAAGCGTATTGTATGTTTTAAGAAAAGTTCATCTCTTTGTTTCCATGATACTGAAAGTTGTTCTTTCCTCCCCTTTGTTACCTTCATTGAATACTTTTCCTATCTTCAATTACAGTTGTATATGTATACTAAAGATACATCCTTGACTTTCTCCTCTTCTATCAGCATATTGTACCTTCCATTTAGTGTTTATGATTTCAATTATCACCTCCATCTAGATGAGAAGCAATATGGTACAGGGGTTAAAACCATGGCCTCTGGATTCATATTAAATTGAGTTTGAATTCTAGCGCCACCATTTCTGTGTTTTGAAAAACTACTTAGTTTATACATGTACCAAGTTGATTTACCCCTGCTTACCTCAGAGGGTTGGAAGAGTTAAATGGGATAAGGTTTGTAAAAGGCTTAGCCATTGAGATTCCCAATTGTTTTATTTTAGTAAAATTTAATCTCCTTATCATAATGCTATAATACTCTATACCATCTGGCTGCTTCCTACCTCCAGGCAAGCAATATTGGTGGTAAAGATTATTTGGTGGGAGAACAGATGGAAGGAAGCAGATGTATTTAAGACATGTTTTATAGGAAGGATTTACAGAGTGGGCATTAACTTGATGACTGGGATGAAGTGATGAAAGAAGGTGATACTAAAATAACTTTACATTTTCAGCCTCATAGAGTTGGGTAGATGGTGATGTTATTTACTGAGATAGGAACAACTGAAGGAAGACTGTGACTCTGGAGTAGATTATGAGTTAGGTTTAGAGTATGTGGAGTTTTAAGTTCCTTTTAGGTATCTAGGTAGAATGACTGAATAGGCAATTAAACAGGTAGCAGCATTCAGAAAAGAAATAGAAGGAAAAGCACTCAGAAATATTTTAAGAACCACATTAAAAGCCACACAAAAAGAATAATACAACTGAAAATATATACAATCAAGAATGTGATTGGTAAGCATATGTAAAACTTAAGTGTAAATATTAAAATTATAATAAGTATGAAATACATACTAGAAAGTTTATATGTATGCATAATTGGTTATTAAGAAAACAGTATATATAAAATATTAATAATGATTAATGATATACTAGAAGAAAACTTTTCTGAAATAAAAGCTTGTATTATTTTTTTAAAAAAATATTCATTACCTGGCTAGTTTTTCAGGTGCTATTTTAGGCATTGGGAACAGAATATTAAAAAAGAAAAGGCTGACTGTTCTCGTGGAATTTATATTTTATAGGACTAAAACTTATGTCCCAGGAAAAATTTAAGTGAAACATCAAGAAGACATACTCTCATGAGGCTATTAAACATCAAGATAAAGAATTTCATGGATGTTTAGTCAATGAATGCAATTTATTTGTGTGGATGGAAAATAATGTTGTACTCTGTCTTCTCTACAATAATTCTCAGTGAGAACACAGAGGATCAATAGCTCCAAAACTATGAGAAAAATCAAATATGTCCCAATAATTTTGACACCCAACCAACATTTCCTCCAAATACCAAGACAATGAATAGATATTCTCAAGTAAATAAGAAGTCAAGCAATACTGTATCCATGCACCTTAGTTGAAAATAATCTAAAAACTGGACAATGATATCCAGCCAAAAAAGACACAAAGCAAATTTAAAAACACAGGATAGAGGACCCATACTCTTTATTGAATATATTTAAGTATAGAAATATTAAATGACTGTGGGAATTTTGTTTGCAGAACAGAATATAAATGCTGTAAACCTTATAATGAACAATTAAATATTACAAGGTGGGGAGAGAAGAGAAAGGTTTATTATTCCTATTTAATTTTCTTATCTTTTATAGTAGAGGTTCAAAATCATGCTCTAAATTTAAATCATGAGGTTTTTTTCCCTCTGAAGTAACAAGTCCTATCTTTTAATGTTTAAAATGATTTTCTTAACGTTAAAGAATTCTTTTAGGTACCCATATTATGAATAGGTGTCCAAATTACAGTTTCTTCATTTCATTTTATTTCCTTATGTTGAAATTCAAACTAATTTAAGTAATTTGGAAATTGAAAATAAGTATGATCTCACTTGAACTGCTGTTCTTCATGCGGTACTCTCTGCTCATCTGTGCGTATAAGTGGGAGTGGCTCCTGGAGTGACAGTCTCCAGATAATAACAAGGGTTGCCTCTGGGGGTTGGGCAGTAGTGCTAATGTGGTCAATTTCTTATTTTTAATCATAAATGGTAGTATATGGAGAAAAGTAGCAAGTAATGAAGAAAAGAAACAGTTGAAAGTCATTCCTGGAAATGGAGCTAGAAGTGGGGGTAAGTTGGGAGAGGAGAATTAACCATCAGAAAGTTTTTAATCTTCTTGGCCCTCTTAGTTCACAGATTGGAAGTCAGCACATTTTATGGAGAGCAAGTTATTTAAACAATAGTATTTTATAGAAAACCTTCTAGTTCTGATGCATTTGTTAACTATTTCAGATCTGACTTGCTAATTACTTCCATTTCAAACCTCAAAACAATTTTTAAGATATTTTGTAAGTATATTTGAAATAATGACATTTTTTCAGGGGATTCTGTAACTATTATTCTGTGTTAATAAATAAGCTGATGTTATACGTATTTTAGAACCTGGTTGCATCATTTGTTTATTTTATATTTTGAGACTATCATAAAGCAGCATTGTGCTTACATAATTATTTCAAAATATGTATATCCCTGTAATGCACCAATAGAAGCATAGACAGGCAGAGATAGTGAGAGAGAATAGCAGACCAAATTGGATCATACTTATTTAAAATTATAAAATGTATATATTACATTATACATCTGTACTACACATTTGCACATGCTACACACACGCATGTATATATTTTCCAATTAAAAAACTCTTAGCATTTGAGAGGACTTACCTAAAACAACCTGATCTTTCTGATGTAATTTTTACCATTATAAAGCAATGCATTAAATGCAGAAAATTACTTCTTCTAAATTTCTGTGAGTTCCTTACAGGACTAAAATTATTTCATTTTCTAGGATCTTCTTACAAATCAAACTCTATGCCTTAAGCAGCTGTTACAGGGCTCAACTTCTATGTCACCCAAGTCCTAGTAGGAGGATTTGAGGCCAGGATTGCGCTAGCTGTCTGGGTTTTATAAGCAAACTGAGCCAGCAAGTAGTACTTTGGAAAACATAATATTCTACACCCTTTTACTGGTTTTTTTCTTTTTTTTCCTTCAGAAATGCGCTCTCCTAAAGAAAAATCAGAATGACATTGATAGCTATGACTCAAATTCATTTTATCCACCAAGAGCCTATTCTTGGGTTTAAAATAATACAGCTAATGCGAGTTATCTGGTTTTTTTTTTTTTTTTTTTTTTCCAGTCTCTTGGTACTTTTTCAGAGTTAAATAGTCTACAATGAACTATTTAGCTCTATTCTTGAATTAAATTAAGAACACCTATCATCAATTAAAAGTACATTCTCTTTTATGTCAAAATAATGTTGTGAAGTAAATTTTTACATTGTAAGTGAAAAAGGCCTTGTACCTGAAATCTAGTATTGTAGCATTTTAGAGGTGTAAGACCCGTTGGAGATGATTAGCCTTCCCAGAATACTAGGGATGGCTCAAACGTGTCTCGCCTGCCTTGGAAGGACAGATATCCCTGAGTGGGCAATGCTTCTGGTTCCCTACATTATTTTTCACATGTTTGCTGCTAGAGACCTGAGTTCACACTGAAAGTATCCTGGTTGACTAGGGGATCAGGGATCTCAGTGGGATCTAAGTTAGCATCCAGGGTTACTCCTGAACGTAGTGATCTATGCAACTCTGTGGATGTACTACTTCTCGGTCTTTCCTGAGAACCACTTGATGCTCAAGAAGATCAGTTATTTTCTAGATTCTGGATCCAAATCTCATCTTAGAAGTAATTTAAAGAGGAATTAGGAAGGTTTTTGCTAAAGTGCTTGGGTTTAGGGATTAGATTCAAGCTGCTTGAGGAAGGCTCTGTTAAGAAGTCACATTCTAGTCCCTAAAGAATAGGGGTTGTAGAAAGTAGGTGATTGAATGGAACTACTCATTAGTAAATTTCTAGCTGGCAGAATCTTTCTGTTTTATCACTGTGACCTCTATTGTTTAACCTATTGCCTGGCATAGAGGAGAAACACAATATTTGATGAATGAATAATAAGATATGACAACAAGAAAAAAAAAGGAGACACAATTGGGTCTTACTGGGGAGTAAGCTGCACACCAGGTATTGGAAATGAAGCAATCACTAGAATAGAGAATAAATTTAGTTCTATAAGGAATCATCTGAAGTGTGAAACTAGGGCTCCCTCAGTATCTTCCCACCAACTCACCTTAAGGTCTTGGGAGTCCCCTTTTAGAGATTTACTCATAACGGGAATGTGGCAGAAGTGGGACTGCCAAGTTCATCATGACTGCTTCTGGAAAAAAAGACCATACAAAGTAAAACAAAATCCAAAACAATTACAAAACAGCAAGCATAGGACAATGCCTAAAAAAAGATGTCATGTTATGTTGATGTAATATTTTCATATAGTTAAATTTTTGTCTTAAATATTGATTTTCCATGTTTTATAAAAAGATCTCTATTAATGTTTTCAGATCTCTATTAATGTATTTTGGGGTTATATAAGCACCTTCTACCTTGGAGATTAAAACGGGGACCTTCCAAATCAGTGAACAAGAACAACTTTTTACCACCTACAGAAAATCTTGCTGCCGTGGTAAGAAATGACAGACCTGTAATATTTATGCCAAAGATAGCATTTCTTGGGTCCCAAATGATATAGTTGGAGTCCCTGTATTTACTGGCTTTGTTCTTATTGCTAAACTGTCTTCTATTACAAATAAAAGTTTGCTTTGGTTCACCTTGGGATAGAGAAAAACCATTAGCAAAAGCTTTATGCTATCTCTTGCCTAAAGTTCCTCCAGGGGGAGAGTTTGGAAATCTCTTTTTTCTCTGAGTTCAAAATGAATTTGTCAAGAGCCTCTCTATGGTTTTCTGGTCACCATATGAAAAGTCACAGAAATGCAACTGCTTCTGATGTTGTCATCTTGTGCCTTTGCATCCCAACTGGAATTTTAGTGGATGGGGCAGAGAAATTTTTGATTTAGCTCCCTAAGCTTCAAACAACATGCACTATTGTGGCAATAACATATCCTATAATTTGCTTTTATCAACTAAGTGATTTTCCCTCTAAATGTGGTATTTGTTTGATGTGCATTGAAATGGTTGTCAAAGAATCTTAATGGGGAATTCTGGTTTGCCTTTAGCCTTTGACATAACTTTTTCTCATTGAAATAAGAGGCAAGGGGAGACTTGATTAATAAACTGTGGGATTAAAACTTTGTCTTAACAGAAGTCATCTTGGAAACAGAATAAGGAGGGATGCCCTGATGTGTTCTCCACCCCTGAGGCACCTGAGCGGTTACAGTGGAGAAAGAAGGGACTAGAGAACTGAAGTTGGTAGAGCCTTGATTAGAGAAAGGCCCTGTTTGTTAGAAAGGAAATTCACTGACAGTTATTTCTGATAACAGAATTGGTGTCGTTGGAATACATGTTCTTTGTTGATTTAAATACTTTACTTTTTGCTGCTTTAGAGTCAAATTAGTTTGGATAAAAAAACTTTATTTGAACTCAGTGACATAAAGCTGGTCATTTTTAAGCCAAAAGCACTAACTGAATTTGGACTGAAAAACAAAACAAAACAAAACTTTTCTTCTCAAAAGATGCTATAGAGCTAAAAAGAACAAAAAATGATGCTTTTCAGTTTATGTTCATACATAAGATTTTGGAATTACATTTTTGCTTTATATATGTACAAATAAATGAATCCAACTATCCCCTGTGATATTCAGCTTGTGGTAGAAACTCCTTTTTTTACTTAAAAAGGTAAAGATCACTTGTTATAGAAAATTTGTTGTTAATTTATATCAAGATTATAATGCCTAAAAAATGTAGTGAGTCGAAAGAGATAAATTTGACATTTTAAAATGGTACGATCTTGATTTAACTGCAGATGAAGACTTCGGTTACTGAGGGACATCGTTTTCTCTTTTAATTAATTTCTTTTCCTGACATTTCTCTCATCATGAGGCAAATTTGTTTGTGGCACTTAACCTTTAAGTATTATGTCAGTTTTCACTGGAGTCATGCAGTGACCAAGAGTAAGCGAATGTAAGACATGAAAAGTTTTTTAAAAAGGCAAAAACTTCTCAAACTAAGTTTGCCACCAGAAAATTTTCTTCTCAATTTGAACTCAAAACTCACGCCCTCAGGTGCTTCTTGTTTTTGCCTTCTTGGTCCTGCTTCCTATCCTTCAGAGCTCAGGAACCCTGTGTTCTGCAAATGACTTTTCAGGCTCAATCTTCCCTACCCATTAAATGTGTATATATTTTTTCAATTTGCTTTTCCCTTCAATGTTCCTTTCTTAGTTCCTGCTGTCAAATCCTACTTATTCTTTAAGCTCACTTTTACTTTTCTAACCCCTACTTTCTCTTCTCTATTGTTTTCCCTCTCCTAATTTTGGGTTATTGATTCCTTCTTTATTCTGAAGCATTCAGTACCTGTCTGTGATACAACATTTACTCTATGTTATCATCATGTATAATTTGCCTATTTCTCTTCCTCCCTTTCTTGAGAGTAAATAGGTTTTACTGGCATTTCAGCACTGGGGGGGGCGGGGGGAGGAATTACAGCATCTGGCCTGAGATCTAGTTTCTTACTCCCTTTACTGAGGGCAGGGGTAAGTGATTCCCCTGGAAAAAAGAAAAGGTAGGTGACTTGGTCTCATTTCCAGGGTGATGATATTTTCTGGGAGAAAGAGATCTTATTTGCACATAGTCCTTAGTAGGATGTCCCTGGCCAAGACCTATAGTAAATAGGACCCCCAAAATGAAACTTAACTCCTTGGAGAATGTCATCAGGGCTATATAACATTCAAGGGCAGGGATTGATTGATTTTTTTCTTAAAAGGTCAGAGAATAAGTATTTTAGGCATGTGAGCCACATGGCCTCGATTGCAACTGCTCAACTTGGATTGGAGTGAAAAAACAGTCATAGACAAAACATAACAAGTAAACCTGGCAGTGTTCCAGTGAAAAAAAAAGGTGGTTGGCTTGTGGGTCATAGTTTACCAGCCCCTGATCTAAGGTATAAAATAGAGGTGCTTCAGAACTTAAATTCACCTGCTGTGTGGGGTAATCATAATTGTAAAGCTTCACTTGGAGAACTCAACTATTGTCCTGGGCAGAAGCCCATGTCCAGGGAGGGAGGAAGGGTTGGAGGAACCACTCTGGAGGGCCCACATCTCTCTCTATTCTGTCTCTCCTTGATCACCTGCATCCTCACAATCATTAGTAAAACTTAATTCCAAAGGAGATCTCTGATTTGTGTAGACCTGATTGGACAATTCAATCCTAGAAGTTGGCTCAACACATTAGCACCAACGTTGAACAATGCATATTTGGTGAAAAGAATTACTCTGGACCACTCACCTAAGTCTCCTCGTGATATCTGTACCTTAAACGAAGAACCTTTAAATGCAGACATATGCTGCTGCCCCAGTTGGGAATCAGGTGGTCCATCAAACTATCTCAAGGGGATCATGATCTTCTCTGACTTGTATCATTGTTGAAATTCCTCATTTTTCTACAGGTGTTTTGAAGATGACTTTCAAATATATCAAAGTCATGTTACTGATTGTATTTTGCTCTTTAAGAAGAGTCACTTTTCCTAAGAAGGGTTCTCTGTCTGCAATATAACAACACTGTGGGGATAAAGTGTCCTGGTTTAGTTTGGAGAGACCTGGTTAGGTTTGACTTTTGACTTGGCATTTCAGTTGAGTATACAACTTGAGAGATCTATCTACCTTCTTTGTTTTTCTTGGGAGATGGGATCTTGACCTGTCACCCAGGCTGCAGTGCAGTAGTGCAATCATAGCTTACATACTTAATCATAGTCTTAAGTTTAAGTCCAAGAGTTTAACACTCTAGTGAGTTATAATTGCACCACTGCACTGCAGCCTCGGTGAAGCACAATGTTCCCGCCTCAGCCTCCCAAGTAGCCAGGATCACAGGAACAAGCCACTGTGCTTGGCCACTTCTCTATTTCTTTTTTCTTCCTTTTTTTAGTAGAAGATTTATGCACAGGAAAAGGAAAGTGATGTACAGAAAATTGAAATGAGGTGCGGAAGCAGCTGGATTAGACACAGCGTGGTGTTTGTCTTATTCAAACATGCTCTTTGAACAGTTGACTATAACCTTTTCTATTTCTTATACCATTCCAAATGACTCAGAATCTGAAAAGAAAGCAGCAGAAGAAATTACTAATAGAAGTCAAGACACTGTTTTCTGAAGCACTCCTCTCTTAATTTGGGCAAAAGACATAATTAGGCAGATTTGGCACTAAATCTTGTTATTTACAAACTAGCTGTATTATTCTGACCAAAATATGTAACTTCTCTGAACTTGTTTTTCTTCTGTTAGAAGGGGTAGTCCACCTTTCACATGTAGATTTAAAGAGAAAGCTCATTTACAGGTTGGGTGATTATTCTTGTTCTTTGTTGGCCTTTAGCCAGAAGTTATTTGCACATGCACATATGTCACTCAGAATTATAATCAAATGTTGAGAAGCCTCCGCTACAGATGTTCCTAAAAGAAAAGGGCAGATTTTCTCTTTCTAGTATGGTTTAAGAACAGTTCTACTTGAAGGCAGAGGGTGAACTGGAACAATCTCTAATTATCCTTTATTGTCCTACTAACCTGTCTATTTTATCTGCGTCTTTTTGGCACATATAGTATCTTACTCAACATGATTATTCTAGGAGAAAAAGCCACTAAACTAGTGCCCAATACTAGTTAAGTGCTGATTTAGTGAGTTCTGAATGTATATATGGCTTGACTAAAATTATTTATGCAGTCAGGGAAGAAACTAATTCACACAGCAGTGCCCTAATTGGCATCAGAGAGGTGTTTCCGTAAAGCCCTTAGGAAAAGCAGGAAGTTGATTAAATAGGAAAAAATGCATATGAAAATAGGAGTACAAAGAATGCATAGAAGAATAAAATGCAGTTGTTAAATAATCACCCTCATAATATTTTTTCCTCGAGAAGTTACCTTTGATTTAATGCAGGAGAGAGCACCTGGGAAAATTTCAAATTGGAGTCCCTCCCACACTTCCCCTGCCTATGCTAAGAATTCATGGCCCAGAATTCAAATACTAAATCTAAGAGAGGCAGGTAAAAAGAACAGTGGAAAACAGATGGCAGCAGTTACAACTAGCAAATTCCCAGTTGGTGGCTCTCACATTTAGAAGCGGGCATCTGTTCTTCTTCCCCACTGCAAAGTGGTTTTAACTCAGAGGTGTTAAAAATATCTAAGTTGCTGTTTTATTCATTTCTGCTATTTACTGACTTTAATGACTTACAGTATATCCAATGAAAAGTACAATGTTTACCCAAGCGGCAAGAGACTCAAAACAGAAATATGGGATGCTGTTAAAAAACCTTGTGGTCTACAAAACAGCATGTATGGTTTTATAGGTGTACCTTGCTTTAAGAAATCAATGGGTACCTTAACATTTGTGTAAGTTGAAATATACTTTAAAATGCACCTGGGGTGCTTGACATTACAAAACTCCTGAGAGAGTCATAACCTTTCTGGGCCTTAGTTTCCTCCTCTCTGAAATGGGAATAGTAACGCCTACATTATTAATCTACTCTTCAGGTCTGTTGTGAAAATTAGAGATAGTATCAGTGAAAGATATTATAAGCCCCTCAAATGCTGTAATGCTTAGTCAATGTCAATGCATTTTATTATTTATAAAAATTCTCATTTTGAAATAAACATCCATTCATAAAAAATTAAAAATGTAGAGTGTGCCTGTATTCAGGAGTAAGAAAGCCTCAAAAATAAAAGGGGCAGTTAACATAATTATGAATAAAATGTCGATCGCCTCTTTATGTTATTGTAATGATGCCTTTCCCAGAACCATTTCTAACAAGTACCAGGAAGAGAGTCTTCTTGAATTGAATATCATTCAACCCATTGACTAATGTAGATATTTATTGACTGCTGGCTATCTCATATTTTGTTTTCTTCCCTTTTTTGATTTAAAAATAGTATTCATTCATTGTAGGAAATTTGGAAATACATAAAACATAAGGAAGAATAGAAAAATAATTTATAATTTAAAACCCAGAGACATAAGACTAGTATAGATCTTATGTCACCACATTGAGAAAGCATCAGTAAGAAGATTAATTTATTAAAAGCTTTTCTGCTCTCATAAAAGTTAAATTGAGTAATAGATTTACCCAAAGCATGGTTTGTAATCACAGTTTCTGACATCACAATCACTCTGAATATTCTTCTTAGTATTATTATTAATAATCACTAACATTTTTTGAATACTATGTACCTGTTACTATATTAAGGCTTCATATATATTAATCGATATGAAACTCACAACAACTTCATGTATTTGGCACCATTATTAACAAATGTGAAAATCAGAACATTTGATATTAAGGAATATGCCCAAGGGTCCGTGGTTAATACATGGTACAGCTGTGATTAAATTAAAAAGTAGGAGTATTTGATTTCGTAATGTACATTGGGATATTCTGTTTCTCTTTAGTATGGTGGTAGCAGCCCAGATTTTGGAATGAGATATGTCGTGGGTGATGCTTATTCCCCACTCCTCATGTGTCTTTTCATGTGGAGGGACTTTCATATCCGGTCACTTTCTGTGCCTTCATTCTCTTCTCTTCATGCCAAGAGGACTGACATCCCATTTGTGAGTAAGGAGGTTTAAACTGGATGCCATTTCCTTAGCCCTTTCTGCTCTTCTCTTTATTTGAGATCTGCCTGTGTGAAGAGGAGGTGCATTCTCAGCTGCTCCTTGGCAGTGCAGGCTGTGCGGGTCTGGCCAATAGTGTTTTGGAGAGGAGGGTAAATTCAATTCAGGGAGGCTTGTCACCCTATTTCTTTGTACTTAAGTTATCTCTTTCTGTTTAGTCCTATACCAATTATCCATATGTCTGACTCTGATATGTATTTCTCAGTTTGTTACATACTTGGGCATAGAAAGAAGTGTTTTTAAATTGATTTTCTATGACTCTTAGCAGACAGACCCAGATACTTTTCTAACCTTCACTGTCTTTGTGTGAAACCTTGGGCAAGTGACTTCACTACTCCATGTCTCAGTACCTTTAGTTATAACACAAGACATACTTTTTCCTTCCTCATGGGTTTTTGTTAGGTTTAAGTGGGTTCATATGTGCAAAAATTACTGAGAAGTTGTTTTGGAAAACAAAATAGCAGGAAGCCATGGTGCAGAAATTTGGTTTAAGGTCAGTGGGCTGAGGTTAAAGAGGAGAGGTGACTTTAGGTACACTGAGTGCTGGTCATTCCAATAGTCCCCTGACTCAACCCCCATGGACCCAAGCCTGAGCTTTGCTTATGTTACTTCATCTCATCCTCACAGGACCCTGTCAGATAGGCATTATTTTCCCTATTTTGTGATGTAAACACTGAGACTTAGACAGTTTCAGCAACTCGCACAGGATCACACAGCTGGCAAGAAGAAAGACAGGCACCACATTTCAAACCACGTCTGAAGTTCATGCTCTTTCAAGATATGACTCTGATAATTATGACAGGACCTGGGGTAGCCAGCATGGACTCAGATCCTTCTGTAAGAGTGGGCCATTTTCAAGGAGGTCACTAAATGACAGCAGAATGATGCCTTGAACCAAGCGGTATAGAACCTTACACAAGTTGCAGAAATAATGCTTTGGAAGCTGACATGAGGGTGCTGTTTTCTTTTTGTGGTTTTGTTTTTGTTTTTGTTTTTTGAGAAGAGTGTTTTTCTATCTATCACTTTCTCTTTTTGAACTAAGGTTGAGATTTTTAAAATATTTTTTTTTTTAAACATAGAATCACATAACTTGTGATCAGGTTCTCATGCTTCAGAATGCTATTGCTGTGTTTTGTTTTTCTACTTCCTCCGATTAGATGTTTGAGGTCATGTCTCCCTGCACCACTATCAGCATTCTCAGACCCCATTAGTCTCTTCTATCCCTGTCCTCCTTTCACCCTCAACCTTGAAAGCAATGTATCTCTGTCCTTCTGTCCTTTTTTTTTTTACCCTCAAACTCGAAAGCAATGTAGTATTGTCTGAGGAAGCATACTATGTAGAAAGGATTACACACGGTTTAGGGGAAAGTTTGGTAATGCATCTGCTCTGAGAATAAAGAGAAGTGGCTTAAAAGGGCATCAGAGTAAAATACCAGTTTGCAGAATGAATTGTCTTGTGCTTGTGGTTGTCTTTCTTGTGGAAAAGGCCATTTTCTCAAGGGACGACTTGAGTTTAGTCAACATTTGGAACAGGTTCAGATTCTTACATAAAACTAATATACAATGAAAGCAACATTTGTTGAGTGCACCGTACTTGATGTTTTAACCCACATTACCTCAATTCATCTTCACAATAATACTAAAAGATGAATATTATTATCATTGCTTTTACAAAAAGAAAACTGGGGTTCAAAGTGGTTGAATGCTTTGCCCAGGGTCAGGTACTAGTAAATGCAGGCACTAGTAAGACTCATACTCCAGTTTTTCTGTTTCCAAAGGCCCTGCTCTTTTTGCTCTTTCTTGCATGAACTAGTTTATCAAATATGGATGGGGGAAATTCGCTAGGAGGCTTTTTCCTCAAAAGAAACCTAGGAATCCTTTCTCTGCTTGTAAGTGGACACATTAGTATGATCTCCATGTCCATCTATAAATTATCTATAGTATGATCAATTCTGAAACTGGCAAGGACAAACTTGGGCAAATAGCTGCTCTTTACAGAAAGCCTAGAATTGGAAAGAGAATGACTATGCTGTGTGCCATGAAGTTTTCAAGAGAAATATTGCAAGGGATAGAAATCTTGGTAGATATGAATTTTTTTTAAAAAGCTCCATATGAGAAAATCTTACACGAGGGACATCCCTTTTACCAGCATGGCAAAGACTAAAAATGCAGAGCATCCAGGATCAAAGCGTGTTTGCAATGCGAAGAACTATCCCCTGACAATCAGACTGGAAGAGGGAGGTATCCTTTAATCTTTTCCCTTTGTTTTTTCTGAGGAGAAAAACTCTCTTTTTTATTTTCTCTTGCTGACTAACTCTTCCCTTTAGTCATTTTCATCTCACGACTCATAGCAATTTTCCCTCTTTACATTAAGAATGAGTATAAACACAAATCACATTTGCGTTTCTATTTCAGGGCATTGTTTCTCTCCTCAAATGTTCAGAGGTAAGCAACAGAAAGTTGGAGTAAGCATAGCACCAAGACTGCAGCAGGATCAGAGGTTTCCATCTTCCCTGTTTTCTCTGTGCATGCCAGAGTTATGGAGAAAAATGTTTCTTATGGCAACAGGAAAGCAGTTTGAATCAATGAAAGATCATTTATAATTTTTATGAACTGGAGAGAAGAAATAGACTTGAATGATCTTTAGATTCTAGGGAAGTTCCATAAAAAGAACCAGAAGTAGTTATTTATAAATGAAACTCGAGGTTTTTGGTAAGGGGCTCATGTGTTAGAGATTGTATAGCTTCATTCAGTGTGTCCTAGTTTTTAGGACAAATGCCAAAATAAGGGCAGGAGGATTATTGCACATAGCTTCCTGTCTGGGGGTCTCATATGGGTGTACACAGTGATGCCAAGGTTCGCTTTTAAGTTGTTACTTTCAAAAAAGTTTCATTTATTAAAAAATAAGATCATCATTATTATCTCATTACAATATAGGCCCTGGATATGAAAAAAAATTGATTACCTGATCTTTAGTTCCTAACTCTATTCTATCTATCTCTAATTTTGTTGCTTGGGGATTATTGGTCTATCAACACTCTTCCTGAATAATCAATCTGGTTAATTTAGCCTGTAAACCACTTTTCCCCTTGTGTCTGGTGTAACATATTGTTTAGTAATGTGCCCAGTAAAGCAGAAAAAGTAACTCCCAGGAATAGAAAAGGAAGCAGCACTCAGTTTTGAACTTGAGTGTCTTGCATTTTACCCCGTCTGCTGGGCTGTGCAGTAACTGACTTTTTATTTATTTTGTTTTTAGCCATATGACTAACTCTACCTCATTGTGCTCAGCAGCTGAACAAAATGCACAGTGCTATATTCTGAAGCGCCCACTCATTCTTTATTGCTTTTATGACAAAGCTGTCCCTCCACATGTCTGCTCTGCCCTCTGACCCAAGGCGTTTACTTGAAGTAAACATGCCAGATGGTGGAGAAAAGTGATGGGTCAAAGAACAACGCTCGAGGGTCAGGAGTCACCAAATCCTTCTTCACAAAGCAAACTTAAAAGCAACAATTTCACCAAATGCTCTAGAGTGCTTTCACAGTGGAAATGGAGGTGGAAAAGGTAGACCTTAATTACATATTTTGCTTTCAGGGCCTAATGGTTTTAGGTACAGTGTCTATTGGCTAATTTGAACGTAAGCAATTTATGAGAAACTATAAGAAAACAAAGAGGACAGATGGATCACTCTTGTACTCAGCAAAGAGCAGCAAGGTGAATAGTTTGTGTGTGGATGAGTATTCTAAGCTTTGACCCGAAAATTACACAGGCAATTTAGATTCCTTTTCTTTTTTAGGGGCTATTGTTGAAAGTTGAGGCCTAAAGGATGCCATTGTATAAAATACACTAGAACCCTAAAAAGACTCTAGTAACCTCCAGGAAGCTTTTAGATGAGATCCTCCATTTCTTTTCCTTGTCTAGTATGGTGCTGCGTAAATCCAGATATATGAGCATTTGTGGAGTTACTGTAAATATCTTAAGCACGAGGATGGGTGTGTTTAATGTTGCTGTTTTCAAAAGTAATTTGAGAAAATGTTTATTAGCCATTTTACAGGACTGTGTATTTTAGAAAGAACATTAGAAATAGTAGTTACTCCTTGCAGATAATCTGGCATAGGTAAGCATTATTACCTCTCTTTTTCAGATGATGATGGCATAACATGTCTGTAAAATGCACTGGATTTATACACAGGATCCTAATATATTTTAAAAATAATTTAAAGAGGGAAATTTTTTTGAATTTTTCCTATTCATTACATTGAAACATATTCATGTTCCTAAAACTCTTTCTCGGTTAAGTACTATCATATTTGACTTTCAAGATAAAGTGTTTCTCCTAATTGCCAAACATAAGAACTTATTTTTTGTGTGTGTGGTAAGATGAATTATCTCGCTGGGATATGGTATAAAATAGAGTTAAATTGGAATTCCTAAGGGAGAGGTTATTTATAGAGCTAAATGTGTGTCCTGAATAAGTTACCAAGCTTCTGTGATACATCATCTCTGAAGAGATTGGTAGTAATAGTTACTTTTTAAGAATTACCAAATTAACATTTAATAATATTAATAATAACCTCCAGTTATTGCATGTCAACTATGCACAAGAAACTTCATGAGCTACTTTATGAGGTACTTTATATCCATGCCTAATTTGATTTTTCCAACTTTAGCCAAAACGACAGCAACTAATATTTATTTAGAGTTTACAAATTACCAATTGCTGGGTTTATTGGTTTATATATGTTATCTCATTAAGTCCTGAAAACAACCCTGGAAAATAGGTACAATCATTAGTGTCATTTTATAAGTGAGAAAACTGAGGTTTAGAGTGATTGAACAAGTTGTTTACTTCTTCAAGATCATACACTTGGCAAATGGCAGACATAGATTGAAACCCAGGCACAAGTTCTTACACTATTCTAGTTGTTATTATCTCTACTATATTTGTAATAAACGGAAATTCAAAGATGTTGTATCTGCCCAAAGTCACACTACTAGCAGGGGGCAGAGGACACATCCAAATTCAGGTTTTTTTCTGACTTTAAAGCCCACACTAGATATGGTAGTCACTCTCTCAGTAGAGCTACATTCAGACACCCTGGAGAAGTAACTGATGTTCTCCATTATTTCTGTAAAAGGTACAAATTGTTACTCACTGCATCATCAGTATTCATGGCTAGTGGGCTACTTTCTGTTATGCTTGCACACTTCTGATCCTAATCATTGAGTTTTGTGTTTAGAGTTGTGTAGTTTCCAAACCTCTTTATACCAACTGAACATGTTACTGTAGTTATATAATTATGTTAATGATTACATAAGCCAATGAAATATAAATGTGGAAATAGAGCTGTTATCTCCATGTAACCTAAACTGTATGAAAAGACAATAAAAGGAAGGTAAAAAGATATTCAGCCAAATTAAGTATGAGTGATGCAATTATAAAAGATTGAGGGAAAATAATAAAATCTGGGACAAATTCCTCATTCACAACTGCTTCCCAATTTTATTTAAATTTTGATTCCACTTAAAAGAATACCAAAGTCTTGAATAAAAGATCTTGGTTCTGAATCAAACTATTGGCCAATGAATGGATATACATGTTAGCTTATAATAAAATATTTAAGTTACATACTTATCATTTTCTGATTGCCTAATGATTCCTGATAAGAGGGTTTCTTGTCTGTTTACAGTGGAGAAAACTGAGGTGCAGGCTGGTTAACTCACTAACTTAGATCCCACCATCTAGTACAGTGGCAGAGCTAAGACAAAGTGGCAGAGCAAGAAACAGGATTTAACTCTATGGCTCTATTTAATTCTACAGTTCTCCACAGTTTATGCTTTGTCTTTTACTGCCTCACCAATGTGATAAATTTGACGGTTAGGAATCATATGCCAGGAAGGCCCATGGAAAATTATTGTGCCCATATGGACTTGAACGTTCCCCTTACTTCATTCCTGCACTCAGAAAAACCTTCCTTTTTCTCAGACAGGGATTAACCTACTTGATTTTCAAAAACTCTAGGGAAAGATATTTCATCACATCATATTATGATGATTATTATTATAAGAATTGTATTTTCCTTAGAGACTCTACCAATATACACTCCTGCTAAGATGTAGAGCTTTTAAGCAATAGGAAAGAACAGAAATGACTTTTAATGACATGACAACATCGCTGAAGATATAAGTCCCAGAACTTCTCTAACTTCATGCTGTCTCCCCTAGCTTCTTACTTGACACTTTCTGAATTACTCATAACTGAAAAAAGACATTGTGTTTTAGACTTGGTTATTAACATCACCTTAGAAATAATTTATTTAACTAGTTTCTATCTGTTGAATTAACAGAAATACCAGCTCTCCTGGAGAATTTCCAGAGAATGATTCATGATCATATTTTCTTGAGAATGAAAGTGGTATAATGCAGAACAAGAGAATAATTGCTATATATACAAAACCCCTCTTTTCTCAGGACTTGTTTATATCATGTCTAGGTCCCTTGTATTAGTTACTCTGGCTGTGTAACAAATCACCCCAACTTAGTGGCTTATAACAACAATATTTATTTACTGTCTTTCCTGGTTTCTGTGGGTCAAGAATTTGGCTGTGGCTTGGCTAAGCTATTCTGGCTCAGCGTCCCTCATGAAATTGCTGTCAGATGTTGGCTGGAGTGAGTCATTTGAAGTATCGATTGGGACTGGGAGATCCACTTCCAAGGTGGTTTCCTCACGTAACTGGCTGGTGGTGCTGATTGTGGGTGGGAGGCTTCAGTTCCTCTCTACCTGGGCCTTTCTAAAGGGCTGCTTGAGTGTCCTCATGGTGTTACAGCTGGCTTATATTCAAGAATCCAGTGTAGAAGCTGCAGTACATTGATCTAGCCTGAGAAGTTATGCATCATCATCTCTAGCATATTCTATTGGTCACCTAGGACCAAAAGGAGCAAGGATCAGGAGGGACTGTCTTAGAACCTGGCTACCACAAACCCCTGCTTTGTCCACCTGGGATTATGGCAGTGTTCACAATCTCTTACTGTAATGATAGCTGTCTGTCTTCTCTTTCAGAATTTAATTTCCTTTAGTGTCTATATCGTGTCACTTATTTTCTCTTTCTTGAATGCATAGGTTTTAAGAAGTCTTTTTAACTCCTTTTCGTCTCTTCACTCTGGGCCTGGATTTGATGACTGCATTAATTATGTGTTGCTGCAGAACAAACCACACTAAACCTTAATAGTTTAAAACCACAATTGCTTGTCTGCTTATAATCATGTGGGTCAGCAATTTGTGCTGGGCTAAGTTGAGTGGTACTGTGACCATCTGTCTTGCCTGGGGTCACTCATATAACCCAAGTCATCTGACAGTTCGGATGGAGATAGATGGTCTAAGATGACCTCACTTATATGTCTGGTGTTTGGCAGGTTGTCAACTCCTTGATTCTTCATTATGTGGCCTCTCTAGCAGGCGAGCTGGAGCTCATTCTCATAGTGGTCTTAGAGTTGCAATCGCATCTGGAAGAGGCAAGCCCCAGAGTGTAAACACATTTCAATTATCTGCTTGTATTATGCTAGCAAATATTCCATTGGCTAAGTGAAGTCACATGGGCAAACCTAGAGTCAAGAGATTGAGAAATTGATGTCACTTCCTGATGGGATCATTGGCAAAGTCACATTGCAAAAGAGAGAGATACAGGCTGGGAGGAATTACTATGGCCATCTGTGCAGTCTGCCCAAATAGCTTTCCTCTGAGCCTTTGGGTAACCTTTCTTTATTTGTATCACCCTCTAAGCTATAAGCTCCCTGTGGCAAGGGCCATGGCTGATTTATATTTTTCTATATATTTAGCACTTTTCCCACTGTTACATAAATATTTGTTGAATTGAATTGAATATAAAAACACTTTCAGGGAAAGAGATTTTGGAAAAGGCAAGTAGAAAATAAAATGGAAAGACTCAGGCTGTATTGATAATTTTTGACTGGTTTAGTTATTTAAACAAAGCCTCAGTCCAAGCAAACTAAACCATTTGATTTTTTAAAATTACATTATTAGTTGTTTGCTTGAACTCACTAGCTGTTTGGTCAAAAAGACTGGATAAATTGTGGGTGTGTAGACAAAATACAAGTAAAGTATGCCAATCAACATCACACGTTCTTATCACTGGTTCACACTGGATGCTCAGTAAAGCACAGCTGTGATGTCTCTTGTTCAATAATCATGGGACTGCTCCTCTTGCCAACCTTGCCTGTAGTTCACCAAAGTCAAGTTGCCCACGGTAAGACAATTTTTTTCTAAGATTATTGTTGATAGGTCCCAAAAGTGTATTAGGTGGTTAAATTCCTCATTGTTAAAAATGGATTAGTGAGTCAAGCAATAAGCATTAACTGATTAGTGTCAGTAACACCTTTACTTTCAGTATTCAGTCTATTTTTATTTATGTTTTAACATCTGTGGCAGTAGTTTTCAAATTAAGACTATGTAAATATTTAAAATATTTTGTTCTCAGAGGTAATCAAAAATATTTTTGATAAGGCTGCATAGACAATCCAACATTCCCAGCTTCTTTGTTTTTGAATAGAATTTTATTGACTAGAATTACAGTGTGTCAATTTGGATTATTTCATCCTGATCAAAGTTATGGAATATCTGATTAATGAGACAAAGAAAAGCATATTGAAGTGTATATATTGTAACTTGTTAAATAGATCAACTCTTTTGAAGCATGTGGCCCACGGAAAGAAATAGTAAGAGGAGTTTACTGGTGAAAGCCAAGAGACTGAAATCTGTATTAAGTGCCTTAACATCTGGGTGGTCAATATGGTTGTAAGTAGTAGGGCTTATGAGAATTATGCAATTAAGATAGTTATAATGGGGATGGATGTATTTATAATCTATTGTTGTGTCAAATATATTATCTCAAAATGTAGTGACTTAAAACAACAATAATCATTTATTATCTTACATGATTTTTGTGAGTCAGGTATTTAGACAAAGCATAATGGGATGACTTGTCTGTGCTCTATAGTGGCTGGAGCCTCGGCTGAAAGAATTAAGAGTTGGGGCTGGAATAATCTGAAGTCTTATTCACTCACATGGTTGATGCCAGAGGATCTCTTTGGGCTTGTTGGTCAGAACGAACACCCCTACACCCTACACAGCCTCTTCTTGTGGCCTGGGCTTTCTCACAAAATGGTGGTTGGATTCCAAGGACAAAGAGAAAGACAGAGAGAGAGAAAGAGTGTGTGTGTCTGTGTGTGTGTGTGTGTGTGTGTGAGAGAGAGAGAGAGAGAGAGAGAGAGAGAGAGAGAGAGAGAAAAGCTGTATTGTTATTTATGACCTAGCTTTGGAAGTCATGCATTATCACTTCTGCTGCATTCTAATCATGTAGGCATTCACAAAGGCCAGTTCAGTTCTGGGGATGAGGAAATAGAATCAATTTCTTGATGGAGAGTGACAAAGTGCTGGAAGTGCATGTGGAATCAGAAATATTACTGTGGCCAGTTTTGGAAAATATAATCTGCACCCATGGAGCAGGAGTAATCATGATCACATTGTGTTCTAGACTTGCTAGGGTTTCAAAAAATAATAATATGAAATTTTTGATTTGTGGTCTGAATAATGAATATGATTGGTAGTACTGAACATAGCCAAAGATGTTGACTCCAGGGGGATGGTATTAATTAAAATATCTTTCAGATAATTCAGAAAATATAAGCAAAATTTTTTTGTTGTATTCATGGCATGTTTTTATTGCAAGTGACAAAAATTGAACTCAAATTGGTTCAATCAAAAAGAGTGAATTTATTAACTGGTATAACTGAAAATTTGGGGGACAATGCTAGCTGAGAGTACAACTGGATAAAGGCCTCAAATGATGTTGGTTGCAGGAATCAGTATCTCTCCGTATCTTAGCTTTGCTTTTCAATTTTTATTGCTCAGGCAACCTTTTCTCAATCTTGGAAAAAGAAGCCAGCAGCAATTCTAGGTTTATATTTTACCAGCTTAGCAATTCCCATTAAAAAAGTGTCTGTTTTTCAATAATTCCAGCAATTGTTCGGAGTATTGAGACTGGTTGAACTCTGAAAAGGTGATTATGATTATACCAATCTTTGAGTGTTTATGACTTGATTAATTAAGCTTGAACCATGTAACATCCAGAGGGCTGGAGGTTGGGGTTGGCCTCATCCACTCTTATGAATCGAGAGACATGATGTGTATAATTGGTATATGCAGAGAATGCCTTTCACAGAAACTGTAGAAATAGAATACTGACACATTGATATGGGCACACTGGGTCCCGGATGACAGAGCACTTTCTTGCTGTGATAGATGGGATGGCTTTGGAGGTCACCCAGAAAAGACTGAAATCCCCAAGGATCAATGTTACGGGGAAGAAATTGAGAGCCGATGCTTGTTGATTGATTTAATAAGTTATATATCAATCTGACTTCAGTCTTAGGTATTTGTTTGACACTTAGTAGTTAAACATCTAATATGTGCCAAGAACGGAACTTTACATGTTTAACTAGGATTGTAATTTTAGTTTAAGTGAGAATTAGAATTGTCTGGGCAGGTCTGTCAGAGGTGAGGGATGAGTTAGTAAAGTCCAATTGTATGAGGACCTCAGAGCCTCTTGGGAGGTACGTTTGAGGGAAGGTGCTAGTCTTTGAAGTTGGAGGAGAGAGGCAAGTGCAGCATGGTGTCTCCCATTCAGATCAATTCCCTAGCCCAGTTAGCACTGATTTGTATATGAACCCCAGGGAAGACAGTGGGATTAGAAGTCAGTATTTAAGGAGCTATAAGACAAGTAGTACCACTGCATTGCAACCTCCTTCTGCAGAGAGAAACCCAAAGGAGAGAGAAACACTCTCTCACTTTGCTGCTGAATAGCTGGATGGCTTTAATATCTTGAGAACTACAGTGTCTGGGATATGGTGGGAAACAGTAGCTGCCAGGAAACTCTTAACAGGCTTAAGTTTAGGGTAGAGGGAGAGTATTTATTTTTGAGGTTGTGGATGATGTTCTTTGGGTTCCCTCGAGAACACGTGGGACCATTTATTTTTTAGAATGGGAAAGTGATGGTCAGTACCATAAAATGTAGATTTTTATAAATAAGGGGGGCATTTGAGTTACATATAGTTTGGTATAGTTCAGTAATTTCCAGTACTATTAGAATATTGTATTTGTCCCCGCATCTCCAAGACAATCCTAAGTCAAAAGAACAAAGCTGGAGGCATCACGCTACCTGACTTCAAACTATACTACAAGGCTACAGTAACCAAAACAGCATGGTACTGGTACCAAAACAGAGATATAGACCAATGGAACAGAACAGAGTCCTCAGAAATAATACCACACATCTACAGCCATCTGATCTTTGACAAACCTGAGAGAAACAAGAAATGGGGAAAGGATTCCCTATTTAATAAATGGTGCTGGGAAAACTGGCTAGCCATAAGTAGAAAGCTGAAACTGGATCCTTTCCTTACTCCTTATACGAAAATTAATTCAAGATGGATTAGAGACTTAAATGTTAGACCTAATACCATAAAAATCCTAGAGGAAAACCTAGGTAGTACCATTCAGGACATAGGCATGGGCAAAGACTTCATGTCTAAAACACCAAAAGCAACGGCAGCAAAAGCCAAAATTGACAAATGGGATCTCATCAAACTAAAGAGCTTCTGCACAGCAAAAGAAACTACCATCAGAGTGAGCAGGCAACCTACAGAATGGGAGAAAATTTTTGCAATCTACTCATCTGACAAAGGGCTAATATCCAGAACCTACAAAGAACTCAAACAAATTTACAAGAAAAAAACAAACAACCCCATCAAAAAGTGGGCAAAGGATATGAACAGACATTTCTCAAAAGAAGACATTCATACAGCCAACAGACACATGAAAAAATGCTCATCATCACTGGCCATCAGAGAAATGCAAATCAAAACCACAATGAGATACCATCTCACACCAGTTAGAATGGCGATCATTCAAAAGTCAGGAAACAACAGGTGCTGGAGAGGATGTGGAGAAATAGGAACACTTTTACACTGTTGGTGGGATTGTAAACTAGTTCAACCATTATGGAAAACAGTATGGCGATTCCTCAAGGATCTAGAACTAGATGTACCATATGACCCAGCCATCCCATTACTGGGTATATACCCAAAGGATTATAAATTATGCTGCTATAAGGACACATGCACACGTATGTTTATTGCAGCACTATTCACAATAGCAAAGACTTGGAATCAACCCAAATGTCCATCAGTGACAGATTGGATTAAGAAAATGTGGCACATATACACCATGGAATACTATGCAGCCATAAAAAAGGATGAGTTTGTGTCCTTTGTAGGGACATGGATGCAGCTGGAAACCATCATTCTTAGCAAACTATCACAAGAACAGAAAACCAAACACCGCATGTTCTCACTCGTAGGTGGGAACTGAACAATGAGATCACTTGGACTCGGGAAGGGGAACATCACACACCGGGGCCTATCATGGGGAGGGGGGAGGGGGGAGGGATTGCACTGGGAGTTATACCTGATGTAAATGACGAGTTGATGGGTGCAGCACACCAACATGGCACAAGTATACATATGTAGCAAACCTGCACGTTGTGCACATGTACCCTACAACTTGAAGTTTAATAATAATAAATAAATTTAAAAAAAAAAAAAAGAAAAAAAAAAAAGAATATTGTATTTGTCCTTTATTAATACAAGGGGCTGTGGAGTGGACTGGACTTAAGAAGACTTAACCTTAAAAAGTCTGAATTTTAGACTGATGCATTAAAAACTGTAATAACATCCAGGGACATGTTGGAAGTAGACACCGTTATTTCTCAAATGTACTGATTACATAATCTGCAATTTAAAAGAAGATGGCCATAATTATCTAATGGATTTTTGGGATGCTATGTCAGAGATGTCTGGCCTTGTAAAGGATCCCACACAGAAGATGATCAAATGCACTTCTCTCTAAACTGCTCTATTTTCAAATACATTAAGGAAACTAAGGGAGCTTAATTAGCATAGTGGTAGGCTAGAAGACATAAAATAATAAACTGTTGAGATTACAGAATAGTGGGCTGTAATAAAAGTATGCTTAAAGTGTAACATAGAGGAATAAATGGAAATAGGCAAGTTCACAGAGGAAGACATTTGAATTTGGCTTTGAAAGATGATTTGAAGTTGACTAGATATCAGAGATAATGAGGAAAGACCATCCAAGGTAGAGGAAACAGAAATGCAAACACATCTATAATCCCATGTTTGGAAAAATGTGTAATCTTTTATATCTTGCTTATGAGTTTAAATTTTATCTTGTTAGACATTAGGATTCACGAAATGATTTAAATTGAAGAATAACATAATTTGATCCTCATCTCAGAAAGATTACTTTGACATAATGTTGGAGGTCTGGAGATATAGAAGAGGAGGAAAGACTAGTTACACCTGTCTTTCATAAGCAAGGCTAGCAAGGTCAGACTCCAAGCAAGAAATGATGAAGACTTTGATTTGGTCAGTGGTGGGGAGCTAAGAGAAAGTGGTGCATTTTTGAGAAAGACTGATCAATTATGTATTTATAAATCAGATAAGACACTGTATACTTCTATTTACCTAATTTTTATTATATATACTTTAACATAGTTTTATACTTAGATGGTTGAATGTGTTATAGCAAAGGACTCAAATTGTCTTAGTAGGTGGTGGCTAAATATTCATCAAATAGCAATACTTTCTGTTTGGGATTTGCTCTGAGTTTATTTCAAATTTTATGAAAAGAGAATGAATGTGAAAAAGAAAATTAGTAGTCTACTGTGTTTTAATATAGCATAGTTTTTATTTGAATATGCTGAGAAGATATGGAGTAATTGACAGTGTGAAAATTTATTTATTTATTTATTTATTTATTTATTTATTATACTTTAAGTTCTAGGGTACATGTGCACAACATGCAGGTTTGTTTCATATATATACATGTGCCATGTTGGTGTGCTGCACCCATTAACTCATTTACATTAGGTATATCTCCTAATGCTATCCCTCCTCCCTTCCCCCACCCCCATGACAGGCCCCGGTGTGTGATGTTCCCCTTCCTGTGTCCAAGTGTTCTCTCATTGTTCAGTTCCCACCTATAAGTGAGAACATGCTGTGTTTGGTTTTCTGTCCTTGAGACAGTTTGCTCAGAATGATGGTTTCCAGCTTCATCCATATCCCTACAAAGGACATGAACTTATCCTTTATCATGGCTGCATAGTATTCCATGGTGTATATGTGCCACATTTTCTTAATCCAGTCTATCATTGATGGTCATTTGGGTTGGTTGCAAGTCTTTGCTATCACGAATAGTGCCACAATAAACATAGGTGTGTATGTCTTTATAGAAACGTGATTTATAATCCTTTGGGTATATACCCAGTAATGGGATGGCTGGGTCAAATGGTATTTCTAGTTCTAGATCATTGAGGAATTGCCACACTCTCTTCCACAATGGTTAAACTAGTTTACAGTCCCACCAACAGTGTAAAAGTGTTCCTATTTCTCCACATCCTCTCCAGCACCTGTTGTTTCCTAGACAGTCTAATTTTTTTTTTAAGAGAATGAATGAAAGTGTTCAAATAGGCTGCTCTTTGTCAGAATTTATGTAAGTATTGAGATTCTTAAGGTTGTTTTATTACACAACTAGGGAAAAATTTTCAGTGTCAAAATGTGATTTAAAATATAAATATTCACTAAACAAATTTTGGAATAAGTGACATATTATATGGGAAAGCCAAACTATGACAGTATTGTGACCTTCTTAGCTCTATTTCTATAATATTTCCACTCCCAGATCAATCAAGTTCTTCAATTGAATGTTTAATTCAAACAGGAGACAGTCCTGTTTCTGGTCAGAGAAAGTTAAGAAACCTTAGGAAGATAGCTTGGGAGGACCTATATTAAGTGTCTTTGGACAGGTATATTCTGATCTAATGTTCTTGATTTATGAATTAGACTCCTGATACCAAACTCTCAGTTGTATCTCAGTTTCAGTGACACATTTTAGTTTTTGTCCTATGTCTTAACCCTGCTTTGATAATTCATCTAGTATTGCTGCTACTTGAGATTATAACTCATACTTTATGTCTATCTAGAACTGAAGTCCTCAAACTCTGGGGCCATGCTATCTGGGCCTACTATGACTCTCAGACAATCCAACTACCTTTCTCCTTGCATCTGCAGCCTCCAGGTGTCACCCTACTCTGTACACCGTTTACTGGGAGATTCACATCCCTTCCATACTGGTAGCTGGATCTCATTGCTGGTCTCTTTTGACTTGTTCTGTCCATTTGCAGCCTGTTCTCTGATTTCAAACCCTAACAGACCACAGTCTCCTATATTTATGCTAAAATAATGGTTTTCAGTTTTCCCCAAAATCTGTGGAAATGGTTCAAGTGGTCTATGTTTATATTTAATAAAATTTTACTTAAATGTATTTTTAATTGTTATGAGCCCACCCCAAAGTGTCAACCCTATGGCAATAAAGCATGGATTCTGAAGTCAAGCTTCCAGGGTTTAAGTCTCAGCTCCAACATCACTCACTTGAGTGGTTTAGAGAAGTTGATTAACTTTTCAATGTTTTAGTTTCCTAATCTGTGAAGTTGTTGTAATTAAAGAATTTACTGTGGGGTAAAATAAGATTATTTATGTGAAGAACTCATCACAGTGCTTGAAACATTGTGTAGCAAATTTTGTTACTTCTCACCTAGTAAGCACTCTTACTTTTTCCTTGCAAAGAAAACACAATGTTGTTCCGGCTGCAATGTATTCAGCCACAGGAGTTAAGTTGGGATTTGACTAAGCTATGACTTAAGCTTGACTAAGATATGATGCCACTTCAGTTCTTCAGTGGGGAGTCTAGGGTTGAGTGTATGAACAATGAACATAAGGAAAAGTCTTCTTTTCAGGAGTTTTGGGGAAAAGTATTACTAATAAAATGTGAGGAGGAAGGACCTTCCTAATTTTGCTCTGCCCTTCTATCTTTCTGCTTCAAATTCTGTCATTGGAAAACTTGCCAAGTGGAGCTGCAGCATCCATCTTGCCGCGCTGAAGCACCAAGATGGAGAATGAACATCAATGTGTCAAAGATAGTGGAAGGGTGGGAAAAGCCTTTCTCTATGATATCATTGTTGAGCCAATGAGTCAATTAAAGACATCCAAATTGTGAATTTTTAGTTAAATTTACAAAAGTTGTTATGGCCTAAACCAGGCATTGGCAAACTATGGCCTGTGTGCCAAATCTGACTCTCTATCTTTTTTTTTTTTTTAAATAAAAATTTATTGCAATGCAGCCATGCCCATTCATTTACATGTTCTCTATGGCAGCTTTCATGCTACAATTGCAGAGTTGTTTAATGACAACACAAACTGCATAGCCCGCAATGCTTAAAAAATCTACAATTTGCCCTTTTACAGTAAGAGTTTGTGGACTCCTTGCTTAAATCAATGTTAATTGTATTTTCTTCTGCTTGAGATTGAAAGCATCATAATGGATACATGGAACAATTTAATAAATATTAATTATTATTATTCTAGTAAAAAACACACGTGCAATGGAGTAACTTTCTTTTTCCCAGTTCTAGATAAATCTTCTACCATCTCCTCTTACTTGAAGAGTATCCTGAGATGGTGAGAAAAATAGATTATAATAAACAAAAAATTCTGTTCCCACATTGCAGACATTCATCTGTGGGAATTGGGACTTTTATTTACACCATAAAATCAACCAAAAAAATTAGAAAGAAGTTGTATGTAAAGCTTGTTTAAGGCTGCACCTTTCATATGTACCTCTGATTTCAAAATGAATGTTCACCACAATGCTTTATTTTCTCCATTCATTATAAAAATGGTTATAATGCATAGCATTATAATGAGTATTTTATAAGTATTTTATATACATTAACTTGTATATACACTTTAGTCATCTATTTTACATTATAGGACACCAAGCAATATTTTATTTGAAAAAAATTAAAATGAATTGCATTCCTCAAAATACAGTTGAAAACCATGGATGTAGAAATATTTTAGCTGCCTGTTCAACTTTGAAATCTTTAACTTTGAAATGAGCCCCTCTTATGTGAAGGACCTCTTTAAGGAGAACTACAAATCACTGCTCAAGGAAATAAGAGAGGACACAAACAAATGGAAAAACATCCCATACTCATGGATAGGAAGAATCAATATCATGAAAATGGCCATACTGCCCAAAGTAATTTATAGATTCAATGCTATTCCCATCAAGTTACCACTGACTTTCTTCGCAGAATTAGAAAAAACTACTTTAAAGTTCATATGGAACCAAAAAAGAGCCCGCATAGCCAAGACAATCCTAAGCAAAAAGAACAAAGCTGGAGACATCATGCTACCTGAATTCCAACTAAATTACAAGGCCACAGTAACCAAAACAGCATGGTACTGGTACCAAAACAGATATATAGGCCAATGGAACAGAACAGAAGCCTCAGAAATAACACCACACATCTACAACCATCTGATCTTTGACAAACCTGACAAAAACAATCAATGGGGAAAGGATTCCCTATTTAATAAATGGTGTTGGGAAAACTTGCTAGACATATGCAGAAAACTGAAACTGGACCCCTTCCTTACGCCTTATACAAAAATTAACTCAAGGTGGATTAAAGACTTAAACGTAAGACCTAAAACCATAAAAACCCTAGAAGAAAACCTAGGCAATACCATTCAGGACATAGGCATGGGCAAAGACTTCATGACTAAAACATCAAAAGCAATGGCAACAAAACCCAAAATTGACAAATGGGATCTAGTTAAACTAAAGAGCTTCTGCACAGCAAAATAAACTATCATCAGAGGGAACAGGCAACTTATAGAATGGGAGAAAATGTTGCAATCTTTCCATCTGACAAAGGGCTAATATCCAGAATCTACAAGAACTTCAACAAATTTACAAGAAAAAAATCAAACAGCCCCATCAAAAAGTGGGCAAAGGGTATAAACAGACACTTCTCAAAAGAAGACATTTATGCGGCCAACAAATATTTGAAAAAAAGCTCATCATCACTGGTCATTAGAGAAATGCAAATCAAAACCACAATGAGATATTATGTCACGCCAGTTAGAATGGTGATCATTAAAAAGTCAGGAAACTACAGATGCTGGAGAGGATGTGGAGAAAAAGGAATGCTTTTACACTGTTGTGGGACGTGTAAATTAGTTCAACCATTGTGGAAGACAGTGTGGCAATTCCTCAAGGATCTAGAACTAGAAATGCCATTTGACCCAGCAATTCCATTGCTGGGTGTGTACCCAAAGGATCATAAATCATTCTACTATAAAGACACATGTACACGTATGTTTACTGCAGCATTATATATGATAGCAAAGACTTGGAACTCACGCAAATGCCCATCAATGATAGACTGGACAGAAAAATGTGGCACATATACACCATGGAATACTATGCAGCCATAAAAAAGGATGAGTTCGTGTCCTTTGCAGGGACATGGATGAAGCTGGAAACCATTATTCTCAGCAAACTAACACACAAACAGAAAACCAAATACCGCATGTTCTCACTCATAAGTGGGAGTTGAACAATGAGAACACTTGGGCACAGGGAGGGGAATATCACACACCAGGGCCTGTCATGGGGAGTGAGGCTAGGGGAGGGTTAGCATTAGGAGGAATACCTAATGTAGGTAACAGGCTGATGGGTGCAGCAAACCACCATGGCACATGTATACCTGTGTAACAAACCTGCACGTTCTGCACATGTATCCCAGAACTTAAAGTTTAAAAAAAAAAAAAAAGAAATTGAGACCCTCTTTCTTAAGATCTTTGTTTAGTGCTGGGGCCTTTTTTTCCCCCCCCCCCCATATCTTAAACCGATTGAAATGCTTCACAATTTACTCAAGAAAAAGGCACCTATCATTCTGGTTATCTACTTTTAAAATATCAAAAGGTATTTGTAGTAGAAGAGTGATAAGTAGTCAAGTTATCCCTGCCACGAACGCTGAGGGATCTTGGTGAAGTCCCTTCAACTCTCCAGTCCTTTGTTTCTTATGGCAATACCTTAGCAGGTGGTGTGAGGATCAGAAGATAGTGGTTTCTTAGTAAACACTTATTATCTCTTTTCGTAATGGATTTGACACTACACTTATGATATATAGCACATGTAGAGGTTTTGATGATTTTAACTGTTAGATTGAAAAAAGTAGAGTCAAATAGTTTTTTGTGTATTTGTTTTCAAAGCCTAAACTATTGAGTCTATCACAGGAAAAGAACATTATAATATGAATACATGATTGGTCAAAAGTAGCACATGTCACTACCCCAGGTATAATAGAAGACTCTTGATTGCATATGACAAAAACAAACAAACAAAAATACTAAACCTGGTTTTAGACAAAAAAATTCAATGGCAGATAAGTTAAAAAAACACCTAGGGTATAGATCTGTGAGGGCTCTGTGGCATGGTTAGATACAGGGGTCAGATAACACTTTTATCATCTTTCTCTCTTTTTCTCCTTTTTTCATTTCTTTGCTTGGATTTGTATTTATTGCTTGGCTTTTCTCTGTAGTAGCTTTATTCTTAGCTAGGTTTTCTTCCTATTATGACAGGTGGTAAGTCCAGGATAACATCCCACCTATCTAGCAATTTCTACAAAAGTCCCTGGTTATCATCCTCATCCTCCTACTGCTATGGACAAGGAGACCTGGTTCCCATGTCCATTCCTCAAAACCAGTTGACAGGCCTGCCCCAACCAAATTTCAAAGACTTAGAACAGAGTAAGGGCCAGCCTTCCAAAAGGAGAAGTTAGCTTCTGGCACAAGAAATTAGAATGCTGGGAAGATACCCATATCTGTCACTTCCTGAGTGCGCCGTCTTGGACAAATTACCGATCTTTCTTCAGCTTTAGCTTCATCACTTCCTATTGATAGGAAGAGTTACTCTAGAGGTTTAGGTTGATAATTAAATGGCCTAAGGTATTAGAGAGTGTCCTAGAGTTGCTGGCATATACCCAGCTGGTAGGTACCCTTATTATATCTTTCCCTGCTTTCAGTAGCATGGAAATAAGATTTCATGAGGAAGCCGAGTGTAAAATAGGAGCTGCTCTGAAATTCCTACCACAGTATCACTTTCCTTTTGATCTCATACATTTATAGATAGAAATCATGAAAATCTGTATAATATTTCCAATAGGTCTAGGCTACTTTAATGCAGCAAGCAAATATAACCTGGGGATAAGGTGAATAATTCAGCTCTTGTAGTCTGTTAGGAACAGTCAAATAACTCCATTTACCTTCCTGGTAGAAGATGTCTAAACCTACCTGTCATCAGGGATATAAATGCCTGAAGGTGCTCAATACCTGTTACCTCCCTCAGAATATTCGCCACCCCAAGCATAAAAGTCAAGAGGACTGTGGGACTATCAATCAATGTGTTGATTAGTGATCTGCTACTCTCCTGTTTTGTCCTGTTAGTGTGAGGACAAAAGTGGTAATATTGATACAACCTGAGGAACACACAGCAATTTCAATGTGTTGTTCGTGGGAATGAAGCCATAGCTATGTAGCCTAACAAGTGCTAAAAACAATTAGTTGTAACTGATCTTGACTATCAGAGAAATGCAGGGGAGACTGGTGGTGTGGTATCCTTTTAATTCCTGATTGATTTCTGCTGTAGGTTTTTTTTTGTAATTTTTCTAATAACAAACACTGGGTGACAATAGCTTTTCTTCAAGCATGTATTGTGATCTTTAGTTTCTTGGTCATGACATAATCCATTAGTGGCTGCATCGCAAGCCTGGATAAAAACACAGAGCAGGTCAAGTCCCATTACAATAAAAACTTTTGTTTAACAAAATGGTTCCCAAGTCCTTCTGTGACAGAATTAATTCAGGCAGGATGAAATAAAGCATTTTGGTATCATAAACTATTTGGATATTCTCTTTGAATTGCTCTTAAGTAATTATGAAATCATTCATTGCTTATTCAATAATTTAAAATATCTGCTGTGTCTACTGCTTGGCACTGGGGTTCATGGCAATGAACAAAACATCTCTTCTTTTAGAGACATAATATTCTGTAGGATGGCAAAGACAATTGGATTAGTTTACTGAGACTGCCACAACAAAATGCCACAGACTGGGTGGATGAAACAACAGAAATTTCTTTCTCACAGTTCAGAAAGCTAGATATTCAAAATCAAGGTGTTGACAGGTTTTGTTCTCCTGAGGCCTCTTTCCTTGACATGCAAATGGCCACCTTCTCACTGCGTCCTCACACGCCCTGCGTGCACGTTCCCTGCTCTCTCTCTGTATGTCCAAATTTCCTCTTATAAGGATATCAGTTAGAATGAATCAGTGCTCACGTTAGTGGCTTCATTTTAACTTAATCACCTCTTTAAAGGCCGCACCTCCAGTGACACATTCTGAGGTACTGAGAGTTAGGGCTTCAACATACACATCTCTGTGGGGGGCATAATTAATCTCATGATAATGTAAATTAAACCAGCGAGTATGTATCATTTAAGCGGGTACCCCAAAACTATAAATAAAAATAAGGCAGGGTAAATGATTGGGTAGAATGCTGGGGAAATTGTTTTAAACAGGATGGTCAAGGAAGTCCTGTCTATTGAAATAACATTTGAACAGAGAAATGAAGAGAAGGAAAGAAGAATGGGAATATTTGGGGGAAAAGTGCTTTAGGCAGAGGGCATGGTATTCAGTGTAGTAGAAAAGAGCCTAGAGGGTGATGTGGCTAGAGAGGAAGTGTCAGGACAGAGATGAGACCAGAGGGGTAACTCGCGAGCATCATGGCAAGTCGTGGAGGCCTGCTAGGAAGGGGTAACTATCTGCCAGAGACAGTAGATTCCTAAACCCACAATCAAGGCTCAGTGTCTTATATGCTATTAGGGCCGTGCAGGGTGTTGTGGATGGTACTGGCTACCTAATTTGTAGGGCCCAGTGCAAAATAAAAATGTGGGGCATCTTGTTCAGATGTCAAGATGGTGACATCAGGGTATTAAACCAAGTGTAGGGTCGTTCTCATCTCAGAGCTGTGTGCAACTGCACAGGCCACATGCCCTGGCTGTAGAAACATAAGAGAGAAAAAATCTGGATTTACACAAATGCTTCTTCAAAGGTAAAATGTGTGGTCAAAAGCTGTGTAGTCTTATGGAAAGTGTGTTTCTATGGTTTAAATTTAAAATCTCAGTTAAAACCCCAGCTTTTTTGCTTTCTACCAGTGAAACCAACTGGTTTCAAATTTCTCATTTGTAACAAGGGGATAGTGAACCCTGTCTTATAAGGTTTGGTTTTGGTCCAATTTTGCCAAATAGTGGTTAAAAAAAAGTTTGGGTAAACTATAGAATTCTCTCTTAATCCATTTTGTGTTGCTATAACCAAATACCTGATACTGGGTAATTTATGAAGAAAAGAGGGTTATTTATCTCACAATTCTGCTGGGGGAAAGTGCTGGCATCTGCTAGGCTTCTGGTGAGAGCCACATGCTGGGTCAAAGCATGATGGAGAAGGTCAAAGGGGACAGGAACATGTGTGAAGACCCAAGTGGAGTCCTGAATTTATAACATAACCACCTACTCTTGCAGGAACTAGTTCAGTTTTGCAAGAACTCACTCGCTACTGCTAGAATGGCACCGAGTTATTTATAAAAAACCTGTCCTCATCATCCAAAAAACTTCCATTAGGCCTTACTTTCCAACATCACCACCCTGAGGATAAAATTTTAACATGTGTTTTGGTAGAAACAAACAAATCATATCTAAACCTTAGCATATTCCATAAAATATCATCAAGTAATACATTTAATTTGTTTCTCCTTTACATTCTCTTTTGACATCGCTTCCATCCTGTAATTCCTGAACAAGGAAAATGTTTTGTGAACTAATGGTAATGATTTACACGGGACATGAAGATTATTCACCTTTTTGTAAATACAGGAAATCAGTCTCATTTATATGATACATTTCATTACGGGCAAGAAGCCCAGGTGTCAGATAGAGTGTTTGCTTTGTCCCATGACATAACCGAAAGTGTATATTGATGGTGTTTATTACTCTGCAGTAATTATTTGGTAAATGGGCCAATTCTAAGTGAGCCTCTGGTCTTGACCTCATCCCTTTTGCTTCTTTCCCCCTTAGACAGTCATTTTTCTGCCTTTCTTGCCCAGCTTTCTCCCCAAAAAGCAACTGTATTTGTGTGTCTCATCCTGAGAGGGCAGGCAACTGGCTGCTATCAAAGTCACTCTGTGGCCTGGCCAGTGGGGAGCCATGAAGAACCATCTGCTGCAGAAATTGAGTGTCACCTCTACAGTAGTCTTGTTTAGAGAAGGATCATGGAATTATTCTTAACTGAATATATTGTTTGCCAAAGAAAAGGACATAGTTTTAAGCAGTAAATAAGGAGAAAGCTGTAACCCATCTTGGTAAACTTGCATACTTAGCTGCATGGAAATAATTGTTCTGTAATCATGAGCAATGACAGCGGGAAGGCACACTGGAAACAGACCTCCTATTGAATGCAATCTCAAATATGCAAAAATAAATGACAAATATACCTAACTTGTGGATGAAAATTAACAAAAGTATTTGTAAAGTTTGTATTAATCACTTTAAGTCTCAGGGCCTCCCTTTGTAGTATCATCCCAGTCATATCTATTGCTCCTAAGGCTCCAGTTGCAGGGTGGGTTAAGGAGAAAGCATGGACTTTGGCACCAGACCGATTTACATTCAAATCCTCACTTTACTTACTACCTGGGTTTACATGAACTTGTCAAAACCTCTTGGGATTGTTTCCTCATCTCTTAAATGGGCATCATAATACTTTAAAGTGTTGTTGGAAAATTTGGAGACAATCTAATGATTATCACAGGAGGAACTTGAATATAGTAGATGATCAATAATCATTAGGTATTATAATTAGCCAATGTTAAGATGATTGCTTTTCATTATTCTTACCATACACCAGTACAAGAAACTTACTACAAGAAATACAGGCATCTGACTAAACATACAGTTTTAATGGTGGTTGACAACATGGCTCAATTTATTACTTGAATACAATGCAGTACACATTTTTAAAGTGCCAATTATGGGAAAATCATTGTTCTTGTAGTGAGAGATGCAAAAATGAACCCTGAATTCAAAAGTTGGTGGAATGATCAAGACATGCAGCTACTGAACTATTAACTGTTTTTCAATAGGACAACAGTTCATTTCTCTATAAAATCCTCTTTGAATTCTTTCTGTAGGACATGTTGATATATTAGTCATATTTCTTGATCATAGCTCCACTGAAAAACATTTCATAACTTGGTTAGGATTCAAAATTTTGTATATGATTTTCTTTTTGGAAGCTAGGTCTCTGGTTGAGAACTCATTTAAAAAATCTATCACATATTCTTATCTAAAACTGAGATATCTCTTTCTTGATGCTATTTCTAAATGAAAGCATGAAGATATTGAACCTAGCCTGGTGCTATAGGAAGAGAAGAACCACAGGAGGTATGAATAAAAATGAGAAAAAGACAAAGAGATAAGACTTTAAAATGTCAAGAAATGAGAAGGGAATAAAAGGAACAGCTTTAGAAAGAAAATGATGCAAAAACTGAAAAAATATATAAAGGAAAAATGAAAGGCAAAAGAAAAGTTAAATAAAGAGAAAAGCAGGTGAAAAGGGAATTTATGTCAGAATATGTGGGCACGTTGTAAGATCTTTGTCTTACTTTTGGTCTGAAAGAGGATTTTCTTGCTTTAAAAAGTATTTTTAATCCATGACATTTGTTTCTTACTTATATCTCTTAGAACATTTGAGAATCCTGGCCACTGATATATAAATCTATAGAATCAAACAAATTTTATGAAATTCTTGCTATTTTTAGAGATCTGCTGTTTGATCTCCATTGAATATAATATCAGCAGTAGATTTCATTAACGAACACTGCCATTCACAAAACATTTCCCTCTTCCTGTGGGGCAAAATTAAAATTTTATTTAGTTAAATGAGAACACCAGGAATCACTGCCGCTACATTTGATAAATGTGAGATTGTTCTAATGATAAAATACTTTCTAGGTCTCTTTATAAACAGCGGGCTCTCATCCTGGAAACTCTAAGCACTCACTGATATCCAAAATAATAAGCACAATCGCAGGATTGGAGACCATTTTTCTCAGCATGGAGATGTACCCTTATTTCTCATCTCATGTTTTAAAGTGACATTTGGAGGTTTTCATTTTGAGGCATAGATTTGGAGGTTTTCATTTTGAGGCATAAACAACAAGTGTAGCGCGTCGTTGTTTTGACCACAGTAGAGTTGTGGGTTTTTATTTGTTTGTTTGTTTATGCAATTTGTTCCATCTTTTATTTTCTAAACAAGATTCTAAAAAATTTTGTGGGAAGTTTTCAAGGGAATTATCTTACATCTTAGCATTGTGTGGCATTTACATTTGTATAAGCCTACTATGACTCTAAACAGAAATCTCCAGTGAGTCAAAGAATGGGGTTTATTTTACAATGCATTTATCAATAAAATAATTGCAAAATAAGTTTCCTTTCAGAGTTTTGAAAGGATAACAACATCCTATTTGTCATGAACATGTCTGGCTGGTTAAAAACAGAAAATTATTATGTGTCTTCAAGATACTTTTGTAAAAATATTTTTAATTTGTATTTATTAATAAAAACCCAAAGTTAGAATACAATAATGTTTTTTCCATGACCATTATTTTCTTCTAGAAAATGCATATGATTAAAACAAATTTTTCTTTCTTCTCCTTAGAATATCTGCTTTCCTTGATATTAATCTGATCACAAACAAAGCTATGAGACACTAAATCTACTTCTTAGCACCAAAGTTACAACACAGAAAATAATCAAGAGATCTTCAAATCAAGTTTTACTTCGACTATCGTAGGAAAAATATTAGAACCAAGTCTGCAAGTCTCTAGTAGTTATTTTAAGAGTCCTAAAGAATCATTTGATACTTCTGTTATTCATAAAGATTGGAAAGAAAATGATAGGGTAAAAAGTTCTAAGCCAACAGGAAGCTCTTAGAAGTCAAGTGTTGTTATTGTAGCATTATCGTCAGTCTGAGTCATTGTAGTAGTAATAGTTGAAATTGTTTATAATCAAAGAGAAGAATAGAAGGCCCACATTATAGAATATTTTGTTGGGGCTCCTTAGGACTTTTTATATGGAAGATATGTATTATATAAAATATACTAGTGAAATTGGTTTCTCACCCTTGGCACTATGTGTTTTTAAGACCTGTTAGCATATTTATTATTTTAAAAAAGTAATTGACTCCTAAGAAAGTAACAGATTTTGTTCAATAATTCTTTTGAGTATTAATATTCTGGTTAAACCAAAAATCTTCATAGTTCAGTCCCATTAACAAAGACTTCCCTTTAAAATGAAAATTATATGTCAACTCTAAAGAACTTCTCTAGATTCAAACTCCGAATGGATTGTGTGACAGAGAATAGAATATGGACTCCTTAATCTCTATTCTTTTCCTTGTCTATTCTAATTTACTTGGTTGTATCACGTTCTTAATTTCCCTCAAATGTTAGGGAAGACAGGAAAAATGGTACAAGTTAGGCAAGGAACAAGTGCAGACATCTCATATGGAGCCCATAGAATGGATGAAAAAATTAGAGCACAATTTTTATTTAAAATCAGTTCAGCTCCAAAAAGGAAAGGGTTAAGCTGAGAAGGGCTAGGTCTCGGCATGTGAGACATGTTTGTTTGGATTTGCTGGTCACGAAGCATTTCCCTTAGTTGGTCCAGATGCAGTTATTTATTTCTCACAGGTTATTCTGCTATGGACTTGGTCAGTGCCCTTGTAGAAATGCTAAGATTTTGGAGTGAGGCAAATGATATCCTCTCTACAAGGTCTTTATTGGTAGCAGTCTGTGGCTACCACAATGATTTCTTTTCTAACCTGCTTTCCTTATCTTTGGATTTTGGAATGCTGCTCTGTATACTTGGTTACCAAGCTGATGTGTGTCTCTAGCCTGGGTGCTTGCTTCTCCATTAATACTGCTTATCTGTTTTATTCCACAACCTTACCTTAAACTGTGATACAGTTGTGTCCTGATTCCTGATGTGGTTTTTTGATACTTTATTCTTTTCTCTACATATAACATGCCTAGCTCTTGCGTGCCTGGGTTCTACCTTAACTAATAACTTGCAAGTATTATTCCACTCTGATATTCTGTCTCAAGCTCTAGCTCTTACCATGTGTTACTTGGTCTCTGTTCCTTACCTTCTCTCTGAGCTCCATTTGCCTCCCAGAATTTCAGAACAAACACTTACGAATACGTATGGAAAGGACTTCTGGGTTCCATAGAATACTGATTTCCTCCTTATCAAGAAGCCCTGAACAAATATTTCTTTGCCTTGTAACTGGTTGAAGTCTGACTGTCAATACAATTATATTTATTATAAAAGATAAGTCCCAAAGGGTAAATGTTTGGGTTTGGTGCTAGAGTCTTCTATTTTGTTTCTTCTAATTAATAAAACTTTGCTTTAGACTTGGTGTGTGGGAACTGCGCTGAGTCTGAGGAAAAGCTGATAAATCTCTGAAAAAAAATTGTGTTATAATTTTGTATAGTAGCGATATTGCTACAGAAAAACAGGTGCCAACCAAAAAGCCTAGTTTTGAAGGAAAGCTTCATAGTTGAGTTATGAGACAGCTGGGGAGCAGCAAAATAGATATGGATCCATAAGCCCCGCAGGAAAAACAACTTTAATCAGGGCCTGACACAGTTGGTGATTGTAACGAAGTCTCTTGGTATGTGTAAGCCCTGGATCAAATGGCACCAATTGGCTATTGACAAGCGTTCCATTAGTGCAAAACTGGATGAAAAACTGGCTGTTGCCCTGCACAGACTTCAATAATGAGAAATGAGGTTCTTGTAAGGAAAGGGACTTGGTTTGTTTTCAAAAAACGTATGTGCACTGGCCCAGGTGATACCTCTGGTGGACTGAAATTCCTCTAAGCTCAACCTTCAGATACTATAGTGGCATTTAGTGCAATCTTCCCAAGTCTCTCCAAGTGACAGACCTCTTTGACTCCTTAAATTGATTCCATGGTTCTGAATACCAGTAGCTAATGCTGGCAGTTTGACCCAGGAGCAGGGAGCGTCGTCCTGCCCTGAGAGCCCCTCAAATGGATTTTACAAGGGAGTGGTGCGTACTATGCTTCTAGGTGCAGCGAAGCGTGTTTCTAGCACTTTTCACAGATCATAAATTAATTTGAAATGAACTTCTCTCCTCCCAGAAAACATAATATCAGAGAAGGACTGTCATCATGGTTTTTCAGTAGCATAGTGCCTGAGGCGGGAAAAATCATTTTCTCCTGCATTTGTTGACTGGACGTGTGATTGGTGCCAAATGCTAGGCTGCCACAAATGCGTGGCGTGTGTGTCCAATTCAAAATAATTTGCAGTTTGGAGTAGATTCTCCACACCGTCAGCCCTGAAACTGAAAGACTGGAAAGAGCTATGCATATTTTTTTCTAAAGATAGGTGTTATGTAAAGCCCCAAACTGATGTGTCAGGGACCCCAAATGTCCTGTCCTCACTGTTTCTGTATTGTAAATATAAGTGACTATTCTTGGTAGTTATCTGGGAAAGATAAGAAGTAGCTGATAGGACATGCAGTCTTATTTTATAATTATGTGTGGGCATTTGGTGAACAATTATAAAATAATACAATTTCTTCTCTAGTAGTAATGCTGCAAGGTAGAAGACATAAAACTAATTTTGTTCTTCAGAACTTAAAATTCAGTGTTTCTTTCACTTGTGTGTAGCACCTGCTATTTTATATACAATAAAATTTTACAGAATTGATTATATTAAACTTGGTTGATATCATTAGTTTAGTTTCATATTTTCTTTTCCTTAGTATATGGTAGGACCCATAGAAAACATATTTGATTAACTGTACTATGATTGAAAGTGACTGTGAGTTAAAGAGAATAGGAAATATTGAGGTGGAAGAGAAGGGAGAAAGGAAAACAAAAGGGAGAAGATGTTTGTTAGTAGGCAAGTATCCAGGTAATTCAATATCAACTACATTTTTAGTGGCCTTTTCTCCTGCCCAGATTTTCTCTTGATCTGTAGAACTTAACATTTAATAGTCCATGGACTACTCTTGTAGTATGTTCCACACGAGCCTCAAATTCAATGTCCAGACTGAACTATTCATTTTCCTCCAAACGTGTCATCCTTACTTAGTTCCTGTCTTGAGGAATGGCACTACCATTCTCCCCGGGAGTCATCTCAGATGACTTTACCCACCTTATTTCTCACTTAATAGTGATAAGCAGTTGTCGAGTTCATCTCCAAAATTCCCTGCACGTTTATAGCCAAGTTTCCTGCCTTAGCAGTTCTCATTGGATTACTAGGTGAATGGACTCAATGACTCCACCACCCCACTACTTTAATTTAGCCTTTACCCTGCAGCCATAGCTTTTTAAATGCAAATTTGATTTCATCACTTCGCTGATTAAAATTCTTTAACAGTCCTTTTTTCCCACAGGATAAATTTAGCACCCAAAATTCTTTATGATCTAGCTGTGCATGCTTCTCTAATCTGATTTCCTAACACTACAATCTGGGGTGTATTTATTATATGAAAAGCAGTTTTCAATAAATACAGTGCTGTTTCATATGTCCATGTCATTGCATATTTGATTTTCATTGTTGGGAACACCTTTTTGTGTTTTATGTTTGGTACTTGGTTGGGAATTGCACAGTTATCCACAGTGAACTAACATTTCTTCATCTGCGAAGCCCCTCCTGGACTTACTAGTTTAAGTTATGCTTTTACTCTAACCCTCCTAGTATCATGTGCGTAATCCTAACATTGTGTCCATCCATGTTAGTTTAATTGCTGGTTTTTCTGTGTCCCTCATTTATTCTAAGCTCTTTCTGGCCCAGAACAGTGCTTTTAACATTTTTGAGGCTCTGGTGCGTATAGTTTCTGGTAATATGATGAATACTCAATGTACATTTATTGAATTAATATACAAATGCCGTGATAAAAGCACAACTTCATTGGGATGATGGATGAAGAACTCCCGGTTTGGAGAGAACATGTCTATTGTTTGGGGGCATTTGGCAATGCATAGACTTAAGAGCTGAAAGAAGATTTGATCTTCATTCACATTTGATTTGCACTTCTGGGCATATTCATCTTGAAGAAGCCCATAGCAATTGGAGACTACTGGAAGGGAATAAAGAAAAAGTAACACTCACATGAAAAACTAAAGAGAGGTTTTATTTTGTTCTTTCAGTCTTTGATGTGTTGATACACTTAAATTTCCCTCTCTCTTTTCCTTTCTGTCTTCTTCCCTCTCCCCCACCCTCTATAGCTTCTTCCAAAAGAAGTATAAAATAGTTGTATTAGAACATATAGGTTTATTTTTAAATTATTTATATATAAATATATGAATAAATACATATTTAGTCTTAAGATGACTCTTAATATATATGTATATGTATATATGTAAAAAATTTTTAAAAATTTAGAATATATTGCATTTCTTTTTAATTACAGTATAATTCTATGCTGATGTTGATAAGGATTAGAAAAGGAGTCTGGGACTGGAGAAGGAGAAAGGATGTCACGTAATGGCAAAGCCAGATTATGTATTTTGAGAGCCAGTCTTAGAGGAAGTGTATGAAGCAGAGGTAAAGTGCATGGGGGAGGCAGAATGCATAAATGCAAGGGCAGAAAGAGCCAGGGCTGAGTGGTACACAGGGTTCCTATGTGTTCAGCCTGGAGATACCATGGACAGAGCTAAAACTGGCTTCCTTTGTGGATTAGGGAACACCGTGAAAAAACTACCATTGGGTACACATGGGGAATGTCTTTTTAGCCATAACGAACTAATTATTAACACAAGAATTCCCAAAAGCTTTTTCTATCTCACCTATGCTCTGCTGATACTCTAGAGCTCTGGTAGCACTGAGAATGGGCAGTCAACATGCTAGATATCCCTTCTCTTGTAAACTCAGTTTCTTGGGTGCTCTCTTAAATTGGAGAGAATGCATCTAGGGAAGAAAATGTATCCAATGCCTTCTGTGATGCTGGGTTCATGAAGAGCCAACTGACACTGCTAGGGATTTGAAAGCATGTATGGCCTGGGTAAAGGGCTGAGTAGGATATCATTTGTAGGGTGCTTCTTACTTTGGTGTGTAAAAGGAAGTTGTTATATTAAGATTGCTTTCAAGATGTGGCTAAAAAGCAATGTATGTGCTTTAGGCAGGAAAAACAACCAATTCCTATTTCTAACCACTAGCCCAGGCACTTTAATTTACTCCTCCTAACTGCGCTCTGGTATTAGTTTATCATCCTGATTTTACAATAGGAGAAGCTGGACTTCGCAGATAGTCAGTGGCAGAGCTGGGTTCAACCCTGGGTCTGGCTGACTTGAATCCTATTCACATTCTTTTCTCCACTCTGCCTATTTGCCGTCACATCTTGGCTGGCAGCAGGAGAGTCAAACCTGACAGCGACCGTGAAAAGCCTGGAGTTTTCAGCCTGCTAGGCAAGCGACAGTGCCATAGAGGTAAGTCCCTGTGAGCTCTGTCATTTATTTCTGTCTACTTTAAATCTCTTATCTGTAAGGCGAAAAGCATTTACAAAGCTTTCAGGAAAATGCTTTGTGATTACCAGCACTAACCGAGCAATAGCTTGCCTGTTTTTCACAGATAGCTGCAAAATATGTCTTTTAGGGAGAATTATCTGCTTTCTTCCACTTAGATTCATATACAAACACACCGATGAAGAAATATGTTTTGGATTCCCATAGTCCTAGGTGTGAGCAGATAGTTGCTTTCTTTTTTTCTTTCTTTCTTTCTTTTTTTTTTTTTTTTTTTTTTTTTGAGATGGAGTCTCGCTTTGTCACCCAGGCTGGAGTGCAGTGGCATGATCTCGGCTCACTGCAACCTTGGTCTCTTGGGTTCAAGCAGTTCTTCTACCTCAGCCTCCTGAGTAACTGGGATTACAGGTGCTTGCCACCACGCCCAGCTAATTCGTGTATTTTTAGTAGAGACAGGGTTTCACCACATTGGCCAGGCTGGTCTAGAACTCCTGACCTCGTGATCAGCCCGCCTTGGCCTCCTAAAGTGCTGGATTTACAGTCATGAGCCACTGCGCCTGGCAAGCAGATAGTTTCTATTCCACGTTACACTGAGTCAGGTGAAAAAAGCAAGTAAACACTGAAAAACAAAGTAAATATTCAGTTGTAAATAAACAAAATCCCCAAACCTACCCCTGGTGGTAAATTTCTGCCTTATGGTAACTGTTGTTAAGCCTAGGAATCCCAAGATGTAATTCCATTGGTGTGAAATATCAGGTGGTCCCTACCAGTGAGACAAATATTTTTTAAGACCTTGAGAAAAGAAGAAGGAAAGAGCTAATAGCTCCTTCTAACTAAAACAAAACAAAACAAAACAAAAAACCTGGCACTCCACATTGTGTACATATTTCAAAACAACATGCCTTACATGATAAATGATATAGGTTTTATCAATTGAAATAAATAACAAAAACAAAAACAAAAACGACTAAAAGCATACCTAGCCCCTCCTTTTAGGGTCTACTTGGATGATATTTTTATCTTTGAAGAGAGAAAGAAGATGTTCGAATTGGCACCTCCTTTGGCCTGATGAGAGCTTAATCTTTAGTGTCCTTTGCACTTTCTCCATGCAGACTTCAGCTATGGGAGTAATTCTTAACAAATTGTACAGTTGACCTTCTATAAGCCAGCTCTTCCTGTATGATTAAAACATTTAGTGTTGCATGAGAATGTGATGATTCACGAAGCTCTAGACACCTTAGACTCCTTGCTCTAATATAAGTTGTTGAAAGATAGACCCAAGATCCTTGCTGCATTATCCGGGTGGACTGTGGGAGCCTTCAGACGTGGAGCCAGGCCTTGCTGCAGCTGCTGTGCTTCTACTCCTCCCGCCTAGGCTTCCAGAGTCAGGGAATTCCCAAGAGAGGAAATTCTGAGTCCTCAACAAAGAGCCAGTTTTTGTATAGTCCTACTGAAAAACTGAATATAACCTTTAAAGGGTAGAGAATCTCTTATTCTGAGATTAAAGAAAAATGATACTCAAAGCCAACTGATTCTAGTTGAAATAGCTCTTCCTTACGAGGTGCATAGTGCTGGCTGGAAAAAGGCTTCAATAAGCCAGGCATGGTAGGGTGACTGCTCCACTTTGCTTTGCTGTTGAAACATTAAGCATAATCTGATGTGTCAATAGAGTCACCTCAGGTACTCAGAATCATTTTAATTCCTCTTACCGTCAAAACATAGTGTCAATACTGACACGAATTGGCATTAAAAATATACGCAAAATCACCTGGAGAACAGCACTTTTTACTGATAGGAGGTCTCTTTAAAAGCAGTGTCTGTCAAAGATTCGATTTGAACTCTTTTTTGGCTTTGAATTTTACAGAGCAGCCAAAAAAAAAAAAAACAAAAAACAAAAACAAACCCTGACCTGCTTTGCATCATTCAAACCTATCTGTGGAGGAAAGAAGCTTTTCCTTTTTATCTGACCCCATGGGAGATGCTGTCCATTCCCAGTGTTGCCCTGAGACGGATGTGCAAGATGACACATAAGTGGATGACATCACTCATGACTCATGATTAAATACTTCCCTGGGACTCACAAGATGTGCTCGGAAGAAAATGGGAAGAAGGAGTGGGTGATGCTGAGAACATTCTTATACATTCCACCTGGGTGCATATTTTAACTACTCTAGGTAGATTTCAGGAGAGAATATGAGTGTACAAAATGAAATAATATAGATATAAAAGCCTTAAATTTTAGTTTTGAGGGAATACAAACAAAAATGTGCATATATTTGCCATATTATATTTTGTATGCTTTCTAATATATCACACAAAATATGTAAATGTATGTGCCATGTAATTTGTAAAAGATATGCAATTTATATGTTCACTGTATATCATGTGTATGCAGTGTTCTAGATCTCCATGAAAATCAAAAAACTAGGAAAAAATATTTTATTTTTGATAAGTGACATATTTCTTGCTAAGTGGCATATTCAGTTTACCTAAGTAATATAACTACACATTCATTATGTGACTTTTTATAAATATATTATAATGTTATACTTGATTTTTATACAAATATATTGTAATGTTACGTTTGAAGAGGCACAGTGTTCTTTCAGTGTTATTTAGGAAATTATTTATTCATTAAGGTGGGAAACCCATCAAATGTATGCTTATTGACATTTTGGCACACACAGTTGTTTGTTTTATTTTCTTACTTTGCAAAAATCTTTAGGGAATAAATGACCTGTTGAACTGAAAAGTGAACATCATTGCATTTCAATCTTTGAAAGCAATAGATTCTGTCGACAGGAATGACCAGATTTTCTTTTTTGTTTGAAATTGTAGAGCTGGTTATTCTTTTTCTAGTTTGCTAATGTTAGCAGGTGTTTCATGTGTATTTGTGTGTGTGTGGGTGGGTGTGTGGCAGCAAATCACTCAGTTGACCTTTTTCATAATCAACTACAATAAATGGAGTGTGTGTGTATGTGTGTGTGCCTGCACTTTTGGTGTGATGGACAGTTTGCTTAAATATATGGGAAAAGTTAATCCCTCTGCCCCTGACCTTTGGCACAGGAACCTTGTGCTTCCAGTAGAAAGTGTGGTAAATGCCAAGTCCTTTGGGCAGAGAATGTTTGCATTAATGTTTTCTATGCTGGAGCCTGAGCCATAGATTTTCTGTCAACCATTCTTTGCACTGCTGATATGGAATAGGTTGAGCTGTATATAGAATATAGTGCCTGCTGCCATCTGTTTTGACACCCTGAATATCTTAACCCTAGCCAGTGTATTAAAGGAGAAAGTTTCCCAGTCCCTATCATGCATGTGATTGCCATGTAGTACTGAAGGTGAAAAGAGCTGTGCAGTTTAATGTGATTGTCAAAAGGTCAGTTGTCATGTTAATTATCAAGAGCTGAGTGATTATGACACAAAGAGGGAGGAGGATGGATATGGTACATACCACCTTGTAAATAGAGTTAACTCTTGATGTTCTTGGAAGCGCAAGGCTGCAACCCTCCAGCATCACATAGGCCTGAATGCAGTTCTGCATATGCTGATCTCTGTCTATAATGCCTCATCACCATGAAGGTTTTGGATATCAGGGAGTACGTGTTCCAAACAGGGTGAGGCAGCTTTGGCAGAAAGGCCTTGCATTAGGAGATGAAATGTTGCCAGTCTGGCATCTGAATTTAGCAGCTGAGAAGCCATTCTTGACTCCTCTACCTCCACATAGCCTCTATTGATTCAAAATGTAAACATCCCGCAGATCAATTGTTTCTGCCCCATCTGCTTTTTCATGGCCTTAGGTCCTCTCACTTCTTGCCTAGATTAATTGCCAGATTACTGGAAGCTGCCTGTCCAATCCCTTCTTCTGTGTAATTTTGAAAATAATGTAAATCTACCACGCCTTTTTGACCTGCGTGTTATTTTCACACACGCCTTGTCTTGCCCCTCCTGTCATTCTACATAGCTCTCTCTCTCCATTTCCTATGTTTGTGCCTCCTTTAAATCCCACAGATAAGTATCATCTCCTCCCTGGAAGCCTTCACGAGTCTGATTTAAAAGTCCTCCTTTGGGCTGTCATGGTACCATGTGCTTTCTTTGGTTATAGTTCTTTTCCTGATTTATTACAGTTGTCTCTTGACAACTCCTGCCTTCCAGAACATAAGCTCCTTGAGGTAAGGAATTATTACATTTTGTTTTGTATACCAGAGCTGGGAAAAGAATAGTTACAAAATAAGAGTTTCTTGTATTAATACAATAACATGAATTTTAGAGTAGAATAGTACATGACAGACAGTAGTCCTGGTAGATGGTCAGTAAAAAAGACTGTTCATTTAGGAGATGGTTGGTGACATACGTTCATTCTCATAATTCTCCCTGAACCTCTCTCATCCCTCACCTACACCAATCCTGACATGATCACTTGAAATTGACCTGGGTTAAATCATATAAATCCTTATATTCCACCTTCTTGAATCAATTATAATCTTTAGTGTTGGGAGAGGAAGGCCCTTCTTCCTTCTTTCCCTAATTTCCATGACGGAAATTTCTTCTAATTATTCCTGGGCTTCTTTTCTTTTCTTTTTTTGCCTCATCTATTACAATTCCCCTTGAAGTGAGGAAGATGACTGGATAGTCTGGGAGTGGATTTAAGGATGCATCGCGTATCTCTTTACCCTCCTTTTTCTCTCGGAGCATAGCTACACACAGGAACATGCATTCTGCTCTGCTACCGCATGTCTTAAATTTTACAGAACAGACCCTCACACAGGGAAGTCTGGTGCTGTGTATGACTGGATGAGGAGGACACTCTACTTCTGATGCTCAATAACAGGGATTCAAATTGCCAAATATACAAACCACTTCTCCAGGATTTGACTTATCAGTATAAAAGGTGATATGTTGCTATTCCAACTGTCTTACTCTTTTGTTGTATTTTATATTTGTTTCAGAATGCAGGTGGAGAAGAGGGATATGTTTATTGGGTGAACTTAGTTCAACACGTAGAATTTGAGAGTGAGGAGAAATCTTAGCTGTACTCCAAATATATTAATCTTTGAAAATTTCACTTCCGCTTACTAAAGAACAGTAGATCACTTTATGTTACTTAGAGTCAGTCATCACTGGAAGAATTAATTAGGCTTATGTTTGAACAATTATCATAGTGAGATGAAGGCAGTGACAGGATGTTAAGTGTAAGATGGAAGCCAGGAGGCCACAGCCTCTCTACATCCAGGTGAGCAGCAAGATTAGTACTAGCAGTGAGGGCTTGAAAGCAGAAGCAAGGAATGAAGATGTCTGTGTGTGTGGGAAGGATACAATGAGAATAAGTATGGAAATAAAATAGGTTGTAGATATCAGTAATCCAAGCAAGAAAATATAGCTCAGAAATCCAGGGAAGAAATTTGGACAAAAGGCCTACAGAGGCATAGAACTTTAAGATTGTAAGATATCCTGTATGTCATCAAGTCTAAACACACATTCATTATTTGTATCGTGTCTTAAATATTATCACTCTACAATATCAGCTCTGTGTAGTATCTACCTTTTCCTCAGAGCCCCAGCCCTCGCTATATATTATCTTACTTTAGTCATTCTGTCTTTGGACGTCTCTAACTGTTCTCCTTTATTTTGAGTGAAATCAATTTCTTTTGATTAATCTCTGTGATATTTATCACTAACTGTGATATAGCTGAGCCATGGAATCTCACGGCTGAGAGGGACATAAAATACTTTCTTCTGCCATAGTACCTAGAAGGATGAATATTATCCTAAGCACAGATGGTATAATTTCATTGTAAATATTAGGAGTGGCCTTAAAAGGAAATTGGCTCTGGTATTCGTCTCTGTTGGAAAATACAGCTCCATATTCACTTGGTTAAAATCCTTGTCTTTGGCAGACATTCACCAATTTTCTTGGTTAATATTAAATAAGAAGTCAAGTCCTTCAGTCATCAGGGGATGAGTTTTGCAGTTAACTTATCCTCGCAGGTGCCGTGGTTGTGCATTCTGTTTAGAGCCAGCTGTTTTGTTGGAGCATAACTGAGGCATTTTTTATGGCCACAGTAGGTGGCTGGTAACCCTTATAAGAAAGTATTTTCAGACTCCTCCTCAACTGCACAACTCCACTCTCCTCCAAAAGAAAGTCCATGCATCTCCTGGTCTGTGGTGGGTATTCCTGAGACTGTATCAAGCACTTATTCAAATGCTTGGCTTCAACAGTCCAAAGATGAGAATAATTTTCACAAAATATCTTAAACATATGCTCTCTTTCTGCTCTGAGAAGTGGATGGCCTTTTGTTCTAGAGGAAATACTGATTAAATGACTAAACTTTTTAAACAGATAAGATATCAACCACACTACCTTCTTACTTTCCAGAACATGTGCATTTTTTTTTATCATCTCCAATATCTTTAAATGCATTTGCTGTGTCTACTCAAACAAATGTCAGTGACATGCAAAATTCCAGCAACTTGTAGCCTTCACTCTCTGATGTTCATTTCTATTTTCTTATATAATTTTTGACAAACTTCTTCTGCTTACTCTCCTCCTTTCTATATTCTGATCTTTCAGAATGCAGAATTCATATCTTTCTTGCCTCAGATCTCATTTTTCTCATATCCCCTTTTGAACAAGTTTCTGCTTTAGCTGTTTGCCTCTGAGATCATTCTGCTGTTTGACTTTTGATTCTCTGTATTTGAATCACTTATAAGGGACATGCCCACTTACTGCCCTTGCCAGAGAAAGGAGTTTGACAGATAGAACCTAAATCTGTTGCAGAATCTGTTACAGAATGCCATCACTACTGGCTTGAGAATACTTCATTTCTTACCACATGCCTTCTTGAAAGGCGTGATATATAGGAATGTTGTATAAAGATTATACTATTGTCTACTATACTACTGTATATGATTTGCTTTTATTTTCCTTATATTATTATAACACTGGGTATCTATATACTTGGAGTATACACTTGTCTATATAGTTATCTTGAATGAGTTACGCTTTAAAATTATGCCGTCAGTTTTTCCCGAGGCTCACTACAAGAGACAGCCTATATTGGACTTGTTTTGTAAACAGATTGTTGAGGATATTATCCACCATATCACATACTACGTTATATATAAAGCTTCAGAAACATGCCTTTTAGTATTTAACAGGGGAAAATGCTATCTCTTTCCACATATGCTTTCTCCTTTTAATAATGATAAATTTACATTGCCAACAATGTAACTCATTACATTCCCATTTATTTTGCTCTGGTTGCCAGGAAGCTCAGAACAAAATGTAATGGTTATATGTAGCATTTGACATTCTAGTTAGTACAAATGCATTTTCCCTTTATCTGGGTTTTATATTTATATCTTATATTAGTTTTTTGTTGTTGTTGTTGTTGTTTGTATGCCCATCGTCTTAGTCTGTTTTGTGTTGCTGTAACAGAATACTTGAGACTGGGTAATTTATAAAGAAAAGAAGTTTATTTAGCTCATGGTTATGCAGGATAAAAAGTTTAAGGGCATGGCCCTGGCTTCTGGTGAGTTCTTCTGTGCTGTGTCATAACAAGGTGGAGAAGGTCAAAGGGGAAGTGAAAATATAGAAAGAGAGAGAACCCGAGGAGCATCCTGGCTTTATAACAACCCACTCACAAGGGAACAAATCCATTCCCTAAAGAGCTAATCCAGTCTTGCTACAGCAAGAACTCACTTATTGTCAGGGGAACAGCACCAAGCCATTCGTAAGAGATGTACCCCCATGGCCCAAACACCTCCCAGCAGGCCCCACCTCCTAATACCACCCTTCTGATGATCAAATTCCAAAATGAGTTTTGGTAGAGACAAAAAAAAAAAAAAAAAAAAAAAAATCCAAACCATAGTACCAATAGTGTCAAATTTACTTTTGAGGGTCAAGATACTATATAGACTTATAATACCTTCCCTGAACAATCCTCTTTTTTTGCTTGGGAAAGATGTGTTACATTCCTTAGGGACCTACTCTTAGAGTCTCTAGAGCATCCTTGAAATATTTCATAGTGTAAGTCCCATTCTAACTCTTTGAATACTTACAATGTACATGGCATGCCACTAGATGCTATAAGTCATGCACAAACAAAAACAAACAAAAACATAGCCCCTTTCCTCAGTTCTGCTGCTTTATTGCTGGGGCACAATCTTCTACAAAGTAGTAGGTATTTAAGGACAATTGAGAAGTTGAAACAAACTACAGGAGCCTAGGAAATGTACCAATTGAGTAATGAGGGAAGGCTTTGTGGAGAGGATTTCTCTTGATCTGGGATTCAAACTGTGTATAGATTTGAGTACATGAAGCACACAAATGAGGGCAATGGTGTGCTGGTAAACTGGTTTCCCCTTACTTCTGCAAAGCCCTGATTTGCACTGTTTGCCAGTTTCCATGGTGTAAATACTTCTGCTGTGGCCAATTTGAAGCTATCAGTAATTTAACAATGTGCATGCAAAGTTCCTGAATATTTAAAAATTAGCTCTCATGAGCCTGTTTGAGCTGGGTTTAGCATACCACTGGATGAAGTCTTTATAAGAATGTGATGCTATGAGCAAGAGTTCAGATTTATGAGGTCCCTCTAGGGAACAGAAAACAGTCCTGACTGTCTGCATCTGGAGGTTCATATTGGGAAATGATGGCAAGATGTAAGAGTTAATTTGGGATAGAATTTGGAGGTTTTTGCTGTGCATTTGGGGTTTATTCTTTAGGACGTGGGAAGGTCTTAAGTACTTTTTAATAGAGGAATGACAGGATAGAATTAATGTTTTAGGAAGATTGGCCTTTTATTAGTTATATGCTGGGTGGTTTTAAGGGAGTAGAGGGGAGCGGAGATGAGACTGAGGAGCTTCTTGAAATGCAGTATGTATGAAGTAATAAGGGACCAGAGTTAGGACAGAAGTGGCCAGCATGGGAAGGGAAGACAGGAGGAAGGGAGGACAGTGGGGACAGTGCATCTCTGCTAGTATGGCATCAGCTGACTTGGCTTACAAGCTCTGACTGGAATCAACTGAGGGTTAACTTACATGTTTGGGGATTGATATTGGATGTTACTAGAACCTTCAGTGAGGCTGTGGAGAGAACACTCATACATATTCTTTACATGTGGCTGCTTGGTTTTATTACCACATGCTGGCTGGATTCTAAAAGTGAGAGTCCAAGGGAGATAGACAGATGAAAACCACATTGCCTTGTACAACCTGGCCTTGAGAATCATGTGATGTCTTTTTTACTATATTCTATTTGTTGAACCAGTCACAAAAGCACAGCTAGTTTTAAGGGAAGGGGAAATAAGACCTCCACCTCTTGAAGGGAGATAACAAGGCTATAAAAGACCACGTAAGAGTGACACACAGGAGTTTTTAAATAACAGCTTGCTAATATTATCATTACATGAGTTTAAGTGTCTGCAGGTAAACTGATTCCCTCTGAAATATAGTGAATATTTTTAGTAAATGCCTGTTATGTATTCAGTAACAACCTTGCAATGGTGGTTGTGTAGCTCTTATTAAGTGAATGATATGACTACTATTTGGTTATATTACACAAGATGACAGATAATTTCCTTCTCTAAGAAGGGGGAACAAGATCTTACATGTATGATGAGGTTGCTTTTATATTAATTAACTTGGACAAAGTAACATAATAATTGCAAACTCTTATTGACGGCTTCTCATGTACTAAACTCAGTAAATCATTTTTATCCATGATCTTGTATAATCCTCACAAATAAACCTGAGGTAAGTATTATTCACCCCATTTATGAAGGATAAAATTGAAGTTCAGAGAAGTGATGTAATTTGCCTGAGGTCACATTGTTAAGTAATGAAACCTGAATTCAGTTCTAGAACTTTGCTCTTCCTCCTCTTCATGAGATGTATTGTATTACCTCTTCATAAGCTAGAATGTATCACCTCTTCATGAGGTGATATGGTTTGGCTGTGTCCCCACCCAAATCTCAACTTGAATTGTATCTCCCAGAATTCCGACGTGTTGTAGGAGGGACCCAGTGGGAGGTAAATGAATCATGGGGGCTGGTCTTTCCCATGATATTCTCATGACAGAGAGTGAATCTCATGAGATCTGATGGATTTATCAAGGTTTCCACTTTTGCTCCTTCCTCATTCTCTCTTGCAGCTGCCATGCAAGAAGTACCTTTCACCCTCTGCCATGATTGTGAGACCTCCCCAGGCATGTGGAACTCTAAGTCAAATTAAACCTCCTTTTCTTCTCAGTCTCAGGTATGTCTTTAGCAACAGTGTGAAAATGAACTAATACAGTAAATTTGTACCAGTAGAGTGGGGCACTGCTGAAAAGTTACCCAAAAATGTGGACGTGACTTTGGAACTGGGTAACAGGCAGAGGTTGGAACAGTGTGAAGAGCTCAGAAAAAGACAAGAAAACGTGGGAAAGTTTGGAACTTCCTAGAGTATTGTTGAATGGCTTTGCCCAAAACGCTGAGAGCAATATGGACAGCAAAGTCCAGGCTGAGGTGGTCTCCAGTGGAAAAGAACTAGTTGGGAACTGGAGTAAAGGCGACTCTTGCTATGTTTTAGCGAAGAAACTGGTGACATTTTGCCCTGCTCTAGAGATTCGTGAAACTTTAAACTTGAGAGAGATGATTTAGGGTATCTGGTGGAAGAAATTTGTAAGCAGCTAAGCATTCAAGAGGTGACTTGCATGCTGTTAAAGGCATTCCATTTTATAAAGGAAGGAGAGCATAAAAGTTTGGAAAATTTGCAGCCTGTCAATGCAATGAAAAAGAGCATCTTATTTTCTGAGGAGAAATTTAAGTCAGCTGCACACATTTGCATAAGTAACGGGAAGCTGAATGTACTCCCAAGACAATGGGGAAAGTGTCTCCAGGGCATGTCAGAAGTCTTCACAGCAGCCCCTCTCATCATAGGCCTGGAGGCAAAAATGGTTTCATGGGCCTGACCCGGTGTCCTGGTGCTATGTGCAGCCTAGGGAGTTGGTGTCCTGTATCCCAGCTGCTATAGCTCTGACTAAATGGGGGCAAGGTACAGCTTAGGCTGTGGCTTCAAGGGTGCAAGCCCCAAGCCTTGGCAGCTTCCATGTGGCATTGAGCCCGTGGGTACACAGAAGTCAAGAATTGAGGTTTGGGAACCTTTGCCTAAATTTCAGAAGATATATGGAAACACCTAAATGTCCAGGGAGAAGTTTGCTACAGGGGCAAAGCTCTCATGGAGAACCTCTGCTAGGGCAGTGTGGAAGGGAAATGTGGGGTCAGAGCCCCTGCACAGAATCCCTACTGGGGCACCAGTTAGTGGAGATGTGAGAAGAGGGCCACTGTCTTTCAGACCCCAGAATGGTAGATCCACCGACAGCTTGCACTATGTGCCTGGAAAAGCCGCAGACACTCCATGCCAGCCTGTGAGAGAAGCTGGGAGACAAGGCTGTACCCTGCAAAGTCACAGGGGCAGAGCAGCCCAAGACCATGGGAACCCACTTCTTGCATCAGAGTGACCTGAATGTGAGACATATAGTCAAAGGAGATCATTTTGGAGCTTTAAGATTTGGCTGCCCTGCCAAATTTCAGACTTGCATAGGGCCTATTGGCCCCTTTGTTTTGGCCAATTTCTCCCATTTGGAATGGTTGCATTTACCTAATGCCTGTACCCCAACTGTATCTAGAAGTAACTGATTGCTTTTGATTTTACACGCTCATAGGCGCAAGGGACTTGCCTTGTCTCGGATGAGACTTCGGACAGTGGACTTTTGAATTAATGCTGAAATGAGTTCAGACTTTAGGAGACTGTTGGGAAGGCATGATTTGTTTTGAAATGTGAGGACATGAAATTTGAGAGGTGCCAGGGGTGGAATGATATGGTTTGGCTGTGTCCCCACCCAAATCTCAACTTGAATTGTATCTCCCAGAACTCCCACATGTTGTGGAAGGGACCCAGTGGGAGGTAGTTGAATCATGGGGGCTGGAAGGGACTCAGTGGGAGGAAGTTGAATCATGGGGGCCGGACTTTCCTATGCTATTCTTGTGATAGTGAATAAGTCTCATGAGATCTGATGGGTTTATCAGGTTTTCCACTTTTGCTCCTTCCTCATTCTCTCTTGCGGCTGCCATGTAAGAAGTGCCTTTCGCCTTCTGCCATGATTGTGAGACCTGCCCAGCCATGTGGAATTATAAGTCAAATTCACTCTCCTTTTCTTCTCAGTCTTGGGTATGTCTTTATCAACAGCACAAAAATGGACGAATACACGAGGTACACAGTATCACTTCTCTATGAAGTAGGGACCTGGAATAGAAATAGGGCCTTAATATTGGCTGCAAAGAAGTAAGTGTCTAAGAGTGGGGTTGCTAATGTTGCACATGAAATGATACCTACTATGTGGAGGTGGACAGGGATTCAGAAAGTGATTGATTTAGGCAAGTACCCTGCAAGCTTTGCAGTCTTTTGGATTAAAACTAGGTTTCAAGTAAGAATATGGAATGAAGTCAGGCCAGAAAACCTTGAAAACATGCTTGTAGAAGAGCATAGCCATCTTCACACATCTGTTTTAGCACTAACAATATTAGATAATAAAACTCTACTAATATATCTGCTTCTCCCAGTGGGCTCTGTGCTCTTGGCAAAGTATAGTATGTAGTAGATTGTCAATATATGCCTATAAAACTAAAGAGAAAGGAGTTGCACTTCATCCCTCTTTGACTCTAAGTTCATTTCCATTTTGTTTTCCAAATGTTAAGTTTCTTCCAATTTTAGCATCTATTAATATTTCTAAGTGGAACCAAAATATGGGATCTCTAGAGCTCTTTTTCGCTTCTTAGTCCAGTGCATAAAAGTGGAAGAAGCACATTCTTATATGCCTGTTTCCTGGTTGTAATAATCCTGATGGGAAAAGAAAGATGGATCACAGGGCAATGGCAGCAATACTCTGTTATAGTCTCTAGAGAAAGTCATAATCCTTGCCTATAATGCTGTATAGATATCATTCTGCAATATGAGTTTGGAAAGAAGATTTCATTAATTCATCAGAACAGTTAGAAAACTGCTAGAAATTTTACAACCTCATATTCTTTAAAGTAACCAGTTTAATGTATTGTTGTGACTTTTATTTGTTCTCCCCTTTGACATTTATGTGATGAGCACCTTTGGTGATGGCTGAAATTATACATAGACTAAGAGGACTCAGGCATAACAAAGATGCCTTTTAATTTCCCTGGAGATTAATCTCTCCCTCTTAAATCTACAAAAGTAAACTTTTTCTTGGTTTGATTTTGCACTCCAATATTTTTTCCAAGCTATAATTAGAGCTGAAAATTAAGATAGCAATTAAAAAAAAAAGACTCTGATTTATTACTTTTGACAGGGAAAGTATTTTTCCCAGGCTGTTTCTGAATTCCTTTCTTTAGAGGAAATAGCAGGGGAAGGTGACTATTTCTCAGCTAGTAGCAGCTTCCAAGAGAATAATTATATTTGGGAAAATATTTGAGATTAAAGCATATTAGAAAAGATGCATCTCATCAAATCAAGGCATTGTTCAAATCAACCTGTTTTCAATGTTAAATCTGTATGTTTTAAAGCTTAGAGTTTTAATAACTTATGCTCCTTGTAGATCGATGACATAACCTCTACAAACCAGAATTTCACCTAAAGATGGCACCCTCCTTTGGAAAAATACAGGGGCTGGTATTTTAATGAGCATTTACAAGCCAAGTGCCTGATGAACTATGTGTTTGTGCCACTTTTTAAATTGTCACAAGTCGTTGAGGAGGTGTTGTTATACCTATTTTGTAGAGGAAAAACTCAGACTGAAATTCACTACCTTGTCCAGGGAGCTGTAAAACATAAATAGAAGAGCCATAAATGGGATTCAGATTATCCTAAACCAATGACTCTCAAACTTTTTGTTTCTATTTTTTTTTTTTAAACCCAAGAGAGTGCAATGGCCACATGCCCACTTTTCTTTCCCTGCCCAGTTGTGAAATGTTGCTTGTTATTTCTACCAACTTAAAATATTATTTCTGGCTTTCTTTCTGTCTTTATTTTTAAATCAGAAAGCCAATATGTTTCTAAAAAAATTTCGATATTGAAAAATATATTTTAACCATATTTTATTGATCCGTGATGCCATTGATTGAAAGACGTACCATTGGATTATGTATGTTCTACTAAGGAAAACAAATACTATCAACAAAACTATGACATAATGCCTTAAAAATAGTCCTGCATGATGCATGAATCAGTCACATCACCACTCATTGCCTTTCATCAATTCCAAGAGATTTAGCAATTTCTTTTGTTTTTAGTTCCTCTGCATGGCAGGTGATAGGCAATCCCTTTTGTATGCATTTAATAACAAAACCTAACACAGCTTCATCTACTTCTGGGTATTTTTTTCTTAGGTTCTGTAAAACACATGGTTATTGTTTTGTAAGGAAACAAGCAGCTCTAGTCATTCCTGAAATGATGAATATTTGCCTTACTAAAAGTAAATGCATTCCCCACTGCTCTATTTCTGTATATTTTTGCGTATATAATGACTTCTGCCTCAATGCCAAATCATGGTGCAATCTTTTAGAAGACACTTTAAATGGCAATTAAACTCAACACTTGTAGCACCAAAAATATTCAAAACTCAATGGAAGTGACGACAATGTGAATATTTATACTGAAAGCAATGACAACCACATCAAAACTGCCACCTGGCCAGCAGTGATTATAATATGCCATTAAATCTAAGACTCTTCCTAATTTCAGAAGTATTAAAATGTGAAAAACTATACTTCTTAGAATCAATGAAATAAGTAAATATTAAATATGCTTTTTGACGGCCTCTCTTTTCTGCATTTCAGATTCGGATCGGGTCCCAGCTCTTCTATTCTTGAAGCACCCCTGCCCCCTATACCTCTCATCCTGCAGAGAAATACTGCTGTACGCTGTGCCTCTTTCCAGCAAGACAGGTTTCTTCATCTACTCTAGGCTACATTTTAGCATTTACCCCAAGGCCTATTATAAATGGACAGAAAATTAAATTTTTCTTTTTCCTCTTAGGGAGAGAAAACCTAACTAAATTTCCAACTTATGACAGTATATGTTCCATGTTTTCATTGTATCATGGTCATGTGTAGCCCTTTGCTGATAGACAGGGTGAGTGTAAAGGGATTTAATTTTCACTGGTTAGTTGAACTCATCACTAAACTTTTTAAACAACTTGATAGTTTGTATATAAGAATTATTTTCTGTAAGTTGTCTGTTTAATCTGTTGATAGTTTGTTTTGCTGTGTAGAGGCTCTTAAGTTTAACTAGATCCCACTTAACAATTTTTCCTTTTTTTTTTGTGATTGCATTTGGTGTCTTCATCATGGAATCTTTGCCTATATGTCCAGAATCATCTTGTCTAGGTTGTCTTCCAGGGTTTTTGTAGATTTGGATTTTACATTTAAGTTTTTAATCCATCTTGAGTTGATTTTTGTATATGGGGTAAGGAAGGGACCTAGCTTCAGTTTTCTGTATATGGCTAGCCAGTTATTCCAACACCACTTATTATATAGGGAGTTTTCCCTATTGCTTGCTCTTGTTAGCTTTGTCAAAGATTAGGTGGTCATAGGTGTACAGCCTTATTTCTGGGCTCTCTATTTGGTTCCATTGGGTGGTCCATTTATCTGTTTTTGTGTCACTACCATGCTGTTTTGTTTACTGTAGCCCTATAGTATAGTTTGAAGTTAGGCAATGTGGTGCCTACAGCTTTGTACTCTTTGCTTAGTATTGTCTTGGCTGTTCAGGTTCTTTATCGGTTCAATAGGAATTTAAAAATAGTTCTTTTTCTAGTTCTGTGAAGAATGTCATTGGTACTTTGATAGGAATAGCATTGAATCTGTAAATTGCTTTGGACAGTATGACCCTTTCAATGATATTGACTCTTCCTATCCATGGGCATGGGATGTTTTTCCAGGTGTTTGTGCCTTCTCTGATTTCTTTGAGAAGTGTTTTTGCAATTTTCGTTGTAGAGATCTTTCACCTCCCTGGTTAGCTGTATTCCTAGATATTTTATTCTTTTTTTGGCAAATGTGAATGAGATTGCCTTTCTAGTTTAGCTTTTGGCTTGGCTGTTGTTGGTGCATAGGAATGCTAGTACTTTTTGTACATTGATTCTGTATCCAAATATTTGCAAACCATGCATCTGACAAAGGTCTAATATCCAGCATCTATAATGAACTTAAACAAATTAACAAGAAAACAACAACTCCATTAAAAAGTGGGCAAAGGACATGTACAGACACTTTTCCAAAGAAGACATACATGCAGTCAACAAGCATATGAAAGAAAGCTCAATATCAGTGATCATTAGAGAAATGCAAATAAAACCCACAGTAAGAAACCATCTCACACCAGTCAGAATGAACATTATTAAAAAGTCAAAAAATAACAGATGCTGGTGTTATTGCAGAGGAAATGGAACACTTACACACTGTTGGTGTGAGTGTAATTTAGTTCAACAATTGCAGAAAGCAGTATGGCAATTCTTCAAAGAGTTGGAAGCAGAACTACCATTCGATCCAGCAGTCCCATTACTGGACATATACCTAGAGGAATATAAATCATTTAACCTTAAAGAGGAATGCACATGAATGCTCATTACAGCAGTAGTCACAATAGCAAAGACATAGAACCAACATAAATGTCCAACAATGACAGATTTGATAAAGCAAATGTGGTACGTGTGTACACAATGGAATAATATGCAGCCATGAAAAGAATGAGATCATGTCTTTTGCAGGAACATAGATAGAGCTGGAGCATAGATAATAGTTGAGGAAAGGAAAACCAAATACCACATGTTCTCACTTACAAGTGGGAGCTAAATGATAAGAACTTATGAACACAAAGAAAGAAACAACAGACACTGGGGTCTACTTGAGGGTAGAGGGTGGGAGGAGGAGAGGAGCAGAAAAGATAACTATTGGATACTGGACTTAATTCCTGGGTGATAAGATAATCTGTACAACAAGTCCCTGTGACACAAGTTTACTTATGTAACAGAGCTTCACATGTACTTCTGAACCTAAAATAAAAGTTACAAAAGAATTATTTTCTATTATTAAACATGTCATTTGGAAACATTTTCATATATAACTTTGAATACTTTGTTGTGCCCTGAGGAAAGTATGCAGTAGCTGATTTTTGACTTTTATTGAAAATTTATTTTTTTCTTCATTCTTCACAGTTTTGCCCTTGAAATGTAATAATACCTGCATACTCTACCAATCCAAACAATATATAGTCAAAAGTGAAATTGATAGTCTCTCACTTTCTGTTTCTAATCTCATTTTCTAATGTAACTACTGTCAACTATGATTTCCTTTGCTAATAGAAACAAATGCCACACACACATTCGCACATATATACATATATACACACACACACACACACATATATGTATATATATGCACACCCACTGAAGATTAAAAACCAAACAAATGTTAGGACCTAACATGGAGCTGCTATTCTTCCCTAATGGTCTGTTATGGACCTATTTTGAAGTCAATGCATAATGATCCACATTTTTAAATAGCTGCTTATTGTTTCATAGAATTAATATATCATGGTTTAGGAAACCATTTCCCTATATATGGATACCTAAGTTTATTCCAGGTGCTGTAACAAAATATCTTAAGCTGGGTATCTTATAAATAACAGAAACTTGTTTCTCAGTTATAGGTCTGAGAATTCCAAGATTAAGGTGGCAGCATATTTGATGTCTGGTAAGGGCTTGTTCCTCATAGACAGTGTCTTCTTGCTGTATCCTCACATGGCAGAAGGGGCAGAGAAACTCCTCCTCTTTTATGAGGGCACAAATCCCTTTCATTCTCTAAAGGCCCTATCTCTTACTACTATTGCACTGAGGATTAAGATTCAACATATAAATTTTGAAGGAACACAAATATACAGACCATGGCAATGGATGGATAGTTTAGTTATTTACAGATATTATTATTATAAACCTTTAGATATGTTTTTGGGTAAGACTTTTGACAGTATCAAACACTGCTGATTTTTCTTTTTTCTTTCCCCCTGACAGAATCCTAAAAATGAAGATACTCAGTGAGGGTGTATGCATACTGTAAATGTAATATTGCTAGTTTTATTTTCCAAAATATTATAAAAATGTACATTCATCAATAATAAATGAGACTGCCATTTTCTGTAGGTTTTCATTAGCACTGAATGTTCTCAGACTTTTACGTGGTCATGTAATAAGCAAAAAAATCATTGTGTTGTTTTAATTTGCATTTTTATGTTTACTGATTATGGTATATTTTCATTTTTTATTGATCATTTGCTTTCCTCTTTTGTGAACTGTCGGCTCTTATCTTTGACTCACTTTAGACTGTCTTTTTCTTATTGATGTGAAAGAACTCTTTATATATTTATAAATAATACACAATGAGTGCTTACTCTTTAACCTGTCTCTGACTCTCAGTACTTTATAAGAATGAACACGTTTAATTAATCCTCACAACAGCCTTATAAAGTAGATATAAATTTATAGGTAAGGAAACTAAGGCAGAGAAAGGTTAAATAATACGCCCAAGATCACACTGCTAGTAAGTGGCAGAGCTGGTGTTCAAACTGAGGCCATCGGGATGTAAACTCACATCCTAACTCCTGCACTGTGTGCTGCTCAGCTGGAAGAGAAGATTGGCAAGTGTGCTGAGAACAAAGAGACATACCATTGCTGGGTGCAGAGGAGCCATGGCAGGCATATTTCAGAGCATATTGGAAGACAAATATTTGTGTCTAAAGTCTGATAAGAATGATACTTCTCTTAACTTAAAAAAAAATACAAAATATACCATTTCAAAGTGGATTCTTGACACTGTAGACTGTTGTTGAAAGTGAACTGTGGGGGACATTGAGAAAGCCGATGAGGCAGAAGCTGAACAATGAACGCAAAGGAGCAGAGGGGAAAAGCTTAGTCACAGGAGGCGAGGCATTGGAGGTCATAAATTCTTTAACGCAGGGAGACTGCAAAAATAATGTCAGTACTACCTTCTTTGTTGTTTGTAGTTTAAGTAAATTGTATGTAGTTTTCATTCCTTTAGTTAGTGTTAATTAATCCCTTTGTGGTCTTTATAAAGTTCTCCGTTAAAGAAAACTGACATCTGGCCCTTCCTTTTCCCCAAGGATTGCTACAGAACAGATAGATTTATAACTGTTATGATATTTATTTTCAAAACTTTGGATGTTCCAGAAACACAACTTATATTTTTCTCAATACCTCTGTTTAGTTTCATTTTTGGAACCCTGATATTGCCTGATTGCAGAAAGAAAAAATAAAATATCTTAGTCAACTTAAGATAAACTCAGGCATCTGTTTTAAGCTCATTTAATTCAGAATTTTCCTCTCTTACTTATTCTTTCCTTTGTCCAGTATTTTCTAGGAGCTTTGGACTATGGGAGTTGGGAAGGTGATCTGGCTCAGGGCCATTTTTCTTCCAAGTGAGTATCCATAAGATGATGCAATCCTTTCTGGTCCTTGGACGTGACCATACTTCTCATGGAATCTTATGGGGCATCTGTTTTGAATTGAAGTGTCTTCCTCAAAAATATGTATTAAAGTTTATCCATTATATATTGAAGACAAATATGAAGGTACCCCTCCCCCATATCTCAGAATGTGACTTTATTTGGAAATAGGGTCTTTGCAGATGTAATTAGTTAAGATGAGGTCATACTGGAGCATGGAGGGCCTCTAGACAATAAGAATAGTATCTTCTTACAAGAAGATAATATATAAACATACGAGATGAGAAGACCATGCTCTGAGAAAGGCAGAGGTTAGAGTTAATGCATCTGTAAGCCCAGAAGTGCCAAAGATTGCTGGTGACATCAGAAGACAAGAAAAAAGCAGGAACAGATTATCTCCCAGAGCCTTTGAAAGAACCTGGCCCTGCTGACATCTGGATTTTGGACTTTTAGCCTCCAGAACAGTGAAATGATAAATTTCTGTTGTATTAAGCCATGAAGACTGTAGTACCTTGTTATAGCAGCCCTAGGAAACTAATACAGCATCCAAACTCAAGCTACTTCTAGAGTGTCCTCTTAGCCTACGGTTCCAGTTGCATTTACAGCAACATTCACTGCATTCTGGATCACTTGGGAAAATGGCCATTTCCAGTGTCCTGTCAAACTGCCCATCTGCTAGAGCACTTAAAAACTCTGCTTTACTCAGGGGCCAGGGTAGCTTGGATACTGCCTGTAATGCTTACCAGCTTCGAGGACAACAAGACAGAGACCAGGCTTCGGCACTCTCTGTTCTTCGATCCTGAAACCCTTCTGGGGGTCCTGTACTCTTATGTCTTAGAGCTCTCTTATGGGTGTGGGCACAGGGCGGTCTCTACATGAGTCTCATAGCAGTATGTTCTCCTGCTGCTCTTTTTGCTAAACCTTCCCCTTCTTCACTTATCACACCTCTTATATCCATATCCACTCAAACTTGGGATTTTTGTGGGATTTTTATCTAGTCTGGGTAAACAGAAACAACTGCTTCCACAGCCTGGTCTATAAGTATTTATCCCTGAATTTTTTATTTGGCATCTGGCAAGTATGAAAGTCTAGAATTTGCTATCTTTATTCTTGAATTCTTTCATGACAAGAATGGGAGAGAGTCACTGTGGAAAGGAATAGTACAGGAAAAACTCACTTACTAATATTTTACAATAGAATTCTGACTAAAGTAGCCAGGGTGAATGCACAAGTCTTAGCTGAAAATTGAGGTCAAATTCTAAAGCTCAGAACAGATGCGGGTACCCAAGCTTCATCTCCTATAGAATGTGACTGTTTAAGGAGTATACCTATCCACAAAGGGTCATATTTAATGAGGTTGAAAGGTGGCAGTCATTGTGACTACCACTTGGTACCTAAATATCAGTCTGTCAGTCTGCACATTCATATTGGCTAATGTTTTCATAAATTTGTCTTCTTCTCAGAAAATGTGAGTTTCTTCCTAGCATTTTTGAGGGCTTCTGTACATTTGTTAAGTTATTCTGGGATCTTTCTGCAGTGACGTGGCTCTTTTTTTTTGTTGTTTTTGTTTTTTGACTTGCCTATTCCTAATTATATTTTACCTTTGTATGATTGGGGAATCATGTAGGACCTCATAAAAATAATCAAGTAATTTTAATAGAGTGATACATTCTGAATAGAGCCGATCTTGACATAAAACTAAGTATTCTAAAAATACAGCCGGGCATGGTGGCTCATACCTGTAATCCCAGCACTTTGGGAGGCTGAGTTGGGAGAATTGCATAAGCTCGGGAATTTGAGACCAGTCTGGATAATGTAGCAAGACCCTGTCTGTATAATTTTTTTTAAAACCCACTAAGTATTTTAATAATAGAGGAATTATTACATACCTGCTATGTCCTTAACACAAAAGTGTGTGGTATGGAGAGGTGTATAAGAGATTTGTAAGGCATAATATAAATCCACATGGAGCTTTGCCTCTTCTAGGGTAGCAGGACACATACATCCATGACACACAAAACCACAAATACAAGTTACAGAATACAGATTATTATATAATAAAACAGTATATAACATACTGCCTACTAGGCAGCACTCAGGGATAAGGTAACAACTCAAGCAGGATGAAATAAATCTGGCCTGGAATTACCTCCAGCTGAAGATGACTTGACTCTTGAATCTGGAAAGAAATCCCATTTTGAGGACACACGCACAACAGGAAGCCCTTTTTATTCTAGATACACTCCTGGATGCAAATTCCCCAGGTTTATATTCACTTAGGCCTCAATCTCACTCAGCTTAATACATTAATTGAAATGACTTTGCTAAGGATAGACACATAGGTCTTATTATATACAGGCTAAATGATTGAAGGAGATGTCTCTATTTTCTGCCACCCTAGTGCGGTCTCTTTGTGTAGCCCCATTACTCAAACAAAAGAAAATCTTCCCAGAACACTAGGAAGCCCCACCTTTGATATCAGTCTTGTATGGAAGGGTAGAAACATGTGGGCAGCTTGAGACCTGAGGTCACCATCCAAACTCATCAAAGAAAATAGCACTAGTGCACATCAGTTATGTTTTAAAATGGTTTCTGCCAGTCGTTCTAATCTATTTTTTATTGCATTCTTAATTTTATTCATTGCTATATCACATAATTCCCATATTTTATGTTGTCTTTGTGACTGTTTTCTCTTGTGTGAAAGTCCCTCTTAGTCATTCGCCTGTTGTAGTTCTTTGGATGCTTCCTTCATTTTTTAATTTCTATTTATTTATTTATTTATTTTTGCTAATGGATTATCAGCACTTTATGATGTTTTTTTTGCTTTTCTTGATTTTTCCCTCACAATGAATTTCCTTGAGTGAGATTACTGAGTTAAAATGAAAGAAGTTCTGCTGTTTTCTAGAATAGCTGTAACAATTTACAATGCTGCTTGCCATGTATGAGCGTGTTAGTGTGGCAGATTCCATATTCTAAAGATGGCCATAAGAATGTCTGCATTCCACATGAGTTCTTTCCTTATGTGACCTTGACATTCCTCTCATCAAACAGTGAGGCTCTCCCCACAACACTTGACTCTGGATGGGCTTGTGACTTGCTTGTAACCAATAGAATGCAACAAAAGTGATGCGGCACGACTGATGAGGCTGAATAAGGAAAAGCAGTGCAGCCTCTTGTTTTTCAAGAACAAGAAAACCCTTGTTTTCCAGAACATTCACGTTTGGTGCCATGAACTGCTGTATACGAACTTTGGGTGTCCTAAGACCACCATACCAGAATGCACATGCCAAATCACATGGAAAGGCCACAAAGAATAAGCACCCTAAATGGTAGTTCTAGATTTCCAGTCTCCCAACTCAGGTGCCAGGGATTGGAAGTCATACTGACCTCCAAGCATGAAAATGTACTTGGCAATTACGTATATGGACTTGCTACTCAGGAAGAGGCTAAAGTGGAGGTCTGGATTTAAAGGTCATTAAGCAATGATGAAAATTGAAAATATGGGAGTGATTGTGATTGCCTAAGGAGAGTGCATTAGTTAACTATTTCCACATCACAAGCCATCCCAAAACTTAGTGGTTTAAAACAACACTAATAAATATTTGTTCATAATTCTGAAACGTGGGTTGAGCTCAGTGGGGTGACTTGTCCCTGTTCCACATAGTATTGGCTGAGCTCATTCATGCATTTGCAGTCAGTTGATGGCACAACTGGAACTGGAGGATATAATGTGGCCTTATTCACATGTCTGTCACCTGAGATAGGATTGTTGGAATGGATGGGAGCTGGTCAGATGTTTCTCTTCCTCATGGTCTCTCATCTTCCAAGGTCTCTCTCTATACATAGGCCTTTATCTTCAAGAAGGATACCCCAAACTTTCTTACATGGCATCTCTGGGCAGCAAAAAGATTAAAGGAAATGTCTTAAAGCACAGCTCAGAAATTGCACAGTGTCATTTCCCTTCATTCTATTAGTTCAAGCAAAAGGCCAGCCCAATGTGGGAGGGGAATTGAATGTGAATTCAGTGATTCACTAAGGCTGTTTTGTAACAATCAGTCACAAAGGATGGGGAAATGAGAATAATCTAATGCTCTGAATAGCACAACATCTAAAGAATGAGTGTAAAAAAAGAAGCCCATTATGTGACTGAAGGGTGGCCAGAGATATAGGAGGAAAAGCAAGTAAGAATGGTATTACAGCAATTAAAGATTCCACTTCTAGAAAAACAGAGCGAAAAGTAAGAACACAATAGTGAAACATATCTTCAGATTTAATAACAAGCAGTTATTGGTGACTTCGACAGGAAAAGATTCAGTGGAGCAGAAGGAGCTGAAGCCAGATTGCAGAAGGTTAAAGGAAGGAAGCACAGGGAGAAAGAAGGTTGCCTGTAAAAGGGCAGAGAGAACTGGGGAAATAGCCAGAATTTGACATGTTTCTATTTTAGTTTCTAAGATTTTATATACAGGAGGAATTTGGACCAGTCAAAATGCTGAGAGGAAGGTGGAGAAAAAAAGGAAAAGGTTGAAGGCATTTGAGAAACAAATATTAAGGAACTGAGTTCTAGTTTCTTGGTTTAGCAGAAATTAAAGTCAGTTTAACTGTACAGAACAAGATTTTGTTACTTTAAGCTATTATTTTTCATTCATTTTAGTTTTCTAAAAAGAGAATTTACATGGAATCAAAAGGAGTAAAATCCATTAAAATGCATAAATATGTAATTTCACCTTGCTTTTTGAAGTACCCAATTAAGAATGATTTAATCTTAAAATGAATCCATTTAGAAGTAAAAATGTTTAAATTAAGAGGAAATATTTTGGAAGTATATTGTCTTATGAAAGTAAATAGTATATTTAAAATATGCATCCTTGCATTTGACATATTTATTCATTTTCTTCAAGATGTAAATGCTTTAACAAAGGTTGCAAATGTAGATAAATAAATTGACTTTACATCAAAGAGTAAACATCTCACACATGGCAACAAAAGAGCAGTTGTATTTAAGATGTCGGATATTGCTTTATGTCTATGTTAATAATAAAATATTTCAATGTACTATTTTTCCTCATGGAAAACCCTGCTGTCCTTATTCATATACAAATCAAGCTGAAGGGGGATCTGGATGCGTGTCTCCCAGAAGCTTTTTCTGGAACTGATTTGATGAGATGATTTATACTTTCTAACCACCCTCTTAAACAGATATGTTCTTCTCTATTTTTACCTTTGGAGTCCTGGGTGTTTTTCTGGGTTTGATAGAGTAGATCAGACACACATGTTTGCTCCAGAGAGTTTAAACATACATTATTGATTCTATCGTTTGAAGGTAAAAATGCTTTCAGAAGAAACTTGGAAAACAAGTCTAAATCAATTGAATTTAAAGACCAATAGAAATCCCTAGATATGGTTTCCACAGCAACAATTTGAATGTTTAATATTTCTTTGCACTCAAAGGGTAATTAATTGCTTCATTAATTCAATGCAAGAATTTTGCAACCTACTATGTGTTAGGTAACTGAGAAGCGAAAATAATCAAACCAAACAGTATCTTGTTTTTGCCCCTTCTCTCCCATCCTGCAGCCAGTAGAGAGTTCACAGTCTATTCAGGATGCCGGGCAAATAAAGAGTTTTAATAATAATGTGATGTGTGCCATAATGAAAGTGGGAAAAATGTACTTTGAAAGCACAGAAGGCAGCTAAATTTGTCTGTTGAGACTACAGACAGACAGGAAAGACTCACCTGTTTAAACAGCTGAGAAGACACTTGAGTTTTATTTTCAAGAATGATAATGGTTTGTAGAATGAATTGAGGGCTTGGAAAGAGGTGGGAAGATGGACTGAGTGGTCAGGAGGAAAGAAGTGCCTCCTTTTCAGAGGAAGTAGCATGTGTAAAGGCAAAGAACTGTTAGGACATTGTGGTTTTGGAGTGCTCCTTGTGGTTTTTTTCTCTAGTGTGACAGAAGGCACGATATGCTGAGGAAGTGGTAAGTTATTATGCTGGTAGAGTAGATAGAGATATGATAAAACATTTCTATGACATCATAAGAAGTTTGAACTTTACACTATTAGTGGGGAATGTTGAATGATCAATTATTTATAAATATTAAGAACAGGAAAATCAGAGCAACGAATCATAGGACTTGCATGACATGAGGTGATTACTGTTTCTATTTCTCTGCCTTCAAGAAAAGCAATTGTCAAGGTATGTTTGCAGCTGACTTGTTGTTTTATGTAAAAGAGTCTGGGGGATGCCCCCTTGTTACTTGTTGTGTTATTGAATAGTTTTTATCAACAAGACTTAATTCCACATGCTGAATCTCACAGTTTGTAATTAAATCTTAGACTCTTGTTTTATCCTTATGGACATGAAGACCTCTTTTGGCAATTTTTAATTCACTTGAAGGCAATTTTAAAGTTACTTCTTTGAATTTTCATTTTGGACTAAATAATCCTATTTCATTTTTTGTCATAACTGCTATGTTACAATGCTTTAAACCATTTCAGTTGCTATTTTCTGGATTTTTCCCCCAGTTTCTTGATATATTCCTTGTAAGTGGTAAAATAAGCACCAAGCAATATAGTATTTTAAAAAGATTCTGGATGATGTTAGACCTAATATAAAGGATTATTCCCAGCCATTTCTTATCATACACCTATTAGGATATACCTAGTATTATGTTAGAATTTTTTAAAGGCATCTCTGCATTGGTGAAAGACACAATGTATGTTTTGACCATTCTTTTTTTATTTTCTATTTGTGCAGTTAAAAACATTTTAAAAGCAGTCTTGCAAAGTTATTTATTATCATTGATGGATGATTTCTCTTGACATCTTAAATTCCATTCATATCTCAAGCAACAAGATGTAATGAAATGAGGAGATGCTGGGGAGACCCGAGTTCAAACCATGTCTCTTTTAGAAAGGTTGGAAGAGGGCAATTTAAACTAAAAAAGTCCCAGAATAATTATGGGACATTTCCAAAAGTATCCTAATTTGGATGATAACCTGCATTGTCACTTTAGGCTCTTACAATTATGAGTTTGTGCTTCTCTGAATCTCAGCTTCCTCCTTGGTAAGAGGGGACAACACGTATAGTCAGTACAATTGTTGGGAGATTTAAATATTTTAAAAAGTTAAAGTGTTTAGCATGAAGCCTGACACAAAGCGAAGACTTTAGTTTAACAGGCCGCTTCCTCTTTTCTTGTCCCCTTTTTATAAAAATGATAATTCCTCCCTTCAAATCAGGTAGACTCTGTATATATAAATTAGCTAAATATCTGAGATAAAAAATACCCAACCAAATAACATGCTTGTAAAGTTCAGACTTGGATTTCCGTAGGAAACTTAAGGTGCATCCTTGCTATACCCACAATCTAGGTCATTACTAATGACATTGCATAGTACAGAATTCTATGTATAATGGCTTGAGTTATCCCTTAGCTTCATATGCAACCAATGAGAATGCTTCTATGTTCAGCTGAGCCTTCAGTTTTTAGGTGAAATCTCATTAAAACAGAATTTCACCAAGTGCATTCTTAGGAACACTATTCCCTGTACGTAGTTAGTGGACATTATGAATGGGGAAGAAGTGCTATGGACGAAAAAAAATGTGGAAATGGGAAATGTTGGAATAAACAAAGTTAAAGGTAGTTGTAACTTGCAGGATTTCCCAGAGCCTTTAGCATACTCATCTTTGCTGTGAATCTGAAAGAGTGTAATATAGTATGCAGCATTTACAAAATAACTAATTGAACTTGGATCCCTTTTGCCATGGAGCTCCTCAGCATACCAAATTATTGATAGCTCAGTTTACCACAGTGTTTTCCCATCTTGATAGAATGTTCATTCATTTATTTAAAAAACCTATTGTTGGCTTACAGCATTTATTGATTGAGTGCTTTGTGTCTAAGTGGCACTTCAAACCATATTATTTAACACATGATAGTTTAATATATGGAAAATAATTTGAACTTAAGTATAGTAACATGGTAAATTCAGTAAATGATTTTTTCATGCTTATTTTGTGGCAAGAATTTAGTATGTTAGCTGTTTGGTGCAATGGTTTCCAAACTTTCTAAATTGTGCCCTCAATTCTTCACAGAGCAAATATACTTATTTTTTTATAAATTGTATTTGTATATTAATGGGTTAATATATAATGTAAGCATGTGCAAAATTTAGATGTTCAAAGGGATTAGGTGAAAAAATAAATAGAAATAGAAATTCTAATATTTTCTTCCTGGGCCTTAATGGCTCACCTTGCCAATCTCTGGGCCACATACTTCTCTCTTTGGAGACCATTGTACTAGTAGTAAAGAAGCAAAGAAGGAAACAGACATAACTGCAATATACTTGGAGGAAATATTGTCTTTCATTCATCATATTTGCCATCACTTATTAGGGAGAAAATTGAGGTTTGACACTATTGTAAGCTGTTCACAGAAAAGGATAAAGAAACAATTTTTTGATCTTCATAAGCTTATCCTGATTGAAGGAAATATATAATAACAGAGAAATATTGATTGATGAAGAGACTCATTGAAAATGGTGGGATAGGAGTCTCCAGTGCTTGCTCATTCACAGAAACATCAATTTTAATAACCATTCATGCACAAATACCTTTGCAAGAGCTAAGAAATCAAAATGAGAATTATAGTACCTGGGTGGAACACAGAAATAAGAAAAGGCACATTGAAGAAGGTAGAAAGGATTGTTGCATATTGCTTGCATCACTCCTCTCCCAAGCCCACACAGCACAGTATATATACACACGCATATATAGAGAGTATATATATACACACATATAGAGAGAGTATATACATACACACATATATAGAGAGTATATATATACACACACATATATAGAGTATATATATACACATATATAGAGAGAGTATATATATACACATATATATAGAGTATATACACACACATATATATAGAGTATATATATACACACATATAGAGAGAGTATATACACACACACACACACACACACATATATATATATATAGAGAGAGAGAGAGAGAGAGAATCTTCAGGTTGGGAAAAGAGAGTTACATAAGCACAAGACTTCATAGGCTACAGCACCAGGCCTGCCCCAGTGAACTTCAGCACCAGACTTGCCCCCACAGACCTAGGTTTTAGACTTGTCCCAGTGCTAAGCTGGCTCTCAAACCTCAGTCTTCAGGTCTGCCCCTATGGACTCATGCTGTATGATAGCCACCATGGCTCCAGGCACTGGACCAGTACCCATGGACCTAGGCTTCAGGCTGGCTCCTGCAAATCTAAGTGCCAGCCCTGCCCCAGTGCCAGACAAGCCCCCATCATCCCTGATTCCAGGCCAAGCATCACAAACCCAGGTGCCACACCTGTCTGCCCTCTGACTGAAGCATCAAGCCAGCTGTTCTGGTGACTTTAGTAGCCAACCTATCTATGGACCCTAAGAGCGGAGCTGCCCAAAATTTCTGGTTGAGCCAACTGGTGAAGTGTTTTTCCTTTTTTTTTTTTTTTTTGAGACGGAGTCTCGCACTGTTGCCCAGGCTGGAGTGCAGTGGCCGGATCTCAGCTCACTGCAAGCTCCGCCTCCTGGGTTCATGCCATTCTCCTGCCTCAGCCTCCCGAGTAGCTGGGACTACAGGCGCCCGCCACCTCGCCCGGCTAGTTTTTTTGTAGTTTTAGTAGAGACGGGGTTTCACCGTGTTAGCCAGGATGGTCTCAATCTTCTGACCTCGTGATCCGCCCGTCTCGGCCTCCCAAAGTGCTGGGATTACAGGCTTGAGCCACCGCGCCCGGCCGTGTTTTTCCTTTTAAAGCCAGTCTGTAAAGACTAGAAAAAGTGCCTATTTCTTTAACTGCATAGACACCAACACAAGGCCAAAAGGATCATGAATAATTAGGGAAACATGACACCACCAAAGGAACAAAATAAATTGCCAGTAACTGACCCTAAAGAAATAGAATTAGATGAACTGCTAGATAAAGAATTCAAAATGATTATCTTGGAGAAGCTCAGTGAATTACAAGAGAACACAGATAGGCAACTAAACAAAAATCAGATTAAAAATACAGAGATATAGACCAATGGAACAGAACAGAGTCCTCAGAAATAATACCACACATCTACAGACATCTGATCTTTGACAAACCTGAGAAAAACAAGAAATGGGGAAAGGATTCCCTATTTAATAAATGGTGCTGGGATAATTGGCTAGCCATAAGTAGAAAGGTGAAACTGGATCCTTTCCCTACTCCTTATACGAAAATTAATTCAAGATGGATTAGAGACTTAAATGTTAGACCTAAAACCATAAAAACCCTAGAAGAAAACCTAGGTAATACCATTCAGGACATAGGCATGGGCAAAGACTTCATGTCTAAAACACCAAAAGCAATGGCAACAAAAGCCAAAATTGACAAATGGGATCTCATTAAACTAAAGAGCTTCTGCACAGCAAAAGAAACTACCATCAGAGTGAACAGGCATCCTACAGAATGGGAGAAAATTTTTGCAATCTACTCATCTGACAAAGGGCTAATATCCAGAACCTACAAAGAACTCAAACAAATTTACAAGAAAAAAACAAACAACCCCATGGAAAAGTGGGCAAAGGATATGAACAGACATTTCTCAAAAGAAGACATTCATACAGCCAACAGACACATGAAAAAATGCTCATGATCACTGGCCATCAGAGAAATGCAAATCAAAACCACAATGAGATACCATCTCACACCAGTTAGAATGGCAATCATTCAAAAGGCAGGAAACAACAAGTGCTGGAGAGGATGTGGAGAAATAGGAACACTTTTACACTGTTGATGGGATTGTAAACTAGTTCAACCATTATGGAAAACAGTATGGCGATTCCTCAAGGATCTAGAACTAGAAGTACCATATGACCCAGCCATCCCATTACTGGGTATTACCCAAAGGATTATAAATCATGCTGCTATAAAGACACATGCACATGTATGTTCATTGCGGCACTATTCACAATAGCAAAGATTTGGAATCAACCCAAATGTCCATCAGAGACAGACTGGATTAAGAAAATGTGGCACATATACACCATGGAATACTATGCAGCCATAAAAAAGGATGAGTTTGTGTCCTTTGTGGGGACGTGGATGCAGCTGGAAACCATCATTCTCAGCAAACTATTGCAAGAACAGAAAACCAAACACTGCAGGTTCTCACTCATAGGTGGGAACTGAGCAATGAGATCACTTGGACTTGGGAAGGGAAACATCATACACCGGGGCCTATCATGGGGGGCGGGGGAGGGATTGCATTGGGAGTTATACCTGATGTAAATGACGAGTTGATGGGTGCTGACAAGTTGATGGGTGCAGCATGCCAACATGGCACAAGTATACATATGTAACAAACCTGCACGTTATGCACATGTACCCTAGAACTTAAAGTATAAAAATAATAATAATAATAATAAAATACATGAACAAAATGGGAAGTTCAATAGAGAAATAGAAACCATAGAAAAGAACCAAGCAGGAATACTGGGGTTGAAGAACACATAATTGAGCTGCAAATTTCTACAGAGAGCCTAAACAGCAGACTTGATCAAGCAGAAGAAAGAATTGGTGAGCTTGAAGATAGGTCATTTGAGAATATCTAGTCAGAGGAACAATTTAAAACAAGAAAGACTATGGGACTTACGGGACACGATTAAGCAAACAAATGTATATATTACAAAATTTTCAGAAGGAGCAGGCAAGAATGAAAGAGAGGAAAGCTTATTTAAGGAAATAATGATAGAAAACTTCCCAAATCTGGAGAGGAAAATGAACATCCAGGTCCATGAAGCCCAAAATTAAACATAGAACATAAACATATATTTGGATTAGACATAAAAAGATCTTCACTTAAATACATTATAATCAAATTATTAAATTAAAGACAGAATCTCTCTTTTTTAAAAGGAGGAATAGTTTCTATTGTGTATATATACACCACATTTTCTTTATTTGTTGATGGACGTTTATATCAATTCCATAACTTGACTGTTGTGAATACTGCTGTAATATGAGATATCTGCAATTTGAGAGTGCAGATATCTCTGTGACATACTGATTTGAGATCCTTTGGAAATCCCAGAAGTCAGATTGCTGGATCATATGGTAATTCTATTTTTAGTTTTTGAGGAGCCTTCATACAGTTTTCCATAATGGCTGTACTAATTTACATTTCCACCAACAATATACAAGGGATTCCTTTTTCTCTCTATCTTTGCAAACACTGGTTTTCTTTCATCTTTTTTATAATAGTCATTCTACAAGGTGTGCAGTGATATCTAATTCTGATTTTAATTTGCACTACTGTAATGATTAGTGATGTTGAATGTATTTTCATATATCTGTTGGCCATTTGTATGTATGTTTGCAACAACATGGATAAACCTGGAGGACATTCATCTAAGTGAAACAAGCTGGGCACAGAAAAACAAATACCACATATTCTCACTTCTCTGTGAAATCTAAAACAACCAGACTCATGGAAGAAGCAGAATTGTGGTTTTCAGAGGCCAAGGATGGGGGTTTGGGGAGATATTGGTCAAAAGGCATAATGTTTCAGTTAGACAGGATGAATAAATGATAAATATTTAAGGTGTTGGATATGTTAATTAGCTTGATTTAATCATTCCACATTCCATACATACATCATAGCATCACATTGGAACCCATAAATACCTACAATTGTAAGATATCAATATTAAATAAAATAAAAAAAGAAAAAAGTCAAAGACAGAGAATTTTGAAAGCAGCAAGAGAAAAGCCGTTTATCACATGCAAGGGAAACTACCTTCCCTTACAAGACTTTTTTTTTTTTTTTGCAGAAACCTTGCAGACCAAGAGGGAGTGGGACATAATATAAAAAGTGTTAGAAAAAAACAACAATAAACCTTTCAACCAAGAATATTATACCTAGCAAAGCTATCCTTCAGAAATGTGGGAATTATAAAGATCTTCCCAGACAAACAAAAGCTAAGGGAGTTCATCATCACTAGATGAGCCTTACGAGAAATGGTAAAGGGAGTTCCTTCAATTGAAACAGTACACTAGCTAAAAACATAAAAACATATGAAAGTATAGAACTCACTGTAAAGGTAAGAATATCATCAAAGTCAGAAGATCCTAGTACTGTTATGGTGGCATATAAATTACTTTTAACACTAGCATAAAAGTTAAAATACAAAATTATCAAAAATAACTTTAGCCGCAACAATTTGTTAAAGAAAGCACAATATAAAAAATATAACCTGTGATCTTAATAACATAAAAAGTGAGGAGAGGAAAAGTAAAAGTATAGAACGTTTGTATGTAATTGAAGTTAAATTGTTAGATTAAAATAGATTATTATAACTAAAAAATATATTTTATGTAAGCCCTGTGGTAACCACAAAGAACCTGTTATAGGTCCAGAAAAGATACAGAAAAAGGAATCAAAGTATACCACTACCAAAACTTACAAAACAAGACTATGAAAGGAAGAAAGGAACAAAGAAACTACAGAACAGTCAGGAAACAATGAATAAAATGGCAATAATAAGTCCTTATTATCAATAATCATTTAAAATGTAAATGCATTACATTTTCCAATAAATGACATAAGTGGTCGAATAGCTTAAAAAAATAAACCTTGATGTAATTCTATACTGCGTAGAGTGGAGTCAGTTTTACATTAGGGACACACACACAATTAAAGTGAAGAGATGAGAAAAGATATTCTAGGCAAATAGTAACCAAAAGAGAGCAGGAGTGGCTATACTTATGTTGAACAAAATAGACTGTAAGTCAAAACTGTCATAATAGACAAAGAAGGTTATTATTTAATAATAAAAGGGTCAGTTAATCAAGAGGATATAGCAATTGTAAATATATATTCACCCAACATCAGAGCACCTAAATATATAAAACAAATATTAATCTGAAGGGAGAGATAGACAATAAAATAATAGTAGAGAAATTTAATATACCACATTCAACAATGTGGTATTGTTGAATGTGGTATATTGTTGAATGTGGTATTGTACAGGTTGCCTAGACTGAAAAGCAGTAAGGAAACAACAGACTTGAACAACACTCTAGACCAAATGGACCTAACAAGTATTTACAGAACATACCATCCAATAGCAGCAGAATGCACATTTTTTTCAAGTGCACACAGATCATTTTCCAGGATAGATCATATGTGAGGCTATAAAACAAGTCTTAATACATTTAAGAAGATTGAAATCATAGCAAGTATCTTTCTGACCACAATAGTATGTAATTTAAAATCAATAGTTGGAGGAAAATGGAAAAATTCACAGATATGTATAAATCAAATAATACATTCCTGAACAATCAATGGGTCAAAGATAAAATCAAAAGAACATTAAAAACCTATATATTTTAAATATATAAAATTATTTTGATAACTTTATTTTAATTGATTTATTTAAATACAGAAAATAATTTTGGGTGGCAATACCCTAAACATCAAAGATAGTACCATTTTAGTATTAAGTGTGTCAATGGGGAAAAGCTTAAGATTTTGGGTCAAGACACCCAGGTTCAGACCTGAATTCTATCATTTTCCATCATGTGATCTTAAGCAAGTTACAAATTTCCTCTGAGTTTCAGTTTTTCTTATCTATGAATGAAGATAATATTACTTTGTTGTATTGTTGGAATATAATATATAAAATGTATCAAAAGCTTATTTTACTTGACTGGAAATGTGTATATTTTTCCTGTTAATGAGGAATAATGAATAGACTTTAAAAATTCATCTTATTTAAAATCTTTTTATCTTCCCCTAATCAAAAGACTCCTGTAGAGGATCTTCATGTTTTAGCTTCAGAGCCTCTTCCCTTGCTGGACCCTGTGAGATGTTTGTCCACAAATAGTGACTTGCTGCTTGCTTTCCATCATATTTCAGCTTTCACAGTCAACTTTCCACTTTCCTGACCACCTAAAAAGTACCCTGTAAATATCCGTTTATCCCTTTACCCTGTCTTCATCTTTTTTTTTGAGACAGAGTCTTGCTCTGTCGCCAAGGCTGGAGTGCAGTGGTGCGATCTTGGCTCACTGCAACCTCTGCCCCGCCGGGTTCAAGTGATTCTCATGCTTCAGCTTCCTGAGTAGCTGGGATTTCAGGTGCTTGCCACCATGCCCGGCTAATTTTGTATTTTAGTAGAGATGGGGTTTCACCATATTGGCCAGGCTGGTCTCAAACCCCTGACCGCAGGTGATTCACCCGCCTCGGCCTGACCTCAGGTGATCCACCCACCTCGGCCACCCAAAGTGCTGAGATTACAGGCGTGAGCCACCGCTCCTGGCTGCCTTTATCTTTTAACCTGTTAAGAGAGTAGGTCTTAAATATTCCCACCATACACACACACACTAGTAATTATGCGAGGTGGCGGATATGTTCTTTAGCTTGATTGTTGCAATGCATATCACAAATTACATGTCTATCAAAACATCATATATACCTTAAATATATATAGAGAGAGATAATTTTAATTTGCCAATTATACTTCAATAAAGCTGGGGAAAAAACCTAGAAATATTGTAGAACATTAATCATATACTAGGTAGTAGGCATCAGGAATACAGAAGTCATGATCTTTAGAGGAACTTTTAAATATGAAAGAGACACCCTAAACTGGATAGTGTTTTCAAAAACAAAAGGGAAAGTAACCCTGGAAAATTCCTTCTTAATATTATGAGTATTTTATTTTGAGTAGGAACTCTTTCTATGAAAGGATCATGGGGAAAATGTTGTACTAGGCATCAACTTGCTTGGAGGGATCCTAGGACTCTCCTGTTCATGATTCTTACTTGAGTCTTGTTCTCATGAATTCTATTTGTTTATAGCTATTTCTGCTCTTTGGGCCTACTTTAGTGTATAAGCCTTCTGCTATCCTCTAAGATGTGGTTGCTAGTCGTTGCTATTCCATTCTCCACATTACTTGCCATTTGATCTCGGTGTATCAGCCATTTAAACTTTTTCCTTTGTCAATGGCTGCCACATTGTTCACTTACCAGTAGTCTTCCATTTCATCCTTTGTGATGGTTACCCCAGTATATTATTACTTTAGATGCATTTTATTTCACCATGACTCTAAATTCTTGCAGATGTTCACTTACATTTTAATCACATAAAATAGTCTTCATTATTACTTAAATACATGTGTCTTTAGAATTTTTCAAAAGGTATTATCTATCTTAACGTTATCCTGCACTTACATTTGTACACGTAAAAGCGTAGCTATTTAAGGGATGGGTATAACCTGTAAAAAGATTTCTCAGGTTTCTAATTTTTTTCTGAAACTTTTCACTTCAAATAGAATTTTAATTGTATTGGCTCTAAGAGAGTGCAAACCAAGTAGTATTGAGTCAGCAGATGGAAAAATCCTTATCATTGAACAATGAAACAACTTGAATTCTTTTTTCCCCCTTTTGCCATCTGGTATCTGTGCTCGTATTTGAAACATTAACCATTCAAGAAAGAGTTGTTTTTTGTATCCAGTAGTCAGAATATTTTTCTGAAGACTGGTGCTTATCTTTTTGGGAAAAAAAAAAAAGATAAAATGCTATAAATATGAATGGAGCCCTGAACTAATATTTGACAGTCACATAAAAGCTTAAGAAAATGCAGAGTACAAAGTGAGTCTAAGGAGATGCCATTTTCAATTTATTTTCATAATCTAATTCTGTATTGCTTGTAAAGGTTAATCTAAATCCAGCAGAACCAAGCCTGTCCACTGTTTACTTGTTATAGGCACTGCTACATTATTCTAAATGCGGCAAAATGAACATGGCTCTTGTTCACAACCTAGTTGCTATTTCTTTTTGAATCACAGCAGATATAATTTTTTTCATGTGACCTTCAAATTATTAGTAGTCAAATAGTGTTCATAATGGTAAAATGCTTCTAAGAAAACACCTAGAAAGGAATTTATAATATTCACTTTGAAAATAGTGACACAATATACATTTAACCTCCAGTTATTCAAATAACCTTGCAGATCATCTTTTTCTGGATGTTTACCTACTAGATGTCCTCAGCTTCTATTTGATGAGGAAGAAAGCCAAACGAACTCAAATAGTTTAAATATTAATTTAAATAAGAACCTAAGGAAATATCTATTCAAAACTTTAGCCCCTAAGAGTCAAGCATTACCTTATGTGGTAGTAATGGCTTCTAGATATTCTGGTGTTTTCCTTATGTATAAAACTGTTTATCTCTATTTTTCATGAGTTTTTCTAGCATAAACAAAACATAAATAATTAATCCACATTAATTATTTATGTATTTGTAATTGTATTATGCTTGAAACCAAATTCTTGGTCTAAGTCTAGATCTTTTAGCATGTGGGATACATTTTGCCACTTTTCAAATTGGTTTGTCTTTGAGTAGACTTTGAAGACTATTTCCTCTTGTGGTTGTGTTTTCCATTTGGGAACTTGTTAGCAATGCCTTGGTTTCTGGTGGAGTGGATCAATTCCAGACGTTTTCTCTGTATGAATCACTAAGAAGATTCTATTAACTATCCTTTAGATTTAGAAATAATTTGTTCACTGAACAATCAGTCTGTGATGGACAAGTTTAAGAAGATTACAAATAGCACTCATGAAGTAAAAGTTAAGTGTTTTCTTGAATCAACTTGAACCTTTATCCACTGGCTTAATCTAGCTCTGGTCCATTTATTTGGTTTTGGGACAGACCCTTTAAATTTCTCTCCTAATGGAGTTAAAGAGCTTTTGGGCACAGGGAACAGTGATGTGCTCAGCTTGTCATGTTATGGGAAGAGGGCTGAGGTTGCTTTCCGTAGCTACAGAAGAGGCTTCAAAGAGAACCTCCCCTTCATTCCCTGTCCCTTAGTAAGCTACACTTTCCATCTAGCAGCTCTGATTACAGTAAGTCTGAAAATGTCTCCTTCAGAAACAGCGTCCATTGCTCACCGTTTTTGCATCTTGCCTGTTACCTAAGTCTCTCTCAGTTTCTTGTTCATGCTGCCAGCAAAGTGTCCTCTATTGACCTTGGCCTCTGCCTACTGGCTCCTATCACTTTAGGAACTCATCCTCCTTAATGTGGATTTTCAATTTATACTCCCACTGACTTTCAGCTCTCTCCACATCTCACAGTCACCTCTGCCACAGAGAATGTGTGGTTGCACTGATGGGTCTTCATGTAGCAGAGAGTGCCACTGCAATCTCATGTCAGGCTTACCTCAGAGGCCACTGTTGTCTATGTGCATTAGAACAATGACAGAAACCAAGCACTCTACCAAGAACGTTGTCATTTAACTCAATGTCAAGAACCAGATTACTGCTCATCTCAGCACTGGGAAACAGGTATTACTCTTATCCCTGTTTTACAGATACGGAAACAAAGACTCAGAGAAGCTAAATACTGACGGAGCTGGGACTCACTCAGCTCTGTTTAACTTCAAATCCCATGCCTTTAACCACTGTAATATGGCAGAGGCCAGGTCACAGGGTCATGTTATGCAAAGCCCAGAGTGCTTTGAACATGGTTGCCCTCAGAAGGGGCCTGTAGGCACAGTAGATGCCCCGAGGCTTTTCAGGAGGGACGATTTCAGCAACAGACGCCTTCTAGCACATATAATTTCCTGGCAGCACAAAGAGGCTAGCATATCTATCCTATTACACACAATTTCTTGGTGGATTGAAGATGTGAAGCAAAACTATGCTTTAAACTTCAAAGCACTTGTATAATGACAGAAATGGTACTGAGCTTGTAATAATAGGACCTGGTACTTGTACCCTAGGCCTGGAATTTATTAACTTTTAAATTTTGGACACATCACTCAATTTCTTACTTTACTCATCTTAATAACTGGGTCAATCGTAATTTTGAAAGGACAATCACATGGACTTAATCTTTTTAAAAAAGATTAGCTTATTTTGATAAAGGGCTTGGCATTTGATAGAAATTGAGTACACTAGAGGCAATTTTGTTTGTTTTTTGTTTTGTTTTGTTTTTAATTCTCCAAAGAAAGACTGTATCTGGCGGCTTAAAAAACGAGAAAACCTCTTCATTGAAGTGTAACACATGCAGAAAAGTGCAGAAAAAAGTGTTCAACTGAATTAACTATCTCAAAATCAACTCACTTGTGAAATCACTTCCTTACTCAAGAAATAGAACATGGGGACAGCACCCTGGAAGCCATTTATGTCCCCTCCTAATCACAGAACCCTCCTTTCTCCCCAGAAGTAAACACTGTTTTGGTTTCTAACACTATAGATCAGTTTTGCCTACTTTTTAAAGCTTTATGTAAATAGCATTATATGAAATGTATTCCCTTGTGCCTGGCTTCTTTTGCGAAATTATGTTTGTGAGATTCATTGATGTTATTGCACGTGGGTGTAGTTTGTTCATATTAATGGCAGTAGTGTGTTTCATTACATGAATGTACCACAATTTATTTATTTTACAGCTGGTGGATGTTTGAATTGTTTCCAGTTTTTGCCTATTACTAATAATGTTTCTATGAATATTCTTGACCACATCTTTTGGTTAATATGTATACATGTTTAGTCTATATGTAGGTATGAAGTTGCTGGGTCACTAGATGTGGTATCTTTAACTTGAGGAGACAATACAAAGGAGATATCCTAAATAATTTTCCATTCTGTCAATAGTGTGTGACTGCTTGTTGTTCCTAAGACTAACCAAATCTTGGTATTTCCAGTTATTTGAATTCTGATGGGTTTACAGAGGTATGTCTTTATCTTTCCTCGGCTACTATTGAGGTTTAATCACACCACTTTTTTTTTTTTTTTTTTTTTTTTTTGAGATGGAGCCTTGCTTTGTCACCAAGGCTGGAGTGCAGTAGTATAATCTCAGCTCACGGCAACCTCCACCTCCCGGGTTTAAGCAATTCTCCTGCCTAAGCCTTCTGAATAGCTGGGATTACAGATGTGAGCAACCATGCCTGGTTAATTTTTGTATTTTTAGTAGAGATGGGATTTTGCCATTTTGGCCAAGTTGGTCTCGAACTCCTGGCCTCAAGTGATTAACTCGTCTTGGCCTCGCAAAGTGCTGGGATTACAGATGTGAGGTCCTGTGCCCGGCCAGTTTAACAAACCCTTTTAATATATTTGTTGGAAATTTGGATATCCTGTTTTGTAAAATCCTTGTTCAGTCTCTTGCCACTTTTTGCAAATGAGTTCTGGATTTTTCTTATTGGTAGTTTGAAGTACTTTATTCTATACTGGTCCTTTGTTGATTATATGTGTTGCAAATACTGTGGCTTGCCTTTTCACTGTCTTAAGTGTTTTTTGAATGAAAGGAACTTCTTAATTTTAATGTAGTCTAATTTATTAATTTCTCCTTTGATTAGTGCTTTTTGTTCTCTGGGAAATATTTCTTAACCTCGAAGTCATTTAGAAGATACTCACTTGCACGGTCTTTCAGAAGCTTTGTTGTTTTTGTTTTCACATTTAGAGCTACAATTCTCTTGGATAGGCGATAGGAGTCTGGCTACTACATTTTTCTCCATGTTTTCATTCACCTGTGTCCTCTTTGCTTTATGGAAAAAAATGAGACTATGGCCTGAGGAAGATGTGACTCTTTTTCTATATATCTGTGCTCTTTATGACTGTCTTTTTACACATTGTCACATTTCCTGAACATAACTCCCTCTCCCCCACTTTATTAAGCATATTTGAGACATAGAATGAATTTCTTAAATAGTATTTTAGTACTCTTGTTTCTTAAGGAGATTAGGACGAAAACATTATGAAACACCCTTGATGAAAACAAAGAAGTTAATGCAGATATATCAAGCAGTTTATTCAGAGAGATGCAGGTCATTCTTACTTTTCAAAGTTCTTCCCACTGTTCTCTGCCATGCCATGGACTAGAAGGTTCTATCCTAGGATCACTCTCAATACCTGCATTTAATCAACAATGACATCTCTTCCATTTGATACTCAGCAATATGAATGAAGAAAGGAGGCTTGCCAGAAAAGAGGCTTCCTGTATTTTACAGCAGGGTTTGATGGGCATTGTGAAAACAAAAGAATGATTCTAGACTGTATGGAAGAGCATGGCTACTTCAGTGTCTGTTGGCATAATTTGTTTAATGAAAAGCTTGTACGTCGCTAGCTAACATATAACCGTGACTAAAGTCATAGAGGTGCTCCATCATGGAACAGGCATCCTTCATGTTTCTTTTGTCCTGCTATTTTACTTTCCACACCACACACTGTTACAAACACAAACCACTGGTTTAGCATGGAAAGGGTGCAGTAAGGAGCGTACAGATGGTGGCTTGCAGCAAAGCCTTGCACACATGCTTCTCATGGACAAAATGGGCATTTCTGCCATCTCACGTGCCTCTGCTATGGTGACTGCAAAGCTAACATTTTTATGTTTCTCTAAACTGTAGCATCTTTATGTTTGTTAAATTTATTTTTTTTTTAAGTGTAGGTCAAAATTACAGATGTCTTTTTCTTTGTCTGCTTTCCAGAGTTGACTGCAAAAAATGAAGAGGTTTCCAAGAGACAAGGCCTATGTGAGTGTGTCAGAGGCTAGACTCATCTATGATTTACTTTCCTTTCTAACTCCTTGGGAGAGCACTGTTTTCCTGTCTCTGTGCAGTTTGCAGTTTTTGAAGGGCACACTAATAAAGGCACACTTCTAAGGAAGATAGGAAAGGCCAAATAGTGCTTCTCAACTAGTTTTAAAGAACTTCTGGCTTCTACAGCTATGTGATGATATGCGTAGATATAATTGTTAAGGGCTTATCGTACAACTTAGTAAAAAATTCTGTGCTTTTTCTCTAGCACATGGCCTTTTAAAATGTCAGTAACTTTGCTAATTCCAAGCCAATTATTTTCACACTTTTCAAAGCATGAAATCACACTGGTCATATGTATCTCTATATTGGGATACAATAAAACACACGGGCACACACACACACACACATTTACTTATTACTTTCATTCCCAGAGATGATGCCATTGTTCTCACTATTTTAATTTAATATGTGCAAGCTTGGTCAGTGTTAAATGTTGATAGTAAAAAGATAAGTAAGATACAGATTCTGACCATAAAGAGATTCTTTGGGTAGAATATGTATACTGATCAAAAATTAAGCTATGGACTACAATATTTTCACTCTGATATTCAGAAAAATACCACTTAGGACCTAAAAATTATAGTTAGCCTATTCTGAAAATTTTCCCAGTTCTGATTGCTGGCCATGTGCTAGATGTAAATAAAGAGAAGATCTCTGCTGTGAAGGTACTTACATACCAATATGCTACACTTTCTCACTTTGCATAGATTCAGAATCATGAAGCTACTACAGCAGTGCAATTTTTATTGTTATCTGGTTTTGCTTAATCTCACCGGATGGCTTATTCTTTTTTTATTTTGTTTTATTTCATTTTAAGTTCCAGGATCTATGTGCAGAACATGCAGTTTTGTTACATAGGTATACACAAGCCATGGCTGTTTGCTGCACCTATCAACCCATCATCTAGGTTTTTTGTTTTTGTTTTTTTGAGACGAAGTTTCAGTCTTGTTGCCTAAGCTGGAGTGCAATGGTGTGATCTCAGTTCACTGCAACCTCTGCCTCCTGGGTTCAAGTGATTCTCCTGCCTTCACCTCCCGAGTAGATGGGATTACAGGCACCTGCCACCACGCCCAGCTAATTTTTCTATATTTAGTAGAGACGGTGTTTCACCATGTTAATCAGGCTGGTCTTGAACTTCTGACCTCAGGTGATCCACCTGCCTCGGCCTCCCAAAGTGCTGGGATTACAGGCATGAGCCACCACGCCCAGCCATCATCTAGATTTTAAGCCCCATATGCATTAGGTATTTGTCCTAATGCTCTCCCTCCCCTTGACCCCCATCCCTGGACAGGCCCCCCGTGTGTGTTGTTCCCCTCTCTGTGTCCAAAGCTTTTCTTTCATAATTTATCTGAGTTGAAACACTATTGTATCCATAACTTTAAATATTTTATATTCTGATATTGAGGAAGTAGATGACCTTTATTAGGTTAGGGAGTGGAGTACTAAAAGATAGTCACTCTTTCATGAAAAGAATGCAAAGCAGAAAGTTCTTGTTTCTGTTTAATTTTGTATAAATATGGCTTTGTCCAGCTAGTGAACTGTATTAAATTTTGACACCATTGCATATCTGGTATGGTTTTTTGAGGTAGGAATATGTAATTAATAATTAATAATTTTGACAAAGTACAATTTTTTTCTTTGTTTTTGACTGAGCAATGATCAAATGGATAGATTACTCATGTTAATATTTTGTAGTATCTGGATATTTCTATAAACTAAGAATAAGCATAGACAACAGCAGATTGTCCCAGATCATCATTATTAATATAATCATCATGGATTACTCTATAAGGTCAAGATGTCAGTTCTTCACAAATCAACTTATGGGCTTGATGCAATTCTGCACAAAACCCTTATGTGATTATCTGGAACTTGAGGAAATCTTATTAAAATTCACCTAGAAGAGGGAAAAAGCAAGAAGAGCTAAGAAAATATTGACAAAAAAGTTACGGATGGAAGGCTTGTCCTGTGAACTCTTAAAAACTAGACCAATTCAGTGATCAAAAACTGTATTTTAACTGTCAATTTAATGTATGTATAGATATATGAAATCTCAATAACATGTATATGAAAAAATATTCAAATTTAACTAAATCCTAGTATTCAAGTATCTATCTGAAAGTCTATCTAACTGTCATCTATGTATATTTAGAACATTTAACAAGGAAATATGCAAGAACCATATAAAGAGATCTACAGCATTTATTGAGTGATATAAAATTATTTTATTATGTCCCTGGATTAAAAAAGCATGTAGGATAATATAAATGTATAATATAAATTATCTTATGTGCCCTGTAGTATACTGTTCAGTACATAAAGTAAGTATTCAATGACTATTTCTTAAATGAATGAGTATAAAAAAGTTTGTGTTGTTTTGTAATTATTGGAAGGCTTATTTCAGTATGGAATAAAATCTAAGTAAGTAAGTATTGATACATAGAAAGTAATTATCAGGATAATTTTAAAAAAACGTAGTGTCCTAGGTACCTGATAAGAATATATATGAAGGAGGTAGGTATATTAGTCAGGAGTTTCTGGAGAAACAGTATCAATACAGGGTGTGTGCGCGTGTGTGTGTGTGTGTGTGTGTGCAATATATGATTTATCATAAAGAACTGGCTCATGTGATTATGGAGGCTGAGAAGTCCCATAATTGGGTGTCTGCAAGCGGAAGACCCAGGAGAGCTGGGGAGGTAGTTCTGAGAATCAGAGTGCTTGTAGTATAAGTCTCAGTTGAGGGCAGGAGAAGACTCAGTCAGGCAGAGACTGAATTCCACCCTCCTCCACCTCTTTATTGGGTTTGGCCCTCAGTAGATTGGATGATTGAGGGCAAGCCTTACAGAGTCCACCAATTCAAATGCTAATCTCGTCTGGAAACACCCTTACAGACACACCCAGAAGTAATGTTTATTCTGGGCACCCCCTGTCACAGTCAAATTGACACATAAAATTAACCACAATAGGGAACCAGGAACAGAAAAAAACTCCAAAGTTTGCCAGATTACATGGTGAAACAGGATAAGTAGAAAAATACTTACCCGAAAATAGTGTGTTGGAGAAAGAGAAGCAATCGCCTATATTTAGGCCCTGAATTAGATACTCTTTGTTTGATAGACAGGGCAATGTCAGCTTGGAAACATCTGGCATATCAGGTATTATATTCAAAGCAATAGGATATTGGGAAGACATGCATATTTCTAAGGAAGAGAGAAACTTAGAGTGAGACTTAATGACTGTTCTCTCTGATATATGATTTATTAAAATTCTTTCCAGTATAATTACTCATAAATATGGGAAATCAACTGCAATGTACTCCCAGGAATCAATCAGTTCCTTTTCTTGCTAGATCGATCCCTTGTGGGCTGCTGCTCACTATTCCTGGATTTGGACCAGTGATGCAGAGTGCATTCATTATTCATTCACTTATTCCTTCAATAAATATTTGTGAAATGCCTACTCAGTGACAACATGGTGGTGGTATGGCTGCCGATTTAATAGGAATCAGCACATGGCTTCTAGTCTCTTGAGTAAAGAGAATGGGAAGTATTGGGGAAGGCAGGGGACACAAATTTGTTTGTCCAAAGAATATGTAGGGTCTGTAGAGTAGCTGGCTAAATTTGTAACTGCCCAAATGGGTTCACCTTACCTGCTGCCTAGACAGAGATACGTTATCAAGACAGGGGAAATACAATAAACAGTAATTCACACAGAACTGGCTGTGCAGGAGACCAGAGTTTTATTATTACTAATTAGTCTCCTGAACATTCGGGTATCAGAGTGTTTTTTTTGGGGGGGGTGGGGGGGAGATGGAGTCTTGCTCTGTTGCACACACTGGAGTGCAGTGATGCAATCTCGGCTCACTGCAACCTCTGCCTCCTGGGTTCAAGCAGTTCTCCTGCCTCATCCTCCCGAGTAGGTGGGACTACAGGCGCACACTGCCACACCCAGCTAATTTTTTGTGTTTTAGTAGAGACGGGGTTTCACCATATTGCTCAGGCTGGCCTCAAACTCCTGAGCTCAGGCAATCCGCCTGCCTCTGCCTCCCACAGTACTAGCATTACAGGCCTGAGCCATCTGGTCCGGAAGGATCAGTTTTTAAGGACCACTTGGTGAGCAGAAAGTCCCAGTGAGTGCTGGAGTGCCAGGAGTGCTGATTGGTCAGGTCAGAGATGAAATCACAGGGAGTCTAAGCTGTCTTTCTGTGCGGAGTCAGTCTCTAAAATCGGATAAGCCAGTTCATGGATCTGGGTGGCACCAGCTGATCCCTCAAGTGCGGGTCTGCAAAATGTCTCACGCACTTATCTTAGGAGCAGTTTAGGGAGGGTAAAAATCTTGTAGCCTCCAGCTGCGTGACTACTACACCATAATTTCTAATCTTGTAGAGAATTTGCTAGTCCTGCAAAGACAGTCTAATCCCCAGGCAAGATGGAGGTTTGTTTTAGGAAAGGGCAATTATCATCTTTGTTTTATACTATAAAGTATAAACTAAGTTCCTCCCAAAGTTAGTTCAGCCTACACCCAGGACAGCTTGGAGGTTAGAGGCAAGATGGAATTGGTTGGGTCAGATCTCTTTCACTGGGTCAGTTATAATTTTGCAGTGGCAGTTTCGAGTTGTGTGTAGATCACAAAGTGTGTGTTGACTACATAAAAAGTAAACAATAATAAAGAGTTGAGACCAAATCCTAGGAGAAACATGGCGCTATTAGAAATTTTCTTTTTCTTTTTCTTTTTTTTTTTTTTTTGAGACAGAGTCTCGCTCTGTCGCCCAGGCTGGAGTGCAGTGGCCGGATCTCAGCTCACTGCAAGCTCCGCCTTCCGGGTTTACGCCATTCTCCTGCCTCAGCTTCCCGAGTAGCTGGGACTACAGGCGCCCGCCACCTCGCCCCGCTAATTTTTTGTATTTTTAGTGGACACGGGGTTTCACCGTGTTAGCCAGGATGGTCTCGATCTCCTGACCTCGTGATCCGCCCGTCTCGGCCTCCCAAAGTGCTGGGATTACAGGCTTGAGCCACCGCGCTCGGCCTATTAGAAATTTTTAAGCAAGAGGAGAATATGGTCATATTTGTGTTTTAGATGGAGTGCTTGATCTACAGTACAGAACAGAGATAAAAATCAGACAAGATTGGAAGCTGGGAGATAGGGGCCATTGCAATAATTTAGAGAGCAAAGGCTACAGATTTTGTATGTTTCATAGGTTACATATTTTGGGGTCCTTTAGAAAAATACAGAACTTTGAATGCAAAATTAGATGTGAAGCTCTAGAAGGGGCCTTAAGACTCATGAGTTTTATTCTAGATCCACCTTTAGATCCAGTGAAGTAGTTTTGGTGGTCTGAGCTATGGTGGGGGCAGTAGGAATGAAAAAAGATGAATGAATGAGGAAATTTGAAAAGGAACTTGGTGATTGGATGTGCAAGATGAGAACTATCAAGGACCATGCTTAGTTTTCTGGCTTGTGCAATCAATTGGCTAGATGAAGGGTCTGTTCATTGAGACAGGAAACACAGGAGGGGGGAGTAGATTTTGGTGACAATATGGGAAGTGAAGTTTTGTACCCATGCAAAGTCGAAGTGATTATGAAATATTCAGGTGTGAAGCTCAAGATAGTGAAATTTTCCCACTTCTGATGAGGCTCAATTGATTTTGGCAACTGGGGTGTTCAACATCCTGAGTAGGTGTAGATTTAAATTTGCATAATCCATAGTTAAATGATTATTGCCTTGAAGCCCTATTGCCTAGGTCTGAAAACTAATGCTGGATTATGTAGGACTCTTACTGTTTTTCTAACCCTTACTGTGGTGCCTTTCGGGATGATTTTTTTTTTTCCTGGTCTGTTGCACTATAATACTGGGACATGTGCTGCTTAGCTAGCAGGTTACCCTGAAGGCTTTTAGTTCTCTGGGGAGGATGAATTTTTGGTTGTATGTGTAGGTTTTCTCTAATGTAGGTCAGTGTCTGAGCTCCCTTTGATTGTTAATCCATAGTCTTGAACTGATTATGCAACCCACGGAGGACCTGCTAAATATAATGTTTTAAAGTTCAGCAGCAAATTTCCTTCTCTACTGTCCTTTAATTTTAAAATGGCTGACAAATTTTTCTTACAGTTTTTATGAAAGTGAAGTAAGATATGACTACCAACGAATATAAAAATCTCCCCACTAGGAAAGTTTTAGACCATCATCAAATGACTTAATATAGGAGATAATAATAGAGACTGTTTTGCAACCTAAAATATAGTATTTTCTACTGTGAAGACTGTAATTACTATTTACAGCTAGATTATAGGGAAATCTGTGGGTGTCATGGAATTCAGTTTAAAATTATGGAAACTGTTTGCATAATTAAAAGGCTAGTTAATAAATTCCCTCCTATTTTCTAACCTATTTAAGCAGATCATATATGTACCAATATTTCTTTGCTAACTATGGTAGAGAAGACAACCAACTTTAAATCTTCTGTTGCTGAATAATACCCATAATAACTGTGTATAATATATGACTCATAATTAGCGAATATGCCGAGCTTTTTCAAGAAATGCATTAGATATGGCATAGATACAAATTTCTGCTTCATTAAATGACTTTATGGACTATATTTTGCTGCTTTTGCACATGTGATCTTTTCCACTGTTTGATAGCAGGATTACTTTACAGCTTCTTAATGAGAATATCTTTTTTTTAACTGAAACCTTTTCTGAAGTTTTATTGAAGCTCTGGGTGACCTATTTCTAGCAATTTTAGAGCTCTAACATTTTCTCTCCCTTATTTAAGCAGCTTTAACTTATGTTTGATTAGTGGTTTTAGAAGTAGATTCATAATCTAATTTTAGGAAGAAAATCTTTTCTTAACAGGAGAAAACAAATTTAAAAATAACCTTACATGTCACAAGGTACCTATGAATTATGGAAATGGCTCACATTCCCGGGGCACTTATTGGGTAAAGAGAGTGTGAAAGCCAGAGATGACTTCTCTTAGTTGCATTTTATTCTTAGTTGCATTTCTGCAGGAAAATTTCTCTTTATTAAGACAACTAGATAAATAAGTTCATTGATGGGTCTAAGGAATGACTGCAATACAATGTTAGGTGCTGTGATGTCATAGTAGTATAGAAGCAGATATGAGATGCTGGTACTGGGTATTTGTAGAATGGGTGGGAGGTTTCCAGGTGTCCAGTGCCCTATATTTAAGGAAGCTTAATATTCACATTTGAATTTTGGAGCAGCTATGACTTAAACATCAAGAAATATTGTGATAAATGAATTGAGCCCTGAAAGATAAATAGGAATTTACCTACCACAGAACATGGAAAAAGGCTGGAGCAAAAATTTAGAGGCATTAATTCATATGATAATTTTTTTAATTACAGTAAATTTTAATTTTAGTTCTAAAAGAAATCCACACACTGTAACAAACTGAAACAATACAGACATATGCAATGTAAAGAGGAAATATCCACTTTATGTTGTTGTCCTCTCTATCCCCAGCCTCTATTCATGTCTCTCTCCACATGTTTAGTGTCAATTCTCTGAGAGCTTCTCCTGAGTTTACTCATTTACATATCTGTGAGTGCATGCATGTGTGTATGTAATTAGTTTCATTGTTATGTAACTTGCATCATTCAATATGCCTTATCAACCCTTTCCTGTTAGTGCATTTCAGTCTACTCTATACATTTTAAGAACTACCTATCAGCATAGTATAAATATATCATAATTTATTTAACCATTGCCATATATAGGGTGTTTACAATTGCTATGGACCCCCTCTGTAATTTTTATGTTAAAATCTTAACCCCCAGGATGATAGTATTAGGACGTGGGACCTTTGGGAGGAGATCAGGTCATGAAGGTGGAGCCCTGCTGAATGGGATTAGTGGCCTTATCAAAGAGGCCCAAGGGAGTCATTTGCCCCTTCTGTTATGTGAAGACACAGCGAAAAGAAGGCTATCTATGAACCAGGAAGGGGGCCCTCATCAGGTAGTGAATCTGCGGGTGCCTTGATCCTGGAATTAGCTTTCCATACTGTGAGAAAAAAATTTATGCTGTTTATAAACTATATCATTTATGGTATTTTGTTATAGCAGCTTGAATGAAATAAGATAACTATTTTTCTATATTACAAATAATTCTGCAATGAACTTCCATATCCATAATTATCTCCTAATTTATTCCTCTAGTTTTCTTTCCTTTCCCTCTTTTTTCCTTCCCTATCTTCACTCACTCTCTCCATCACCCTCTCACATTTATCTCAACAATACCTTTGTGCACATTTGTGTTTCTGTAGAATAGATCTTGGAAGTGGAATTGCTAGAACAATTAAAATATTGATGTGTATTCCTGAATTTCCCTTCCAAAAACTCTGTACCAGCTTACACTTCCATCAAAATTTAGTTGGGTTTATTTCATCATTAATCATGGATTTCTTTGCCTATTTAATGGGAAAAAGTGATAGATAGTCTTCAAATCTTTTTGTTGTTTTTCCTAAAATGGTGAATTTGAATTTGAACATCTTTTCACATGTATTTTGACCCAGTGAATTTCCTTAATTTTTTCTTGTTGATTTTTGTACTAAATTATTTTTAAAATAATTTTTAGAACATCTTTATTCAGTTTGGCTATTATACTTTTTTCCGCTATATGTTTTGCAAAGACGTCCTTTAAGAAAGGTTTATTTTCTAAATTTGTCTTTTGTGATAGAGAAATTTTAAATTTGGATGTAGTCAAATCTGTCAGTTTTTTCCTTGTTTCTGTATTATTTCTTTTATATCTCTTGCCTAAGAAGGACTTTTTCAGATCAAGATTATAAAAACGTTCTTAATTTTTTTTTGTATTTTCGTAGTTTTTTTTTTTTTTTAACTTTAGTTTTTAATACACAGGGAATTTAATTTAAATTTGTATATGACATAGGGTATGGCTGAGATCTAGGTAATCACATCTATCTCATTTTCTTTGTATATACATAGTTAGATTTTATTTCCCAGTCTTCTGTGCATTTAGGTGAGGCCCTGTGACTAAACTGTAACATAGAATGATAATAGAAGTAATGTATGCCACTTCCAGTCTTGGCTCATAAAAATCTTCCAAGAGAGATCCTCTATGTCTACCCTCTTCCCAAATGAACTTGGAGGCCAGGTGTTGAAGATGGTAGAGTCAAATTTGAAAGAGTTTAAATCCCAGAATTACTGCTTAGAGGAGAGTCATACACCAATTAGGAATATCCATTTTTGACTCTGTGTGAACAAGAGAGAAACTTCTTTAAATAGCTTTAAGTCACTGAGATTTTAGGGTTTATCTTTCATAGCAGTTACATAATCAATGCACAGAGTAAGATTGTGACTTAACTTTTTCCAACTGTAAGGTCAATGGTCCTAACATACTTTATTTAATAGCTTTCCATGTACTCTGTAATTTGAAATTCTACTTTTAGCATATCCTATATTTCCATAATTTTAGAAGTGATTCTAGATTCTCTTTTGTTTTATTGAGCTACTCACTTATTCCTGCAACAATATCATAATATTTTAACTACTACAGCTTTGTAATTTTTCCTGGTATCTGGTAGCAGAATTAGCTTTTAAAATTGAGGTCTGTCTTGTTCCTTTGAAGTATTTCTATGACTCTTAGAATACAATAGAAAATCTCTAACATGATCTATAAAGGCCTGCATGATTTAGTCACTGTCTGTCTTTCCAGATGTATCCCTCCTTCTCTGCTTCTCAGCTGCTTTAATTTTCTGAAAATGTAAAGTATCTTAGGAACTCTGGACCTTCACAAATGGAAGTTTCACAAATATTTTTCCATTTGCCCGAAAGAGTTGAGTGTATCCAGATAAACTCTTGCTCCCATATGACTTTGATCTATTATGTAAAGAGAGAGAAGTCATTACTGATTCCATTTAGTGATGAAGACATTCTTAAGTATAAATAACTTAAGGACATGTGAGGTCACATGGAAAGGAAGAACTTGACTTGGAGAATTTTGAGGTTTTTTTCCATATCTTACCCATAGATGAATCAGTTCTCCACTGGCATCACATGTTTCTCATCATGTAAATAAAAAATGATGAATATCAAAGTTTTCTTTAGTAACCCCGGAGACATTGATTGTACCCTATGTTGTGTATTGTATAAGTATGAAATTTAATGGAACTTTTAAGTGTATGGCTTACAAATAAATATTTCAATGTCTAATCTTATTGCATTAACTATAGGCCTGTTCAAGAGCAAAAATAACACTGTATGTAAGTTTTATATAAAATTATAGATCTTTTCCACCTGGGGGTACTCTCTGTCTCAAGCTCCTATATATTGCTGTATAAGTCAAGGTTCTGGCAGCAAATAGCACTGCAAATAATGTAACTAAAGAGTGTTTTATAGGAGATGACAAACAATGGTGTGGGGTGGAGAAAAAGAAACAAATAAGAGATGGTGCAGTGCTCCAGAGTTGGTACTAATGGGGTCCTGTTACCAGCCCCAAACCTGAGAGAATCAGGAGAGAGAGAAGTTACTGGAAGTTGAAGACCAGGTCACCTGACAGGGACCATCCCTTTAAAATAGGAGCTTAACTAACCTGCGGTGACATGGCAGAGAGAGCCATGGGAATCAATCCTTGCTCTTGTTGTCTTTCTACTTGCTCCTGTTGTCTTTCTACTCTGTGGTCTTCTGCTGGAGTCTTCTGTTGGTCAAACCCAACTGGAAGCTAAAGGGGAAGGTAGCTGCATTCATAAGGGCTGTTAAGCTCTTGAAGTTCAAAGCTGGGTAAAAAGGATAGAGAAAATTTGGAGGGAGAAAAGAAAATATCCTGCACACTCTGATGTATCTTGAATTTCTTTTTTAGGGTATTTATAGGATGAAGATTAATTTCACATATTCCCAAGTTCCAAACCAATACTTCCAACACTATCAGTTGAGCCTTGACTTTCCATATTACTTTCTGAACACCCTTCTAAATTATTATGCATAATAGAGTATGTTCTGGAGTATGTGGTCTGGGATATGGTTTTCACTGTTTCATAGTAGTTTTATAAAATGCTTATTTGATTTGATAAGACTTTCCTATTTTTTTTTTCCTGATTTAAGAGTTTCTTTTAGCATTTAGTATAGATCTAGATGATTAAGTATTTTCAAACTATATGGAAAAAAACTTGTTTCTCTACTGTGTGTTATACTTTTACAAATATGTGGATCATTGTATCTAGTGTGTTATAGGCATATGTAAAGTATGGCTGAATAAATGAATATAAATTTAAGAATATATTGATGTATATATGTTCAAAAATAGTAGAATAAAGCAATGTATACTAGAGTTAATATTTGAAGACATTACATGACATTTACTTAAATAAAGACAGATTTATACACTCAAATAACAGGATGAATGGTTCTCATGTAAATAGGAAAGACCAAATAAAGTGTTTATTGATTCACTTGATATTATTAAACACATCATGTAAAGGATTCTCACCAGAATGTAAAAGGGGACACGTGTAAATTGGATTTCATGTCTAGATACAAGGGTTCGTCAAGGTGTCTGGGCACTTCCCCCAGTATCAGCTCCAGCGAGGATTCGGGTACTAGGTGTCTAGTACAGAGCTGCTCCAAGATGCAGAAGGGATTCTAAACTTCTCATAGGAAGGGGGATGCCTTCAAAACTTCTGTTTTATCTGTCTAGGTCATTTATATCACTCCCCTTAACTCCTTATCTTGTTGAATTATCTCTCTTATTCATCTTTAAAAATTTAACTTATGTTTATACCACTTAATCTTTTATAAATTCTTTCTCAATCTCCAGTCTCTGTCCTCAGTGTTCTTATAAATTCTTGGGCTGGTGGCATCACCATATCCTCATCATCATCATCATCATCATCACCACAGTTGTGATCACCATCTGAGGCTGATATTTATTCAAATTACTTTGTACCAGGTATTTGGCTAAATAATTTTTATGACTTATCTCATTTAATTTTTACAATGAAGTAGATATTATAAGTATTCCTGATTTAGAGATACACATTGCATACTATTTGTAATCTTTTTGACTCATCTTCCTCTCTCAACAGTAAGTTCATCGAGGCCTTCGATACATCTTTTATCTTGTATCTTTATATCCCTGGCCTTAAGAATAGTTATCAGTACCTGTAGTTATACTCCAAATATTTGAATGAATGTTGGTTTAGTCTATCTTGATCTAATTTCTAGACATAGATTTTATGTGATCATTTTAAAATAAAGTGACACTTTTATTCTTATCATTCAAAGCCACAACATTTCTGGAACAATAATTTATTTTATTAAATCCACTAAAATATTTGTCAAATTAAAATAAAATCCCTCTTGGGTTTTAGTTCTCTGTTCTGTATGTGTATTTAATTCAAATTGGATGAAAGACTGATAATCATGGATTTCTGCTATTGAAGAAAATGGAATAAAAGACTTCTTGGCAAAATAGTCAGTTTTTTAACTTGCAAATTAAATTATAGTGTAGATTTGCTATCTTGCCCCCATTAACTTCTTGCCCTCTTTGACTATCTGAGTCCCGCGGGGATCAGATTTCCCGTAGTCCAATATAACATGCTATTGATCACCCTTTCTGCTTTGCCACTTTCACCTTCCAGTACAAATTGGCCTGTGTCAAGTGGAGGAAGAACATGGAGGGGGAAGATAATTAATTTACCCTCACATTGAAATTAGATGCATTCTAAAAGGAGGCAATCATCTGGGCTTGGATCCCTGAGGATCTACCACTTTGGGGTTGTAAATTCCTCAGCTAACTTATTCTAAAGTATCAGGAGCATAAGTAAACACATTTTTCATACATCTGTGTGTACTGGGGTGAAAAGGATTGGATGGTACCCTAAAGTAAAACCTAGCAGTGACCTTTTAGAAGTTTTTACACAGTTTTCATCACATTGTGTCTCAAAGTTGAAATTATATACTCTCAAAATATTGGAAACTTCTTTGAAGCCATGGAAACAGCATGTGAGATGGGAGATGACTGGACAGCAGAATAAGACCTTCCTATTATGACTATTGTTCTTTCACTGTGAATATCTAAAAGTGTATCTTCATAAGTCACTTTCTTTAGTTATAGCTTTGAGGACGTCAGTGCTTTTAGAATCAAAGATACTGTCATAAAAGGAAGCACAAGCCATGGAACTGTTTATAATATGATTATAAACAATTTTTTCTCGAATACTTATAGTTCTGCTTTCATGCTAAATAATGTATTTGAAGATTTGAGTCAGTAATCTTCCTAAGCAGAGTGACAGGAGCCTCCAAGGCATATATATAAGGCTGTTTCACTATTCTGCAGCATTTCAGAATGCCTGTTATTTAATGCAATACAGATAAATTAACATGTAATAAAGCTTCCAGTAGTGATACTAATTTACAACAATAGTAGAACAAAAATGTAGTTAATAATTGTAATTCTTCCAGAGGGTTTCCTTCTTATTTCATTCTATTATGGCAGTGAAAATGTGTTTAGGGAGTAACAGAGTACTGTTCTCCAGAACCCAGTGGCAATCCTCTTAACACTATACTTGTGGTGAATCCCTAAGTTGTAAAATACTCCCTGAATTTTTCTTTTGCTTTTTTTTGTTGTTGTTGTTGCTGTTGTTGTTGTGTCTCTGCCAAGTTTTGGTATCAAGATGATGCTGGCCTCACAGAATGAGTTAAGGAGGAGTTCCTCCTCCTCAATTTTTTGCAGTGGTTTCAGTAGGAATGGTACTAGCTCTTCTTTATACATTTGATAAAATTGCGTTCTGAATCCATCTGGTCCCAGGATTTTTTTTTTTTTGGTTGGCAGGCTTTTTATTACTGATTCAATTTCAGAACTCATTATTGGCCTGTTCAGGGATTCAGTTGCTTCCTGGTTCAGCCTTGGGAGGTTATATGTGTCCAGGAATTAATCAATTTCTTCTAGGTTTCCTAGCTTGTGTGCATAGTGGTGTTCACAGTAGTTTCTGAGGGTTTTTTTTTTCCTATGGGGTCAGTGGTAACATCCCCTTTGTCATTTTTGATTGTGTTTATTTTGGATCTTCTGTTTTCTTTATTAGTATAGCTAGTGGTCTATCTATCTTACTGATTTTTTTTTCAGAAAACAAACTCCAGGATTTGTTGATCTTTTGTATGGTTTTCACTTATCAGTTTCCTTCAGTTCAGCTTTGATTTTTACTTCTTGTCTTCTGCTAGTTTTGGGGTTGGTTTGCTCCTGTTTCTCTAATTCCTGTAGTTGTGATGTTAGGGTGGTAATTTGAGATCTTTCTAACTTTTTGATGTGGGGGTTTAGTGTTGTAAACTTGCCTCTTAACACTGCCTTAGCTGTAGGTCTGGACAAAAATTTCATGACAAAGACAAAAACAAAACTTGACAATGGGACCTAATTAAACTAAGGGACTTCTGCATGGCAAAAGAAACTAACAACAGAGCAAAGAGTCTACCAAATGGGAGAAAATATTTGCAAATTATGCATACAACAAGCATCTAATATCCAGAATCTATCAGGAATTTAAACAAATTCACAAGCAAAATTTAAACAACCCAATCAAAAACTGGGCAAATGACATGAACAGACACTTTTCAGAAGAAGACATACACATGGCCAATAAGCATATGCAATAATGCTCAACATCACTAACCATTAGAGAAATGCAAACTAAAGCCACAATGAGATTATCATTTCACCAGTCAAAATGGCTATTACTGAAAAGTCAAAAAATAGCAGATGCTGGTGCGGTTACAGAGAAAAGGGAATGCTTATACACTGCTGGTAGGAATGTAAGTTAGTTCAGCCCTTGTGGAAGGCAGTTTGGCAATTTTTGAAAGAACTTAAAACAGAATTACCATTTGATCTGGTTATCCCATTACTAAGTATATACCCAAAGAAATATAAAACATTCTACCTTAAAGACACATGCATGCATGTGTTCACTGCAGCACTATCCACAATAGCAAAGACATGGAATCAACTTAAATGACCATATTTGATAGGCTGGATAAAGAAAATACGGTACACATACACCATGGAACACTATGCAGCCATAAAAAATAAACAAGATCATGTTCTTTGCAGGAATGTAAATGGAGCTTGAAATCATTATCCTAAGTGAACTAACACTGAAAAAGAAAACCAAATACTGCATGTCCTCACTTGTATGTGGGAGCTAAACACTGAGTACATATGTGTGCAAAGAAGGGGACAAGAGACATCAAGGCCTACCTGATGGTGGAGGGTGGGAGGAGGATAAGGACTGAAAAACTGCCTTATCAGTTACTGGGTTTATTACCTGGGTGATGAAATAATCTTTACCTCAAGCCCCTGCGACATGCAACTTACCTATGTAACAAACCTGCACATATACCCCTGAACCTAAAATAAAAGTTAAAGATAAAAAATAAAAAAAGAAAATACTCCTTGAGAGTGATGTGGGCAGTAGGGAAAAAATTTGGGTTTATTATTGAAAAGCAATAATTTATGCATCAGGAGATCCCAATTGTTTTGATCTTGTATCTAAGTTATGTTTATCTCAGTGAATTCTTGGCCTAATGACCTTCCTATTCCGCAATTAACATGTTTAGTAAGGATTATAGTATTGGTCAACCTTTGCAATGGGAAGAAAGTAGAATGCATAAATGAATTTGTCTTAGATGAGCAGCTTATTAATTTAGAGTAAAAGATATGTTACAAGCAATTCTGGGACATTTTCATTGCTGTCACTCATAGATTATTTAAAAGGTGCTAAAAAACATTAAAAAATGAAGCAACTTGTATTAAAATCTGAATTAGTTCAGGTGACCTTCAGAAATCAATCACTTTAAATCACATTTCTACCTTGCTGTGATATAAAAAAAATGTGCATATAATGGGAAAATTTAATCACTCATAACAGATATTTTTAGCTATATAAATCAGTTCAAAGAATAATAATTGAGCATTGCTATGTACCAGGCATATTGAAGGTAATCAAAATAAAGAAAAGTTGGTGTCTGATCTTAGGCATTATTATTTAAGTAAACAAGCTGGATAAATCTTACCTCAAGGAGAGGATTCTAGGAAATCCTTTTTTTTTTTTTTTCCCCAAATAAATGGAGTATGGATGGCTTTCTGGCTGCCAGAGAGGAGGATAGTAAATGGAGATTTGGCTCAATGTTCCCATGAGAGGTTAGTTAGGTTTGAGTGGGCTAACATATGAAGTCAGGCTACCTCCAAAATACTGGGTAGCACATTCTGATCCGTCCAATATACAGCAACGTTACGCAGCGAGGTCCTTTGGCTTGATGTGATGATTTCATCTTTTTCAAACCATTGTCAGCTTTTCTCTGGGGCCAAACATAGCCTGGTGACAGGAAACAGCATACTAAATCCTGCCATTGTGCCTGAACATGGAGATAGAGAAATGCTTCGTAGAAAACCCAGATGCAAAGGTATTTGCTTTCACAGTTTCTAGAGGAAGAAGTCAACTGATCATCTGAAACTACCCAATTTGCTTAGTTAATCTTTTGAATTTTGTTCTTTTTATGCTTTAGATAACTACATTAAACAAGGTTAAACATCTCTAACCACCTAAGTATGAAAATGAGAAGGGGCTGGGTGCAGTGGCTCACACCTATAATCCCAGCACTTCGGGAGGCCTAGGCAGGTGGGTATCCTAAGGTCAGGAGTTCGAGACCAGCTTAGCCAACATGGTGAAACCTCATCTCTACTAAAAATACAAAAATTAGCCGGGCATGGTGGCGAGTGCCTGTAATCCCAGCTTCTTGGGAGGCTGAGGCAGGAGAATTGCTTGAACTTGGGAGGTGGAGGTTGCAGTGAGCCGAGATTGCGCACTGCACTCCAGCCTGGGCAACAGAGTGATACTCCGTTTCAAAACAAACAAACAAAGAGAAAATGAGAAGGATGGGAAGTTTGTCATATCTCTCTTTATCTCCAGCACTTGGCAGAGTGCCTGGCCCATAGCAGTGCTCAGTAAATGTATGATAAAAGAATGAATGAAAGAATAAATGAATGAATGAATGAAGCCTGATGTGATCTAAGCCCCTCTAAATTCCATATATAAATAAAATTAGATTTTTTTTTTACCCACTGCAGGAGAAAAGACCAACGAATACAATCACTAATTGAAGTTCTCTTTGTTTGCCAACTTTTTAATTAATTGAAATCAGTATGACTCCTTGTCCTCTCAGTATCTTGAACAATTGCTGGCATATAATAGTGCTAATTGCTTGCATAAATGAATGAATGCTCCAGTGAGAGTAGACATTTTCATCATTTCCATTCCCTATACTCTAAATCCTGACTTCTTATTTATATTTAAGTCCCTTATTTTCTGTGAAGGCTCACCTCATCTCATTCTTTAGCACAGTGGTTCTCCTTCCCTTGGACCGTAGTGTAAACTATCTTTTTTACATTTTTTATTGACATCTAGAAATGACAGTGCTTTACCTTTTCTGCTTCTGGGAATTTATCATTAAGGCAAATTTTAAAATACTGGACAAGCTCTTTTGAAAGATGTTTATTGCATTGTTATTTTTAAGAGTGAAGCTGCTATACCTTGCTTCAATAGCTTAAGAGTGCAAAGTTAGATAAAACCTTTTAACTTCACATTCAATGCATCTGAGCTGCTATCCTGCTTTCTCTTCCCAGAGTTCCTCTTCTAAGTTGAGGACAAGGTGTCCAGGCATATTTATTGAGCCCATAAAATTTGTCATTATAACTTCATGGAAAAAGATCTGTAAAATCTATTCACTTCATCAAAAGACTTGTTCTCTGTAGCTGTTAGTGTTGTCACCATGATATGGAGTTACTTCTGAAAATATGAAGTTCAAAATTAAGGCCTTGACCATTGCTGGAATCACCATGGTAAACAAGGAACCCAGCTGTTACCAACTTGGCAATTGTTTCTTTGTGTGCAGGGACAGAAGATACTTTTCCTTCCCAGGTGACATTATTGTATGTTTGCTTGACACCAAAATATACATGGGCTCCCAAATGTTACAGTTCTTAGTGACTAGCTCATTCAGCACATGCACCTGGCTATTTTTCCCAAGGCACATCATAGTGACTGCATACTGAGGGGCTTCAGCCTCAGCCAAATGTTGCATAAATAGCTCTTTCTTACAACATTCTAGAGCTTGAGGTTGGTCCAGAGTTTACATAGTTTTTCAAATGAGTTTTCTCTTAGGGGTGCCTGTTTCTTTCCCATGATCTGGCTTCACATAGCTTCTGATACAGTTAAGCATCCTAAGGAAAAGGCTCTTCTTCTTTTAGAAATTTTCTTGACTGTACGTAACTTTTTAGAGCAGCTGGCTTTGTGGGAGAGGAGTGTTGCTTAATTCCATCAACTACCTGTATTTTAGGTCCTAGACACTTATATATTAAAAACAAATCTGCAATAGTCTTAGATGGATGCATGCTACTTTATGTTGTAAACTGAAGCATCATTCATTTTACTCTCTCCAAACCAAGGTTCATTCCAAGGTAACAGATATCTTTACCAGGAAACGGCTAACAACTTTTACACCATATTTTCCTCACTTAAATGTTATAGGTAGCCTCACTGGGGGCATTGCTACACTAGTATACAAAATGGAAACAATTCAGAGGTTCAAAAATAGGATCTTAAGCATGTAAAGTGGCTGGTACACTTATTCAATTTGATATTATGCAATCAAGAAAATTAAGGTTATGAAGACTTTATAATGATATTAAAAATGCTATGAGTTACTAAGTGATAGAAGCAGAAGTTAAGTCACAAATCTGTATATATTTCAGTATCTATTCCAAGATACATAGTGTAACCACTTTGACATATTTTTAATTTTTGGAAGTCCATTACTGGAAAGTGCTGGATTGATCAAATGCACACATAAAATCTAGAGAATGGTGCAATGCAGTTCCTGGCTTTTCACCTCAAATCACTTTTAGGTCCATTATGAGTCCGTTTGGATGGAGATCAAGAAGTCTTTTCTGTCTTGGGCTGCTCTGTTTCCCTGTTCCCTTAATGTCCCATTATCTTTACTCTTTGGCTATTCGGGATTAAACTTCTTGTTCCTCTTGGCTCGCTGAAGTGCCATTTAGTTTGCCATTTTTCTAAAAGCTGGTGCACGTGTGTGTGTGTGTGTGTGTGTGTGTGTGTGTGTATGTGTTTATCTAAAAGACACATCTCAGTTCTGTCTTATGGACAAACATCCATAAGACAAACACACTTTTAAATACTAAGATAATCAACTTCTTAGAATGTAATTGTTCTCTTTGTTTCGCTTCCGCTTCTCTTTTGCTAACGTGGTTGGGGTCTTTAAGGACATTTGCATTTCTCCAAACACTAACGAGATAAGAAGGAAGCCTCATCTTCCCCTGTTTAGTAGGGGGTGGGATCAGAAAGGAATCTTACCAGAATATTTATAGTACTTTTATTAGAGTAACGAATTGCATTTGAGTTTCCCATTTTTCCCTAATTTCCAAAGTGTATTTACGTTTTATATTACTTTTGTGTCAAAGAAAAACATGCAATAGGAAATTATGAAAACTTAGAGAATGAAAAAACTTTTTTTATTGATAAGGAAGTTGAATTCCAGGTCAATTAAATGAGGTATCCAAGGTAAGTGTTGATGACAAACCTAAATTCTTAAAACAGTTTCACCATTTTCTAGCTTTATTACATAGAGAAATCTTTTTTCCTTTCTGCCTCTCAGTTTTCTCATTTACCAAATGAGGCTAACTGGTTAGGCTGTGGGTTCTGTGTGTTTTACCCATGATATAGCACATGTAAAGTGTTTAGCACCGATTCTGTCACATAATGAGTAATGGATACATGCTATTTCCCTTCCTTCCTGGTTGTATTGATTCCTGGTGCAGAGCCTTACCAGTATACCAGCAAGAATCCCCTCTTGAGTCACTGTAATTAGTCTGCTTTTTAAAATTTATATACAATGTCTTCTGCTATGGGCTAAATTGTATCTCCCCAAAATTTATATATTCAAGCCCTAACCCCCAGTACCTCAGAATGTGACACTGGAGGTAAGGCCTTTAAAAGGCAATGAGGGGCCTGGCATGGTGGCTCATGCCTGTAATCCCTGTACTTTGGGAGGCCGAGGTGGGCGGATCTCTTGAAGTAAGAGTTCGAGACCAACCTTGCCAACATGGTGAAGTCCTGTCTTTACTAAAAATGTGAAATTAGCCAGGCATGGCGGTGCACATCTGTAGTCCCAGCTACTCGGGAGGCTGAGGCACAAATCCCTTGAACTGGGGAGGCGGAGGTTGCAGTGAACTGAGATTGTACCACTGCACTCCAGAGTGAGACTCCATCTCAAAAATAAAATAAAATAAAATAAAACAAAACATTAAAAAATAAAATAAAAGGTGATTAGGTTAAAATGAAGGCATTAGGGTGGGCACTAATGCATTCTGACTGGTATCCTTAGAAAAAGAGAAAATTTGGTCACATGGAGAGATATCAGGTAGTATGCACAGAGCAGAGACTATAGGAAAACACAGTGAGAAGGGGTCCAAAGAGATGTCTCAGGAGAAACTAGACCTACTGACACCCTTATCTTGGACTTCCAGCCTTCAGAACTGAAAAATAAAGGGTTTGTTGTTTAAGCCACCCAGTTCATGGTAATTTTGTATTGCCTGCAGCCCAGGCAAATGAACACACCTTTAATCTTTAAATAGAAGTTAAACTGCTTAAAGGAAAATACTGCATTATACTCATTTGTAATGATAGCAAGTGATCAATAATTTCTTGAAAAAAACTGTGATTTTTATTAAGTATGGAAACTTTGTTTTATATTTCTTTGAGTCCTCCCATGGAGACCTAGCTATTGAGGTTATTGGCAACTATAATGTGATAATGAGGATCATCAGTAATCTTTTTTTTTTTTCCGTTTGCAAAAAGTGAGTAGAGTTGTGCTTTTTATGAAGTCATAGGAGTAAATTCATTTAGAGCTGAAAAGATTATTCCTTATTGCCTGTACAGACATAGGTAGAGAGAATTAAATCTGTAAATGTAATTTCTAAAATTAAGATTAATGACCAGGAATGTATAATTCCTTCATATGCTGATGATCTCATGTTGTCTGTGACTACATGTGGGGGCTTCTCAATATCTTTGTATTAATGACTATGATTGAGTTATTTTAAATGTAGTCAGGATACAAGATTAATTTGTCTCTTTTGGAAGTTTGCCTTGTATTTTTCAGAGGATCAAAAATACGCAATCATAAAAGACAAAGTCAAAAGAGATTTTTTACTGAGTTTTTAAAATTGTATTTAATTCTCATTTTTTGATTTGTGGGAAATGTGGGAAAAACTGAGTTATCTTAATTAATTTATGGAAGGGACATCAAGAGATGAAAAAATTTTGCAAGGTTTTCAACATTTGCCAAGCCTGAATCTCAAAGGCAAAGTTAGCGTAAATGAGAAATGCTCTGAACAGTAGGTTATCAAGTTTATTACTGAGAAAAATGCAGAAAATAGTGCTTAAATAAGTGAGAGGGCTACTTCTTTGTGAGCAGAAATGTTGTTTATATATCCTTTCAGCAATGCAGGTACACATACATGCATATATACAAGGAATATTTTTCTAATGTCTCATTATCATAACTTGCTGAATAACCTTTGAATGTTAATTAAAACCTCTGAGTCTCATTCACACATCTATAAATAAAAGATATTAAAATAAATTATCTTCAACATACTTTCTAACTCTAGTATTCTATAGTTTTATTGTATCTGGGGTTATGAATACAAGAGGACAGCAGATGCAATGTTACTTAGGCAGGCTGCTTGTCACACAGGTTCTGCTAGCCCCCTAATGACAATCTCTGCAGAAAGGGCAACTGTTTGGACACCAAACCTATTCTTCAAAGGGTAGGAGTTCTATTTCCTGCTGAATCTTCAGGACTAGAAGAGCGCTTGCAACACAGAAGACATCCAATACATTTGCTGGATTAAGGAACAGATTAATATTTCCAGTGCTTTTCAGATTGTTATGATCTATTGTGGTATAATTTCCCATATCTTTAAGGGTCATGTTTACATATGTCTAGTCAATTATATTTGACTAGAGAGCTAGAGAATTAGAGAAACGTGATCACATGTTGCTGCTAAACTAAACTAAATGATCTGAAACATCAGCAACATTTTAAAGAATCTTTTGTGGTGTTCCTCTCATATAGAAAACCAGAAAACTTTGTCTTGGCTTTCCATTTCTTCCTTCATATCTTCTGTTTTCTTCTCTTATTTTTACCCAACTCTACTGTCACTAGGGAAAATATGTATTCTCTGAATGTAAACACTATGAGGGCAGAGGCATTGTCTTTTGAATACACCTAGAACATTGCCTAGCAATAATGATACTAAAAGATATTTGTTTAATAAATGAATGGTAACATTTATAACCACAGAAAGATAAAATAATGTCTGGCTCACTTTTTAGTAATGGGGAAGGATAGCCTGGAAGAAAGGGAGTGATATATGTATATATGTTTATAATACATCTAGAGAGATATACTATAATTTCCATTTTTTTTCCAAAAAATAAGAATTCTGTGTGTCTCATTATTTTCTTGGTCACGTTATAGTGAGAATGTTTATGAGAAGAAAAGGCCAAAATTTAAAATGCTCAAATTTCTAGCCATTCTTTTAAAAAGCTTGATTGATTTCAAAAGAATAAATTATAAATTTTAGCCATATGGAAAATAAGAATTGAAGACAACAGAATTATCCTCAGTATGGTTTGCCTCAGATATGGTTCTTCTAGAGGGTGGCTTAGCAATGACCTTTCCCCCACATAATTATCACAACATTTCTGTGCGTGTCTGAGTTTGGTGCATGCTTTCTGTAACTTAGGAGCCTGAGGTAGCTGAAAAGCTGTGCAAGTACAATCATCAGAATGGGAACCAGCCCAGTATTCTGACTCAAGGGGGATACAGAGGAAATCAGCTGCCTAATGGGGCTCTTTCTTTACCCCCCTGCCCTTGTGAAAAATAGAGGCTACAGTATTTCATTATGAATCTGTTTACTTCGTTTCTTACACTACCTTGGTTTGGGAATCAAAGGACATTTCTGTTAGGTCTCACCCTTGGAGCTCTCATCCTCACTCATGCCTTGAACGATTACCTCTATGCAGGTATCTCCCCAAATCTGTATTTCAAGTCACGTCTTCCTCAGCCCTTGTCATCACTGTCCTGCATTCCAACTAAACAGTTTTTATTTTTATATATTGCCTGTTTTGACATATAGGTACAGATTTTAAAAGAGTCAAAATTATATATAGTATTTCATTTTTTTCTCAAAAAGTAAATTATTAAACTTTATTAACTGGACTTTTATATTTTTCTTCTTAGCAGATGTGTCGCAAAATACTGAGCATTTTTTTTTTAGAAGTAGGGAGTGTCAGAGCGATTTGCTGGCTTTCTTTTTTATTTCCTAAATAAAAGCACTGAGTAAGTATGACATGTACATCACTTTGATGTTGAGACTGCAGAGTCAAATTGAAGAGATTTATTCTCTCCTTGAATTCGACTCTGAAAATAACTTGTACTAACATCAGGAACTTTGCATCCTCATCTTCGTAATCATATGGTTCCTACAGTCAGATTTAAGACAGAGAGGTTATTGCAACTGAAGAAGTTATTTTAAAATGTGAAAGAGTAGTTATTTACTAAGACTTTTCCATAATCCACTTGAAGTTTATATCCAAGGAGCATGTTTTTGATCAAGTATATCCAGGCACTATTTTTATGTTTCAGAAATTCTTAAATATTTATGTATATATGTCTCAGAAATTCTTAACTTTTATAAACTACAACTTAGTCATTCCGGTTTTATATCAAGTCTTACTGAGATATTTCCTTTACCTGCCCAAATCCTAGATTTGAAATGAGTTTGAAATATATATATTTAATTTACACCCATCCATATAAAAATATCTGAAAGGTACATGGTCCATGGTGTTGAAACTTTACTTCTGCAGGGAATAATGTCCTTCTGGAGACCTTTCACATTCACAGGGTGCTTTTCTCCACCACAGCTATCAGTCCTTCTTTACCATGGTAGTGATGGTGCAAAGGGAGGAGCTGAGTTTGTCTTTTTAGCCTTAGATAATCTAGATGTGCATTTCTTCTTCTACAGCTATAGAAAGGAGATCATCTCCATCGCCATTTCTATACTATAAGCGTTCAAGACCCTGGACTTATTTTTGCCTAATTGCATGGTTCCTCTCTACCTCAGTATGGTTGATTATGTGTTCTATTTCCTTATGTAGTATGTCACACGGGTATCTCTCCTTGAGGTATTTGCTTTTCATCTACATAAAATGAGCCCCTTTTGTCATGGAGTTTCACCAGAAACTGACAACACTTGCCTGTGGTTTAGCTGAACAAAGTATATATTTTTATTATAAAAGATATCTTTTAAAAGTACTATATATTGAAATAGAAACCATTGTAATTTATTAAAAGAGATTTTAGAAGAGTCTCATGAAGATATTTGACAAGACTATTTGACAGTATACTTCGGGAGAGACCAAAGTAAAGAATTCTTCCACATTACTTTCTTGGGAACCTGAGGATTTCTCTCCTGTGCTATATTTAGATGTGTGGCATGTCTAATTTTCTGCTTCCGTGCCTCACTTCTTCTAGTGCTTCTTGTAATCCAGCTAAAGTGTCAGGCCCAAGTGTGGAGAAAACATTCTGTCCTGAATAAGCCAACTTGCAGCTGTATGAGGACTCTCTGTGCCAGTCACCGTCATCCTACCGTTCACCCATGCATTCCTGACATTGTAAACAGAAGTCGATAAATGTTTTCTCAGTAAAGTAATTCTGAAAACTTAATTCTAAGTGTTGTATTAACTCAGCAAGACTTGAAGTGCCTGGAATGCTGGCCATGTAACCTGGTTGATCAGAGGGTACCAGTTGCCAGTTAAATTTAAATAAATGCAGTTCAGTTCAAGTCAGGCCAATTTGATTCAATTAAACTCAATTCAATACACACCTATTGAGCACCTACATGGCCAAATACTGTGTTATGTTCTCAGTATATGGAGATGAATAAAATACATTTCATGTCTGCAATCTAACAATCAGTGTAAGCAAACAAAATAAATTGAATGTGGTTTAATAATTAGAATAATAGAATTATAAACGCAATGCTGAAGTAACCAGTGTATGAAGTGATTAATTATTTTAAGGGGGAAAAATGTCATGGTGGACCTCTATTAACTTCAGTAGGGATGACAACAGGTTCAAGAGGCTGAAGAAGAGACCCAGAGCCAGCAAATGGGACAAAGAGTTGAAGTGAAATTACATACAAAGTGGTAACCAGTCATGGCAGGCTAGACAGAAGAACTGCATTGCATCCAGAAATGGTCCAGTGGCAGTGGGCTGGGCAGGAGAACCACAGCTGCTTGCAAAAGGCATGCAGTTTATACAGCGTTTTCACTTAGCATCCTCCTTCTAACAACCTCCATTTAGCAACCTTCATTTAACCCAAAACAAGGGGCCTCACTGCCTTGTACAGGCTGTATTCCATGGGATGGTTCAGGGGTTCAGGTGTTCCTCATAGATAAGGAATAGGTCTTGGGTTAGCCACTCCTGAACTCCTTAGCTAGGAACTCTGAACACACATTCAGGTATGTCTCCCATACAGGATCATTCTCATTATGCTTAAATTTAGTTATTGCTATCAGGTGTGTCTACCACACAGGGCGCTATGGTGAAGTGCGTCTCAACACATGTTTCCTGAAAGGAATTAGAAATTATACACAAATAGGATTTTGAAAGATGATCAAAAACGTGATGAGTTTTAGGGTGTGGTCAAGTTTAGACAGAGGGAAGAACATTGAATACACTCTTCCATGGTGATGAATAGACTCATATGCATATGATACTAATCCTGGCTATTTTAACACAATTACTTTTTCACTGATTATTTTCAGGTGCACACATTGTTTCACTCACACCACAGCAAATGCATACTAGCTCAAATGAAGTAGAGAAGTGGATTAAGGCATCACGTAGCCAAGATACTTGATATTTGATATAGCGGTGTATTTTTTTCAAAGTGAAGTCATTTAAAAATCTCATGTTTTAGCTTCAGCTGCTTTTCTCTCTTTCATGACCTTTCAATTCTGCCTAATTATTAGCACTGACACAGTGCTACCTGACTAGTCAGCACATTTGCTGATAAAGGGGCATTTCTTACACATTTTTTTTTTTTCATTTCACTTCACAGCCCAAGATTTATTAACCAATGTCTGTAGGGATGAGTCTCATATGAAGACTTCAATGCTTTTATAAGGACATACTGTACTACATTTATAAAATATAGTACTATAAATAATATTACAAGAGGCAGTACAGCTCAGGTGGCTCTAAATAAGCGGAGTGCAGAGTCTGTATGATCTAAGGTATATGTCGCTCCACCACACTCAATTCATCCTAGGGCTTTTCTGCTTTTGTTTCATTCTCTTGATCCATCAATTCAGGCTCAGTTTCACAAAAGCTTAAAATCCTTCACTCTTCAGTAACAGATACAAGAAAGGACACCTCTGGCTGGCATGGGGAAGGACCCTTCCATTTTATTTGATGACATATGATTATTACTTTATTAAGGGATTGTTAGAAATGATGATATAGATGTCTGATCGATATCCTAGGAAGATTGGGAAATTAAAAATTGGACAGATTTAGGTTTAAAGCTCAGCTTGTCACTCAATAGCTGTGACTTTGGGTAATAAGATTACTTTCTCTGATACTTGGTTTTCCCGTCAATATGATGAGACTAATAATAACCTCAGGGCAGGATGTTGTAAAGATACATTGAGATAATATGTGTGTGTAAACAGCTGAACAATATCTCTTACACAAAGTAGGTGCCCATTAAATGGAAGCTATCAAAAAAATTAAAAAGTTGGAGCAAAATGTCACACACAAAGTTCCAGTCACCTCAGTGAAGGTTCTGTTTCCCGAGCAAATGAGTGTAGCATACTTTCTGGGGAGTCAAATTCTCATTTCCAAATGGGTGGCATTTCAACTCTCCATCCTGTTTGTTAAATTGACAGTAAAAATAGAGCAAAACTTGACTTTTTTAGAAAAAAAAAATCTGTGAAAGGATTTTTTTTTTTCAGTAAAACAGAATGTGGCAAAAGTTTTCGGTTGTTATATGAAAGGTAACTACTAAGAGAAGGCAGGGAGATTTAGGAGACATAAGTAGCAATCTTTCAGAAGAGTAATAGTATGTTACAAACACAAATAAGATAAGCCATTACAAAAATGGAAACGGATGTTACTTTTCATGTCTAGAGCATGTTTTTAGGGGAACATGTTGGTATGAGTGTTCAGCATGAATATCTGTGATTATATGAGTATACCGTGATTACCTGACTGATAGTAAGCCTGATAATGCAGTCGACGGAACTGGAGAGTGCTGGTGTGGAAAAGTGGGGGATGAAAATGCAGCCTCTGAGACAATATGTTTTTATCATGCTGTATATTTCCACAAAGGCAAATAACCGGTGATATTGGACTCTGGAAAAAGAACCAGTGATTTTCTAAGCCAACAGTCCCAACCTCAGGCTTACAAAATTGTATGTAGTCCTTGGAACAGCAGTCAAAGTGATTCCATGAATAAAAGGGGCTCTCATTGCCAATAAGTTTGGAAATGCTGAATATTATGTCGCATCACACTACATGTTGCCATATTAAACACTCTGAGAAGTCCTGCCATAGAAAGGAACTAATTAGCGAATAGTTTTTCATTTTTTTTTTTTTTTCTTCTGAGACAGGGTCTAGCTCTGTTCCCTGGCTGGTGAATAGTGGCACAATCATGGTTCACTGCAGTCTTGACCTCCCGGTCTAATGTAATCCTCCCACCTTAGCCTCCTGAGTAGTCAAGATTACAGGTGCACACCACCATGCATGGATAATTTTTTAATTGTAGAGATGGGGATCTTACCATATTGCCCAGGTCGACTGGTCTTGAACTCCTGGCCCTGAAGAATCCTTCCACCTTAGCCTCCCAAAATGCTGGTATTATAAGTGTGAGCCATCGGGCCTGGCCTTTAATAAATAGTTTGATGATTTCCTAATTGTAACAGTGTATCCCTTTATCAAGAAAGTTTTACAAACATCCTTTTGAGCTAGTGACCTAGAAAGTAAAATTTGAAAAATCCTGAATTTGGCAGCCAGGAAAAAAATATAAAATTAAACATATGGTAATATACAGTGAGCTGTTTTGGGGAGATGAACATTTATAATTTTATATCTCCTAAAATGTACACCTTATGCTTTGAAGGATCTAGTGGAACCTTTCGGTTCTAGCTTACGACTAGCTGAAAAAAAGTTTTCTTACTATCACGTTAAGCAAGAACCAGTTATTTCATAGTTTTATTTTGCACATTAAGGCACAGGAGATAAATCTTACTGTCTGATGAAATCCTTTTCAAGTTTTGTTCTACAGTTTCCAAGTCCTGATGCAGCTTTCTTCTTAACTAAAACTATTTTCTTAATTTGAGCAATTCGCCAGGTTGAAGAAAACTTGTAAGCACTGTTAGTACTTGTCAGGAGTAAATGGGACTCTAGAGAGTTCTTTGAAATAGGAAACATTTGAACAGAATATCATCTTGCTTTCAGCTGTTTGTATAGATGCAATTTCTGCAATTCTATACCTCACAGCTCTAATTTTTCTTCATCTGTGTCTCAGGCTTCCATCAATAATCCTTCCACTGAAACACACTTGACAAGAGAGGTAGAGTAGACGCCCTTGCAATATCTTCTGAATGTCACTCAGCAGTGATTTGTAATCGGGTTTATATATTTTAGGGAGAAAAATGTAAAACTAAAGAGAAGATTCAATCCATATGAATCCAGATTGGACAAGGGTACTCTTAGCAGAATTTTATAAAATCGCCTTTGATTAGACAGTGGAAATTTTGTAAAACATAAAAAAAAAAAAATCAGTGATTTTGGATTCCTATTGTGGATCTGTATCTATAAAATAAAATCGTCTGGTAACACACCCTATTGTATGAATGAATTGGCTGTTTTGAGGACCAGTTACATTCACCTTATGTACTGTGATTTTTAATGCATGTTTCTAAGCTAGAAACTCTATAATACAGTTGTTACCTTGTCTGGTATCATCAGTATTAGAATAAAGGTCCTAGTCTGTGTGTATACTTTAAGCAACAGTATTCCTCCTGCTGCCCTTCTGAAATTCAGGGATATCTGGAATAGAGCCTAAAATCCTTTGTTATTTAAAAATTAGGTTTCAAAACACAATAAAAATATTCTTTCTGGACAGCAAAAAATATTACATTAATTTCATTTGATGTGGATCTTTCTGTTTATTTAGTGAAAGCTCTTCAAAGCCTATTCTGATTATTTTGGAACAAAATTTTAAAAAATTAAGTACATTTTTAAAGTGATGCCGTATAGTTCTCTCTCAGTTTATACAGGAACTATATACTCATATTAAGTTTTCATCATTTGTTTATGGAATAGCATTAGAACTTTCTGGGAAAAATATATATCCTGGACTGTGTATCTCAATTTCAATATATTTATGTGTCCTGTGTATGTTTAGTCACACAATGAAATAATAGCCTATGTAAAGCGTTGTTTGGAAGAAGGAATTATGGTTTATAATAATAACCTTTGACTAAATAAAAGGATTAGATGAGTTATAGTATGTGACCATCATTCTACTTTCTCTAGAGCAAATTGCACTGTTTGAAGAATTCCTGTAAGCTCATAATTATAGTAGATAAGCATTTTACAATTTCACATGAAGATCTAAATTGACTAATTGAAAGAGGTTACTTGAAAAGTGGTGAAAGTGATGAGACCTATCTGCCCATTTAACATGAACTCTAATTTCCCTCTGTTGAATTTACAAATTGACAGTCATTCTTCTCCCTTTCATTCAACTCTTCAGGGATCAAAGATTTCTACCCTGTTGGAAGAAGCCACTGTTGAAGTGTGAAAGGCTACTCTGCTTTCTGCGTCCATTTAACCTTTGGCCTGCCCTAAAGAGCCAGCCAAGTGTCAATCAGGGCTGATTGGGCACCTGTGCCTGGAAACAGGCCAGAGAAATTCACCTCTTGCAGGTCATCAAACCATCTCCAGATGGCAAAGAACTTCTGAAGTTATGAACTAACTTGCTTGTGATGCAAATTAGTGACCTAGGGTGAGATGCTTCATTAATGCTTACTCTCCCGAGCCACCAAGGTGTCAGAAGTTGGGCTGCTTTACTCTCACATATATATTTTTCTTTTTTTGCTCTGTAATGTGCATTAAAATAATTTATATTCATAGAGATGGTTCAATAAATTGCATATGGCTAGTTAATAAACTAGTAAAGCAGAGAAGAAAATTAGATTTCATTTAGAAGAAAACAATATTTAGCTTTCCCCATGGAAATATGTGAAAAAACTTTAGAAAATTCTGTTAACATTGAGGCCTCAAAAGAGACTGTGATTAAAAATAATAAAAAGGAAAAATATGAATTTCTATCCAGATCACTATTTTTTTATCCAAGTGATTAGAAAAATTATGCAAACCTATGCATTTGCCCTGAGTTATGATTGTATTACATTAACCTTAACTGACAATATCCTATGCTAGCTTTGGCTTACTTAAAATTCTGCCTCTTGGGTATAAACACACATCTAAAATTGACTCAGCTCATTTCCTTCTTGCTGGGGTCACTTTACTGGTTTCTCCCCACTACTGAACTTATTTTATGTGTTTTCTTTTTTGCAATATTACATTCTAAGATTTTTATCACCTAGGAATTTCTCTCTGATGGTTTTATGACTCAATTCAAGGTCTATAATTACGACCAAATTTCACAGATAACAAGATGCTAAGATGGGCTAATAAGGTTTTGCTTCTTTTCCTTTATTTATGGTAAAGTACTGGTTAGAGTGAACATTGCCCAGTCATTTGCAAGTAATGTTGGGCCTATCAGGAGTGGCTTGTGTTTTCCCATATACTATCCTAGTATAGTAGAAATGCCTGACAGTACATGATGGCTATTATCTTTGGATCTGAGTAGTTCAGATAAAAAAAGCAATGCTCTTAGCAATGTCTGAGAAAGATGGTTTTGAAATTTCATTACTAAAAAGAACAGGTGCTAATATAAATATAAAACCGTAAATATTTGAGTATCTATTTTGTGTTCAATGTCATGTGGATCACTTTTTCAGTAGTATTGCTTTTCAACAGAATATATTAGGTCATTTAGTGCCAGAGTGTGTAACCATGGAGTCTATTTTCTATAAAATATGAGAAAGCTTACTCTTTGCTCAAGTTGACTGAAAATCTATGGCCAGTGGATATTTGAGTCTTGTAGAATTATTCTTTATAGTGCATCAGATGGACAAAAAAGAGAAAGGATTCAGAGAGAAAAGGTATGAGTCATTATGTGAGTTTTAGTGCAGTATAAACGTTGGATGATTATTCTAGTTATGAGTAGTGCTTTGAAAGATTAATTTGAGACTAGTCCTCTCTGGAAGTTCATGATAGTAGAAGATTAAGCTAGATTCTATAAACAACTTTATATATAATTATAAAAGTTAGCATTTATACTTTAGAAATTATAAAAATAATTTAATTTGAATCCATGAGTGAATTCAATATGTTATCAGATACACGTTTCTTTTCATTTTTCTTGATATAATAATTATAAGTAGGGTATTCTCTAATTGTTATGACTGAACTATCTGATTATGATACTGATGCAATTTCTACATTAATGTAATCAAATAGATATACAAAACTAAGTGGAACTTTAGGTATACTGGAATGCTTATTGTATTGACAGACATTTTGGTATTAAACCATTTTTTATCCATGATGAAATACCACTTGGCCATGGTGCTATTCTCCCAAGTTCATTCTCACTTATTTGTCCTGCTTTCCTTCATATCCTTCGATAATACGAGCTATCTGAGAGGGCATCCTGTGTAGTCACATTACTTTATGTAATTGCCTCACCTTTTTCTTCAGATTGCAATAAAGCATTTGCCATGGTTTTTTGCTAAAGTCATAATTATTTTGCATGTCATAGGTCTTTATTATTCTCAAATGTCTACTTTTTCTGTCTTAAATGAAACCAAGTCTTTCCAAAAATGTATGCTTATAGAAATTCCTCAGAATGTAGATTCTGCAAACTGATTTAAAGTATACAAAATTTCAGATTATCTATATATTTAATTCAAATTTTTAGAACTCTAGTTGTCTCTCTGCTTCCAGGAAAAGTGTTACTACAGGTATAATAATCAACAAATATAGCAATGTTCACCCATCTATGGAGAAATTAAAAGAATCTGACCATCATTGTTGCTTTAATTTTCATTTTCCTGATGACATATGATGTAGAACATCCTTTTATATGCTTATTTGTCATCTGTATATCTTATTTTAGTGAGGTGTCTGCTAAGGTTTTTGGCACATTTTAAAATCAGGTTGTTTGTGTTCTTATTGTTAAGTGTTAAGATTATTTGTATATTTTGCATAACAATCCTTTGATAAGTGTTTTGCAAATATTTCTCCCAGTCAATGGCTTATCTTTCCATTCCCTTGACAGTGTCTTTCACAAATTTATACTTTAATGAAGTTCAACTTATCAGTTTTTTTTCCATAGATCATGCCTTTAGTGTTGCAACTAAAAGAAATCAATGCCAAACCGAAGGTCATCTACATTTTCTCCTATGTTCTGGAAGTTTTATAGTTTTTCAATTTACATTTAGGTCTGTGATCTATTTTGACTTAATTTATATGAAAGGTGTAAAGTTTCTGTCTAGTTTTATTGTTTTTACTTGTGGACGTCCAGTTGTTCCAGCACCATTTGTTGAATGATAATCCATTGTATTGGCTTTCCTCCTTTGTCAAAGATCATTTGACTATCTTTATGTGGGTCCACTTCTGGACACTATACTATTCTGTGAATCTGTTTATCTGTTCTTTTGCCATTATCATACTTTTTTGATTATTGAAGCTTTCTAGTGCATCTTGAAGTCAGGTAGTCTTAGTCTTTAAACTTATTGGCTATTTTGGGCATTTTGTCTTTCCACAGAAACTATAGAACCAGTTTGTCAATACACTAAAATGACTTTCTGTGATTTTGATTTGAATTGTATTGAATCTATAGATAAGATCGAGTTGATATCTTCACAGTATTGAGTCTTTCTGTCAATGGACATGGAATTTCTCTTCATTTATTTAATTCCTTGATTTCTTTAATGAGAATTTGTAGTTTTCCTCATATAGATCTTATAAATATCTTGTCGATTTATTCCTAGGTATTTTATTTTATGGGATGATAATGTAAGTAGTATTATCATTACATTAAAAAATGTAGTATTACATTAAAAAAATGTAAGTTTTTTATTTTGAATTCCACTTGCTCATTGCTAGTATATAAAAAAATGCTTGGCCTTTATGTATTAATCTGTTTATCCTGCAACCTTGCTATAGTCACTTTATCAGTTCCAGTATTTTTTTTTCTGAATTCTTTCAATTTTTCTACATAGATGGTTATGTTATCTATGAACAAAGACAGTTTTATTTCTTTTTTTCAATCTGTGTATCTTTTATTTCCTTTTCCTGTCTTATTGCATTAGATAGGATTTCCATTACCTTGCTGAAAAGTGGTGATGAGAGGGGAAATCCTTGCCTTATCTCTGATGTTAGTGAGAAAGGAGTTTCTCACTGTTAAATGTGATGTTAGTGTGTAATGTAGAAATAGGTGTCAAATGCTTTTTCTGTATCTGTTAATTTGATCATGTGATTTTTCTTTTTTAACCCATTGATGTGACAGATTATATTAATTGATTTGCAAACATAAGCAGTCTTGAATACCTGCAAATTGGTAGTAGTATGAATTATTTTTGTACATTATTGGATTCCATTTGTAATATTTTGTTGAGAATTTTTGCATCTATTTTCATGAAAGATTGTGGTCTATAGTTTTCTTGTACTGTCTTCATCTGGTATTAGGGTAATATTGGCTTAATGGTATGAGTTAGAAAGTATTCTCTCTGGTTCTAGCTTCTGAAAAGATTGTAGAGAATTGACATAATTATTTCCTTCAATGCTTGACTGAATTCACCAGTGAACCCATCTGGGTTGGGGGCTATCTATTGGGAGGATATTAATTATTGATTTAATTTATTTCTTTTTTTTTTTTCTGAGATGGAGTTTCGCTCTTGTAGCCCAGGCTGGAGTGCAATGGCGCAATCTCTGCTCACTGCAACCTCTGCCTCCCAGGTGTAAGTGATTCTCCTGCTTAGCCTCCAGAGTAGCTGGGACTACAGGTGCCTGCCACCATGCCTGGCTAATTTTTGTATTTTTTGTATTTTTTATTTTTTTAGTAGAGATGGAGTTTCGCTGTGATGGCCAGGCTGGTCTAGAACTCCTGGCCTCAAGTGATCTCCCCGCCTCGGCCTCCCAAAGTTCTGGGATTACAAGTGTGAGCTACTGTGCCTGGCCGAATTTTCTTTATAAAGATAGACCTATTCAGATTGCCTATTTCTTCTTGTGGGAGTTTTGGCAGATTGTCTCTTTCAAGAAATTGATTCATTTCATCTAGACTATCAAATTTGTGGGTGTAGAATTTTTCATAGTATTCCTTTTTTATCCTTTTGATGTCCATGGGATGTGTAATGATGTCTTCTCTTTCATTTCTGACATTATTATAATAGTAATTTTTGTCCTCTCTTTTTGTCCTCTCTTTTTTTTGTCCTCTCTTTTGTTAGTTAGCCTAGGTAGAGGCTTATCCATTTTATCGATTTTTAAAAAGACCAAACTTTTAAGTTTTGTTGATTTTTTAAATTTTCTGTTTTTAATTCTATTTATTTCTGTTCTAATTTTCATTATTTCTCTTATTCTGTTTTTTTTTTTTTTTTTTTTTGGATTTAATTTGCTCTTCTCTTTCTAGTTTCTAAAGTGGAAGCTCAGATGACTGGTTTTATATTCTTCGTATTATATGCATTCAGTGCTATACATTTCTCTCTAGCCAGGCACTGGTGGCTCATGCCTGTAATCCTAGCATTTTGAGAGGCTGAGGCAGGAGGATTACTTGAAGACAGGAATTCAGGAACAGCTTTGGCAACAAAGCAATACACTACCTCTACAAAAAAAAAAAATTAGCCAGTCATGGCACGGTGGTGCACATCTGTAGTGTTCCCGCTACTCAGAAGGGTGAGATGAGAGGATCTCTTGAGCCCAGGAGTTTGATGTTGCAGTGAGCTATGATCAGGCCACTGCAACCTACCTTGGCTGACAGAGTGAGACCATCTCAAGAAAAAAAAAAAAAAAAAAAAAAAAGATTCCAGCTAATCACTGCTTTTCTTGTATACTAGAAATTTCGATAAGCTGTATTTGTTTTGTTTTTTTGTTTTCAGTTAGGTGCATTGAAAATTCTCCCTTGTTATTTCTTTTTTGGTCCATATGTTACTTAGAAGCATGTTGTTTTATCTCTGAGTATTTGGGGATTTTTCTGCTATCGTTCTGTTATTGATTTCTAGTTAATTCCATTGTAATCTGAGAGCAGGCATTGTATGATTTCTATTCTTCTTAATTTCTTAAAGTGTGTTTTAAGACCCAGAACATGGTTTATTTTGGTGAATGTTCCATGTAAGCTTGAGAAAAATATGTATTCTATTGTTGTATAAAGTAGTCTATAGGTGTCCATTATACGCAATTGATTTATAATGTTGTTAATTTCAACTATGTTGTAACTGATTTTCTTCCTGCTGGATCCGTCCATTTCTCATTGAGGGGTGTTTAAGGTCACTTATATATAAAATTTTACCAGATGTAGATTGCTCAAACAAGGACATTAATTAATGCACTGAATCATTGAATCAAGATAAAGAAACATAACAATGGTTTGCCATGACTGGATGAAAATAACAGCCTTAAATGTAATGGCAATAAACATAATCCTGATTTTTCATGAGAACTAGCATGGCAACATTCTAACTAAAAAGTTACGAAAATTTTATCAGTCTACAAAGTTGTTTAATGTAAGGTCCAGAATTGTGAGTCCATTTCTCAATACACCTAGTAAACTTTATAGTGTTTAGATCAGTGCATTATTAATTCCACTGTTTTATAGAAAATTTGAATATCATTAATCTCTTCAGTTTTTCAAAAATATCAATTAGGCACCTGGTAGGGACAAAATAGAGTCTTTAAGTCCTAGAATGCTTTAAAGATATGAGAAACAGTCTATCCTAAACAAAATTACTTTCTAGCAAGAGCTACTATACCTCACTCAAAATACAGATAATAGCAGATTAATAAGTTTTGAGTCTGTGGAAAGACATAAAGATATAGAAAAGCTGCTATTGTCTTTTACATGAAGGAGAGATTACTTCCAGCTACATGCATCAGAGACAACTTTATCAGAAAAGCAGCATTTTACCTGGTGTTGAAAAATTTAAAAATTGGACATGAGGGATGGAGGGCAGGATATTCTAGACAGTATGGTGGAATAATAAAGGATATGCTTCAGAATCAGAAAGATGCCTTGCCAAAGTCTTGGTGTCACTAATCAGCTGGGAGTCATTATTTGACTCAGATTTTAGGAACACATCTTAAATCACCATCATTTAATTCTATCGTTCCACATTATTTCTTTACATCTAAAATCAATGAGAATCTTTAGAGGGAAGAACCTATAAACTCTGAGTATCATATAGTGTTTTTAAAAACAGTGTAAAAACCTTTATATCTAAGTTTGATTTAGTAATCATCTTGCTTTCTGTTTAGAAAAGCTAGAAACATCATTACCTTCTTTATAGAAGACAATAATATATCTTCTGTGGTTAAAAATTACCAAGTAGGTGCCTTAATCTTGGAAAAGAATAAAGGTAATTAAAAAAATTCATAAAGCTGTCAAATTTTTGTAGTGAGAACCTCTCTATTTTTAAATGTCTCCTGTATTATTAAGAGATGATCATATATTTTGCTGGGGACTAGAGAAATAATTATTTTCTGCCTTATTAATCCTGCATAGTTATATGTAGTCGTGATGTAATAAATACATTAAAGGAGGTTCTCCCAGTTTCTTTTTTATAAAGTTATCTTAGTTGCAAATGCTTTTTGACATTTGCATTATTATCGCATCCTTTTTCCTAATACAGGCTTTTTTATTAGGGAGGGGGAAATTTTAAATTTCCTTTATAAAATCTCTCTGTCCTCAATGTGAGATGCCCACAGTAAGCAAACATACCTAATATTCATGTTGGCTTGGTGAAACGTGAGTCACCGTTATAGCAAAACATGCTAAAAATGGAGCCTAGTATTTATACTCCTTTATAAATTTAAATTAGGAATATATTTTCTCTGGCTTGAACAGGGAGGAGGAAGAAAAGGGGGTAAAACTCAGTGCTGTCCATGCATGAAATTAGCTTTGGTAATTGACTTTTGTGTTACTGAGATACTAAACTACATAACCTCACTAAATGTGAGGCTGGAATGAGAAGGGTATACAGTAATTAGTCACTTTGACTTTTTTTTTTCACATATCTTAGCATTTATTACTGTTTCTCTCATTGCTCTGACCTAAATCAATGACTTTTAAAATGAAATATATTTCATTGAGCCTGGTATAACCCCTACCTGTTCTATGATTATTATACAGAATTTTTTTTTTTTTAAATTAAGTGACTCAAAGTGTGGAAGACACCCATCCATGAAAAAGGGACTGTTTTTAACTTTACTGAAATGTCAAGAAGTAGTCATTGTGACAAAATGTGTGCCTTGTTTAACTTAAGAAATCAAGTGTGCCATTTACGATCCAGGTGAGAGTAATAAACTCATTTATTATACATTTTGTTAGATATAATTTATTATTAAACCAAAGTTTTTGGGGAGATGGTCAAGCAAACTAAAAGGAAAAATAAAAACTCTGAGAGGAAATAAAAAAAAAAATTCTTCCAAAAGAAATGATCTTTTGCTCTCATGTTGCCATAAGACATTTAGGTTTGGAACAGGTTGGCTTTTAAAAAACAGTTCTTACAGATGAAGTTCAACCTACAGTCATTTTGAAATCATCTTTATAGGCTATATCAGCTAAAGTGCACTTAAATTGTTTCCTCCCTCAATGGTTTAATGCTAGACTTACAAAATCAGAATCTTTGAAAATTAGGGCCCAGGATTTTTAACATGATCCTCAGTTTATAAAAAAAAAACTCAGAAATTTTAAAAACCACTGATTTAAATGGATTATTTTTTCTTAAGGAAAAAAATCTTGTTGTATTTTATACAGGATAATGAGATCTTCTATGTTTTATATTTAATTCTTGAATGCTTTTATATAATGAGAACATGGAGAACTTTTACTAGAATTTTTGTGCGTGAAAATAAAATAGATGCATAAATTCAAGTTATCATATATTCCTTCCAGCTCAAAACTGTAGCCATGAAAATAATGAATAACAATGGAAAACCAAGTGGACCTAGAAGATTTCAAGCATAAGATAAATACTGCTGAGAATAAGAAAAAAAAATAGAAGAGTTACAACATGAATGGGGCTAAAGCCATAGAGATTCTGGTCTCTTGATCCCATATAGACAGTGGCAGCCGGGAGTATGATAATTTGGTAAAGGGGACTAAAAGTTCTCTACACAGGAAGGAAGGAAGAAAAGAGGCACATGAGAAATAAGTTTACTGCTTGAAATTAAGACTTGGGATGGGAATTTCTTTCAGGTAAAGGAAACTAAAACAAAGCAAAGCTCATGTCAGATCGTTGCTTGCAGCTACAGCATTTAGCAAGCTGTTTTTCCAGTAGGGAGGATTTATGTACATATCACTTCAAGATGAGAAACTAAAAACAATTGCAATAGTGGATGACTGAATCTGTGATATTCTCAGCTCACCAGGGACAGATGTTGTTAAATGCCATTATAAGACCTGGTTTCAGACATGAGGTTGGGGCCCAGAAGAAGCAATCACAAAGTTACTAGAGAGGAAGGGGTGAACACAGAGGGCAAAGGAAGAGATAGATGGATAGATTATTGAGAATGCATTCACAAGTCTCCCACAATAGTCCAAATCACATGAAGATGGCTAATGCTATCACACAATCAGAATTAAATGTTGAATTTGTTCTACATGAAATTAATTTTATAGAACAGTCTGAGGAAAATTTTAAAATGGACCTAAAACAACAATGAGCTAAAAACATGTCCCATTTTAAAAGGGCACTAAATTATAAAGTAAAATGTAGAAATAAAACAAAAATAAGTGAATATTTAAAAAAAAAAGACAAATCTTGGGCATTAAAAAATCAGTGAAATATTAATTAAAAATTTAATAGATGGTATAAATTCAAGAATGGCTGTGTGTGTGTGTGTGTATATATATATGTGTATATATATATGTGTATATATATGTGTATATATATGTGTATATATGTGTATATATATGTGTATATATATGTGTGTATATATGTGTATATATATGTGTGTATATATGTGTGTGTGTATGTGTGTGTGTGTGTGTATATATGTGTATATATATGTGTGTGTATATATGTGTGTGTGTATGTGTGTGTGTGTGTGTGTGTGTATATATATAGAATTCAAAGTGGTACTGAGGAAAACATTCAGAATTCAGGAGAAAAACAAATAGTGGAAAGTTTGATAAAATGCTGTACAAACACGTGTCATATTGGATTAGGGTCACCCTAACGACCTTGCTTTAACTTCATTACTACTGTAAAAACTCTCCCTATCTCCAAATATAGTTCTTAGGTACTAGGGACGTGGATTTTAACATGAGTTTTTGGGAGACACAATTCAGCCTAGAACAACATGGAAAATATTTAAAATGCTGTGAGGATACAGAGAAATGGGAACTTTTAGTACAGGGGTCATTAGAAATGCTAACTGGCAAAGCAATTTGAAAATAATATGTAAATTTAATGATGTATTTATCTTTCATCCAGTAATTCTAGTTTTAGATATTTATAAAAAGTTTTGCACATGGGCACAAGTTAATATGTATAAGAATGTTCATTAAGATGGAGGAATATACTACATCACTCAACAAAAACAAAGCTTTTATACAAAAACATAATGCTAACTGAAAATTTAAGTTGCAATGTTATAAACATATTATAATATCCATATAGCAAATTTTAAAACATGACCAGGCACAGTGGTTCATGCCTGTAATGCTAGCACTTTGGGAGGCCAAAGCACGAGGGTTGCTTGAGCCCAGGAGTTCAAGACCAGCCTGGGCAATATAGCAAGACTTCGCCTGCAGTAAAAATTTAAAAAAAAATATTTAGCCAGACATGATGGTGTACACCTGTAGCCCTGGCTACCTGGGAGGCTGAGGTTGGAGAATAGCTTGAGCCTGGGAGGTTGAGACTGCAGTGAGTCATGATTGCACCACTGCACTCTAGCCTGGGTGACAAGAGCAAGACTGTATTAAAATATATATATATATATTACTTTCTCTATTGTTATTTCTACAGGTATGTAGAATAGCTCAAAATCTGCATACTTTTGCAAATACGAAGTTCAAAGTACTATTTACATCCTGAGATGAAAGAGGTGAGGGAATTTGAATCATGGATGAACACCCAGTTGTGGCAGGGAGAAAAATGGGCTCCCAAATATTAACTGTGTCCCCCATTCTAACCCCCAGATCCTGTGGATGTCATGTTACATAGCAAAGGGAAATAAAGTTGGCAAATGAAATTAAGTTTGCTAATTAACTGACCATAAGATGAAGAGATTATCCTGGAGTATTTGAGTAGGTGTAACATAATTCCAAAGGTCCTTAAAAGTGAAAGGGGGAGGCAGAAGAGTCAGCATCAACCAGAGTGACACAATGTGAAAAAGACTTGACCGGCCATTGCTGGCTTTGAAAAGGAAAGGGGCCTTGAGCCAAGGAATGCAGGCAATCTCTGGAAGCTGGATAAGGTAAGAAAACAGATTATCCCCTAGAGTCTCCAGAAGGAACACAGCCCCACTGAGACCTTGATTTTAGGCTAGTTAGATGCTTGTCTGATCTCTGTGTTATTTTGGGCCATGAAGTTTTAGATAATCCATTACAGCAACAACAGAAAACTATAGACAGGAGTTCACTTGTTTCTGTAACACTTTATTACTTAAAAAAAATACAACTTCATCATAAAAATCTTATGTTTTCTTTCCTACTATATCAGCTTGCACAATGTCATTTTCTTATTAATCTCCAATTTATAGGGACTTCATAGTGACAGGTAGAAGTTGGAGTAAGATGACCAGCTGCCCTGTGGAACATCCAGTGCCTGGGGTGTTTGAAATGTTGTGGATACTTTGGATAGTGTCCAGAAAAATAGCAGTTATGATTGCATCCTTACATTGTTAAATGTTCAGTGCCATAGCTTGCTTTGGCCTCCAGAGGGATCAACAATTTTCTTATGTGGCAAATTATTATTATTTTGTTTAGCATATTTCTACAATTGCCTTTGGATACAAAATATTCATCATTAGGAGCAGATATGATAAAGTTTTTAACTGCTGTTAAGAAACATGGATCGTTTTCTTAGGAAAGAAAAAAGAACGATAAAGATGTTCACAAATTGGTTCTTTCTGTTCTGCTGCAACTCCTGTCTTCGTGAATGCCAAATATAGCTAATGGTCCACCACATATTGCTTAGGCACTAACATCTAATTTCTGGTTATGCTTTATTTCCAATAATGCTTTATAAAAAAAAAAATAATGCTTTTTAAAAGAAAACCACTTTGTTTTTCTTCCTTCAACTCTCTGCCATCCAAGTGTTCTACTTGAATAATTTTTAAGGAATTTTAGATTGTAAACAATTGGCAGTTTCTTCCATAATTATCTTTCATGTAACCAAATGTAGTTTAAATTGCTTTTAGGATAAGTTTATTTATATTGTCATCTCAATGTACTCTTGTGGACCCTGTTAACCTTAAACATTTGCTTGATATCTGGCATTTTTTTAAGTCTCTCAGTATTCACCTCTTAATCTTTGCCTTTTGCTATGAATATATATCTCTGAACCTTCATATTATAATACTCAGTGGGTTTTTTATCTGATCCTGTTGAGGACACAGGCAATTTTTTCCAGTGAGGAAAAAAGACACAATGAAATCCCATGACTTTCTGTTTACTGAAGGAGAGAATATTTTGTTCTGTATTATCAGACAATGAAAAGAAGGAAACTTGAAAAGACCACTCCTAGTATTTTCCTAATTTTACTCATAGTACGTTGGAGAATGGGGACAGTATTTTAAAAGAAGATACTTGAGAAACATTATTTGGTAAGTGCTCTAACATGAAATTAAGATGTCTGCTTCTTTTATTCAGTAAAAATTCCTGTAGAACGTAGAATAATGCTGTAAAGTTTCCCCTCCTTCCCTTTCTCTGTTGCTTCCTTTTTCCTTTTCTTCTTCCTCTCTTCGCTCTCCCTCCTCCCCTCCTAATCTCCTTTCCTTTTTCTTCCTTCCTCCTTTCTCTCTCCCTCCATATTTCTTTTCATCTCCCTCTTTATATTTGCTTGCCTTCCTTCCTTCCTTCCTTCCTTCCTTCCTTCCTTCCTTCCTTCCTTCCTTCCCTGTTTCCTCACTTTTCCTTTTAATTTTCTTTCTCATCTCTTTCAGACCATTTCCCTTTTCACACATGCCCTTTGTTTCTTAAATCTCTTAAGTCCGCCTTTATTTTTCTTCTATTTAGCTCTCTCTCCCATTCTTTTTGCTATCTTGTTTCTCTACTCACATACTTTTCCTTATAACCTTCATATGATCTATTTCCAAGCTATTTCTACAGAAACAATACTGATTTAGGCCTAAAGTACTGGCACAGTTAAGTGGTTTATGTCATCCTTTATAATGCAAATCCAGATGTAACAGAGTTGTTGATTGCCTACCATCTTCCCCACAGCCCGCCACCTACTCTATCAATGAGTATGGGGCAAAGTCATATCTTCCCAGATGGGGGTAGGGGTGGGGGTGGTGTTTGTAGGTCAAGAGGGCAAGCTTCAGGCAACATATTTAGGGTAGTGGGAGAACAGGGGATGATTCCCCACCAGATTTAGAATTCTCTTGTCCCAATCTTCCTGGTAAAGCTGACAAAAGGGCAGCAACTAAGTGGAAGATTCCTGGAATAATTGCCCCTGTCCTGGCAGTCCTCGGCAGTCTCCAGGACCCAGAATCATTTCCAATGTTGCTTAAACTAGAGGGATAATAATGGTTGGTGACTGAATTAACTTTAATATTTTCTGATCATGTCCCGTCTTTGCTCATAACCTTACATAGTTTCCAAAATTTTGTTTTCAGACGTCTCCAATTATTTGCACTCTTCCGTATAATCTATTATTTCTCCAGTTCAACTATCCTTTCTAACCCAATAAAAACCCAGTTAATACTATTTTTGTATAAATAATTTTGGAACTTCCTATGCTTATCTCACACATACACACACACACACACACACACACAGATACACATACACACACACACATAGAAAGAGGTTAAGTCTTACTCTGTCATGTAGTGTGGAGTACCATGGTGACATCATAACTCATTGCAGCCTCCAACTCCTGGGCTCAAGAGATCCTTCTGCCTCAGCGTCCTGAGTAGCTGAGACTACAGGCATGAACCACCATGCCCAACTCATTTTAAAATCCTTTTATAGAGACAGAGTCTTGTCATGTTGCCCAGGCTGGTCTTGAACTCCTGGCCTCAAGTGATCCTCCCACCTCAGCCTCCCAAAGTGTCGGGATTACAGGAGTGAGCCACTACACGCTGCCCAGGGCATATTTTTGAATCGAGAACAAATCTTCCTTTATCTCATCCTGCTTAATCATTTAACCTATTCTAATTTCATAGCTTTCTCTTATATTCATGAAAGTTGTATCTTCTTACATGCGGCCCGAAGGAAGTTTCCTGTAATAAATCAAATAGTAACATGCCTTTCCTCTGACATTCTTGGGTGAGGTTACCTTTATATAGTGCAGTATTTTTGCAATTTTCTTTTCCACTTTCTTCTGTTTATTGATCTTTAGGTGATGAGACAGCCTATTCTCATCTAGTATTTGCTGGCAAATGGGTAGGGAACTTGTCAGCTGCTCTTGGAGCTCCATCTGGCTGCTGAAGAAATTGCCTTCTCAGATTATCAGGGTTCGAGTTGATGTGGTTGTTTCTGTGCCAAGATTTTACAGACTTTTACTTAGTGCACCTTTTAGCTTAACAGAGATGGAACCTTCTCAACCTTGTTTTAATTTTTAACTTAAAAAATAAAATTATTGACATTATTAAAATTATTATTTTAGTTAACTAATTTTTATTCAGGTATAACTCATATAAAGTTATAAACTTTAAGGATGTAACAATGACGTTTTGCATATGTATAAACAAATATAACTAACTGTCTTCCATACCAGGATATAGAACACTTACAGCATCACATATAGCTCCCTAGGACATTTTTCTAGTCAATAACATCCCCATTCATCTGTGGAGGTAACCACTGTTTTAGCATCTATCACCATTAATTAATTTTTCTATTCTTGAACTTTCTATAGAATCATGCATTATCACCTCTTTTGTGTCTGGTTTGCTGCATGTAGTGACAGTTCTTTTAAAAATTATTTATATGTATTATCCCATGTCTTAACATATCACAATTTATGTTTTCATTTTACTGCTCATAGTTATTTTTGTTGTTTATAGCTTTTGGTTGTAATAAGTAAAGTAGTTTTGAACATTTTGACCGCTTGTTTTGGTGTACAAATACATTAGTTTTTCTTGACTGGACCTAGAAGTGGAATTGCTGCGTCATAAAATAGCATATGTTTAACTTTAGTCAATACTGTAGGTTTACAAGGTAGTTTTATCAAACTACACTACAATTTGCAATATATAAAAATTTCAGTTGCTCTATATTTTTCCCAACATTTATTATGTTAAATAATTTTTCATGTTAGCCATTGTGATTGATGTGCAGGAAGGATCTTGTTTAACTTCATTTCTTTAGATAACATTGATGTTTTTATCACACTGTATTAGTCCATTTTCACACTGCTGTAAAGAAATACCCAAGAGTGGGTAATTTTAAAGGAAAGAGGTTTGACTCACAGTCCCGCATGGCTGGAAAGACCTCAGGAAACTTATACTCATGGCGGAAGGCAAAGGGGAAGCAGGCACCTTCCTCACAAGGTGGCAGGAGGGAGAAGGGAGAGCACAGGAAAAACACACACACACACACACACACACACACACACACACACAACAAAAAAACCCCAAAACCTGCCACTTTTAAAACCATTAGATCTAGTGAGAATTCACTCACTATTAGGAGAACAGCATGGGAGAAACTGCTCCCATGATCCAATTACCTTCCTCCATTCACATGTGGAGATTACAGGTCCCTCCCTCGACATGTGTGGATTATAATTTGAGGTGAGGTTTGGGTGGGGACACAGAGCCAAACCATAGCACACACAAATATACACACACACAGTATCACTTTACAACTTGTGCTCATTAAAAAGTTGGGGTGCCTGTCTTTTCATGATTTGTAGTAGTTTTTTATATTCTCCTGATGTGAACTCTTTTATCAGTTTTCTTTCTTTGCGTGCCTTGCATTTTTACTCTTAATTATGTTTTGGATGGCCAGAATGCCTTAACTTTCTTAACTTTAACGAAACTGAATTTCTCATTTAAAAAAAATATATATATATACTTTTTTTTTTTTTTTTTTTTTGAGACAAGGCGCAGGCTGGAGTGCAATGGTGTGATCTTGTCTTATTGCAGCCTCTGCCTCCCTGGCTCAAGAGATTCTCCTGCCTCAGTCTTCGGAGTAGCTGGGATTACAGGCACCCGCGACAATGCCTAGCTAATTATTGCATTTTTAGTACAGATAGGGTTTTGCCATGTTAGCCAGGCTCGTCTCAAACTCTTGAGCTCAGGCGACTCACCTGCCTTGGCCTCTCAAAGTGCTGGGATTATAGGTGTGAGCCACGACACCAGCCTCTTAATCATTCCCATGGTCATGAAGATAGTTTCCTGTTTTCTTTTAGAAAATTTATTATTTAACGTTTAGGTCTATGATCCATATAAAATTAATTTCCATGTATGGTATGAAGTAGCAGTGGTTCTTGCTTTTTAATTTATATATCCAATTGTTCCAAAATCATTTATTTAAAAGACTGGCCTTTCTTTATTAAAACATACAGGTATCTTTAAAGTAAATCAGGTAACCAATTATATGTGAATCTGTTTCTGGACTTTAATCTATTTAACTGGTGTATTTGTATATCCTTTTGAAAATACCGTATTATCTTAATTACAGCCACTTTTAAGTCCTGAATTCTGCTAATGTAAGATCTCAGTTTCTATTCTTTCAGGATTACCTTGGCTATTTTAAGTCCTTTTAATTTTTATATCAATTTTAGAATCAACTTGTCATTTCGCTCTCACACAATAAACATGCTGATATTTTGATTAGGATTGCACTGACACTGTGGATCAGCTTGAAGAGAATTGACATTTTAATAACATCCAATATTTTTGTCTGCAAATATTGCATATATCTGCATTTACTTAAGCCTCTTAAAATTTCTTTCAATAATATTTTATTGCTTTCATTTGTAGAGGCTTCATATAGATTTTATTAGATGTACTCTTATATTTGATATTTTTGATGCTAGGTAATTACCATTCTTTTTAAAATTATAGTTTCCATTTTTTTCATGCTAGTGTATAAAAATATTTTTGTATGTTTAGTTAATATCCATAATCCATTAATTCACTGTGTCTATTAGCTTATTAATCCTTATTGTAGGTTTTTAAAGATTTTTTAAGTATACCATCATATTTCTTTCTTTTCTATTTTCAAACCTAAAAGGAAAATCATAAGCCAATACATCTTAAAAACATAGATTATGTTTTTGATAATCTATGTTTTCTATGATAAAGTAGAATATTTTCTTCTTATCAGTAAGGTGCTAATTGTAAAATTTTTGTGGCTAAACTTTATCAGATTTAGATAGTTCCTTTCCATTACTAGTATGCTAAGAGCTTTTACCATGAACAGATTTTAGAGTTTATGAAATGATTTTGTGCATAGATCGAGATGATAAACTTTAAAATTCTGTTAAAATAATGAATTACACTGATTGATTTTTACATGTTAATTCAACCTTGCACTCCTTTTTGGTAATGATATATACTTTATATGTTGTTGAATTCAACTCATAAATATCTGTTTAGGGTTTTACATTATGTTTTTAAGAGGTATTGGCTTGTGATTTTCCTTTTATGTAATGTTGTTTCCAGATTTTTATATCAGAGATATATTGATATTATGAGCAGTGGGAAGTATTTTCTCTTTTTGTATTCTTTGGAAAAGTGTGTGTGAAATTTGTATTTTTTTTTTTCCTTAAATGTTTGATAGAATTTACTATGGAAGCCATCTGGGCCTGGAGTATTCTTTGTGATAATTTTTAAAAAGCTTTATTGAGGTATAATTGACATTTAATACGTTACAGAAATTACAAAACAATTTTGTAAGTTTTGAGATACATACATACTCGTGGAACTATCACTACAATCCAGATAATGAACATATCCATCCCCTTTGAAATTCCTCCCTCCGCTTCTCTGATTTCAGTAAAGACATTTATTCTGTCACTATATATTAGTATGCATCTTTATAATTTTTTGTAAGTGAAATTACACAGTACATACTCTTTATTCCTGGCTTCTTTCATCCAACATAACCATTTAAATGTTCATTCAGGTTATGTGTATCAATATCAGTAGTTTGTTCGTTTTTGCCAATGAGTAGTATTCCATTGTATAGGTATAACACAGATTATCTATTTACCTCCTTTGCATTGTTTCTTCAAACACTGTTACCTATTTACCTCTTTTTGGGTTGACTCCAGTTTTTGCCTATTACAAATAAATCTGCTATGAATATTCATGTACAAGTATTTGTATGGTCATTTGCTTTCATTTTTTCTTGGGTGAGAATGATTAGATCAAATGGTTGATGTCTATATAAACTTTAAGAAAGTCTACACTGTTTTCTGAAAATGTTGTGCCATTTTATATTCTTACCAGCTGTATATAAGAGTTTCAGTTCTTCCACATCCTTCTCAACACCTGTTATGATCAGTCTTTTAAGTTTTAGCCCTTCTAATAGTTATGTTATAATATCTCATCCTGATTTTGTGTTTCCCCAGTGTCTAATGATGTTAAGAATCTTGTCATGTGCTCTTTAACCTTTGTCATACTTACGTACGTACGTATGTATCTATTTAATTTGCTGTTTTTTTTCCTGCTAGTCTGTGACTTTTCTGCTCATTGTACATATAGTATGCTGCTGAAAGTTGTAAAGGAGTTTGCTGATTCTCTCTGTTCATTTTCTTAAAAATCCTCTATTCTTTCTGTTTCATTTTTGGTATTTTCTATTGCTATATTTTAAAACCTGCCCATAATTTCATCTATTGCATTTTTTTAATTCTATAAAATGATGATTTTCATCTCTGGAAGTTTCAATTTGATTCTTTTTTATATTTCTGTATCTCTAACTCTTTGAACATAGGGAATACAGTTATCCTCAATGTTTGAATTTCATCTGTTAATTTTAACAGTTTTAGTTTGGTTTCAATTGATTGTTTTTTGGTTTCCATTGATTGCTTTGTTCTTTGTTATGGATTATATTACCCTGCTTTTTAGTATAACTGGTTATCTTTCATTGGATGTCATATATTGCAATTATTCCTTTATTGGTACTATGTTGCTGTTGTAAATACTCTTGAGCTTTTGTCCAGGATGCAGTTAAATTACCTGGAAACAGTTTGGTTCTTTTGGCTATTACTTTCAAGATTTGTTAGTGTGGACCAGAACCATACTCATTCAGGGTTAATTATTTCTCACTACTGAAATAAAACACTTGAGTGTACTCTACTCACTGCCCCATGAATCATTATTTTTTCCAGTTTTCTTGGAGAAAAGAGACACTATTCCTGGTTCTATGTAAGCATCTGACATTGTTATCTCTAACCCTTTCAGCTTTTCTCCTTGGCCTCAGGCAATTTCCTCAATGAATTTGCTGATCAGACTCAGCTGAGTACTCTGAAGTTCTCTGAATTTCTTTCTCTGTTGCTTTTCTACACTCTGGTACTCTTACTAGAAAATTCCAGTTGCCTTGGTGTTCCCAGACTTTTAGCACTGTCTCCTCAACTCAAGGAGTCCCCTGGGCTCTGCCAGGATTTCCCCTCTCTGAACTGCTGCCTGGAAACTCTCTAAAGGTAGTAAGCTGGGGCAAGAGTGGGGCTCATCCCATTTGTTTTGTATCTCCCCGTACAAAACAAATGTTTTGATGTCAGGCCTCGTGTCAAGTTTCATTTTTGAATAGTCTTGAAAACACTTGTTCCGGCCGGGCACGGTGGCTCACGCCTGTAATCCCAGCACTTTGGGAGGCCGAGGCGGGCGGATCACGAGGTCAGGAGATCGAGACCATCCTGGCTAACACGGTGAAACTCCGTCCCTACTAAAAATACAAAAAATTAGCCGGGCGTGGCAGCGGGCTTCTGTAGTCCCAGCTACTCGGGAGGCTGAGGCAGGAGAATGGCGGGAACCCGGGAGGCGGAGCTTGCAGTGAGCCGAGATCGCGCCACCGCACTCCAGCCTGGGTGACAGAGCGAGACTCTGTCTTTAAAAAAAAAAAAAAAACAAACCCCACTTGTTCCAAATGTTATGTTATTTAATTGGCTGATTAAAGTGGAAGGTAAGTGATATGGTTTGGCTCTGTCCCCACCGAAAATCTCATCTTGAGTTGTAAGCTTTATAATCTCCACGTGTTGAGAGAGATCAGGTGGAGGTAATTGAATCACGGCGTGGTTTTCCCCCGTGCTGTTCTCGTGATAGTGAGTGCATTCTCACAGGATCTGATGATTTTATAAGTGTTTGGTAGTTCTTCCTGTGTTCATTCTTCTTCCTGCAGCCTAGTGAAGAAGGCGCCTTGATTCCCCTTCGCCTTCCATCATGATTGTAAGTTCCTGAGCCAGCCATGCTGAACTGTGAGTCAGTTAAACCTCTTTCCTTTATAAATTGCCCAGTCTTGGGCAGTTCTTTATAGCAGTGTGAAAACAGACTAATAGAGTAGGTAATGGTCATCTGTGAAAAAGGTTTTAATTACAAGCTACATTTAGTTTGTCTTAGTTTTAAAAATATTTATTTTTAGTTTTGAAAATTAATTGACAAAAATTATATATATATTTATTGTGTACCATATGATGTTTTGAAATATGTGTATACATTGTAAAATGGTAAATTGAGGTAATTAACATTCATTACTTTCTATACTTTTTGTGGTGAAAACACTTCATATTTACTCTTAATGATTTTCAAGAATACACTGCATTGTTATTAATGATAGTCACCATATGGTACAGTAGATCACTTGAAATGATTCCTTTGATTTAGCTTAAATTTTGTGCCCTTTGACCATCATCTATCCAACCCCCTACCCCCACCCTCACCCTCTGTCCCTGTTAACCATCATTCTACTCTTGCTTTTTTTAATTCAACTTTTACAAATTCCACATAAGTGAGATCATGTGGTATTTGTCTTTCTGTGCCTGGCTTATTTGGCTTAACGTAATGCCTTCCAGGTTATCCATGTTGTCACAACTGACAGAATTTCCTTCTTTTTAATGGCTGAATAATACTCCATTGTCTGTACATACCACATTTTATTTATCTACTCATTGGTCAATGAACATTTAGGTTGCTTCTGTGTCTTGGCTATTGTGAATAATGCTGCAATGAACAAGGTAATGCAGATATCTGTTTGACATATTGATTTCGTTTTCTTTAGATGTATACCCAGAAGCTGATTGTTGGATCATATGATAGTTTTATTTTTAATTTTTTGAGGAACCATCATACTATTTCCCATAAAGTCTCTACCAATATATATTCCCACCAACGGTGTGCAAGGGTTTTTATACACATTCTTGCCAACTCTTGTTATTATTTGTCTTTTTGATAACAGCTATTCTAACAGATGTGAGATGATATCCCATTGTGGTTTTGATTTGTGGTTCCCTGACGGTTATTGATGTTGAGCGTATACTGGTTGGTCATATGTTTCCTTTTGAGAAATGTCTATAAAATTTATTTACCCATTGTTAAATCAGGTTATTTGTTTTCTTGCTATTGAATTAAGTTCCTTATGTATCTTAGTTATTAACCCCTTATCAGATGTATGGTTTGAAAATTTTTTTCTCCCATTCTAGGTCATCTCCTTACTCTGTTTCCTTTGCTGTGCAGAAGCATTTAAGTTTGATGCAATCCTGTTTGTCTGTTTTGCTTTTGTTGCCTATGCTTTTAGGGTCATAGCCAAAAAATCATTGCTCAGAACAATGTCATGGAGATTTTCCCTTATATTTTCTTCTAGTAGTTCCAGTTTCAGGTCTTAAAATCTTTAATCTATTTTGAGTTGATTTTTGTATATGGTGTGATTTTTGTATATGGTGTGTATTTTGTATGTGGTATATATCATTTTGTATAAGATTTTGTATATGGTTAGACAAATGTTGTGGAGGTTTTCCCTTATATTTTCTTCTAGTAGTTATAGTTTCAGGTCTTAAAATCTTTAATCTATTTTGAGTTGATTTTTGTATATGCATGTGAATATCCAGTTGTCCCCACACCATTTATTGAAGAGATTGTCTTTTCTCCATTGTGTATTCTTGGTACTTTTTTTTGAAAATCAATTGACTGTAAATTTGTCTGGACTTTCTATTCCATTCCACTGGTCTATGTGTCTGTTCTGATTCCAGCACTCTTTATGCTTTTTTGATTGTAATAGCTTTGTATTATATTTGAGGCCAGGTAGTGTGATGTCTACAGCTTTTTCCTTTCTGCTCAACATTGCTTTGCCTATTTGGGATCTTTTGTAGTTCCATATGAATTTTAGATAGATTTTTTCTACTTCTGTGGAAAATGTCACTGAAATTTTGATAAAGATTGTATTAAATCTGTAGGTCACTCTGGGCCAGAATAAAAATTTCAGCAATATTATTTCAATTTATAAACCCCAGATTTCAATTTATTTGTGTTTGTTTTCAATTTATTTCATCAGTATTTTATAGTTTCCAGTACACAAATCTTTCATGTCCTTGGTTAAACTTATTTCAAAGTATTTTTTATAGCTATTATAAATGGCAGTGTTTTATTAATTTCTTTCTCAGGTGATTCTCTGTTAGCATATAGAAATGCTACTAATTTTTGTATGTGGATTTTGTATGCTGAAACCGCTGAATTTGTTTAATAGTTCTAACAGTTTTTTGGTGGAGTCTTTAGAGTTTTCCATACGTAAGATCATGCTGTTTGTAAACAGAGCTAATTTAACTTCTTTCTTTCCAATTTGAATGCCTTTTATTTTCTTTTGTCTGATTGCTCTGGCTAGAACTTTTAGTATTATATTGAATAAAAGTGGCAAGAGTGGTCATTATTGTATTGTTCCTGATCTTAGAGGACAAAATTTCGACTATGTAGAATATTATGTTTGCTGTGGGTTTGTCATATATGGCTTTTATTGTGTTCAGGTACATTTTTTTCTATCCCTACTGTATTGAGAGTTTTTATCATGAAAGCATGATGAATTTCATCAAATGCCTTTTCTGCATCTGTTGAGATGATCATATGATTTTTATCTTTCCTTCTGTCAACATGGTGTCTTACATTTATAGGATTGGGTATTTTCATCCATCCTCATATCCCAGGATACATCTCCATTGATCATGGTGAATGATACTTTTAATATGCTTTTGAACTTGGTTTGCTAGCATTTTGTTGAGAAGTTTTGCATATATGTTAATTAAGGGTATTGTCCTGTATTTTTCTTTTCTTGTATTTTTGCCTGGCTTTGATATCAGGGTAATGCTGGCCTTTTAAAATGAGTTTGGAAGTGTTCCCTTTTCTTGAATTTTGTTGTTGTTGTTGTTGTTGTTTGAGACAGAGTTTCACTCTGCCACCCAGGCTGGAGTGCAGTGGTACGATCTTGACTCACTGCAACCTCTTTGTTCCGGGTTTGAGCGATTCTCCTGCCTCAGCCTCCCGAGTAGCTGGGATTACAGGTGTGCACCACCACCCCAGCTAATTTTTGTATTATTAGTAGAGACAGGGTTTCACCATGGTGGCCAGGCTGGTTTTGAACTCCTAACCTCGGGTGATCCGCCATTCTCAGCCTCCCAAAGTGCTGGGATCACAGGCATGAACCATTGTGCTCAGTCTTCTTGAATATTTTGAAAGAGTGAGAAAGATTGGTATTAGTTCTTCTTGCAATGTTGGTGGATTTTGGTCAAGAAGATTTCAGTCCCTGAGCTTTTCTTTATGAGAGACTTTTCTTGTTCATTCAATCTTCTCACTCATTATTGGCCTGTTCACATTTTTATGTATCCATAATTCAGTCTTTGTAGGTGGTATCTGTCTAGAAATTTATCTATTTCTTCTATGTTATTCAATTCTTGGTGTATAATTATTCATAATATTCTTTTATAATCCTTTGTATCTCTGTGGTATTGGTTGAAATGTCTCCTCTTTCATTTCTGATTACATTTATTTGAGTCTTCTGTCTTTCTTAGTCTAGTTAAAGGCTTGTCACTTTTCAAAAATCTAACTCTTAGTTTTACTAATCTTTTCTATTGTTTCTCTAGTCTCTACCTCATGTATTTCTTTCTGATCTTTATTATTTCTTTCCTTATACGAATTTGTTCTTTTAGTTTGTTCTTTTTCTAGTTCCTTGAAGTGTAATCTTGGGTGATTTATTCAGTCTTTCTTCTTTTTTGATGTAGATGTTTATTGCTGTAAACTTTCCTCTCAGAATTACTTTTTCTGTATTCTGTAAGTTTCATTATATTGTGTATCCATTTTCATTTTTATCAAGGTATTTTTTATTTTTTTCTTTGACCCATTGGTTGGTCTGGATTATGTTGTTTAATTTTCATGTATCACATTAAATTTAATTGATAAATGACTATTCAGAGATGCTTTCCTTATGTCAGCTTTGCTATTTTATAAGTTTCAAGGAGTTCTTCCATTTCATCCAATTTTCACATTTATTTGCATGATGATTTTTATATTTTCTTGTTTATTACATTAACAATTTTTCATAATGTTCCCTTTTTATCCTAATTTGATAACATTGGTGATAGCTGCCAATTGCTTCTTTATACAGTTCATGCAGCTACTGCCAAATTATTTGAGTTTGCCTTGTCATAGAGTATTACTTGCCACTCTAGTGTGGTTAAAAAAAAAACAAAACACTGAACTAGGAATCTAAAAACATGGGATAAAATAAGGCTTTCACAGATCATAATTTTGAACTTATTACGTAAATTTTGCAGACCTTTGTTTCCTTACCTGTAGAATGAAAATAATGGTGGCCATGTGGTTTAGAAAACTGTATTAATCTATTGGGACTGCTATAGCAAATACTTTAGATTGGGTGGCTTATAAACAATAGAAATTTACTTCTCAAATATTTGGAGGCTGAGAAGTGTGCCATCAGGGTCAGTGTCTGGTGAGGTTTTATTCCCTACTTCATCGATGGTGCCTTTTTGTTGTTTCCTCTCATGATGGAAGGGGCAAATAAGCTCTCTCGAGACTCCTTTATAAGGGCACAAATTACATTCATGAGGATTCTGCCATCATGACTTAATCACCTCCTAAAGGACTCACCTGTTAATTTGTTGCAGTGGTGATTAGGTTTCAATGTATGAATTTTGCAGGGACATGAACTTTCAGACCATAGCAAGAACCAAATAAGAGTAGAAGGGCGTGCTAAATAATGAAGAGAGTTATGAGTAAATGATCCTGGTTACAAGTCCTGGATCTCACACTTATAAACTAGAGCTTGGACTAGTTGGTAAATATCATGAAGACAGCATCTGCATATATTTTGTTTTTCTCTCTATCCACAGAATAGCACCTATATAGTAAGTATGCAAATGGTATTTATTGAATTAAATGCTTTGCCAAATAAGGTGATTTTAGAAGATTTTACCTAATGTCTCTTTTAGTTATATATTCTGTAATTCTAGGTAATATATGTAAAAGTGCCTTGAAGGTTGAACAGTACAAATGTAAGAAATTATTTTTAAAATCCTGGTTACATAATTGTAAAGCTGCTGAAGCAGAAGTAAGACACTTTTGATATTATTGCCAGATAACTGGTGGCAGGCTCAGATTTTTCAATAGGGAGTAGACAGAGTATGGACTATAAAGTTCTGCTGGACTAAATGATAATTATTACATATCAATATTAGATGGGTCACCAGCATACCCTGCTTTTTCAGTTTGTTCTGTAAGTGCTAGCTTAATACTTTTAAGATATATTTAGCACCTGTATCTAACAATTATAATACATTGAGCCTTTCCTCTCAATTTCCTTTTGAATATTAGTAAGACTATATAGTTGGCTCCTACCTAGTAAGAAATACTTTGCTGCTACTTTTTTGAAATGGTATGGCCAAAATTGGTATCCAGTAAACAAGCACTTATTTATATACCACTGAGTGTGGGTAATAATGAGCTTAAATACTGTATTTATGTGGGTTATTTTTTCTAGAACATTGTGGTTTTAAACCTATTGCAGATAGACCAAGTTAATTCTCGGGCTTCTTTATTTTCTCAAAAGTCAGACCAGTAAATAGAATATTTTTTGACATATATGTTCTGCTGTCATTTTGGATCTTAAATCTACATCTTAAAAATGATATAGCATAATAATGATAGTGGTAACCTGAAGCAATTTTTAAAGCTTGTTTTCTGTTAATGGGGGACATTACCTATTTTCTTTCTGACTGTGAAAGATTCAGGTCAGCAAAGATATAGCAAAATGCATGTCATTGCAGATTTCCTTCATTGTCACCTGTTGCTTGGGCATTGTCAGATGTGAAAAAGAAAATCATTGCTTCTGTTAGTTTTTTCCTATCTTTTTAAATGTTTTGACTGACTGGTGTGTGTCCAGGACAAAATGGTTTTTGTGGTATGTGTGGGTGTAGGGGTGTGTGTGTGTGTGTGTGGCAGGAGGAGTGGTGTGGGGAGGCACGTATAAGAGGCACAAACTAGAGATAAAGTCAAAAAGTAGATAATATGTCTTTCACTTTCCTCAGGCAAAAATCATTTTTCTATTTGGTCTTAGTTCGGCTTAGTGTTAACTGCCAGCTCTAAGTCATGCCTTCCTTTGGAACACATTTTCAATCAGAATGTATGCTAGAACATCCTGTTAGACTGTTCTGATTTTATGGACTAATGTCTTCTGTCTTTCTGTCTTCAGTAGTTTCTGGGCTCGTAGACTTGTGGACATGTGAAAACTGTTATATCAAAACCACAGATGCCTCTATCTATGTGTTCAGTTTTTATTCCTGCATACAACTGTACAATAAATATAATCTTTGTTCTTTAGAAAACAACAACAATTGTTCTTTTGCAGGGTGATCTTTGAGTCTCACATTTTGATAGAATATTAGAGTTGTAATGACTTCCAAGATAATTTGTGTAACAGTTTGCTTTTACAGATCAGAGAATTTGGGATGATAGCAAGTGAATGATTTGTCAAAGATCCCACTGCTTTAGTAGTGACAAGACCCCTATGAAATACTAGGTGTAGAATTTCATGGCCCATTCTGTTTTTCTGCTGTATCACACACAGCCTCATAACATTTCAATAACCATCTTCGGAAATGAGCCTTATGTCACCCTTTCCCTGCCAGTCCCCACATGATATCGTAGCATGAAGGATTCCTGAGTTTGGTAGTCTGAAACAATCTCTCTTCTTCCTCCATGATGCAGTGGAAAGAGCATGGAATTGGAGTAATTCACTCAACTGTATTTATTGAATGCCTTCTCTATGCCAAGAATATGACCAGGACCTAGGAATACAAAAATGGGTGAAGGACATCATCCTGGCTTTTACGGTTTATTTGGTCTTGAGTCTTGCAACTTATCACTTGTATATCTTAGACGAATCATTTTGCCTCCCTGATACCCCGTTCTCTGATCTTTACAATAAGGGTAAATTCAATTTTTTAAAGTCCTGAGAATTAATTAAGGTATAAAAATGTAAATCTTCTGGCACATTTCTGACAAACAGCAGGGATTCACTCAATAAATATTAATATCTTCCCTCTAACTTCTAAGGATTATTGTGAAAATCAAATAAGATAATGGATATAAGATTGCTTTGTGAATTGGAAACATGTGTTATAGTGACAGATGAAGTTGGAGTTTTAGAGGGTCTACAACTTTCCTCACCTTTCAAGTTCAATTCTAATGAGAAGAGGCAGACATCTCAGGATCAAAGTAGCAATTTAATTACTGATGAAAGCTGGTTTAGAAGTTGATTTTGATGTGCTTTCCAATCCTTTACTTTAGAGTACAACTTCCCTGCTCAGGCATAGGCATACTGGAATAGCTACAAGTTTTACCCACTGGAACAGGTAATTTATTGCAAGGCAGAGAGCAAAGAGAATAAGCGTTTCCTGCAGGGAAGTGGAGAAGCTGTGAAGGGGTAGAGCTACCCATGGCCAATTCTGTGTTCAAACTCACCTATCAAGTAAATTGCTTGATCTCATGTGGAAGAGAAACTGCAAATGCTCATTTTTGAAAACTTCTCTGCATGGAAAGGAAATAGAAGGCCAAAAAATGTATGTTTCTCCAACAGATACATACATATTCCTCTGAAAAAAACCAAAATCAGCCTCCCTCCTCCAACTTCTCATTTTTTTTTTTTTAACATTTATTTTAAATTCAGGGGTACATGTGCAGGTTTGTTACATAGGAAAACTTGTGTTATGGAGATTTGTTGTACAGATAATTTCATCACCCACATATAAGGCCTAGCACCCATTAGTTATTTTTCCTGATCCTCTCACTCCTCCCACCCTCCACCCTCTGATAATCCTCAGTGTGTGTTGTTCACCTCTATGCGTCCATGTGTTCTCATCATTTAGCTGCCAGTTATAAGTGAGAACATGTGATAATTGGTTTTCTGTTCTTGTATTAGTTTGCTAAGGAACCTTCAGCTCCAATAATGTCCCTGCAAAGGACGTGATCTCATTCTTTTTAGTGGCTGCATAGTATTCCCCTATGTGCATTTACCATATTTTCTTTATTGAGTCTATCATTGATGGATATTTAGGATGATTCCATGTCTTTGCTATTGTGAATACTGCTACAATTAACATACTTGTGCATGAATCTTCATAAGAGAACAATTTTATTCCTTTGGGTATATACCCAGTAGTGGGATTGCTGGGTTGAATGATACTTCTGTCTTTAGGTCTTTGAAGAATCACCACACTGTCTTCCACAATGGTTGAACTAATTTACATTCCTACCAACAATGTGTAAGTGTTCCTTTTTTCTCCTCAACCTTGCCAGAATGTTATTTTTTGACTTTTTAATAGTACCCACTCTGACTGGTGTGAGATGGTGTATCTCATTGTGGTTTTGATTTGCATTTCTCTCAGTGATGTTGAGCTTTTTTCATATGATTGTTGGCTGCATGCATGTCTTCTTCTTAAAAGTGTCTGTTTATGTCCTTTGCCCACTTTTTAGTGGTGTTTTTTTTTTTCTTGTAACTTTTTTTTTAAGTTCCATGCTGGATATTAGACCATTGGATGCATAGTTTGCAAAAATTCTGTAAATTGTCTGTTTACTCTGTTGATAATTTCTTTTGCGGTGCAGAACCTCTTTAATTGGATCACATTTGTCAATTTTTTTTTTTTTTTTTTTTTTTTTTTGAGACAGAGTCTCGCTCTGGCTGGAGTGCAGTGGCACGATCTTGGCTCACTGCAACCTCCGTCTCCCATGTTCAAGCAATTCTACTGCCTCAGCTTCCTGAGTAGGTAGTACTACAGGTGCACGCCCAGCTAATTTTTGTAGAAACGGGGTTTCACCATGTTGGCTAGGATGGTCTTCATCTCTTGACCTTGTGATCCACCCACTTCAACGTCCCAAGTGCTGGGATTACAGATGTGAGCCACTACGCCGGGCCCCCATTGTCAATTTTTGCTTTTGTCACAATTGCTTTCAGCATCTTTGTCATGAAATCTTCGCTTGTGCTTGTGCCCTGAATGGTATTGCCTAGGTCGTCTTCCAGGGTTTTTATAGTTTTGGGTTTTACATTTAAGTCTTTAATTCACTTTGAGTGAACTTGTATATGTGGTGTAAGGAAGGGGTCTAGTTTTAATCTTCAGCATTTGGCTAGCCAGTTATCCCAGCACCATTTATTGAATAAGGTATCCTTTCCCCATTGCTGGTTTTTGTCAGGTTTCTCAAAGCTCAGATAGTTATGGGTGTTCTCTATTCTGCTTCATTGACCTATTTTTTTTGTATCAATGCCATGCTGTTTTGGTTACTGTAGTCCTGTAGTATAGCTTGAAGTTGGGTAGCATGATGCCTTTAGCTTTGTTCTTTATGGTTAGGATTGACTATTCTGGCTCCTTTTTTTGTTCCATGTGAATTTTAAAATAGTTTTTTTCTAGTTCTGTGAAGAATCTCAAAGGTAGTTTTATAAACATAGCATTGAAACTATAAATTGCTTTGGACAGTATGGCCATTTTAATGATATTGATTCTTCCTATCCATGAGCATGGAATGTTTTTACATTTGTTTGTGTCATCTCTGATTTCTTTGAGCAGTGGTTTGTAATTCTTCTTGTAGAGATCTTTCACCTCCCTAGTTAGCTATATTCCTAGGTATTTTATTCTTTTTGCAGCAATTGTTAATGGGAGTTTTATCCTGATTTGGCTCTTGGCTTGACGGTTGTTGGTGTATAGGACTGCTAGTGATTTTTGCACATTGATTTTGTATCCTGAGACATTGCTGAAGTTGTTTATCAGCTTAAGATGCTTTGGGCTAGGACTATAGGGTTTTCTACATATGGGATCATGTCGTCTGCAAACAGAGATAGTTTCACTTCTTGTCTTCCTGTTTGTATGCCTTTTATTTCTTTTGCTTGCTTGATTGCCCTGATCAGAACTTACAGTAGTATTAGAACAGGAGTGGTGAGAGAGAGCAGCCTTGTCTTGTGCCAGTGTTCAAGGGGAATGCTTCCAGCTTTTGCCCATTCAATATGATGTTGGCTATGCATTTGTTGTAGATAGCTCTTATTATTTTGAAGTATGATCATTCAATACCTAGTTTATTGAACGTTTTTAACACGAATGGATGTTGAATTTTATTGAAAGCCTTTTCTGTATCGATTGAGATAATCATGTGGTTTTTCTCTTTAGTTCTGTTTATGTGATAAATCACATTAATTGATTTGCATATGTTGAACCAACCTTGTGTCTCTGGGATGAAGCCTACTTGATCATGGTGGATAAAGGTTTTGATGTGCTGCTGGACTTGGTTTGCCAGTATTTTGTTGAGGATTTTTGTGTCTATGTTCATCTAGGATATTGGCCTAAAGTTTTCTTTTCTTTGGTTGTATCTGTGCCAGGTTTTTGTATCAAGATGATGCTGGCCTCATAGAATAAGTTAGGGAGAAGTCCCTTCTCCTCAATTTTTTGGAATATTTTCAGTAAGAATGGTATCAGCTTTTCTTTGTACATCTGATAAAATTCAGCTGTGAATCTGTCTGATCCTGGGTTTTTTTTTTCAGAGCTCGTTACTGGTCTATTCAGGGATTCAGTTTCTTCCTAGTTTAGTCTTAGGAGGGTGTGTATGTCCAGTAATTTATCTATTTCTTTTAGATTTTCTAGTTTATATGCATACAGACATTTATAATAATCTCTGATGGTTGTTTGTATTTCTGTGGCATCAGTAGCAATATCCCTCTTGTTGTTTCTGATTGTGTTTTTCTGAATCTTCTCTCTTTTCTTCTTTATTAATATAGGTAGCAGTCTATCTATCTTATTAATTTTTTCAAAAAACTAGCTCCTGGATTCATTGATCTTTTAAGTGTTTTTCTGTTTGTTTGTTGTGTGTGTGTGTGTGTCTCAATTTCCTTTAGTTCAGCTCTGATTTTGGTTATTTCTTGTCTTCTGCTAACTTTGGGATTTGTTTGTTCTTGGTTCTCTAGTTCTTTTGGTTATAATGTTAGGTTAATTTGAGATCTTTCTAACTTTTTGATGTGGTCATTTAGTGCCATAAATTTCCCTCTTAACACTGCCTATATTAGTCCATTTTCATGTTTCCGAGAAGAACATACCTAAGACTGGGTAATTTGTAAAGAAAAAGAGGTTTAAGTGACTCACGGTTCGTGTGACTGGGGAGGCTTCACAATCATGGTGAATGGTGAAAGGCATGCCTTATATGGTGGCGGACAAGAGAGAATGAGAACCAAGTGAAAGTGGTTTCCCCTTGTAAAACCTTCAGATCTTGTGAAACTTATTCACTACCATGAGAATGGTATGGGGGAGCTGCCCCTATGATTCAATTATCTCCCACCAGTTCCCTCTCACAACACATGGGACTTATAGGAGCTACATTTCAAGATGAGATTTGGGTGTGGACACAGTCAAACCATATCATTCTTCCCCTGACTCCTCCCAAATCTCATGTCCTCACATTTCAAAACCTATCATGCCTTCCTAATGGTCTCCTAAAGTCTTAACTCATTTCAGCATTAACTCAAAAGTTCACTGTCCAAAGTTTCATCTGAGACAAGGCAAGCCCCTTCTGCCTATGAGCCTTTAAAATCAAAAGCAAGTTAGTTACTTCCTAGATATAATTGGAGTACAGGCATTGGGTAAATACAGTCATTCCAAATGGGAGAAATTGGCCAAAACTAAGGGGCTACAGGCCCTATGCAATTCCAAAATCCAGCAGGGTAATCAAATCTTAAAGCTCCAAAATAATCTTCTTTGACCCCGTGTCTCACATTCAGGTCACACTGATGTAAGGGGTGGGTTCCCATGGTCTTGAGCAGCTCTGCCCCTGTGGCTTTGCAGGGTACAGCCCCTCTCCTGGCTGCTTTCACAGGCTGGTGTTGAGTGTCCATGGCTTTTCTGGGTGCCCACACAAGCTGTCAGTGGATTTATCATTCTGGGGTCTGGAGGACAGTGGCCCTCTTCTCACAACTTCACTAGGCAGTGCCCCAGTGGGAGCTCTGTGTTGGGGCTTCAACTGCACATTTCCATTCGGCACTTCCCTAGCAGAGGTTCTCCATGAGACCCTGCCCCTACAGCAAACTCCTGCCTGGACATCTAGGCATTTCCATACATCCTCTGAAATCAAGGCAAAGGTTCCCAAACCGCAGTTATTGACTTCTGTGCACCTGCATGTTCAGCACCACATGAAAGCTGCCAAGGCTTGGAGCTTGCACCCTCTGAAGCCATGGCCTGAGCAGTACTTTGGTCCATTTTAGTCATGGCTAGAGCATCTAGGATGCAGGACACCAAGCCCCTAGGCTGCACACATCAGGAGCAAGGGCCTGGGCCTGGCCCAAGAAACCATTTTTCCTCCTAGGCCTCCAGGCCTGTGATGGGAGGAACTGCAGTGAAGGTCTCTGACATGCCCTGGAGACATTTTTCCCATTGTCTTGGTGATTAACATTTGGCTCCTCGATATTTGTATGAGTAATAAGTTACTGGCTTGAATTTCTCCTCAGAAAATATTTTTTTTCCTTTCTGTCACGTTGTCAGGCTGCAATTTTTTTGAACCTTTATGTTCTGCTTCCCCTTTAAACTTAAATTCCAATTCCAAACCATATCTTTGTGAATGAATAAAATTGAATGCCTTTAATAATACCCAAGTCACCTCTTGAACGTTTTGCTGCTTAGAAGTGTCTTCCACCAGATGGCCTAAATCATCTCTCTCAAGTTCAAAGTTCTATAAATATCTAGGGCAGGGGAAAAATGCTGCAAGTCCCTTTGCTGAAGCATAGCAAGATTCACGTTTGCTCCAGTTCCCAAGTTTCGAATCTCCATCTGAGACTACCTCAACCTGGACTTCATTGTCCATATCAGCATTTTGGTCAAAACCATTCAATAAGCCTCATATTCCAAATATTCCCACGTTCTGTAATTCAAGATGAGATTTGGTTGGGGACACAGCCAAATGCTATCACTGCTTTATCTGTGTTCCAGAGATTCTGATATATTTTATCTTTGTTCTCATTAGTTTGAAAGAACTTACTGTTTTCTATCTTAATTTCATTATTTACCCAAAAGTTATTCAGGAATTGGAAAGGAAAAATTATATTAAAATATTCACTCTAATCACGTTTGGGTATGATTTCAGGTGATTATTATTGTCTTTTGTACATTTTAGAATTTGTTAATAATGTTTTTTTAAAAAACTCAACCCCTTCTCCCCCGCCAAAAAAACCCCCAAAACTAAAAATGGCCTCAAACAAAAGCCTAACCTAACCTAGCCAAAAGTTTCTTCTTCTTTTGGCTTCTTCTGACAAAGTTTTCTAATGTCTTCTTTTCAGTTACATTCAGTATGAGTGATCCCACAGACTCACTTCATGCCCTGAACATTAATGGAATGGCAAATTACAAATATTGTATGTGACCCTAAAACGCCATCTTTTCCATTATTTGTGAATAATGATAAGCCGTGGAGGTAAGGTGTACAGTTATAATATCTTTTCCTTCATCAGTGTCTTTTTGCATGTTTAAAAGCCATCTGTAGTTACAGTTCTGTCAAATGTATGGTCATAGTCTTTGCCTATGTTTTCTATTTTTTGACATTATTGTTGTCAACATGTAAAAGCTTTTTGTATATTAGAAAAAATTACTTTATTTTCTGTGATGTGAATTACAAATATCTTTTCACTTTTTGATTTTGTTGATAGTCTTGATAGAACATTTTTGGAAATAGAGACTTTATTTTTAAAATTAGGTTCAATTTATTTATCTTTTCTTTGAACATCTTTGTTTTTCATACTGAGAAAGGCCTCCACTCCCAGGTTATAAAAGTTTTTCTGCATGTTTTCTTCTGAGCTATTATGGTTTTATTTTTACATTTAAATGTTTATATTTTAGAATGTTTACTGGTGTAAAGGATGAGGTGTGAGAAATTATTTTCCCCAGATGACTCTCCAGTCTTATAATACCATTTATGGAATAATCCATGATTGCCTCATCTTTATAATATTCTAAGTTTCTACATGCATTTGCATTTATTTCTTGGCTTCTAATTTGTGTCAAGGTTCTATTTATTTTTTCAGAGAGCACCATATTTTAAAATTAGGTTACTGTATTATGTATTTTAAAATATGGTTAGTAAAATACCATCTCTTTGTTTCCAGAATATAGCATAAAAGTGAACTCAGAAGCTGGTGCTCTGTTGGAAAGATCACACATAGATTTATCATTTTTTATTACAATAACTTCAGCAGTTTCTTTTTTTAAATCAATATCGTAGCTTTTGCTATCTTGGAAGGGTGCCTCTTGAAATGACATTTAGGCAGGCCTATGATTCAATTGATGTCTCAACTATTATCAATCTAGGATGCAATTGTATTTCAAGAAGGAATAATCTGGGACTGGCAACTTCACTGTGGAAAAACTGGTTATCATAGGCAAGCAGGGTAGCACAAGGTGTTTAGGAAAAACATATATCCCTATTCTTTATGTTTTGCTGAGACATCTTCCCGGTATCTCTTTAGACTGAGAAATATTGCCGTTTTCTCAAATAGAAAAGCCTAGTGATTGTGCCATCTTGGACATTTGGAATGAGATGCCAGCTTTGTGTGTGTAGGTATATTGTGCCAAGTACTCAAAATAGATTATTTCAAATACTAGAGGGGCTCGAAAAATCTATTCGATAAGATAAATAATTAACATTTCTGATTCCTTTTACTGAATTCAAGAAATAACTCCAATCTAATTTGTGATATGACAATATTTTTGGTCCATTGCTAATTTTTAGCAGTGTTTATATAGCTTTTCAAAGAGTGCCGTGACTACGGCTAGAAAAACTAACTCTGAAAAGTAAGCATCTAGAGTATGTAGAAAAACTAACTCTGAAAAGTAAGCATCTAGAGTATGTATATGCTTTCTGCCTTTAGTTCATATGATTCACCCTGACTTAATTTATCTTTGAGAATTTATTCCAAGGAAATAATGCAAACTAGAAAAAAATGTATATGTGCAATTTTTATTGCCATACTACTTAAGAATTAACTAAATTGAAAACAACTGAAATGCTCCCATTTAGGAGAATAGTTATATAACATAGTATTTACAAGTATGGAACATTTGTCTTAAAATAATGTTTACAAGGAGGTTTTATGGTGTGGGATTAGACTGTTGATAAAAAGTTAGGTATATCGGCCGGGCGCGGTGGCTCAAGCCTGTAATCCCAGCACTTTGGGAGGCCGACACGGGCGGATCACGAGGTCAGGAGATCGAGACCATCCTGGTTCAACAAAAAACTAGCCGGGAGAGGTGGCGGGCACCTGTAGTCCCAGCTACTCGGGAGGCTGAGGCTGGAGAATGGCGTGAACCCGGGAGGCGGAGCTTGCAGTGAGCTGAGATCCGGCCACTGCACTCCAGCCTGGGCGACAGAGCTACACTCCGCCTCAAAAAAAAAAAAAAAAAAAAAAAAAAAAAAAAAAAAAAAGTTAGGTATTCAAAACTAAGACTATCGAGGGTAGTCTCAGCTATTAACATCACATTGTGTTGTAAAAATGTTGGAAGGGGTTCTCTGAGAGCTGGGATTATGGGTCGCTGCTTATTGGGCTTCTCTTATCTTTGTGGCTTTTATAAATTTTTTACAAAGTATGCAAAAATGCAATTGCTTTTAAAATATGTTTACAACACTTTCTCTTCACTTTAATCTGGCATTTCTAATATTATCCATTAATTGTCTTTAATATAACTTTTTACTGAGGTGCAAGTTAAATACAAAAAATATAAATAAGTAAAAATTATTAAGATTTTTTAATGGATAAACATGTAACTACCATTACAATTAATATAACATTTCCATCACCCTATAATTCTATCTTATGCCTCATTCCAATCAACACTCCTAGATGTAACTAACCACGGTTTTAACTTAATTTCTGTACAATTCATGATTGATCATATATGCATATTTGAAGTTTATATAAATTGAAAAATGTAATATGTATTCTTTTGTTATCTTGCTTTTCATTAAACATTATGTTTTAAAAAGCTGTCTTTATTGTTGCATGCAATAACAGCTTTTTCATTTTAATTGTTGTGCATGCTCTATATTAATAAACACTACATATTATTAGTAGATCAAAATGCTTTCTCAAAGTGGCTGTACCAATTTCTATTTTCATCAGCAACGTATAAGAGTTCTAGTAGGTCCACTTCCTTGAGTTCTACTTGTTCCACTTTTATCACATATTTGGCATTGTTGGCTGTTTTAAGTTTAGCCATTCTATATAAGAGATACAATGGATTAGGAGAAACAGCAGTTGAGAAGTTGTATCCAAGGCATCTCATCTACTTAATATTTTTTCTTAGATCACTGCTGCTAATTTTTTTTTACTATATCTTCTTCAATTAGTGTAAGTCCTATTAATTTCTTCTTGTCATTGGTTGTTACTTTTATAGATTATGTTTTTTTAAGATCCTCCAATGAATTTTTTATGTCATGCATTGTAGTTTTCAGTTCCATAATTTCCATTTGCTTTTTAAGAATATTTATTGCTCTCCTGAAATAATGCCATGGCCTCATTCATTATATATGTCTTTTCCTGTAAACATAATAGTTTTTTTTAAAACCTTTGATTACTAATTTTCATAACTGTGTCATCTCTGTGTTTGCTTTTATTGACTTTTTTCTCTTGATTATAGGTAATATCTGGGCTATTCTTCATTTTCTTAATATACTAGTCTTGATACTATGTACAAATGAATGCAGAGATTAAAGTATGAATTTTGTTCTGTTTATTTTTCAGAGAGTACAAAACCTCTTTTCTGTTGGGTGGTTAGGATCACTCATATTTCTTTTAGAGTTAAATTGATTTGGAGCTGAGGTGTAATTTCAATTACATTTACTTCACTTATGATTAGCCCAAATCCCAAATTCCTGCCTCCACCTTCACATAGTTGCCTTTCTTCTGTTTGTGTGAATCTATCTCTTTATGTCTCCTCTTTTCCTGTAAGGATTTCAGTCATATTGGATTAGGGGCCCACCTTTCTCCAGCATTACCTGCTCTCAATTAATTACATCGGTCATGACCTTATTTCCAAATAAGGTAACGTTTCGAGGTACTATGGGGTTAGTTCTCCAACATCCGTTTTGAGGGGACACAATTCAACATGACAATGAGTTAATGTTTATTTAGATTTACCTATATGGTTAATATTTATGTTGATTTTTATTTTTTCTTACATCTTCTAACTTCTACCTGGGATCATTTTCTTCTGATTGGAGTATACCTTTTAAATCTGGATATGCTGGTTGAAAACTCTCATTTTTGTCCAAAATTGTTTGTATTTCATTTACATTCTTGGATACTATTATTTCTGTGTATAGAATACAAACTTGTCAGAAATGTCTTTTAGAATATTGATGATATCATTCAACTGCCTCCTGGTCTCTATTGTTGTAATTGAGAAATTAACTATTAATTGGAAACTCTTTGGATGACTTTATTTTTTCTGGCTTCTTTTAAGACTATGTCTTTATTTCTTTCTCCTGCCTGATCTTCTTTGCACCTTATACAAAAATTAATTCAAGATGGATTAAAGACTTAAATCTTAGACCTAAATCCATAAAAGCCCTAGAAGAAAACCTAGGTAATACCATTCAGGACATAGGCATGGGCAAGGACTTCATGTCTAAAACACCAATAGCAATGGCAACAAAAGCCAAAATTGACAAATGGGATCTAGTTAAACTAAAAAGCTTCTGCACAGTAAAATAAACTACCATAAGAGTGAACAGGCAACCTACAGAATGGCAGAAAATTTTTACCATCTACTCATCTGACAAAGGGCTAATATCCAGAATCTACAAAGAACTCAAACAAATTTACAAGACAAAATCAAACAACCCCATCAAAAAGTGGGCAAAGGAGATGAGCAGACACTTCTCAAGAGAAGACATTTATGCAGCCAACAGACACATGAAAAAATGCTCATCATCAGAGGAATGCACATCAAAACCACAATGAGATCCCATCTCACATGAGTTAGAATGGTGATCATTAGAAAGTCAGGAAACAGGTGCTGGAAAGGATGTGGAGAAATAGGAACACTTCTACAGTGTCGGTGGGACTGTAAACTAATTCAACCATTCTGGAAGACAGTGTGGCGATTCCTCAAGGATCTAGAACTAGAAATACCATTTAAACCAGCCATCCCATTACTGGGTATATACCCAAAGGATTATAAATCATGCTGCTATGAAGACACATGCACACATATGTTTATTGCAGCACTATTCACAACAGCAAAGACTTGCAACCAACCCAGATATCCATCAATGATAGACTGGATTAAGAAAATGTGGCACATATACACCATGGAATACCATGCAACCATAAAAAAGGATGAGTTCATGTCCTTTGTAGGGACATGGATGAAGTTGGAAACCATCATTCTGAGCAAACTATCACAAGAATAGGAAAACAAACACCGCATCTTCTCACTCATTGGTGGGAATTGAACAATGAGAACACTTGGACACAAGGAGGGGAATATCACACACTGGGGCCTGTCATGGGGTAGGGGGAGGGGGAAGGGATAGCATTAGGAGATATACCTAATGTAAATTACAAGTTAATGGATACAGCACACCAACATGGCACATGTATACATGTGTAACAAAGCTGCACATTGTGTACATGTACCCTAAAATTTAAAGTATGTTAAAAAAATTTACTAAAAAAAAGGCTCTGCCTTTGACTGTGGTTTTTGGCAGTCTTTCTTTGATGTTCCTGGATATGAATTTTTAGTGTATATATGTAGATATGTATTAATTGTTTATTCATTCATCTGTGTGTTTCAGATCCTTTGGGATCCTTGAATCTGTAAACTGCTGCTTTTCATGAGTGGCATATTTATGAGGAAATTCTCTAAAAGCCAAAACAGTGAGAAATTTGGGGATGTGGGGGATATAGTTGGGAGATAATTTTCCTTGGGTCTCTCATGTTTCTATTTCTGCACATATATAACAGGTTTTGTTTCAAACTATCTTGGAATACAGATTTGAAAAATAGTATCTATCTAGGTGGAAGGCAGATTTGTTTGCTATCCAAAATAATAAATGTAATGTTCCCCTTTGATGCAAAAGTGGGGTAGTTTTGTTAGCAACCTCCTTATGAGATGGGATTTCCTGAACTCATGGTTACTCAGTTGTGACATAAAACCTACTATATGTGCAACATCTACCAGAGCTCACCTTTGAATCATCTTTTGGGACTTGGGGTCAAAGAGAAGTTATGTAAACAGGAAGGTCATGCTGCCAGCAGTGTGGTAAGAGTCCTTTGTGACCCAGAAGTTTGTATCTTCTTTCAACATCTAGGAAACTGTGGAAGGATAACTTCTTTGGTTATTAAAAAGGATAAAATCTCAGACCCTTCATAGTTCCTTAAAATAATGTCTTTTTTTAACTGGATGCGGTGGCTCAGGCCTGAAATCCCAGCACTTTGGGAGGCCGAGGCGAGTCATCACCTGAGTTCAGGAGTTCGAGACCAGCCTGGCCAATATGGTGAAATCCCGTCTGTACTAAAAACATAAAAATTAGCCAGGCATGGTGGTGGATGTCTGTAATTCCAACTACTTGGGAGGCTGAGGCAGGAGAATTGCTTGAACCCAGGAGGTGGAGGTTGCAGTGATGCAACAAGGTGCCACTGCACTCCAGCTTGAGTGACAGAGTGAGACTCCGTCTCAAAAAAAAAAAAAATAATAATAATGTCTTTCTATTGGCAGCTTTATATAACACCATTTTTCAGTATTTAGATTATGTCTTGGTATGCCTTGATATTTATTCTGCTTTTTTTTGATGTTCAGTGGAATTATAATTCTATCACATATGAAAAATTTCATCTAATTATTTCCTCAAATATTTTTCTCCTCCCCCATTTTGTTCTCCAGTAATACTTTTGTCGGATCATTTAATATTGTCCTAAAAGTTGATTACACTACTTGTTTTTAAAGTTCCTGTTTTCTTTTTGTATTTCATTTTGAATAGTTTCAATTGTCATGTCTTCAATTTCAATGATCTTTACTTTCGCAGTGTCTAATTTGATGTAATCTTTTCTGGAGCTTTTTTTTTTTAATTTAGACAATTTTTTCCTCATTTTTAGAAATTTCATTTGGGTCGTTTTATCTCTTCAATTTCTTTCTTCTTTATGTTTACTTTTTTTCTTCATATCTTTGAAGGCATGGGCAGTCCCTGACTATGATGGTTCAACTTATGATTTTTCAACTTCACAATCACATGAAAGTGTTATGAATTCAGTAGTACCTCCTTAAATTACACGAATTACATGAGATACTCAATACTTTATTGTAATATTGGCTTCGTGGTAGGTTATTGTGCCCAACTGTAGGCTAATGTGAGTGTTCTGAGCATGTTTCTGGTAGCCTAGGCCAAACAATGTTTGGTAGCTCAGATGTATTAAATGCATTTTGACTTATACATTCAAATTACAAAGGGTTTATTTGGGATGTAACCCCATCGTAAGTTAAGGCACATTTGTGTTTACAGTATTTGCAAAACCTTTTTTAAGGTTTTTGTCTGCTAATTCCAGCATCTCTTGTTTTCGAGTCTCTTTCTATCATTGATTTTTCTCCAGGTTATTGGTCACATATTTCTGCCTCCTTGCATACCTGATAATTTTTATTGGAAGCCAGCCAATGTGAATTTTATGTTGTTCAGTGCTGGATTTGAATGTGTTAATTTAAAGAGTTGGTATTTTTTCTGGCAGTCAGTTAAGATACTTGTAGATCAGTTTGATACTTTTGAGGTTTCCTTTTATGCTTTATTAACATGAGTGTTGAGCAAGCTTTATTGTAGGACTAATTTAGTCCCCTCTTTCTCACTAAGTAATGACTCACTTCTGAATAACTCTACCAAATGCCTCAAGTATTGTAAGACTCTTCATTCTGGCTGGTGGGTATGTTAACTATGCTAGGCAAATGAGATCCCAAAATATCTTGTTTGTTTTTATGTAGGGATAGCAAAAGTTTCACGATTAAAATAGAAGGGCTGATGTTTTTGACTATGTGCTGATCCTTGAATTTTAAAAATTGTTTGTAGGTAATATTTGAAGGCTAGGATAATAGTAGTTTTATGCAAAGGAAATTTCACATTCTTCTGCTAGGAACCTTGGGGTATTGGCATTCTGAGACCAAGTTCAATGTTTGAGGTTCCATGGATCATCAGATTTAGAAATACGGATTATTTATATCTGATTTACCTTTGATTGAGTTTTACCTTTTGAAATCTGGGCTTGTTATTTATGTGTAAAGGTGATTTTTAGACTGTCTGACTTCATTGGGCTTTGACTTTTATCTCCAATTTTTATGAAGCTACCAAAAACGGAATTTTAGATTTGTAGTTTTTCTTGATTGGCAAAGAATAGAGACACTTGAATCCTAGTATCTTCATTCAGGTATTTCTGGTGCAACGGCTGCTGGTACAGTGTGTAGAACCACTACCATAAGCCTTTTGTCACTTAATACATTTAAAAACAGACTTATTTTTTAAGAGCAGTTTTAGGCTCTCAGCAAAACAGAGAGAAAATATGGAGAATTCCCATATGCCCACCCATACAACTCCCCTATTCTCAGCATGTTGTACAAGTGTGCTACATTTGTCACAGTGAATAAACACATTGACACATCATCACCCAAAGTTGATCGTTTACATTTAGGATTCACTCTTAGTGTTGTTCGTTCTGAGTTTTGATAAACATGTAATCACATGTATCCACTATTAAAGTATATGGAAAGTTTCATTGACTTAAAATCCTCTGTGCTCGACCTATTCACCTCTCCCTCCCCTCTAACTCCTCGAAACCACTTAAGTTCTCTAGAGGGACAGAACTAATAGGATATATATATATATATATATATATATATATATATATATATTTATATTTTTTAATTTATTTATTATTATTAAACTTCAAGTTGTAGGGTACATGTGCACAACGTGCAGGTTTGCTACATATGTATACTTGTGCCATGTTGGTGTGCTGCACCCATCAACTCGTCATTTACATCAGGTATAACTCCCAATGCAATCCCTCCCCCCTCCCCCCTCCCCATGATAGGCCCCGGTGTGTGATGTTCCCCTTCCTGAGTCCAAGTGATCTCATTGTTCAGTTCCCGCCTATGAGTGAGAACATGCGGTGTTTGGTTTTCTGTTCTTGTGATAGTTTGCTGAGAATGATGGTTTCCAGCTGCATCCATGTCCCTACAAAGGACACAAACTCATCCTTTTTTATGGCTGCATAGTATTCCATGGTGTATATGTGCCACATTTTCTTAGAAGTTTATTAAGGAATTCACATGATTACAAGGTCTCACAATAGGCCATCTGCAAGCTGGGGAGAAGGAAGCCAGTTTGAGTTCCAAAACTGAAGGACTTGGAGTTCAATGTTTGAGGGCAGGAAGCATCCAGCATGGGAGAAAAATGTAGGCTGGGAGGCTAAGCCAGTCTACCCTTTTCATGTTTTTCTGCCTGCTTTATATCCTGGCCACACTAGCAGCTGATTAGATGGTACCCACCCAGATTAAGGGTGGGTTTGCCTTTCCTAGCCCACTGACTCAAATGTTAATCTACTTTGGTAACACTCTCACAGAAACAGCCAGGATTAATACTTTGCATCCTTCAGTCCAATCAAGTTGACGCTCAGTATTAACCATCACAGCTGGCTTCATAAAATGAGCCTTGAAGTATTTCATCCTCTTCAAAGAGGTTGAGAAGGAATGGTATTAATTCTTCTTTAAATATGTGGTGGATTTGACAGTTATCATATTGCTGCCTATCGCTCATTTCAATTCTGTTTATTTTTGCTTTATATATATATATAACATATATATAAAACATATATATATGTTCCAATGTTGAGTCCCTATATATTTACAAGTGTTATATCCTCTTGATGAATTTACCCCCTTTATCATTACCTCTTGTAACCTTTTGTCTCGTGAAATGTTTTGACCCAGTCTATTTTGTCTTATACAAATTTAGCCTCCCCTGCTCTCTTTCATTTGTATGAGATATCTCTTTCCATCCCTTTATTTTTAGCCTATGTGTCTTTTTACAGGTAAAGTGAGTCTCTTGTTGGCAACAGATAGTTGTGCCTTCTTTTAAAAATTCATTTAGCTACTCTATGTCTTTCGATTGGATAATTTAATCTATTTATATTTAAAATGATTAATTAGAATCTACTATTGCCACTACAACTGTTTTCTTACCATTTTACAATTTCTTTGTTTCTTTCTATCTTCTCTGGTGATTTGATAATTTTTTATGAGTATGCTTTTATTCCTGTTTTACGTATCCACTAGAGTATTTTTGTTGTTATTATAAGGTTTACATAAGACATTTTATAGTTATAACAGTTTATTATAAGCTAGTCACAATTTAACTTTAATGAAATACAAAAGCTCTACCCTTTTACTTGTCCTGACTTTCACGTTTTATGTTAGTGATACCATAATTTACTTCATTTTATAGTTTGCATTCATAAAGAAATTATTGCAGCTATAGTTTTTAAAAACAGTTCTCTTTTTTATCTCTCATATCTCCAATTTTCTTTTTTGTCACTCGGACATTTGTCATACATGAACCCATTTCACTCTTTTTGTTCCCTCTTTTGGAGGAAGTCTTAGGATTCTGTGCCTTTTCTTGATCCCACAAAACCAGGCCAGGTGCTGAGAGCCTCTCATTTATTTTCCATGGTGCAATCCCAAAGTGTTGAAGGTTAAGCACTTATCCAGTCCAGCAGAGTTGAGTCAGCTGTGTGTGCTCAAGCATGTCATGCACTGTTTCACATGCTGTCTGTGAAGACATACACAAAGTATTGACTATAGGAGAGAAGGGGAGGATGTGACTGGAACCAGAGATATACTTAGGCTTGTTGGGGGAGACCTCAGGTGACATGTTCTATGAGGACTGTGGGCAAGTGTCTTGGTAGAGGTCACAATTAGTTAATAAAAAACTCAGGCCTTTGTTAAGATCCACACTCTGATTGTTTTGAGTCTTTGTCCCCTTTCCTGCTACTAATTGTCCCAGAGTATTCAGTCATTCTGATCTCTTCAGACTTCTGAGTGGGTCAAGCAAGAAGTGGATCTTTTGGGTACTGTTCCTCATGGTTGGGGAAGGCAAGTGAGTCCTCACCATGCTCTCACTTTCTTCTGTGGGAAAAATGGGCCAATGAATTCTGATATAATTTGTCTGTGTCCCCACCCAAATCTCATCTTGAATTATAACTCCCACAATTCCCACGTGTTGTGGGAGGAACCCAGTGGGGGGTGATTGAATTATGAGGGCAGGTCTTTCCTGCACTGTTCTTGTGATAATGAATGAGTCTTACGAGATCTGATGGTTTTAAAAACGAGAGTTTGCCTTCCAAGCTCTCTTTGCCTGCTGCCATCCATGTAAGATGTGACTAGCTCCTCTCTGCCTTCTACCATGATTGTGAGGCTTCCCGAGCCATGTAGAACTATAAATCCAATTAAACCTCTTTCTTTTGTAAATTGCTCAGTCTCAGGTATGTCTTTAACAGCAGCATGAATACAGACTAATACAGTTAATTGGTACTGGTAGAGTGGGCTGCTGCTGAAAAGATACCAGAAAATGTGAAAGTGACTTTGGAACTGGGTAACAGGCAGAGATTGGAACATTTGGAGGGATAAGAAGAGGCAGGAAAATGTGGGGAAGTTTGGAACTCCCTAGAGACTTGTTGAATGGCTTTGAACAAAACACTGGTAATGATATGGACAATGAAATCCAGGCTGAGGTGGTCTCAGATGGAGGTGAGAAACTTGTTGGGAACCAGAGCAGGGTGATTCTTGTTATGTTTTAGCAAAGAGCCGGGTGGCACTTTGCCCCTGCCCTAAAGATTTGTGGAACTTTGAACTTGAGAGATGATTTAGGGTATCTGATGGAATAAATTTCTAAGCAGCAAAGCATTCAAGAGGTGACTCAAGTGCTGTTAAAAGCATTCAGTTTTATAAGGGAAGTAGAGCATAAATGTTCAGAAAATTTGCAGCCTGACAATGCAGTAGAAAAGAAAATCCCATTTTTCTGAGGAGAAATTCAAGCCAACTGCAGAAATTTGCATAAATAATGAGTAATGTTAATCCACAAGATAATGGGAAAAATGTCTCCAGAGCCTGTTACAAACTTCACAGCAGTTCCACCCATCACAGTCCCGGAAGCCTAAGAGGAAAAAATAGTTTTATGGGCCAGGCCCAGGGTCCTTATGCTGTGTGCAGTCTAGGGACTTTGTGACCTTTGTCCCAGCCATTCCAGCTGTGACTAAAAGCGGCCAAGGTATAGCTCAAGCTGTGGCTTCAGAGGGTGCAACCCCAGTCCTTGGCAGCTTCCACGTGTTGTTGAGCCTGCAGGTACACAGAAGAAAGAATTGAGGTTTGGGAACCTCTACCTAGATTTCAGAGGACGTATGGAAATACCTGGATGTCCAGGCAGAAGTTTGTTACAGGAGTGGGGCTCTCATGGAGAACCTCTGCTAGGGTAGTGCAGAATGGAAATATGCAGTGGGAGTTCCCACCCAGAGTCCCCCCTGGGGCACCACCTAGTGGAGATGTGAAGAGGGCCACCATCCTCAAGACCCCACAATGGTAGATCCACTGGCAGCTTGCACCGTGCACCTGGAAAAGGTGCAAATACTCAATGCCAGCCCATGAAATCTGCCAGGAGGGGAACTATACCCTGTAAAACCACCGGGGCAAAGCTGTCTAAGACCATGGGAACCCACCTGTTGCATCAGTATGACCTGGATGTGAGACACAGAGTGAAAGGAGATCACTTTGAAGCTTTAATATTTGATTGCCCACTGGATTTTGGTCTTGCATGGGGCCTGCAACCTCTTCATTTTGGCCAATTTCTCCCATTTGGAATGGCTGTATTGACCCAAAGCCTGTATCTCCATTGTATTTAGGAAGTAACTAACTTGCTTTTGATTTTATAGCCTCATAGGCAGAAGGGATTTGACTTGTCTTGGATGAGACTTTGGACTTTGGACTGTGGACTTTTGAGTTAATGGTGAAATGAGTTAAGACTTTGGGGGACTGTTGGGAAGACATGATTGGTTTTGAAATGTGAGGACATGATATTCTGGAGGGGCCAGGGGCTCAATGATATGGTTTGGCTGTGTCCCACCCAAATTTCTTCTTGAATTGTAACTCCCACAATTCCCACATGTCATGGGAGAAACCTAGTGGGAGGTGATTGAATTATGGGGGCAAGTATTTTCTGTGCTGGTCTTGTGATAGTGAATGAGTCTCATGAGATCTGATGGCTTTAAAAATAAGAAATCAAGTTTTCTGTCTGCCTGCTGCCATCCATGTAAGATGTGATTTGCTTCTCCTTGCCTTCTGCTATGATTGTGAGACTTCCTCAGCCACCTAGAACTATAAGTCCAATTAAACCTCTTACTTTTATACATTGCCCAGTCTCAGGTATGTCTTTAACATACGTGATAAATGGATTAATACAAGTGTGAAAATGGATTAATACAAGTTCTTTCTTGGCACTGAGCTGTGATGCCTGGGGGAAGGAGTAATGCAAGCAAACTGAAACTGTTCTTCTTACTCTATTAAATGTATTTATTCTTGAAAATTTGCCTTAACAGGGTGCTGGGATATCTCTCTAGGCGTCTAGGCTCCCACAAAGATACTGCCATCTGTGGATTGTTATCAATATTGATGTTTTTAAATGGGAAAGAAGACAGCAGACTCCTACTCTGCTATTCCGTTGATGTCACTCTGGATTCCCCAATGTTTACTTCTCTGAGAAAGTCTTCATTTCTTCTTTACATTTGAAGACTTTTTTTTTTTTTTAAGAATACAGAATTCTAAGTTTGTTGCTTTTTTCTCTCAATAATTTAAACATTTCACTCCAGTCTCCTCTGGCTTGCATGTTTTCAAAGAAGAAGTTGGGTGTAATTCTTATCTTTGTTACTCTACAGGTAAATTATTTATTTCTTCATGATTCTTTTAATATTTTTATTTATCTTTTGAGTTTCCAAAGTTTGAATATGATATGAGCGGATGTAGGTTTTTTGTGTTATTTATCTTGCTTAGTTTTTTTTTTTTTTTCTCTCAAGTTCTTGGATCCGTGGTTTGTAGTTTGACGCCATATTGGGGGATATACTCATTTATTAGTGCTTCAAATATTGCTTCTTTTACCTTCACTGTTTCTTATCTTTCTAGCATTCCCGTAACAGGTAAGTTATATCTTTTGTAGTTGTTGCACACTTCTTTGATAGTCTGTTCCATTTCTTTTAAGACTCTTTTCTCTTTGTGTCATAGTTTTGGAAGTTTATGTATTTCCAAGCTAAACTCAGATATTCTTTCCTCAGTTATATCTTCTACTAATAAGCCTATCAAAGGTATTTTTCATTTCTGTTACAATGGTATTTTTTGTACACTCTAGCATTTTTAATATTCGTTTTTAGAATTCTCATCTCTCTACTTACGTTATCTATTAGGTTTTGTATGTTGTCTACTTCCACTAGATTTCTTTGCTTGTTAATCATACTTCTTTTAAATTCATGATGTGATAATTCTAACATCACTACTGTATTTGTGTCTGGTTCTCATGTTGCTCTGTCTCTTCAAACTGTGTTTTTGCATTTTGGTATGCCTTGTAATTTTTCTTTGAAAGGTGGACATGATGTACTGGATACAAGGAACTGCAGTCAATAGGCCTTTAGTGATGTGGTAGTAAAGTGTGAGGTAGGGGAATTGCTCTGCAGTCCTATGATTAGGTTTCAGATTTTTATAGAGTCTGTGCTATTGGGCCGTGAACTTCACAAACTTTTTTCACCTCATTAGATGGTACAGGATGGCTATAGGGGACTGGAGTGGGGTAAATCTCTGCCTTCACAGGAAAAGCTAGAACAGTTGCAGTTGAGTATTTTTCTTCTTTCAGTTGAATCAGGCTCTGATAAAAACCTAATAGGTTGGGCTCTAGTAAAATAATTTTTTTGAAGGCAGGCTTTGTTAACAAGAACAGCTTGCTATGGTGCATTTAAAAATGATTTCTTTCCTCCTCCTCTTGTAGGAAGCCAAAGTAGATTTTTCTCTGATCTTCATTGTGAGAACCTGGTAGAGGTCTTGGAGGTAGAACTCACAAAAGTGTTAGGGTCGTCCTATAAATGGGTCCACCTGGAGTTTTCATCTCTCATACTTGTCTATTCTGAGCCTCCAGCAGTTTGTGAACTACAGTTCAGCTTTTCCTGCATTGGTACTGGTTCCTATGAAGGTGGGTTTCTGCTCTAGTAGGTTGTGATTCTCTGCATTCATCAATTTGTTTCTCCAATTCTGGGGGCAATGGTGTGACCTGTGACTTCACTTTTCTAATACGTCTAAGAAGAATTTTTGATTTTTCAATTTGTTCTAAATTTATTTTCTTGTTAGGATAGAATGCTGACCTCTACATTCCTGACACGCCAGATAAGAAACTGGAGGCCTTACTAGTATTTTTTAATCTATTCATATTTTCCAGAGAAGACTCTTCCAATGTCCGGCATGGAGACTAAAAGCCTGAATCCCAATATTTTGGGATCTGAGTGATGAAAAAGTACTGAAGGATCCTGGAATACAGTATACATTTTTTCACTTAACTGCTGTGCTTTCTTATCAAATGGAATTGCATCTTCCTGTACAGAGAGCCCTTTGAGTTGCCATTTCCAGATCAGATATCAGTGTTTGCCATGATATGTGGGTAGAGGTAGTTAACTTTCTGAATACAGCAAGACTGTTGTCTCTTTTAAACAATATTAAACCAGGTTTTCTTACTTTAGTCACTATTTCTTTACTTCAGTGTCTGTAGGTTCTTGATGCCCCCAACACTTGATTGGTGATTTTCCAGTGTGAATCGGGTTGATTATTGATTTTGCCCTCCAACACTTGCTTAGCACTCAGTTTTCTCAGTTCTTTCTCAACCATCTGCTTTTTAGCTTCTAACACTTTGTTTCTATTGTCTCCTTTCCTATTCTCCCCAAGTCCTCTGCGTTTATATCTTAAAAGTCCCTTTATTGTCATTTTAATGGGGTTTAGGAAAGTAGTGAAAGTTGATGTTCATTTTTAATCATTTGTCTTTACTTGGAAGGTAATTTCAAATTATGTCTTAATAATTTAACCATTATAATCAATATTTTAAATGTCATGTAGGAATATTCCAGGAATAATTATATATTAAGAACTGGTAGAAGCTAAGATGATTAAGAAGAGTAATGAGTACAATTTTATGTGGACATGATATACCTTGTTTTAAAGATTATCTACATTTGGATTGCCCAGCAGAGATGTTTTTGTTAATTTAATGTTGCCATTATCGGGACAAATGTATCATCATTCAGTTATCTCCTTAAACATTGTCTATTGAAATAAATCTTTCATTTGTTCATCAAACATGTATTGATTTCTTACTATAAGCCAAATATTGTTTAAGGATTAGGGGATAGAAATAGAGTATATCACATCTAAAATATATTAAAGACTTCTAAATGTACAATTATGATATAATGAACTAAGCAAAAATAAGATTTTTCTTCATTCCCCCAGGTGGTAGATTCCTGCTGTTACTAAATTCTTAATCTTCATCATACATTTCACATCCTGTGCACACTGCTCCTTTATTTCCTTATATTGCCTATTAGATACCACCCTGATTAGATTCCTTCACTCCCAAGATAATATTTTTAAAAGTCTTTCCATTGGATATACTTTACTGAAGATTTGATATCCAAGAGAGGCATTAACATGCAATGCAACACAGCAGAGCATACAACTCAAATTTATGTTAGATATCCTTTTTGTTAAATGCCCCTTTGCCATTTCAAACAATGTTAACTTCCAACTGATTGGTTCACCTCATCAGTCCCTGGACTTCAATTTTACTGCGAGACTCTTCCTTCAGTTTCTCTTTAGTTCTTCAATAATTATCTGGGTTTCTTACGTGGAACAATTCAATTTTCTTCAATAAATTCTGGGCCCATGTTTGTGTATTAGCCAGGGTAGACTGATATCATTGGTATAATAAAATAAACATTTAATATTTATAGTTTGCTGTGGGTTCAGAGAGGCTTTGCTTCATGCAGTCATTCAAGGTGCAAGAACAAAGGCACAAAAGTACTTGAAGGGTAGCCCAGGAAATTATTGGACCAAGCCTGAAAGTATCCTTTATCACATCCTCTTACATTTCACTGTCCAGAACTCATTCATATATCCCCACTTAACTGCAAGAGAGGTGAAATGAAATACTCTTTGATGAACATATAGAATTCTTTCTGCCACACTTAAAAAAAATACTAGGTTTATGTGTAAAATAAAAGTCTGATCTGAATTATACTTTATTTTGCTGGAATTTTAGTAAACTTCTTTTTCTTGTACATGAGTTTTTCATCTTATCCAGGCCTTCCTGTCTGAGATGATAATCCCAACCCTTAAAGGAGAAGAGGCTCCTATTAATTGCATTTTTTGGTTTCATTTTCTGTTTATTTTAGTGACATGTACAAACCTGTTTATTGCATCTATACTTAGCCAAGTTCATACAATATGCATATATAATTTAGTATTTAAACAATTTTTACTATAATATTTGAGGAATTTTCTTCTTATTGGTTGATCTTATCTACTGTACTCTAACATGATACTAGATGCTTTTAATTCTGATTTTAACTGTTAGGCTCAATGTTAGGTCAATGTCTCTGGAGCCTGTTGATTGTAGCAGAAAATCTGTCCCTACATTTGGTGAAACCCCACTTTCCTTCATTGTTCCCTTAGGATTCCCTACTCATCTTTTCCAGCTTGTCAGCTACTTTCTTTATTTTTATTTCATTTCAGTTCCCAAATTATTCCCTTTAGCTACCTTGACTTCTCACTGTTTTTTTTTTTTTTCTTTTTTTTTTTTTAAAAAAAAACTCTGATTGCTCTCCATGTTTCTATAATCAGCTGGGTGGTTGTTTATTACTGCTTATACATTTAGTCCCTTAAAGTGAAAAAAGTTAATGAGTACTTCAGTTCCTTCTGTTTGCTCCCCATTCCCTGACCTTCCCATTAATTTTAGTCTCCCAGTGTGTTGTACACATTATAGTTGTAATTTGTACAACTTTACTTTTCAGCATTTTAATATGTGAAACAGTCTGACTTTGAATTCACCTTTTGTCTTTTGTAATGTGACAGTCTTTATCAAGAATTTTTGGAATCAGCCAATGCTATCCCTTAATTTATATAATAAATTAACGATGTGTAAACTAAGTTCAGGAAGGGTTTTCTATAACTGTAGTATGGTTTGGGGAAATTATAATTCAAATAATCTAGAAAAAATAATAAAATATTTTGTTCAAATTTGGATTATTTTATATAAAATATTTTTCAAATGCAACAATTTTAATAAATAGATTAGTTTAGAGGCTAGCTACTAGTCCGTTGCTATTTCTGATGAGATAGTCTCTTTTTTGGCTAATGGGTTAATATAATGGGTGAACTTTTTAGTTACCAATGCAGTAAAATGATCCAAACTTTTGCTTTTGAGGTAGGAGGGAATATGTTTAAAAAACAAATATTTTTGGTGGCAATTATCATTGTATAATGAATACTCTCTTTGAAGGATATGGATGGAGAACTGTTTCTTGCTTAGTAAATTTGTAGCGTAGTTAACACTTTTGTGTTCTTGAAAGGAATAAGTATTTAAGCTTTCCTGTGTCCAGTGTTCTAGGAACTGCCCCTCCCACCCAATTCAGGGATGGGTGATGAGCACATTACCAAGATATGGCTAGTTAGTTTGGCCATTTTGGTTGGTTTAGAGATAAATGTATGATCCAGGCGTGGCCTGTTAGAGCTACCATGATGCCTGACATTTTCAGAGAAAATTACTTTCCCTCTCATGCCCCCAACCCCCTCTAGAGTTGTGGCAGGGACCATGTAAGTTGGGGCACTTATATGGGACCATATAAGACACAGGATGTTCTTGCTAACATCCCCCAGTGATCCTCTTTCTAAGGACAAAACAGGGGAAAGTGTGGGAGGGGTGTGAGGGATAAAAGACTACATATTGGGTACAGTGTACACTGCTTAGGTGATGGGTATACTAAAATCTCAGAAATCACCCCTAAAGGATGTATCCATGTAATGAAAAACTACCTGTTCCACAAAAACTATTGAAACAAAACAAAACAAATAAACAAAAGAGAATGAGGAAAGCAGCTCCAAAAGAGAGAAATAGAAAGAAAATTTCTTGATGGTATTTTTGAAGCCCTGTATCTAGTTGAGTCTGAAGTTAGTCACCTATTGTATTTCTCAGAAAAGTAATTTATTAAGTTACATTGTAATTTCAGCAAGTTTTGCTTGGGTTTCTTTCACATACTAATAAAAGTGCCCCAACTAAACCAGGAGACTACCTAGATTATATATATTAATATGTATCTATAGATATAGTTATCTATCTATATCTATGTCTATATAGATATCTATGTACATCTATGTCTAGATCTATATATAATGTCATAAAATAAAAATATTCATTTAGGAGGGTAAGAAAGGGCCATTCCTATATTGCTCACCATTCTATCTCTATCATATATCATGGTGACTTCACATAGACATATATCATATTACTCCCCATTGATCTTGAGGTCTCTGTCTACAGAGTTGCTATAACCTCTAGCCCTGCCCTGACAAGGCTCTAGGGGATGTGGTTGTGGGTTTTTACAATGTGTCTTTCATGGAATTCTCCTTTATCTTAGCCAACAGCCTAATGCCTAAGTGTCTAACCCATGACCCCATGCCCCTCTCATAGTAAACTGTTTATGAGGGCAAATATGGCAATTTGTGGGGGTAAACTGGCAAATGGCCTTTTGGCTCTTGTCTGAGCTGTGTCCAGTTTATTCCTGACAAAACAGCTACTATCTAGGAGAGCCTTGATTAGGAGGCAAGCTAGGTCTGAATGTGCCAGTCTGAGGAGACATGGAGGAGGTGACACAATAAAAACACATGAAATATTAATAACACAAGTGATTTATTACTCTCAGATTCACGAGAGAAGAGGGGTACTGATGAAGGTAATGGGAATGTTCCTGAAGAAATAAGCTCAGCCAGCAGGTTGGGAGTCACAGAGAGATGAATCTACGGGCTGAGGCATTTATTGGGGTCTAGGACATTACCTAACTAGGTTTCCTGTGGGGAGTGCTAATTAGTTGGTGAGGTTAGAGTAAGCAGGTACAAGTTTCATGGAACTATGCTGTGACTGATAGTGGTCACTGAAGCATATCTACACAGTTTATGCACGTTGTGGGGCTCAGTAGGGGAAGTTAAGTAGGTTATATCTGTATGTTCTATAGGATGATGGTCACTAGGAGATGGTTGGATAAGGTAGATATCCAGATAAACCATATTGAGAAGATGGGAGGAGATGGAGAACTGGAAACTGTGTCAAGGGTGAATAAACCCTGTTTCTGGTATAAGCAAGTTAAACCAAGATCCAGAATGAATGCCAAGACAGGATATAATTTTAAAATTTACTATAACATGTTTAATAAATATTCATGAATAAACGAATAATCTAACTAGTTCAATTTATTGGGTACCTGTTTTGTGCAAAGTCCTACACACAACTTCGCACTCTCTCCTAAGCCTATCTTAGGAGAGAGTAACATAATAAAAAGAATAAGAAACTTTGTCCTCTAGTTGATGATGATGTGCAAACTTTGAGGTGTAACAAAAATGTAAGGTAGATTAAGAGAAGGGGCTACAGGAAGTGAAAATTGTACACTGAAGAAAAACTAAGCCATGAAAGGGCACTAGAGTTAGACTACCTGAGTTTGAATCAGTGCTCTACTCTTGTGAACTGTTTAATCTTGGATACATTACTTAAACCCAGTTTCCTTATCTGTAACAAAGGAATAATATTGTTATGTTCTTGATAACTTTTCTGTGAGGATAAGTCAAGATATTCTATTTAAAATGAGTTAAATGCCTGGGAATCTGAATATTTATTGTATTGCAAATCAATACCAACTATCAAAAAAAATCCCCACAAACATGGTTTTACATACCATATAATCTAGCAAAATTTTAATGTTGCACAGGTTAGATTTATACAATGATAGGTTTATTTTAGAGATTAGTTAAGACTTGCATCTTTGGTAAACAGGAGGGAAAAAAAAGACCTCTACGTTATACTTAAAAAAATTTTAACAAGAAAGGACTTAGCATTTAAAAACTTTGAGTGATAATTATAGTGTTGGATTTTATTAGATATTCTGCATGAGGAAAAAAGTGGATTAAAAGAGTACATTTAATTGTCTGCTAGAAGGTAGATATACAGAAGATTATTATATAGCTAGATGGAAAATGATGTCTTGAGTCTTTACAATACTTAAAGATCACAAAATTTGATAGAATTTTATAAAGACTCATTCAGGAATAAATGCCTTTCTATGTCATAAAATGCTTTCTGTAATTACTTTTTTTCCTAATTTTAATCCTTACCTCATGGTAGAACGGCAGTTTCTTTTAGGTCTCTGGATGCAAAGGAAAATGAAATCCCATTAATGGACATAAAGTAGCTTCATATATGTTTAATACTGCTGGTCTACACATTTCAGAAGCGTTGGGGCACTTCCATTTGATTCAGGGGTCTTATGGAGAAAATAAAACAGCATAGTATAGTAGAGGAAAGAACATACAAACAGATTAAAGCTATGTGACCTTGGACAAATTATCTTTTTTGAGCCCAAGGTTACCTGGGAGTAGAAAGAAGATAACAATTACAGTGTCTTGTGAGGATTAAAGATAATATTTACGGAGTGATACATTTTTTGGCACATGGTAGGTGATCTAAGATAGATAAATATGAATAGATAAAACTGTTGACACAAAATGTTAAGTAGTAACTTGCAAGATTTTGGTAAATACTGATCGAGTCTTAGCTGATGTCATCACTGATGAATAGTCGGGTTCAGCACTGTGGCTTAATATTTTCATTGCCCCCACCCAGTCCAATGATACATGAATGGAGGTTGGCCAGACAGGGATTATGGCAATGAAGTCAGTGTTCTAGGCTTTCTCTTCTTCTCAGGCTATATGCCCTTGTTATTTAGCATGTAAAGGAAGCATTAGTCTAACTTCTACCGGGAACCAGCATTCTCAGTCTTAGCATTCTCTCTTCAATTTTCTTGTCCTTGTTTCTACAATATTTTCTGGCTTCCTCTCCTGACTCTGCCCAGTTTTCCTTTCTTGTTAGTTTACTGAAAAGCTCCTTTTCCTTAGCACAACTAGGTTCCTCAGGGGCATTCTCAATCTACTTCACACTATGGAAGGGCACAGCCTTCCTTAAGAGCTGCAAAATACATATTGGGACGTTAAAAGTAGTTACTTACTGGTTTTAAGGACTTTTTATTCTTTTAGATTTAAACTGATCAAATCCCCAGATTTACATTTTAGCATATATGAGTTTATCCATTGGTCCAAGATTATCCTTAGAAGGTCACAACATTTTTTTCTTTGTCTCTTTCCGTTCTTTTTTGAGAAAAAGATTACTGTATAAGTGGTTTATTTACAAGAGTTTGAAACTTTTTTTTTTAAACTTTAGTCAGATACTTCTTTTCTGTTTTTTTCTTTCTTTTTTTTTTCTTCTTTCTTTTCCCATAAGAAACTTTTCAAAGCATTCTGGCATTTAAAAAATATAAATCATTGCTGCTATTTTTGAGGAAGAAGTAGGTCCAGAGCTCTATCTGATTTTTCATCCCTATCATTTCCATGGCTTCTGCAATACCTCCAAGGAACTACAGGTTTCAGGAAATACATTTTAAAACCTCCATGTTAGTGAAAAAATAACTGGAATTCTTGAGACTTGATTTTTAGCATTAATTCTACCATCAAATTTGTATGTGTCACTGATAGGGTTAATTGTTTCATCTATAAAACAAGTGGTTTAGAACAGTGGTTCTCAGTTTGGGCTGCGTATTAGAATCACCTGGGGAGTGTTTTAAAAATCCTGATGCTTAGGCCTCACTCTATACCAATTAAATTAGAATCTCTGGGGCATGACCCAGGCAGCAGTATTTTTAAAAACCCCTCTAGGTGATTCTAATGTGCAACCAGGTTTTAAAACCACTAAAGAATTTGCTAGCCATAAGTAGAAAGCTGAAACTGGATCCTTTCCTTACTCCTTATACGAAAATTAATTCAAGATGGATTAGAGACTTAAATGTTAGACCTAATACCATAAAAATCCTAGAGGAAAACCTAGGTAGTACCATTCAGGACATAGGCATGGGCAAAGACTTCATGTCTAAAACACCAAAAGCAACAGCAGCAAAAGAAAAAATTGACAAATGGGATCTCATTAAACTAAAGAGCTTCTGCACAGCAAAAGAAACTACCATCAGAGTGAACAGGCAACCTACAGAATGGGAGAACATTTTTGCAATCTACTCATCTGACAAAGGGCTAATATCCAGAACCTACAAAGAACACAAACAAATTTACAAGAAAAAAACAAACAACCCCATCAAAAAGTGGGCAAAGGATATGAACAGACATTTCTCAAAAGAAGACATTCATACAGCCAACAGACACATGAAAAAATGCTCATCATCACTGGCCATCAGAGAAATGCAAATCAAAACCACAATGAGATACCATCTCACACCAGTTAGAATGGCGATCATTAAAAAGTCAGGAAACAATAGGTGCTGGAGAGGATGTGGAGAAATAGGAACACTTTTACACTGTTGGTGGGATTGTAAACTAGTTCAACCATTATGGAAAACAGTATGGTGATTCCTCAAGGACCTAGAACTAGATGTACCATATGACCCAGCCATCCCATTACTGGGTATATACCCAAAGGATTATAAATTATGCTGCTATAAAGACACATGCACACGTATGTTTATCGCAGCACTATTCACAATAGCAAAGACTTGGAATCAACCCAAATGTCCATCAGTGACAGATTGGATTAAGAAAATGTGGCACATATACACCATGGAATACCATGCAGCCATAAAAAAGGATGAGTTTGTGTCCTTTGTAGGGACATGGATGCAGCTGGAAACCATCATTCTTAGCAAACTATCGCAAGAACAGAAAACCAAACACCGCACGTTCTCACTCATAGGTGGGAACTGAACAATGAGATCACTTGGACTCGGGAAGGGGAACATCACACACCGGGGCCTATCATGGGGAGGGGGGAGGGGGGAGGGATTGCATTGGGAGTTATACCTGATGTAAATGACAAGTTGATGGGTGCAGCACACCAACATGGCACAAGTATACATATGTAACAAACCTGCACATTATGCACATGTACCCTACAACTTAAAGTATAATAATAATAAATAAATTTAAAAAAAAAAAAAAAAGAATTTGGGAGCAATAATGTTCCCCGAGTCCATGAGTCTGTGCAGCATGTTTTGCTAGATGTCGTTAACATGTGCAGAGGCTAGTATAAAGTGAGGATGAGGGATGAAGGTGGACATAAAGATGGAATCTGGAAAAGTTTTTTTTTTTTTTTTTTTAAATCCCAGTCACTCCCTGTTTTGAGCAAACACTTTGTTATATCCCTGATGGGAATGATTTTAACTTCCTGTAAAATGAAGTTCTCAAATGGGAAATCATATTTAAATGCAATGTTACTTTTATACCAATAATATCAGTTGCTAATATAATTAGCCAAGAATTATGCCTAAATATTTTATTCATAAAACAAATGGGAAAGGCAGGTTGACTACGGAAATATAAGATATGGTTAATATTCCTCAGTTGATGATATAGATTTAAGGCATATTGAAGTAACATGTTGATAACAATGAAAATCTTTGATACTTATACAGTGTAGGTTACAATTCCCTGCATCAAAAAGGTTAAAAACAAAACCCAGAATTACTGCTGTGTGCATATTGTCCATTATTAAAAACTATTGTTTCACAGGTTTCAAATTAGGAAACAAGAATTTACAGCATTGATAAGCAATTGATCTTGGAAGATATAAAAATTGGATGACAATATTCATGCAACAATCTGCAAATGTCAAATGAATTTATTATGATTGGATGAATTATAGTGAATACTAAATAGTTTAAAAATGACAACAGAATAAAATGATTGATATTAGGTATTTTAGATGCATAACTAAACAGAAATGTCTTTTCATTTTATTACCAAGGCCACTTACATATTTTTTCTCATATTTGTGCAGCTAATAAGTATTCAAGATACATGTGCTTTAGTCTCCAATTTTTAACAGGGTAGTTCTTTTCTGAAAGTTGGTAACCTTTAAATAAAAGAAAAAGTGCAGTTATCACTTGAGGCAGGACAATATATTAACAATTTTACTACCTATTCTTTAGGCTTTTTTTTTTTTCTGGAATAGATTTACCAACAATGGAACAACAAAAAAAAATTACACATTTTCTGGAGAGAAAGGTCAGTCAGTCTTTTGTGTTTTTGTATTCTGGTCTCCTTACCCTAGAGAAAAATTCACACTAGCCTTTTCATGTGGAAGTGTCCTGAGGGGTTAGATAATATGTCCCAATAATGACAGGCTAGGAGAAAGTGTATAGAGGCAATTTTGACAATGTAGAATTGAGCCAGCAGCAGCATTGACCACTTCCGAGTGAACCATGTTAACAAGGACGATGAGTTCTTTTATCAATGATCATGAGTGACTGCTGGTTGAGAGCATCCTCACTTCACTCTTTTTTTCCAAACTGTAGATTCTGATATCCTGGTACGATATAAGGTGAGTAAGGAGAATGGGGCAGGTGAGGAGACGGAAATAGAGTGTGTAAGAAAAGGGGGGTAGGGGGAGAGCGAGAGAGAGAGCGAGTGAGAGAGAGAGGGAGAGCGAGCACATGAGATATGGGAGGTAGGGGGGATGGGGAATAGAATGTAGTAGTGGAACAGAAAATGATTGATGTGGTATTTTCACCAAATTTGGCCAGTAGAGACTGGAAACTAAATATAATTTGGTTTAGATAAATTAAAGGCATATAACATTTGTCTGTACTTTCTGTGTTGTGGCACAATTCTTAGTTGTCACACACTTTTAAAAATATAAAATTGGTACAAATAATGCCCAATATTTAGTCATTAGTGAGTTCTTTTTAGTGAAAAATATCTAAAATGCTTCTGTGAAGTCTTCTTAGTTTACCATTTACATAGGGATCTCTATTGTCAACTTAAATTACTATTTATACCACTTATTTTGTGGCTCATTAATATACTTCTTTGAGACATTTCTTTGGTTGTCTGCTATCTCAGAACTCATATACTTCATTAACAGATCTAAATTTTAAACTTCTACCATGGTACGAATTGCCTTAAAAAAAGTTGAATAAGTGAATATATGAATATTCTTCTAGAGTGAGTTGTCTAAGGGCAGGAACTAACAATACTACTTTATCCATGTGTTTTCAGCACAGCACAGTTCAGGCAAGTAGGAAGTGCTCAATACTTGATTGTCAACAAGTACTGCATGAATAGATGAATAGACTAATATGGAATGAAGACACAAATGCATGTATCCACTTGCTGAGTTGATTCATTCATATATCATAAAAGATTCATTTGTTATACCCAGATATGAATTTTTAATCCAGTACAATATGTGCTTTTTAGTAATATATTGTGGTAACCAGTCTGATTAATATCAACAATAGAGGAGATTTAGATAATATCTCATAGAAATTATGAAATCTATCCTTAATTTTTCAACCAAATCTTATATTTTATATTTGTTTATTTTCTCTCTTATGCAAAAATGAACATAATCACCCAGCCCGACATACTCAATTTCTGTCAAGCTCCAATGCCTAAGCACTGTTAGTTTTCTTTGAGAGTTTATTATGAGTTGCCCAAAAGCATCACAAGAGGCCACTATACTTTATCTTAGAAAGATCTGAGCAATGAAATCCAGAAGTTCTTTTGGTGAAGAAAATGTTAGGAACCTCTTGTAAAGTATTTCTGTGCTGGTTTAAAGAAATTCTTTGACAGTTCTCCCATTGAGATGTAGGGTCTGTTTCTAACACCAAGAAAATATGACAGAAGTTATACTTGATGACTTCTGAGACCAGATCATGAAAGGCCATGCGTTTTCTGATTTGTTTGCTGAAACACTGAATGGTGACCTGGTAAGTCTGACTATCCTTAGACCTTCATACTGGTGAGGTAGAGTGTGTATGTGCTTGGCTGATCATCCCATCAAAGGCCAGCTGTGAAGAACCATCTTGATAAGTGGGTCCCAAGCCCCAGCTCTTCTAGCTCCCAGCTATTTGAGTCACTCCCTAAACATCAAGGAGAAGAAATAAGCTATGCTTTGTCTGAATTTCTGACCCACAGTCTCTGTGGGCATAATAAAAATGTTTGTTTTATGCCTCTAAGTTTTGGCATAATTTTTTACAGAAAAAGAGTAAATGGAATAAATTTTGTATCCTGAAGAGTATATTTTATTTTAAAAACTATAATACAATAAGTTTTATATTTGCCATTTATGAGTAATATATAATGCTATATTTAATTTAATCTAAGAAACTCCTAATTTACTTTCTCTGCCCTTTCAAAGTTTGAAATCACTAAATGATAAATTCAGTGACTCATTTTAGCATATTGTGAGCCCATTTGAAAAGCATCTCAATGTTACTTTTTGCTCCTTTCTTCATTTTCAGTATTTTAATTCTTATAGTGTTCTGCTTTTTACTTTCATTGTGACTTGAGGCAACCACCATGGAGTCCGGATGTAGCCCGGGATTCTTGAAGGCATTGTTCTTGGCTTGAGTCACTTTTTCACTGGACTGTCTTCTGGGATATGTTAATATACATGATAAAATAAAAGAATTTCATGGTAAAAAAACTGAGAAACATCATGTTTTAAATGCTCTTCTTAGAGAGTCATAATTAAAATTAGCATATTTAATAATCTGAGAAGTCCTAGTATAAGGAAATCTGTTTGACTCTGTTTAATTCAGTGTTTCTGAACTCTTTTGATCATACCTAGATCATGTGACCATACAACACTCTTACAGAATATGCTTTTTAATAGCTAATGTCTTGTACTACCAGTTTAGAAAATGCTGATTGATCTAGATGGAGTAGTAATTAGAAATGTTCATAATTAGCCAAGCAGTAATAAGTAAATATTAGTAATTGGCAAATATTCAAAGAGCTTACTTAATTTTTTCTTTCATTTATATATACTCTTTGAAATTATTAAGTGTACAAGAACATAAATGATGGCCTTAAAAACTCTAAGGAATGAATGATTGACAGATGTGAAGAATTCTAGGAGGTAATTTCAGAGAAAAAGGTATTAGCAGCAATTAAAGACTATTATAGATAATGTGGGTCAATTATGAATAGCTCTATCCCTCCTATGTGGTTCCAGGGCGTTTATCAGAGTTTCCAGAAGATGCATAACAAAATGTTGGAAATATGCATATTTAATTTTATGATTATTTAAATTTGCTTTTAGTTGTATTGTTTAACTCTCGTAATTTTAAATAAGAGTAGAGGAGGGTGTAATCATGAGTGTAAAATAATTGAGAGCTCCAGGTCTGAGTAGAACAGAAAATTCACAGCTTTGGAAAGTGAAGTAACACCTTGGTATCCCAGTCTCATTGGGGAATGGTGTATTCTGGCCAACTAAGTCTCCAATTACTTCATTTTGACAGCAAAACTGATATTAGAGCACAGATGTGAGGGCTGAACTATAGAACTCTCTAGATTGATTTTTCAAGTGCTGTACACATTTTTAGAAAGCAGCACTTTAACAGCTACAAATCTTTAATAGAGTTGCTAGACCATCAACTGACATGTCAACACACCTTGAAAGAAGCCTCATCAAATGCAAAGGTAAAGTTCTGTCAGATAGCGTTAGCAAAGCAAAATAAACTCATAGGAAGAAGGAAATATTTCTTCCAAATACCCAAGTGTTATAAAATAAAACACCTCAAAAGTCCTTAAGATATTTCTAATACGTTATCTGGGTAAAAAGGTAAGAAATTGAAAAGGCAAGAAGGTAAATGAAAGTGCTTCTTTAAATATTTAAATACGAAGTGATAAAAATGTAAAAGTGAAACTGTATTTATTAGTGGAGGAAAAAAAACAACTCAAGTTAATTTCAAGCTGCCATGGGATAAAAGCAAAGATGAGCAAGATAATGTGTCACTGGCTTGGGGAAATTAAAAAAAAAAAAAATGTTGTTAATAGTTAAATTAAGCCAGAACTTATTAATTTCTGATGGAAACCATTTATTTCAGAAAACTAGATAATTTCTGAAGAAAAGGGTTCTAGGTCAAATAAATGTGGATCAAACAATAACAGATCTTTTTACTGAGTCTTTAATATACTAATGTGTTTTTCAAATCATTCTAACAGACATTTATTATATAGTGTTCCCCAAATTTACTTGGCTATGGAAATTTTTGTTTGTTTGTTTGTTAAGACTTATCCTCTTTTGGGACTCAGGTCCAAGGAGCAAACTTTGGGAAACACTGATCTAGCCCTTTTGTTTGATAAAGCTATTGTTGACCTTGCTATGAGACTAGCTGACAGGTGGCCTGTAGGCACCTCATGGCTCCTGCCGTTAGAACTTATGGCTCTAATTAGTGAATTTAGTTTAGGTGGAACTTGTGCCCTTCCCTGGCTTAAATCACCACATTAATTTTTCCATCTATAAGATAGGGATTATTATCTTTTGTAGAGGGTAAAATGAGATGAAGAAAGGTGATAAGCCTCTCAAAGTCACACAACATGAACACTACCATGTCAGAATTTGAACTTTCGACTTCTTTCTCCCATTCTGCTAAGTATTGCCTTCCAGATTAAAAAAATATATAATATCTGTTTTTAGTTAAAAGAGTGAGCTGTGGCTTGGATTGAGCCCCTCTTCTTTGAATGGGACTCTGGTTTGACTAAAATTTAGAGAAGAAGTTCTGAAGCTTTTAATGAAAGGCTATATTTATCAAAAATAGGGCCCAGTTATTAAATACTAAGGCTTATATCATTAAGAAAGAGGAAGGAAGAAAAACCTATTCCCAGTTTCGATGAAAAGAGAGAAGGCTTTTGAAAAATAAGGGTGGACTTTCCAAACAGAGCAGTCATGAAAAGTTGAATGCCCAAAATGAGTACAGTTTTACAAAAATGTATAAACATTTGGTTTTAGACACAGACATATTCAAAAGATGGTTACACATGTGAACGTGAACCTTGGAAGGGAGGGCTGGCTATAGGGAAACACTGGCCATCTTCATGAATAAGAAATTTGGAAATGAAGGAACGGTTGGAGTTATATTAATGATTCTCAAATTAGTTTGTTCTCTCTCTCTCTCTCTCTCTCTGTCTCTGTCTCTTCTCTCACTCTTTCCCTCATTCTCATGCTTCTCTATACTTTTTCATACTTTTACTGCTTTCTGTTTGTCTTTTATAAAGAAGTCATCTTTATGAATCAGATAGCTAATTATGGAACACCAGTGGGATTACTGAATTCTGTGATCTATTTGTAGAGTGCTAGTAGTTCCCTGGTAGGGCCTTTCTTTGCCCAAGGCCCAGTTATATTGTGGTTGTGGTAGTGGAAGTCTCTTCATATGTTTGCTTGTTTTTCCAAGATCAAGTGGCATTGCGTTATTCACTTGCCTTTCCCCATTTACCATTTTCAATTTCCTAAAAGGATTGTTGCATGTGGTCTATGACGATTTAGCTATTGAAAGTAGATCGGTCTGTCTGAAAACTGGCTGGTTTCCACAAGAAATGTTTACTATATGTTCCTAATTTGTGGAAATTGTACTTTGAGAAGTATTGATAAGTATCCTGATACAAAGTTTGAAGGAGAGCACATAGGGGAAGAGAAGGTTGGATTTTCTAACTCAGTCTTTGTAAGGAAAGATGTAAGAGCTCTTAAAAGCATCTCCTCTTGAATTTGGTTACTGACTTTTACTGTTCATGTTCTAGCAGAGTGAGCTTTTCACCCTGGAAAACTCAGGCACCGTACAGTTTTCTAAACAAATACAGTTCAGCTCATCACTTCTCGTCCTAGGGATTATGTAGATCATTGGTAAGTGAATGAAACATCCTGTATGAGATGGCATGTTTCTCTGGTAAAGGGTGAGCATCAATTTCAATGAACATCATAGTCAGAAACAAATCCAACGCTAGTGTAAAACTTTGAAATCCTAAAGTGAAACATTCTACCTACTTAGAAATTGGATTATTAGGCCGATTTTCTTTATAGCACCTCTCACATTTTTCTTATTTGCTACTTGATTATATCTCTTCCTATCCTCTCTGCCTATTCACAGGAAGGTAAGATCCATGTTTTCTGTTGCATTGCCAGTGTCTAAAATAGTGCTGGGCACATAGTAGATTTTCAATAAATGTTTGTATATGAATGTCTCAAGGGATTAATAAATAAACACATCTTCATTTTAAGGGAAATAAATTGAGTCAGGTGAGGTTAAATGGTTTACCAAAAAGTGTTATAACAAACTCATAGATAGACTAGAAGTAGAATCCTGTATCCTAATTCTGAAACCAGCAAAATTTACCTCTGTGTCTTTTATTTTATCTGTTGTAATTGTTCATGTTTACTAAAAAGGCATTTGGAATTTTAGACTAATTATATGCCAGGACTAAGATAAGTTCTGTCTGATGGTGAATCGTTGTTTTAATATTGTTTGTAACCTGTTGACATTATAGTTTTTGAATTGTCTGAGATTTTTTTTCTCACATTTTAGTGCACTGAATAAGTCTTATAAACATGAAACTAAACTTACTTTTAAAAATCTCCTGTTACATAGAAATCTAGTAACATTCTTTTATTAGATGAATAAAACAATTGCAATACTAATTTAAGAAATCAATTCATAGTATTCTTATGAATTATTTTTGGTTATAAATTTTTAAATTATAAATTTTATTTGTGTACTAATATTTTGCTCAGATAGTTATATTTTATTTTAAGGGAATTAATTTTACATTCTGTTATACTTTAGTAATAAAAAGTAATTGTTTTTGGTAGACCAAACTGTGTTTAAATTTTTCTCACCCTCCCTTCTTTCTTTTCTTCCTTTTTCCTGTCCTCCTTCCATGACTCAGCAATTCTCTATTTGTTGGAGTGTCTAGCAATGCCCTGTTCTTCACCTGTGTGCTGGTTACACAGGAATTAGCTTTATAATTACTAGTATAATTGCTAGTATTACTATTAATTATACTAGTAATTATAAACCATGTAACTGTGTGTTTCATGTACTGATCTGCATACATATTTAATAAAAATTTAAAAAATTAAAAGCAAAGTTATATTAGTGCATATGTTTTCATCTACAATGGATGTAAATTTAATGAAACATTTGTTTGTATCATTATTTCTGATTCTCAGAAATTTATAAAAGTTCCAGAGTGTGAAACTTTCTATTTATGTTCCAATTTATTTATGAACAAGACTCTAATAGACAATGCATATAAGTGATTTATTCCACTTCAATTTTTTTTTATCAGACGTGCATTGAATTATATAAAGAACATAAAGGATGAGAATTGCCTGTTTTACTTTTTGACTCTTCTGGCATAAGTAATCAAGTCAATTTTAGTAAAATTTCTAAAGGACAAAGTAATTTCAAATACTTTCAAGTACTTTTCTTCTATTGTCTGTAGATTAGACATAGAGGTATGTAATTAAAAACTTTATATATCCTCTAGTAGATAAAACATATCTTTGATAAACTTTTGCTTTTATAACCTTTAAAACAGATATGTTTATCACATATTTGTCAACAGAATGTAATTTTGTTGAGGTCATTCTGCCAACAGAAAAGAAAAAGCATGCCTCTCCCTACCACCCCCTAATTTAATTATAGATTTATTGCTTTATGGGTATAGATATTCATGGGTTCCAAATTCAAATATGAACAGATACATTTTGTAGAAAAAACTAATACTTTAAATGATGAAATTTAAAAACCCATCATAACATCATTACATTACATATCCAGTGCAAAGATAATATACTATATATACTTACTTCATTTCCTATCTGATAGGGTATTTTTGCACAAATGTAATTCTACCTGTAAATAAAATACTGATTTATAGTTATTGGAACTTGAGACTATAGAAGGTTTTCCCCCAATTTTTTAAAAATTAATTCTTGTAAAAAGGGAAAGTAAGGTCCATAAAAAAGTTTAAAAAGTTTTGACTCAGAATGTAATCTTTTGATCATGTATACAAAAGTAGATGTTTATTTCTTTTGTTGTAGAATAATTAAACTTTATTTTAAAAAGAGAAAAGAAAAAAAGGATAAAATAAACCAAAAGGCAGATATAGTTTCTAATGAATTAGTCTTAGAAGTAAATCAGCCCATTGGGAATGAACTTCTGCTTTTGAAAATGCAACACAGAGAAACATATTAAACTCTGATTTTTGATGATAGAAGCAAGGGGATAAAATTTATATACAGATTGAATTCTGGTTTTATTTCTAGGACTGCATTTGTGCATGCTGCTTTGAGACCCACATCAACTCTTTATCTTTCTCCTTAACAGATCAGTATTGAAATGAGAAGCCCAACAGCTACTAAACCCTGGGCCAAGTGTTCTTTCCACTCCACCAAACTCTCTCTTATTGTTCTATTACTTAGCCTCTGCCTTTGGATTGGTACAGATATTTAACTTGAGAGAGAAGACAAAGATAACACATTAAATAATAATTGTTGGGAAATTTATTGTTTAAGTTACCTGATATTTATTGATATCTGAAATTTGCAACACTCCCTGTCAGGTTAGAGATATAAGTGAAGTGTGAAGCTTGCCATATCCTGAGGACAATACCTTGCATGTGCTTATGTGCTGATGGAATGAATGGTAATTTTATGAATGAATGAATGAATGTATGAGTGAATTAAGGATAGAAAAAAATTGTAAATAACTATTACAAGTTGAACTAAATGGAACACTTAAGAGTAGGCCAACCCTACACTTGTGGAAGGATAAGAAGAAAGACAGCTAACATATAGTTGGGAGGAACACAGGAGAATTTACGAGAATAGCAGATCAAATGTAAGATGCATTTTGAAGGATTACAATCAAGACGTATTTCATGGAGGAGTTGGCACTTGAGGTAAGTATAACAATAGTTTAAATTTCTTTTTTTGCTGTTCTTTCTACAAATTGCAATGAGAACATTCACTCTTCTTTAATTTTGATTCTTTTATTTGAAAACTGGGTTAATTCAAATAAAATTATCCTTCCTTAGCAAAGGTAGGATTTCTTTATCGAATGTGACCTTCATTATTAATGCAATTAGTATTATAAGACGTTCACACTTTATACAGAATAGTGCATGGCATGTTGTAAGGGGTTAATGTTTATTATTCAACTGACTGTATATCAAGTTATAATCACAGAAAGCTTTAAACCAAGAGCTTCTACTTTTCTGGTTCCTGCCTTGATCAGCTTTCCTTTTTCTTCCCCCTAAGGCTCTGTCTTTGGACTTCCATTCTATACCTGAACTAACTATTGGTAGTCTCATCCAGTCTCATGGCTTTAAATATCATCTATATGATGACTATTTGCAACTGTACAGTTCTAGCCTGTAACTCTCCCTTGGACTCCAAACTCCTATATGCACTACTTAAATGCCATCTGTTGTTAGTATTTAATAGTTACTTCAAACATAATACATCTAAAATGAAATTCTTTAGTTTGCTCCTAACAGTTTCCCCACCTTATCTAATGCCACCTGAATTTCTCCAGTTGCTCAAACCAAAGACATTGGAGTCATCATTGTTTCTTTTATACCCACGTCCAATTCATTAGCAAATCCATTGCCCCTGTTTTCAAAATATGTTCAGAATCTGACCATTTCTCTTAAGGTCCATTGCTACCAACTCTTCATTGAGGGACATTATGTTGGTAGCTTGAAATCAGCCATCATGAGAGTATATCCACCTCAGAAATTGGCAAACACTACACATTGGGGATTATTTTCTGAGAGACTGGGTTTTAACCCATTTAAAACACCTTTGGTTGTTGGGTAATGTGTAGAAAGATGAGGAATATGATTTGATATTGTGGATAACTAACCCATTCAACTGCAGGCTATAGCCAGGTACTTTCCTGTATGAAGGTCAGAGATTTTATTTAGCCAGTCGTGGTAAAGGAAATTATGGAAGGTGAACAAACCAGGAGAATCTGCATTGTAGAAGGAAATTCAAATAGTCATGAGACAGGAAGGAGGAAAAGAAGGATTGGTAGCCATTATTAGAGGCAACAATTACATTCATGAATCTTTTCCAGTTGGTAATTGAATGAACAAAGGTCTAGGGTTCACATTCCTGAAAATGGAGGCAAGGTAACGGCTAGATGATCACAAGACTTCAGCCACATAGATTAAAGATAAGGACAGGGTTCCATTCCTAACATTGTGAAGAATGTTAGTCAGGGATGGAATATTATCTGGAAAATGGTGTCTTGGCAAGATTAATAAATAACTTAATGCCCATTAATATGGTTTATCACACTTTAATATTTTTATTTCAATAGTTTCACACTTTAATGTTTGTTCAACCCTGAAAACAGTGGTTCTGAGGTTTATGCATCAGTATTACCTGGACTTGTTAAAACAGATTACTGGGTTCCATCCCAGAGTTTTTGATTCAGTATGTCTGTGTCAAGGCTTGAGAATATATATGTCTAAGAAAATCTCCAAAGATATTGGTGATGCAGATCTGAGTGTCTCAATTTGAGAACCACTTATCTACAAAAAAAGCAAGGAGCAGGCAGGGATGGTGGAGACTGCCTCTTGTTTTTGATGCCCCTTGCTAATGATTGCTGTGCCCAACTTCCCTAATATGGTTCTGAGCAAGTCAGCTATAGCCCCAAATGTACTGTCTCAAAGGTTCTGCAGTTAGCCAGACCCTTACTCTTTGGAAGGCAGTTTAGTTTCCTTGATGGTATTATTCCTTGTTCTTTGGGTGGCTTATTCCTACTGGTGGCATGTAGTACTCTTCTTGAAAAGACTTCTCATTCATCAGTACTTAATTAAATTTTCAGAACAATTATGATCCTAGTGATATTTTATTGTCCTTGATTAGCTGGTTCCTCAATCCAATACTGAGTTTAGTCACATGATACAGAATAAATCGGAAAATACAGAGTTCCATTGATAACAAAGGTGCCAGTTCTCATCCCCAGCCCAAAGGATATTGCAGGCATAGAAAACAAGACTGATTTTAGGCTCTGTTGGTTAGGAAATTGAGCTGATGAATAGATTTTCTTTAGAAAATTAGATAAGTGGTTCTCAAAGTGAGATACTCAGATCTGCAACATCAGTGTCTCTTGAGATCTTGTTAGATGTGCATATTCTCAAGATTTACCAAAGACATACTAAATCGAAAACTCTAGGATGGAACACAGTAACACCTACATGTCCTGAGAGAGAGAGAATGTGTGTGCATGTATGTGTGTAAGAATTGTTAGGGGGAACAGAGAGAAAGCTAGAAAAAGAAGTAGAAGTGTGCAGCTGAATCTGTAGGTAGAAGAAAGTATCAGAAACTAGCTAGGAAGAATTAGAAAAGTAGGGGTTGTTGCAATATTATATTTGTTCCTTATAAGATCATAGTCATCTGATAAGTAGCAAAAATGTATTAAAATCTTCTGTGCATATGATATACTAATGATATAGTAATACAGTTCACTTGCTAATTACACGTATTTTAAAAATTTATTCATTAAAAAAATCACTCTAGGGCCTCTACAAGTATCTTACTCCACAAATGAAAGATGAATTGCTTGAACTTGTAAGTTTTTGTTTTGATAAAGGCATGTTTTACATATCATTTACTTTTTACATTTATTTTAAAAGTATTTTAACATTATAAATTTTCACTAATTTATACTGATTTTTTCAATTAATCCAAATTGTGGAAGCTTTTCTTTCTTCACTAATCCTTCAGTCCTCCAAGCTCTGTTAGTTGAGATAATAATTAGAAGTTTAGTGAAAAAATGTTCACACAAGAAGAAGTGTAAAGGTTAAGATGTTTGCATCACTACTTGGAGCATGTCTACCTTTCATTTTTAGCTCCTGACTTTCCAGTTTATTATGTTAAGTAGATTTAAACTCCATCAGTGGTTCCTTATCTTAACTGCACATTAAAAGCATCTTTTGAAAATTGTAATTTCTCACTCCCACCTCTAGATATTTGTCTAGGATGTGTGTCGTAGTCCTTTTGTGCTGCTATCAAAGTGACAAAATACCAGAGACTGAGTAGCTTATAAACCACATAAATTCCTCAGTTCTAATAACTGGGAAGTCCAAGATTGAGGTGCCAATAGATTTTCTTCCTAATGAAGGCCCACTTCCTGATTCATAGATCACACCTTCTTGCTGTATTCTCACATGGTGAAAGGGACAACGTAGCTCTCTGGGACCTCTTTTATAAGGGCGCTAGTCATGTTCATGAGGGTTTTGTCCTCATGACCTAATTGCCTACTAATGGCTCCACCTTGTAATACTATCACATTGGTGATTATGAATTTTGGAGGGACACAAACATTCAGACCACAGTAATGGACTAGAAATTGAACTTAAAAAGCTTTCTAGGTGGTTTCAATGTGCAACCACCTTGAGGATGACTGCACAAGAGAAAAACAAAATTCATGATAACTTAGAATAACTGAATGAACACATTTTGACAAGTTTTTAAATCCAGCAGCCAAACCTGGTTATTCTGTAGTGATTTACAATTCACTTCATCTTTTAAGTATAAAAATGTTTAAACTCACCCTGATCTTGTGACATGAGCAAGGGAGATGATACTGTATTCATTTTACAGAAGAGGAGGCTAAGAATTTATATTAATTTTGTAAATTTAATTAGGTACTTAAGTAATTTTCTGAAAATTTATTTATTATTTACTAGCAACATATGTATTGCTAAGCGCTGGACTGGGAGATTTACATTTCATAACATGAAGATGATACATTCAATTCTCATAGCATTAGGATGCTTTCCTTTTTATACACAAACTTGACCCTCAATGGATACAACCATAGCTTATGTTTTCCTCTTTTTTTGTAACCAGTATTAGCTTTAAAACATTTCAGGCACAGTTTGCATTTATCATCCTTGTTTATTTTGACTTATTCATCACATTCAGGATGTTTACAGTACTTTCCTAACTTTGGGGCCATTATTAAGCTTAGAAGTGACATTAACCTTCCCAGAGAGAATTGTCGACACAGGAAAGCTGACAGCCTGATCTTCTAATATGAAATCACAGGTTTGAAAGGTGAGGAAATTGACCTTGAAATCTTCCCTTTGCCGCCTACTGGACTCTGAGCAAAGTCATTCTGACTGAAGGGCAAGCTGGGCCATTTGCTCTTTGCCTTTTATTACACTTTTTGTGGCAGACCAAACCTCCATTAGAAGACTGTTGAAAAATGCCATAAGCACAGCTGCAAGAAAGATTTCTTTGTGCTCGCACATCAGCACAGTAGCTTCTGGGCTTATTTGAATGCCATGGTGAGCGCTTTTATAAGGCAGCCTCACATCTTTAGAACAAACGTGTGGTGGAGTTGGGATTTGAACTCAAATTTACTGACTGCCAGACTTGTGCTCAGATCAGCAGGTTCTATAACTACCCAGCTGTTTGTTCTTGTAGAATTGGGCTGAGCAGCAAAGAAAAAGAGAGCATAGCTTATGAAATAACATGATTGGTTCACCAAGGGCAAATATGTGGATCAGGAGCTTGATGCTTCTGTCAGTAATAAATGAATAAGAGAAGACTCATCAGTGGCCATCTTAATAAATACATTAATGAAAGAATGGAAATGTGGAAAGAATGTAGTGGAATCCTTATTCAAGCAGGTTTTTTCCAGATGGTCAAATGGTAGGACAAGAGATTTTCGGAAGCTACAGCTGAGAACTTTAGAACACTGAATACTAAATAACTTTAGAACTTTAGGAATACTGCTTGGAGAGAAATGAAAACTATTTCCCAAAGGAGAATTCTTGTAGGCTGTACCTTTGTTCTATTCACTCCTTCCAGCATGGGCAGGTGCTTGCGGAAAGGACTGAGACTGGCTTTATCTGGCTTTTATTAATCTCTATCTACTACAAGTAAAACCAGATATCATTAGTTAAAAATGGGTTCCAATTCAACAGATTCACTTATAGTATGGGCATCATTATCCTCTCCCATTTTATCAGCGTTGAATATCATTTATACAATTGTTAGTAATCTTACAACCATAAAACATGAAATTAGTTAAAAACCACTTCTTTAGAGCATTAATAAAAACCAACTGCACTTTTAAAAATAAGTTTTCTGCTCTATCCATGTTGCTGTAAAGGACGTGATCTTGTTCCTTTTTACGACTGTGTAGTATTCCATGGTGTATAGGTACCACATTTTGTTTATCCAGTGTCTCATTGATGGGCACGTGGGTTGATTCCATGTCTTCGCTATTGTGAATAATGCTGCAGTGAACGTACACATGCATGTATCTTTATAATAGAATGATTTATATTCCTTTGGGTATATACCGAGTAGTGGGATTGATGGATCAAATGGTATTTCTGTTTCTAGATCTTTAAGGAATCACCACACTGTCTTTTATAATGGTTGAACTACTTTACATTCCCACCAACAGTATAAAACCATTCGTTTTTCTCCCCAGCCTCGCCAGCATCACCGTTTTCCTCAGCAAGCTAACCCAAGAAGCAGAAACCAAACGCCACGTGTTTTCACTTATAAGTAGGAGATGAACAATTGAACGATGAGAGCACATAGACATGTGGTGGGGAACAACACACAGTGGGGACTGTTGTGGGGGCAGAGCAAAGAAGAGTATCAGGAAGAATAGCTAATGGAAGCTGGGCTTAATACCTAGGTGCTGGGTTGGCCTGTGCAGCAAACCACCGTGGCACATGTTTACCTGTGTCACAAACCTGCACATCCTGCATATACTGCATATGTATCCTGAAACTTAAAAGTCAATGAAAAAAATTAAAATAATAAAGCCTGTTATAATTAACGCTACAAATTCAATCATTTGAAGCCTCCATTATGTCAGGGTACAAGAGATTTAGTTTTTGACAGGATCGTCTCCCCAAAATTTGGGGATTTCTTAGAGGATGCTTATGCATTATACAAATCTGTTCTTGGTGTAATGTTCCATTCCGCTCATGAACCAAACGTCTTCTACAAGTCTCCTTGTACAATTTCTAGGTGAGAGATTTCCCTTAGGCTAGTATGTTATTCACATGTAGAAACATACTTTCCATTAATTTATTTCAGTGATAGCTGATATGAAGCTGAAATTTAAGTAAAAGGCCAATGAAATATTAGGGACAACATAAGAAAAGTGTTACAGCTTCTATATAATATATACATACGTGTGTGTATATGTTGAGTTTGTGGATGTGTATATACATACTTCATTTCTCCTCTAGTATTTCAGTTCTAGCTCTTTTATGCCATTCTTTCATCCAGATACCTGCTCTGAGGGAATCCATGTTGGTAATAAGGATAACACTCTGAAGTGGAGAAGAGAAAGGAACAGATGGCTACAAAACAAAAAGAACTGCACTATTTAAAAGCAGCCCCTCCCACAGACTAGTGTTCCTTTAAGGTACACAGTCACACTGCTTTTTGAAAGAGAACAGTTTCCTCAGTGGCAATTGAAGCCGTTGTTTGGATAGAAATGTATGTTTTTAACATGATTTGGCATATATTGGTAAGATGCCAGTAGAATTGTGGAATACTGCGGCTGGAAACCATTGTAGAGGGCTTGCAGTGCAAACTTTCTCTAAATGGAGGAGAGAATACAGGCATAGAAAGCTACATGCCCTATTTTAGACAACTGAGATACTTAGTAGCTCAAAGAGGACTAGAAGCCTGAGAACCACTAAGTCAGGGTTATTGATGGCTTTCTCATCCTCTCTAAAATGTGTGACCAAATTTGGGCATTGTTGATTTATTGTAAAATGGTACACCAAAGCAGATCCTGTTGGTAAATAGCATAAAACCAAGGGACATCCATAAAGAAAATAATAAAGTAATGCTCTTTGATTTCTCTTTCATTCCTCTTCCTTCCCTTCTTTCACATTTGATCTCAGCCCTTGTGGTACAGGAGCCTATGCTCACTTGCAGGCCCCCGTTCTATACATACTCTGACTAGCATCTTAGACTCAAGCTTACTGTTTTGGCTGTATCTTAAGATCATAACTTTCCCATTGCTCTTGATCCAAAAATACTGTATTTGTTTTTTGTAAATTTATTCTGACATTCTGTACTCTTCTCAAGATAGTGTGAAAATGTCTAAGTCATTAAAGACAAGCAAATATTTAATGAATTATCTTCCAGGGGCACAGTGTTATAATCTACCAGTGTGTCTTAAACCTTAATCTGCATGTAAGTCACTCAAAGACTTTATTAAAATGCAGATTCTGATTCAGCAAGTCTAGGTGGGCTCTGGGATTCTGCATTTCTAAGTTGTTTCTCAGGTGATGCTGATGCTGCTGGTACATTGACCATACTCTGAATAATAAGGCCATTGCTATAATAGTTAAAATACTTGCATTTCAACAGAGGGGATCAATGTTTTGAACTAAAAATGACAACATGGGAATTTCAAGCAGAAGTGTTCCTGACAACCTTTGTATCCCTACATATTGTCAGGTGGTTATTTTATCTCTGTATCAGATCCATTTGGGAAAGCCCTTTTGAGCTCATATGGAAGAGTCCAGAAGATTGGACAAAGTTTTCTTTACTGATGACAAATTTCAACCATAAGCAGGTGATTTATTCTCACTCTTCTAGTACTTTCCTCTCTTTCTCCTTCCTTTACAAATAAATGTTTAGAGCTTTCCATGTACAAGATTCTGGTTTTATCTGCCTTCCAAAGGAAAAACTTTAGAAATATTTATTGAATGTTCATTATTTCTTGGTTGGTAGGAGCAGTGGGTTCTAATTTTAATTTGGGAGGAGATTAGTTTTCTTTCTCTTTATCCCTCTAGCCCCCATGGCAATCTACTTTTCTACCACATATCTTGATTTTATTTTTCTTTTTTCTCTGTAATTGTGTTTTCAAAACCAGATTCAGCACTTTTCTCCTTCCTCCAATGTTTTAGAATGTGCCTGCCAATATGGCTTAATTTTGCCCCAACATCTATTATGGTGCTTTGTGTATTAATATGCACAAATAAGTCTCAATAAATGAATGCACAATAACTGTTCATGGTATTTAATTGGCTTGGTTCTTTAGGGCAACTCTTCCCCATGCTGGTTTTCAGTGATATAAGGAAAATACCTGTGGGTTGTTTGCCCATCCTAGATGCTCCTGATGCAGGTATCCTCTGTTATTCATATATTTATGTACTTTTCAATTAGGATAGCAACACTTTTATTCCCATGCAAATAATACCCCCTTAATCCTACAAGTCCTACATGTGAAGTTGCAAATATCATCTCCTTGGCTTGCCTAACGTAGAATAATCTTATGCACTTGTTTTTCCTCATTTGTGCATTGTGTTTGGATACAGCTAGGAAAAATGAGTAAGTGGTTCTGATTGATAATTCTTTCTAAATTGGAGCCTCTTCTTTGAAGTCATGGAGAGGATGTGGATAATAAAATTGCCAGGCCAGAATAGAGATCTTTTGTGTGCTTCTAATCTAAGTGAAAGATAGCATTCACTCTTCATAAATCTTTTATTCCCGCTTAATACTTATTGAGCAGCACTATGTACCAGGCATAGTTAGCAGTAGCATCCCTTCCTTCCTGGAATCTCATTCTGTTTGTGCATGTGTGTATGCATGTATGTACGCACATGTCTGTTTTATAAACTTAATTGAATTTAGAACATAGTTCCTATCAGTGATAAAAATAGTGAAACTATAGGAAGCAGGTTAAGAGGATAAAGGGGAGAAGGGTTAGTATGGGCCTAAAATGTTAGCTTTTAGGAAAGGTTTGTACAAGAAGACATTTGAGCAGAGACCTGAGGTGAAGTAAGGGGTGAGACATACGGGCACTGGAAGAAAAGGTTCCAGACATGAGGAGCAGCAAATGCAAAACTCCTGGGTTGAGAATGATTCTGGAAAGCTGGATGAAAAGCAGAAGGGTTATGTGGCAGATGGAGTAAGTGAGGTGAGTGAGGAGATGAGTTCAGACAGGAGGCTGGCCTATACCTGTAAGTGGCTGCTCAGTCAAAATCATGATACTCTTTTGTTTTACAATTTCAGTGGCTTTTATTGCTCTTAAGATGAAGATGCGAAAGCTTGCATGGCCTGACCTCTACTTAATTCTCAAGTCTCATCAGGCATGCTGTACTCTCCCAGTTCTCTGTTCCAGCCGCCACACTCTCCTGTGGCCTTTTTTGATTCTTCTTTTTCACTATTCTCCTCACCACAGGGCCTTTGTATGTGCCAGTCCCATAGCCTGGAGAACTCTTCACCTACACCCCCAACGTTTGCTCTTTTGCATCTCAGCTTTATTACCAATTCCTTAGAGAAGACTTCCATGGCCTTCCTATAATCTCTGTTAGGTACACTCATGATATCATGCACCCTTTCTTCATGACACTTACCAACATTTCAATTTTGCTTTTCTTTATGTGGTTATTTAATTACTGTCTTTTCCTGCTGCCAAACTATAAGAGGCTCAATGCTAGAAACCATAAGCATTTTTTCCACCACATTATCTTTAACACCTTGTATGGTATCTGTCACACAGTAGTTTCTCAGTAAATATTTCAACAGTTGATTACAAAAAATTACCTCACTTTTTTTCCTGCTTTACTTTCACCTTTTATTTCTCTTTCTTTTTTTTCTCTCCATTCTCTTTCTTTCTTCCTCATTTCTTTCTTCTCTCATCTTACTTTCTGAAGACTCTTTTACTGCTGAATTTGAGATTCCATATGGAAGTGAACATTTCCTAATAACTAAAGGATGATGATAGAAAGGAGTTGGTGGCATTTAATAGCATGCTGCCATTCTATCTGAAATCAAAGATCCCCTTCATAAGAGAGCATGACTGTTATATCTTCCTTAAAATGAAGACCTACATCAAACACTGCGGCAGGGGTACTTTTCCATTTCATTTCTTTTGTTCTGTTTGTGGCTTTGCTGAATCCATCTATCATTAGCATTTATAATTTAGCATTGTCTTCTGGCACAGTGTGATGTGATCTGTATTGCTGACAAATCTGTCTCAATCTTGGTCTTGGTCTTTCAGCTGTCTGGTTTCTGGGATTTTGCTTATCTAAGCATTTCATTTGTCACACTACCTGCCATTGTCACCACGTTTGTCTTTATCCTCAGTCATTAGTTTTCTATGCTCTGTCTTAATCCCATTACAGGGCTTGTTCTTGCTATTTTTATTTGTCATGGTATCTATTTTAGTAACAGATGTAGTTGTCAGAACATCTTTGCTCCTATTATTGGTGTGACTTGTGCATTCAGTATTAGACTTTGTCTTGTGTGCTATCCTGGGTCTTTCTACATACACTTCTTAGTCCACTTCATTGTTTTAATCATATAAGATCTCTTTTTCTTCTCCCAGGAATGCATAATTGTGATTCATTTACTTCTTCTTGCCGATTCTGAATATGGTCGAGTTACTTTGTCTCTGACGCAGGCATTTTCGGAAGGCCAGATCAATGGTGCAGCAGAAGTGAATGCAAATTTATAAGTGTTTGCTCTCAACGTGAGTGCATTCAGTCAGAGAATAGCAACAGTGTGTGCTTTTGATTATGTGAGGATAGTATGTTCACTTATAGAGGCTTGATTTTTACTATGTTCTCTTCATATTTATTTTTTAATATAGTCTACTGGATGAGAGGTTTCTTTTTTTTTTCTCAGTTTAAAGTTAGTGTATTTCTATTGTCAACAACATTTTGAAGAAGAATACACTTTATCTTTCCTACACTTGGGTGATGGATTAATGAAGAAAGCAAAAGAAGTTTCTTCTAAAACAAACTGATTGCTTGAAGAAAAAGCTAACTAAGCTTTTAACCAAAAATAAATAAAATTTATTTATTTTTTGGTTTAACCAAAAAATAAATAAAAGATGAGGAAAAGCATGAAAGGGTGCAGATAATGAAAAACAAATAGGACTTGACTTGATAATGATATACACAATATTAGCCTCGGAAGTAACCATTTAACATTTACAACTGATTCTTGCATAACTTAAAATAACAGAGTACACAAGGGAGCTTCAGCTTACTAAAAGATAGAAGAAATTCTCTTGCTTGGGAATTGTAGATACTCTCTCAGAGGAACTAGCTACAACTTATCTAAGGTTTTGATCCAACCCATAATTGGTGGAAGAAAAGAGAATGTATAAGGAAGTCTAACCCTAGGAATCCCGTAATTGCATAAAATATTTTATGTCTAATCAACTGATTTGGAACCATATCATTCTAAGATTCATATTCTCCCTCTACCCTGTGGTTTTAACAATTGCTTTTAAGTTGTTGAGTTTTAAATATTTGAACTGTTTTGTTAGTTTGAGTCTTCTAAACTGAGGAAATCAGAATATTAGTTGCTTGGAAGAAAAAACGGAATTTTCATTATGGAGACCCAGGAATCAAGGAATCCAAGACAGAGTAGACAGTTGAAATACTGTGTCACTTTCACTGGTCAGTATATGCCTCCTATTTCTAATTTTTACAGGATTTAAACTGCCAGTGAAGGTCTTTTCACCACTAAAGTATAGGAAAATAGGCTTTTTAGGGGATAGAGAGATGTTCGTTGGAGTTTGGGGTTTTTGTGACTAAATGACAGCCAGCAATGCAAATTTGAAAGACATCTGTAAGGCTCTTCAAATGAAAAGAAGAGCAGCTTTCATATTTATCCTGTGAAGGAATAAAACACAAGATCAGTAGCTATTTATGCTGGAGAATATTTCATATATACATGTAAATATCCATGCAAAAATCTGCTTGCATATACCTTATGGCATCTTCTCACTTTATACCTCTGTGGTATTGATATATAGCTCTAAGATTTTTCATGGCATCATGATTGTTTGAATATCTTCTACCACCCTTGTTATGAGCTCCTTGGGTCAATTCACTATTTATTAAGCCAGTGCTTTGTGGATTCTTAGTTTTTAATATATACTTTTTAATAAATGCATGCCATTTTATAATCTATGCCAGATAAGTAGTAAGGTTACATGCTGTACATCATATTCCAACTTAATTTATAGCCTTAGAATAGGGCAGTGAAAAAAAGGTCCTTGTTGAAATATTTTCAGGTAGGTATACAATCGCTGTGTGTGTATGTAAAATACTCGAAGAGGTAGGTAACTGTGATTAAAAAAAAAAAAAGGAGGTATCTACGAAATACTAAACATATGCTCCACATTGTATAAAACACCATATGACACATATGACATCTAATTTACTCATCATAAAAATCTAGTGCAGTAGGTATTTGTAGTAGATACTTTTTTGCTGAGCTGCTGGCTCAAAGTAATCTCCCCTTTTCTGGGAAAAAAAAACTTCACTATATTTCTAAGCTGAACTTTAAATTTCTGACCATACCTTGTTGATCCATGGTTTGGATATGATCCAAGCAGAGATTAATCAGATTTAATCTTCCAAGATGTGGAAATTTGGGAAAGAGACAGAGAGACTAGGGATTTTTGGAGCTGAGTCATATTAATGACAGTCAATGGGGAGGTCACCTGTATTCATTCACTCAACAATATATATCAAATGCCTTGTGTGTTCCAGGCACCAAGCAGGGCCTGGGAATTAAATGACAGTAAAAGTAGACATAATCTCTGTTCTCAAGGAATTTATAGGTTACTAGAGGGGAAAACTGTAATAAAACACTCATAAAATTAATTAAAACTATAAACAGACATAAATGAAAAAATGGAACGTAGTTCTATGATAATAATATAATATAAAACAGGGAAATATTGGGAAGTAGTAAAATTTACTTTTTTTTCCTACATTAATTGTTTAGAAAACACATTACGTAAGTGGAAGGGATAGATGTGGTTGAGAGAAGACATTTCAGGGAGAGGAAACCATGTCAGAAGCCCTAGAATGCGAGAGGGCAGCGTGGTTGCAGTATTCCAGTGTGCCTGAATCCTGAGAGCTGGGAAAGAGCGGAAAGTTAGTATGGAGAGTCTTGATTGCCTGCTAGTTTGTTATGGCAGGAGCAAGAGAGTGTGAAAAGAAGTGAATGGGTTTGAGAAATATTTTAAAAATAAATAATATAATTTGGTGATAAGATTTCTCACCAGAAATAGAGAGAGAGAGAGAGAGAGAGAGAGGTGTCAAGTATGAGACCAAGAATGATTTCTAGATATTTGGCTCTCAAAGGTAGGGATAGATAAGTTCACCAAGTTAAATCACTTTAAGAATCAGAGTGAATTGATTGGTGTTGAACAATGTAGGATTTTATGTGCCCATTTGAGGCAGTTGCGATGGTCATGGATTTTGTTTCTAGCATATGTAAAGGATTACTTATGTTATTGATGTTTAATGTTTGATAACAGATAACTTGCCTAGAAAAAGATGGTGGTAAGGATTTCTTAATTTTCTAGATATTCTTGGGAAGAAATTCATGAATTGTGAAGGCACTCAAAGTGAGTCAGATTGCCATCTGGTGACTATTTACAGAAATAGCAGACACGTGCTCCTTGGGGACATACTTATAACTAACATTTATTGAGAAATTATTAATGCCTGGAGCATGTGCTATGCATTTATATGTAGCATCATATTTAATAACAGATTGTAACATACTGAAATTTAAAGGGTGATATAAGGTAATTATATATAAAGTATATAATTGAATGGTACATGAATAATTTAAATGAGAAAAGTATCGAGATGACAATGGGATGATGAACTCCACCTCTCCTCTCTCTGCTTCTGCCCCCCACTGACATAGGTACATGCACATTCACATCAACTATTTTTCCAGGAGAAAATTTGGAATTAATTCTGCTATAGAATTTGGTTTCTTCCCTCCTAAAGAAAAAAGAGCCATTGATAGCTCTTGAGTTAAGCTCTTTTTAATGTAAGCCAGGTTTAGGAAAAAGTCAACTTTTTTTGCACAATTCATCCATTTATCTATTCAACAATTACAGTTATAGATTGAGCACCTATTATGGTGAGGTTCTGTTGTATTGAAGATTCAACAGTAAAAAAAAGGTATGAAAACTCCTATCATTATGAAGTTTCCCAGTGATGGGAGACAGAAAATGACAAATAAAATGTATAATATGCCACATAGAGTTAAAGTGCTGAGAGAACAAAAAAACAGATAAAGGGGATAATTACAGAGGAGAGGTATAGGAATGTTGATATTTTAAGTGAATGTTAGATTCCATGTAACAAAAACTTCAAGGTGATAAAGAAATAGACCCTATGGACATTTTGAGGTAGAGTGTCCACAAAGAAGGGACAGCAAGTGGAAAGTTCCTGAGATTGGAATGTGCCTAGATTATTTAAGTAAAAGAGGACTATGTGGCCGTGGTAGAGTTAGAGAGGGCTGTCTGAAAGGAGAGGAAGTTGAGGATACTAGGAGGAGAGTTCATACTTGGTCTTGGAGTTCACTTTAAGGACTTTGATTTTTCTGCAAAATGAAATGAGATCCTGCTCAGCAGAAATTTACCCTTTTCTTGATATGAGAATCAGATTTTGTTTGTTGAAGAGAATTTCACATCTGTTTTAGAGAGATGTGCTTGTTTCTCAGATGAACCAACAAGAGATCTACTCTAGCTTCTTGCTGGTGGAAAATTGGGAGTTGGAGTGTTCACCTTCTTGCCCATTGGCACCACCACATTTCATCTCTTCCATCTCCAGAGCCAGACACAGCTCACAAGGGGTTGAATTGTGAGTCTCATTGGAGTTTACCCTTAAAGAGGGATAGGATGTTGGACTAAGAGACTCAAAAGGTAAGGTTGCACGTAGAAAAGAAAATGAAAAGGGCTGGGCGTTGTGGCTCATGCCTGTAATCTCAGCACTTTGGGAGGCTGAGGTGGGTGGTTCACTTGAGGTCAGGAGTTTGAGACCAGCCTGGCAAATATGATGAAACTGTCTCTATTAAAAATACAACAGTTAGCCAAGTGTGGTGGCATACACCTGTAGTCCCAGCTACTTGAGAGGCTGAGGCAGCAGTGAACTGAGGTCATGCTACTGCACTTCATCCTGGGTGACAGAGCAAGACTCTGTCTCAAAAGAAAAAAAAAAAAAAAGTATTGAAGCAAAAAGGAAACAGAGTGCCTATAGAGGACACCTTTCTTTTCAAGATCTAAGTGTAGAAGGGCCCTCACTTGTGTGATTCAGGGGGTTATGTTAAATACTAAACTTCCTCCCAGGATGGACTACAATTCTGAGCACTCAGCCAAGAAACTCATATCCATCCATCGTGGTCTTGTGTGTTTTATATGTGAGAAACTGCCAAACAGTGGGGCCCAGGAAGACAGACTGTTCTCTTCAAGCATCTTATAGATACTCAAGCAGAGATAGGACTATTGTGGGTTGGCTTGTGTACCACCCCACAAACCCAAAATAAGTATGTTGAGGTCCTAGCCCCTGGAACACGTGAGTCAGACCTTACTTGCAAATAGGATCTTTGCACATGTGATAAAGATAAGGTCATACTGGATTAGGGTAGGCCCTGAATCCAATAACTGATATTTTTATAAGAAGGCCATATAAATACACAGAGACACAAAGACACACAGAGGAGGACACCAAGTGAAGATGGAGAAAGATTTTAGTGATTCATCTATAAGCCAAGGACCACCTAGGATTGCTGGTGACTATCAGAAGCTAGGAGAGAGGCATGGAACAGATTTTCCCTTAGAGCCTCTGAGAGGAATCAGCACTGCTGACAGCTTGATTCTAGACTTCTAGCCTCTGTAATAGGAGAGAATAAATTTCTGTTGTTTTAAGGTACTCAATTTGTGGTACTTTGCTATGACATCCCTAGGAAACTATTACAAAGACCAAAGGGGTGTCAAACCCACAATGTGAATATTTATCTGAGAGATACAGAGAACTATGAACTGAAACAATGGGATATAAAATCCTTAAGCATGAGAGAAAATGGAATTCCTGATTGTACTCCATGGGCTGAAAATCAACAACCTTTAAGGTATAAAATGAAGCCTCAGTACACTGAAATGTTTAGATTGACATTAGCCAAGAGTGTTTCCTGCCTGATGTACTGCCAGATGTATCAGTATTTATAAACTGAAAGACAGAGGGCTGGATATGGTTCATAAATGTAGCTACTCTTGAAATAATACACAATACTATTGGGTCAGAAATTCTGCAACAATTGGCAGAAGCTTGGTGTTGGTCTGTCCACTCCTGAGTGTAGATCATACACAATTTCCAGCTATCCTGTGTCCCCAGTGGTTGCATATGCCCTTAGACTTGATTCACTCTCTTTTGTGTTATGAGACTCTTCTAGGTAAGTTTTGATAACCAGTAAACATGAATCTCATTTAATTTATTTTACTTTTTAAAACAACCCTGGAAGCAAGTACTATATTTTCTGTAATTTGTGAGGAAATTCAGAGGGCCAAAGACTAAGTAGCACAGCAGAGATGGCAGAAACGGAAAAGAAAGGGCAGAATTTTTAAGCATGGAGAGGACAAGGAAGGACATTCTGAGCAGAGGGGACAATGTTCAAGTCAAGTCACAGAGGAGAGAACTGACTGTCTTTGAGGAGGCCCCAGCTGTAGCAGACAGAATCTGTTGGGAAGTGAATCTTGAACTAAAATGTGGAGGACTTTGAATACTATGTGAAGAATTTGGACTGAAATTGTGGGCAATGAGAAGCCAGAAGTCTGTGTGGCACTTGTGTATATGTATGTTTGTATGTATTTGTGAATGTGCATTCAATTGTGTGATATGAAAGAGGGAAAAGAGTGAACTGAGACAAAGATTAGAATTTCACTTTAAGGATTACTTTGGCAGCCATATATAGAATAGCTTGAGAAAAATATAATTTATGAGGCTTTCGAAGCATGAGAAAAGAGGGGAGAATGATATTATCTCAGCAATTGCTTACTGGAGCAGTTAGAGAGACAATCTACATGAATGACTGGTTTTATTTACATTTGTGTGTGTGTGTGTGTGTAATATACACAGTAATGAAACAGATTATTTTCTAAATTTGGTGGACAAAAGCAGCTGAGTTGTACAAGTGTTAGACTGGGTTTTGAAAAAATTCCACTTGTAATATATAGGTTTCCAATCTAGCCTCTCTCTTTTAATTTTAACAGGTCAGCTGCCAAGGGACTTTCCAGACACCATTGCTTACCGTTAAGTTTTTGTTTGGCCTTGGTAGTAAAGCATTAACCAAAAATATGGAAACATATTTTGAGAAGAACTAGTCTCCCCTTAATGTGATCTCAGTGAGGTGGTGTGTTTATTAGTCCGTTTTCATACTGGTATAGAAAACTGCCCGAGACAGGGTAATTTGTAAGGTAAAGAGGTTAACTGATTCAGTTCAGCATGGCTGGGGAGGCCTCAGGAAACTTATACTCACGGTGGAAGGTGAAGGGGAAGCAAGGTACCTTCTTCACAAGGCGGCAGGAAGGAGAATTGCTGAGCAAAGGGGAAGAGCCCCTTATAAAACCATCAGATCTCGTGAGAACTCAATCACCATCACAAGAACAGCAGGGGGGAAACCACCCCTATGATTCAATCATCTCTACCCAGTCTCTCCCTTGACCCAAGGGTTATGAGAATTATGGGGATTACAATTCAGATGAGATTTGGGTGGGGAAACAAAGCCTAATCATATAAGTGTGTTAATTCAATGGGCAGTTACCTTCTACCAGTCCCACTAATCACTTTGACAAACAAAATATGGCAAGATAATTTTTGAGGTGTATTCAAAGCTGGTATTGCAGTTTTGCTTAGCATTCAGCTATAGAGTACTAGGAAAGTAACAAGAAATTGAAATTATGTGTATTAATTTTTTATAAAAAATAAATTTTTGTTTTATTTTCCCAGCTTTATTGAGGTATAATTGACAGCTAAATATTGTATTTGTTTAAGGTGCACAACATCATGTTTTGATATATGTAAACATTGTGAAGTGATTACCTCAATCAGACTAATTAACATATCTATTACCTTACATGTTATCTTTTGTCTTTTTAATAATAGTCAATCTAACAGGTGTGAGGTGATATCTCATTGTGGTTTTAATTTGCATTTCCCTGATGATTAATGATGTTGAGCAGCTTTTTATATACCTTTGCCATTTGTATGTCTTCTTTAGAAAAAGTCTATTGAGGTCCTTTGCCTTTTTTTAAATAATTATTTTCCAATTTGGATGCCCACTTTGTTGTTGTTGTTGTCCAATTTCTCTGGCTAGGATTTCTAGTACTGTGTTGAATACAAGTGGTGAGAGTTGACCTCTTTGTCTTATTTCTGATTTTAGAGAAGAAAAATTCAGTCCTTCACCACTGAGTACAATTGTTAGCTATATACCTGACATACAGAGTACTTATTATGTTAAGGTACATTCTTTCTACTCTTAACTTATTAGGAGTTTTTACCTCGAAAGGATTTTGTATTATGTCAAATTATTTTTCATCCTCTATTGAGATGGTCATATGTTTTTATATTTCATTGTGTTAATGTGGTGTTTCACATTTATTGGTTTACATATATTAAATCTTCCTTGCATGATAAACATGGATGAAAAAATCCTAAATGAAATACTATCAAATGGAATTCAGTGGCACATTAAAAGTATTGTATATCATAATTAAGTCAAATTTATCCCTTCATGTGACTTAATATTTTCTTTATATATTTTAGGGTTTTGATATTAGATGCATATATATTTGTACTTGCTATATCCTCTTGACACATTAACCCCTTTATTATCGTATAATTTTTTTGTCTCTTGTGGCAATTTTTTTACTTAAAGCGTATATTGTCTGATATGAGAATAGCCACTCCTGCTCTTCTTCAGTTATCGTTTGAATTGCATGTCTTTTTCCAACCCTTCACTTACATTCTATGTGTGTCCTTAAAGCTAAAGTGAATCTCTTCTAGGAAGCATATTTTTGGATCTTATTTTCTAATGTATTCAACAACTCCATATTTTCTGATTGTAGAATTTAATCCACCTACATTTAAAATAATTATTGGTAGGTAAGGAGTTACTCTTGCTGTTTTTAAAATTGTTTCATGACTGTTTTGTAGTACTCTTTTTGCTTTCTTTCTCTCTTGCTATTCAGTTTTGTGATTTGACCATTTTTTTTTGTAATGGTGTGCTTTGATTCATTTCTCTTTATATTGTGCATATTTTTTATACTTTTTTAACTTTTGGTTACCATGGGGTTTACATGGAACATTTAAAAAAATAGAGCAATCAATTTTAAGCTGATATCTTAATTTTGCTTTCATACAAAAACTCTTCCTTTTTACTTTTTCCCCTTGTCCAATTTATGTCATTGATATCACAACTTACAACTTTTTATATTCTGGATCTTTTAACAAATTATTGTAGCTCTAGTTACGTTTACTACTTTTGCCTTTCAACTTTCACAATATAGTTAAAATTAATTTATGCACCACTATTACAGTAGTAGAGTATTCTGTATTTGATTATTTACTTACATTTTTCTGAGTTTTATATTTCATATCTGTTAATGCTGCCTATTCATGTCTTTTTATTTCAGGTTAAAGAACTTCTTTTAGCATGTTTTGTAGGGCAGGTTTAGTGGTGTCAGTTCATTCGGGCTATTATAACAAGACTACCATAAACCAGGTGCCTTATAAACCACAGAATTTTATTTCTTATAGATTTAGAAGTGAGGAAGCCCAAGATCAAGGTGACAGCACATTTGGCGTTTAGTGGGGTCTTGCTTTCCACTTCACTGAGGGCATCTTCTTACTATGTTCTTACTTGGTGGAAGGGGCAAACAAGCTCCCTTGGGCCTTTTTTATTAGTATAAAAGAACTAATGTCATCCTTCAAGGCTCTGATCTCATGACCTAATTGTTTCCCAAAGTCCCTAATTTTTAATAACACTCCATTGGAGATTAGTTTTCAACATACAAATTTTCAAGCCATATGAACATTAGACCATAGCAAGTGGTGATAAACTTCAATGAAGTACTTCGATTTGTTTGTTGGGAAGTATTTATCTTTTCTTTATTTCTGAAGGACAGCTCTGTCTTGTATAGTATTCTTAGTTGGTAGTTTTTCTCCTGTAGCACTTTGAATGTATCATTGCTCTCCGCCTACAGAGTTTCTGCTGGGAAATTCACACAGATCTCAGGAAGGTCTCACTTGTATGTAATGAGTGACTTTTCTGTTGCTGCTTTCAAAATTCCTTAACATTTTTTTGGACTTTTGGCAATTTGAGTATAATATGTCTCACTGTAGATCTCTTTAAATTCAACCTCTTTGAGGTCCACTTGGCTTCATGAATGTGGATGTCTATTTTGCTCCCCAGATTTGGAAATTTTTAGCCATTATTCTCTTAAATAAGCTTTCTCCTTATTTCCCTCTCTCTTCTCCTTCTGAGACTCTGAAGATGTGTATATGGGTTGCTTGATGGAGTTGCATGAGTCCCTTAGACTTTCTTCACTATTTTTCATTCTTTTTTCTTCTCTGACTGGATAATTCCAAATGACCTGTCTTCACAATCACTGATTTTCTCATATGGGTGATCAAGACTGGTATTGAATTCCTCTAGTAAATTTTTCAGTGAAAGTTTTGTATTCTTTAGTTATGGTATATCTAGTTAGTTTTTTTTTTAAATCATTTCTATATGTTTTTGCACTCATTTTGCTCACATATTGTTTTCCTGATTTCACATAGTTTTACATCTCTGTTCTCTTGTAACTCATTAAGCTTTTTAAAGATGATTAATTGGAATTCTTAGTCAGGAAATTCACAGATATCCATCTCTTTTGGGTTGTTTATTGGAAATATGTCTTAATTTTTTATTATGTTGTATTTTATAGATTCTTCACGTTCTTTGAAGGTTTGCTTTGTTGTTTGCACATTTGACAAAGCAGCTCCTCTCCCAGTCTTTATGAACTGGTCTTGACTGTGAGAGACCTTCACTTATCAGGAGTACTTTATATGAATCAAGATGGAGACTAACTCCTTCAAGAGTACACTGTAAGGCTGGGGACAGGGTCCCTTTCACAATCTTTCCCCACTCCTGGAAGAAAAGCCTTAGTACCAATCTCACAGAGAAGTGCCAACTATAAAAGGATGTCCATCCCTTTTCTTTGTTCCTAGCTATCCCAGGGGATCAAGCTCTGTTGGCTATTTTGTGATCAATATGAGGCAAGATAGTAACTGGCACTATAGAGGGTGCTCTGAAATGTTGGGGCTAAGCCCCCTTTACTTTGTTTCTTTCCTCCTGGAGGAAAAAACTCAGTTTTGGACCTATTCTAATTCTTACAGTGCAGTTCCAGCTATACGGAAATGCTTTCCTCTTTATTTGTTCCAAGCTGTCCCAGATTACCAAGCTTTGCCAGTTGTTCAGTGCTTCATATGAAGTGAGATAGAAACTAGCCCCATGGAGTGTGCTTTGAAATACCAGGAGGACAGTTGTCCAGGTGCACATTCTAATTTCACTTTCCCCATGTGGGAAAAATCATGGGCTCAGGCACTATTCTTGACACTGAGATAAGCCAGTTTAGGGGAGGGTTAATGCAGGTAAAATGAAATTGTTCTCCTTATCTATAAATGTGACTGTTTTACAATTATGTTTCTCTCAGGTACTTCTACTTACCGGGATTCTGAATTGGACGTCAAGGTGTTTGTTACCAATATCATTGTTATATTGGTATTTCTGTAGAGGAAGGGAGTTAGGGCTTTCTACTCTGCCATCTTGCTGATGTCATTCACCCAAACATTTGATTTCAGAACAGTTTTAGACTTACAGAAAACATGTAAGAATAGTGCAGATAGTTCCAAACTACCTTGCACTTAGGTGCCCCTGTTACTAACATCTCATATTCCTATGGCATATTTGCTACAATTAGTGAACCATTGTTAATATACTATTATTAACTAAAGTTAATATTCAGATATTCTTAGTTTTTATTGCATGTCCTTTTTCTGTTCCAGGATTCCTTCTGGGAAAATGCATTATATTTAGTCATCATGTTTCCTTATACTCCTCTTGATTGTGACAGTTTCTCAGAAATTCCTTATTTCTGATGACCTTGACAGTTTTGAAGAGTACTGGTAAAATATTTTATAGAATGTCTCTCAACTGGGGTTTTTCTAATAGGCTAGGGTTTTGTGTTTTGAGAAGGAAGATCACAAAGGTAAAGTGTCATTCTCATGGCATCTATTTATAGTAATATTCTAAAAAGCTCATTGCTTTTTTTCTCTTCATTGCATGCCATTTTTATGTTTTTTTGTTTGTTTGTTTTTGTTTTTTATTGCTCCAAAACAAAGGTATTTATGCAATTACTAAAACTCTGAATGGTTTTTTTTACTGCTTCACAGTGTGGATGAATAGTTGATAAATACTTTGAGTGAAGCCTGAATGGTGTCCTACTGAAACACACGTGGAATCCCTGGCAAAGAATGGCCTCTATGATTTTTGAAATCTTAAGAAGTTAGGGGTCTAAAAGCTGCCTTTTCAAAGCTATAAGCAGTTAGGAGCTTTCAGCACTGAAGCCTGCAATTGATCCTGAGTGGAAAGTACCACAAGCCAATACCTCCATTTCAGAGGTTGAGCTGTGAGGTTGAGCATGGAAATGTGCTATTTGTGAGGCTGAGCATGGAAATGTGCTATTTATGAGTTTAATCCTCAGGATTCTTTCTTTTTTTTTCTTTTTTGGTGGAGAAGAAGAAAAGAAGGCTTGTTGGCTTTTTATGTATTTAGAGCGCACTCTTCCATATGCAAACCATGACTTGTCCAAATAGAGTTACGGATGATTTTCATTTGTCCCAAATTAGTGGAAGATGAGTACAGATAATGAGTATATCATTTTAGTGGAAGATGATGAGAACTGAAGTTTCAACTCACTCATGCTGCAGTGAAAACTATAGTAAAGGAATTGGACTATCAATGCACTACATACAGGTTATAATCGTGAATAATGAATATTTTAGAGCAGAGTTATGATGGACTATGGTTTAGGTATTATGATTTTGAAGACATAAACTTCACCTGTAACTAAGTAGTGGGTTGGTAGAAGGTGAATAATATATTTATCTTTAATCATGAATTTATGAGAAGTCAGATTCCTCATATCCTATTCTCCAAACTCAGGATTCCATTAAAGGCTAATAAAAGAGTTTGAGTATTGCCAGCCAGGATTCCTGTCTTCAGCAGTCATTCCTGATGCTCACTCGTGACCATTGGCTGGCCCAGTGAGAAAGGGTAGCTCTTGAATGGTGTTGAGGTCAAACGGTGTGTTATGAAATTCCTCCTTTGTGTATTTTGAAGGGTTGGTTTCTGAGATCAAATTTAACAAAACACTCTTAGTGGTGGTGGATTAGTTGGTTTCAGTATGAGAAACACAAGGGGTAGGAAGGATGACTCTCACTAAAGGAATTAGAGGACTGTGAACTACTACATACAACATACAGATCTCTAAGTTATCCTTGAGCTATACTTTTTTTTTTTTTCAACAGTCTTGCTCTGTCGCCCAGGCTGGAGTGCAGTGGCAATCTTGGCTCACTGCAGCCTCTGCCTCCCAGGTTCAAGCAATTCTCTTGCCTCAGCCTTCTGAGTAGCTGGGACTACAGGCACATGCCACCATGCCAGGCTAATTTTTTTGTGTTTTAGTAGAGACAGAGTTTCACCATGTTGCCCAGGCTGGTCTCAAACTTCTGAGCTCAGGCAATCCACCCACCTCAGCCTCCCAAAGTACTAGGATTACAGGCGTGAGCCACTGAACCCAGCCAAGCTGTACTTTTGTTGTTGTTGTTAAAGCTTCAAACCTTCAATATTTCATTAAGAGTTAACAGTTTGGTTTTAGCCATTCTGTGGAAAATTAAGGAAAGGGCTTGTCCCATAACTGATAAAATAATGGAAGGAACCACTTTTTGACCATTTGGACCAGTGATTCTCAATGGGAGTGATTTTTGTCCCCTAGGAAACATCTGGAAAGGTATAAGAGATATTTCGGGTTGTCACAATTTGGGATGGGGAAAAAAGGACTACCAGCATCAGGTGGATAGAGGCCTGGAATATTGCTAAACATTCTACAGGGCAAAGACAGCCTTTCACAATACAGAATTATCTGGTCCAAAATGTCAATAGTGCTGAGGTTGAAGAACTCAACATTTTATATGTTTTCAGGGGATTCCTGTGTGGGCTTGGGAAAACTTGAAGCCAATTGTCATTTATCTATTTAAAGGGATATATTTTATCATTAGTCTGCAAATTCCAGTTGCAAAGTAGAGGCCCTGCACATTTGTGCATATACACACACACCAGAGATAAACTCTCTTGCAATTATCCTCTCTATCATTGACAGGGCAATGACCTATGAAAATTATGTTATGTCTAATAGTCCCTCATTGTTATGTACAAAACACCCAGCAAAGTTCAAGTTAAGGTTGTGATCACAAAGAAAAGAGCTATCATTCCTTTAGGGTGTTGTCTGAAGTTAATGCTTTGCTTTGTTTTGAAGCTTACTTTTAAAAAATTACTTATCAAGTTATATCTTTATATTGCATTAAGTGTGGATGGTTTGTGTTGTTATTATACATGTTGAATTTTAGTGACTGACTGCAGAATACAATGACGCCATCTCGGAATCTTCTATAAATTGGCAATAAATATTCTTGAAACAGAAAAAAATTCTCTAGAATAAGACCTTCTAATGAAACTCATTCTTCCACCCTGATCAACATCAGAAGTAAGTTTTTTCTTTACATGGATGGTTACTAGAATTGTATATGTTAGTCTACTGCTATTAATTATTTAATCAGTTTTACCTATCAATAAGTCTATTCATTTTATGGTCCAATGTTAAGTGTATTAGAATAGAAATACAACCTTATGTTCTGCATCAAGTTATGTGATGATAGTAACAGCAACATTAGGGAAGTCATCTTACAATTATTTAAAATTCAAAAAGAAATTTTAGAACCAATACAGATCTCTCTCTTTTTTTCTCCCTGGCCTGAGATAGCATTTTCAGAAAAAAAAATAGCCGCAAATGCTATGACTGTTAAAGTAGTTTGGTAGGCCATATTGCGACTCTCCTGGTGGTAAAGAAGCTGCTGTCATGTGACAGGTCTCCCATGGATAACCATTACCTCCTGTCAATGAGAAATGTGAAGATTAAAAACAGTGTCACCAAACACCGACGACATCCTGTATTTTTTATTTAAGAGCTGCTGAAAGATTTCCTGCTGGCTGACCAAATATGTGAACAGCTGGCTCCTGACCATAATCTGTCACTTGCAGCACATTTCAGACTGCCCATTTAAGAGCAACATAACATCCTTGGGACCTTCAAGCTAGTCAAAGGGGCAGAAGAACTTAAAAGGAAGCACAAAGCTGGCCGAAACTATGAGTTGCCCAAAGACCAGTAAGTGGTTTTTGAGTGTTAAGTATGATAGGCAAAGGCAAATACTTGAGACATTCAAACTTTTTTCTAGTCGTGGGTTATAAATCCTGAGATTGGAGTTGGTCATTGGGAATGTAAACTCCTATGGGTGACTAAAGGGAATTATGTGATTGCTTTGTATTCAATTTTCAAAAACAGTGTCCTAGATATGCTTGCTTATTTATCTGTCTAAGAACCTATCATATCTTTAAGACATTTATAAATAAAAAAGGGAATGATTGTTTCATTCTTTTCTTATGACCCCAAATTAATCCTACTGTCCTCGATCAATCAGCGATCAGAGTGCCAGCTTGGCTGATATCCCTATAATGGAAAGTCTCATTTGAATTGATTGATCAGCTGGATAACTTACATAAAATGCAGTCTGCTTTTATTCATCTTCCTGTTTAATAATGAGCTGTCTGGAACTTCCACTTCTTTGATATATGTTGGATTCTAATAAAAAGCAATCAGCTGCAGAATTTGCTCAATTCTGTGCTCTTGATTCCCTCATAACACCTAAGTTTTCTTGCTTATCATTATGCTGTTAAACTACTCTCTGTTGAATCAAGAAGGATATAAGCTCTTCATAAAGTGAAATTGTCCAAACTGTTGAGATTTCATTCACAGCCAAAATAGGAGTGATCTTCTTTGGCTTCTTTCCCAAAGTCAACCTAGAAAATTGCCATCTACCTGGCACCCAAAATGAGACTGGAAGGGTAGATAAGAGCTCATTTATGAAAGGCCTTATTTTGCCAAGATACAATCCTTGGATCCTGTTCTATGTGACAGGGAGCCAGATGAAGGTTTTAAGAGGGGAGTGATATAATTCATTTCTTGGAGTAAAAAATTATAGTGATAAAACCAGAAAACAGCTATTTGAAATAGTCAATTAAGGATTCCTCAGTGATTGAAAACACATTGTATCTGGAATCCCATCCCCCAATTTGTCAGCAGAATGAATATATTACCATTTTAATCATATTATACACTTTCTTCCATCAATAAATAATATTTGAATACAGAGCAGAAAAATACATAGGATGACAAATCTTATCGAGGTCTTGCATGAAATAAACAAAGTTTAACTTTTCATATTTCACTGTATTCCACATCTATTTAGTTCACTCTCACTGATGGAAAAAAATCTGCTTTGTAGAAGGATGTTAAGGAATACAGAAAGGATGAGTGAGAAATAAAAAATTTGATATGATAAAGAAGTAAAGACTCTTATAGATCCATATTACATATATGTTTGTGGCTTACAATGAAGAGTTCTGAGACAATTAAAGTACCTGAACATTTGAAAATATTGATAATTTTCCATATTTATCTTGCTCCTCCAACAAGATTGTAGGATTCTTAAAGGCAAGGCCATGTTCTTGTATACGTTTGTCTCTCACTGTGTGTAGCATTGTGCATGATACACGGAAGATATTCCGTGATTACTTGGTAATTGACAAATTCTTCTTATTTGTGATTTTCTTTCTTTTTTTTTTTTTTTTTTTTTTGCACTAACTGTAAACTAGATGCTATGGAGGACTGAAAATGATATAAAATATAACCACTGCCTCTTAGGTGTTAAACTTCTCCCAAATGGAGTAGAACTGAGAGAGGCATATGTACTTTAAGGTCACATAGCATAGTAGTAATATCTGTCTCTCTTTTCTCTATAAAGAAAATATGAGAAATATTCACAATAGCAAATATTTTTGAGAGATCATTGTGAACCTAGTGAAATATTATTTATGCCATATGCAGTGCATGCTTACATTTCATTTAAAAATATAGCACATCAGTGTGCCCACTTAATATTTGAGGAAAGAATTTATAATAATATATGCCCCAAACTGGAATTTCTGTAAGAATTTGATTATCTTCAAAATAAACGGGATGTATTTTTTTATGTTGGTATGTTGCCATTATACCTTATTCCTCTATCAAGTCAACTCAATTCATTGAAATATCCCAAAGGAACAGTTGAAAATAAGCTTCTAGGGAATTAGATGCAATTTTTCTGAAACAGAAGGTTCCACATTTACCATCCAGCAAGAAAAGGCAAGAACTCTTTGGGCAACTGCTCTCTTTGCTGTTGATGCAAGCTAAGACCTGCTTTGTTGAGTAAATCTTGGGAGGATTTCAGATCCTTTTTCAAACTATGCTGGAATTTTTTATTCCTTTTCTAACTATATTGGATTGTATAATGATAACTTTTAAATGAATCGTTATAATACAGGGACATGTCCTACAAATTTAATAATGGTCACTATGAACAGCAGTATGCAATAAGGTTTCCTCAGCAGGGACATATTCTTTCGGAAAGGAAAATTTAATTATCTAGCTTGACTACTGTGTAATTCAAACCCTAGCTATTGCAGCTCTTTTATACTACACAATGGTCTTAGTGGCAGACAGAAGAACGATGGTTACCACCCCATAGGCAAACTCAGAAAGCTGAACTGCCCAGTGCTTTGCTTTTGCTAAATTTTTGAACTAATATACAGCTCTTTAGGCATTCCTCCCTCATAAACCATGTATGAGAGAAAAAAGCCATGGGGATTTTAATTATGTGTTGTATGCCATTTTCTTTTTCTTGCATTTCATCTTCCATCTTTTGGTAAAGTGAGGGAGTCAGAAATGGAAATATCATGGAGTCAAACAACTTTGCATTAAGGGAAATACAGGATGACTACAGAAACTCCCTACCAATACCCCTGAAGCAATTACAAAAGTACTTTGGGTGCCTAGAAAAAAAATACTATATAAATTCATGGTGGTTGTTATTACCATGCAGGTATACTGTAGTGTGGTTAGCCTGTTGAAAGGGTAGTGATTCCATGGAAGATGATGAGATGGAAATAGGAAGGTTGGCAAAAATATTACTGGAATAATAGGGAGTGTCCAGTAGATTTATTTTAAGATATACTATTTTTGTTGACCTTCCTCAGTTGATGATAGCAGGAATAGAATGAAGACCTTAAGATGGGTTTGCCCAATCAATTGAAAACTAGTTTGCCTGGCTTTTTGAAATCCTTAGTTGCTTATAGTAAAGGATGTGAATGAGTCTGTTATTTTTCTACACATGTAGTACTGAATAGTAGAAAAAGCAATAAACCCAAAGTTGAAAGATGTGGATTCTAGAACCATTACTCAGATCCTGCTGCTTCCGAGTTGTGTGGCTTTAGCCCTGATAGATAACATATAAAATAGGGAGATGAAAAAGTAGTTTCTGCCTACCTTTCTAGGTGCTTACTGAGATGTCATGTTGATTCTATGAGATATAAAATTTGAGAATAACATTATATATAAAGATCTAAGAAATATGTGACAATATTGTTATTAACTAAGGAGAGAATGGTGCTGAATGTAAAATTAAAGCCCCTTGTGACTCTCAATCCCTGTAGGATGCATACATATTCTGTGTTTTTTTGCTGAGAAGAGGAGAGAGTGCTAATTTATTTACCTTGGCATTTTCTTGTGCACAAATGTCACCCCTCTCCATCCACAAAATATGCTTGCTGGCATTTCTTGTAAATTGCTTCTTATTCTAGCTGCTGAAGTGAGACCAAAGGAGATACACACACACACACACACACACACACACACACACACACACACACACATATATATATCAGTTTAAACTATTTTTGATAATTTTAGTGTTATATAATCATTGTACTTTTCAGTATAAAGTAGGTGACAAAGCAGGAAGTAGTTTAACACTCTTGGTCCCAGGATCTGAGAAAGCTGCTTCTAAGCCTTTTGATTGAGACAATCTTCACGGCCAATCCACAATGTTAATCTGATTGTGCCTTTTCCTGCTTAAAACCTTTCATTAGAAATTATCACCTTTAGAGAAAAAAATTGCATTATTTACATTGCATAATGCTCACAATTAGAATGTTCATCTACTAGGCTTACCTCCTGCTTTTTACATCTTAGGCTTCATTAATCATTTTTTTGGGGAGTTCTGTAAGAAAGTGTTGCCATTTCATTTATGCCTTAGCACATGTTCTTTTCTTTGCTAGATGCACTCTTGCTGCTTTGCCCTCATTGAAAATACTTGTTTTTTTAAGGGCAAGTTCAAGAGTCACCTACTCTATGAAGGTGTATTCTATGAAGTACACCTACTCTATGAAGTACACCTACTCTGTGATGAACTCTACTGTGCTACTCCCAGGCAGAGAGGTTATCTGTCTCTTCTCTACTACAGTAAACCTCATACATGCTTCTGTGATAACTATTACTTTGGTTGAAAAAGAATTTCCTAAGTCTGAGGATGCAACTAGGAGCAGGTCTTTTCCTTTAATTGAAGAGAGAAAGAACAGAGACTCAAACCATAAGAGCAAAACAGCAAGCTACTTCCACCTCCCATCTCCTTACATGCAGAGGAAAGGAAGGGTACGTGCAGATATTGAACAGAGTGCTGTTCAGGCAAGACAGGGACAGCTCTTCTATTAGCATATTCTTGCAGGTACAACAGCAATAGCAATGACATAACTGTGTGTCACACTGTTAAGGTGCTGTAGGGAGAGGGCTCTTTCCTCTCTGGGACTGAGTATAATTGTGACTCTTGTTGGAATCAGAGAGGGATTCCAGAGATGGGCCATATGTGCATGTAGGTAAACCAGGGATTCTGTTAATATATATCTATATCTCTCTATATATATCTATATCTATAATCTATCACCTATCTATCAATCATCTATCTAAACTTCATATGAATGAAGCATATCATTTGTGCCCAAATTCAAATTATTTTACTGTAATTCAATAATTTTTATTTCATTAATATGTACACTCAATAGGCTTCAATTATTGTGGATTACAGACCATCTAGTGAACAAAGGAAAAATCCCCTTAAAGTAACATTTTCTGGTCTTGAAGGGGAATTTTCCCAGAAACAGCTACCAATAAAATGGCACAGCTTCATTTTCAGCTAGACTGAATGTGCCCTTTAGTCTAGTTCTTAAACTGTATTTTCATGTAGTGCCACCCCTGATGACAATGCTAATTTTCTGGTCAAGGATGTTTTATTTGATTCAAGAGTTGGGTTTCTTTAAATCCCAGAGGACTAGGGAATACTTGTGGGAAATCATTTTAATGTATCAAAAGTCTTGCACTTCACTGTTGTGAAGAAGGCCAGGTTTGAGCAGGGTTAAATATTCTGCAATCTAGTTGAATCATCTCAAAACTGAAGCACTCTGAGAGAATGCACACTCCTTTCATGACCTCTCAGCTTTTATATTTCATCTTGGCAACAAAGAGTTTTACTGAGAATGAATACGCAGTTACACGCCTCCTGAGTTTCTGTGGTAAAACTGAAGATGTGAGTATATCCAATTGTTTAAAATAATGATGGATTTCTACATTATGCAATGACAAGCCCCAAATGGTTTTATTTTCCTGTGAATTATTCAGGTTAAATCTTTCAATTTCACCTCCTTGAGAAGGTACACTGGAAAAAGCCCTCCCATAATTTAACCTTGAGTGCTGAGAGCAATTTAAGTTTCCCTTCTGCAACCAGTTACGTTTCTGGTTGAAAACAATACAGCTGTCTGTTGCTGCTTCCCAGAGGTATATGATTTTGTGCAAAGGATTCCTCTAATTGACTCAAATCCTGATTACATGACCCTTAGCCTAGAAGTGCACACTAAAGACCACACATGTTGGCAAGAGAGTAAGATAATGACTCTGCCTTAGGCCTTTTCTTCTCTGTAGGCATACTTTTCGAGTAATCTTATCTGTTTTCATAATTTTAATTACCACCTAATGAAGACGACTCCCAGATAACACTGGCACCTAGGTGTCTCTCTAGCGTCAGACTCTTAATATCTATTCTCTTGATATTTCCACCTAGCTATACTACTGGAATCCAATCTTAATGTGTTTGAAACTGTGCTCACTATCTTCCTATGATCCTCTTCCACTGAGCTCTCTCTGCTGGGTTTCTTTCTTCTGTCAGTAAACGGGACCAGCAGCCGGCTACTTGCCTAGCCCGTCATAAAGAGAAATCATCCCTCTTCCAAATATTCCATGCCATTATCAATTCCCTCCCAGCCTAACTCTTGCTTTGCCTGAATTAGTCATTATTTTTTCCATCTTCTTTGCCCTAGTTTTTTCAGGCCCCCACTGGATAGAAGGTGCTCAGTGAATAAATGAGTCCAAATATTTTTCCATTATTAGAGGCTTTAAGCTAATTGCTAATTTACAAGTATTGGGTTTTCTTTTCTTTTTGTGTGCCTTTCTAATGTGGTCTTACTCTAGATCATGATTCTTGGGTTTACTGGGAAAATAGGCTGCCCTCCTAACTAAATTCTACAGTTGTTTGCAATTCTACAGTTGTTTGACTTTAAAAAAGTCAGTCATGTGATCAATGCCATCACCTCTAAACTTGAATTTTTTTTTTTTTTTTGTAATAAAGTTCTGTTTTCATTTTTTGGCAAATATAGGCATTTAAGTTCATCTTTTATTTTCCACAATTAATGCTCTGAATTGTGTAACAGAAGAATATAGCAAATAGTGGTTTTATAGTTTTGTGTGGCAGTAAACTGTACCCTGTCTTGATCTTTGCCCCAGTTAACCTCTTTTCTATTAATATGTATCACCTAGTCTTTAAATAGACAGGCTTTCTAATCCCCAGATGGCAAAAAAAGAACCCATTTATCTCACATAGTTATGTACCTACTACTTTTGTAACAACAGAATTGATTCTCTGATAGAATGATTGTATACTGTGACTATGTTTAGCTTCAGGTCCAGACTTGTACAAAGAGCAAGAAAAGTTTTCTGTTGTTCATTGAAACAAGTGGAGAATTGGTTATAAGAGTAAAGTATCTTATTTTTGGTTTCCAATCTACAAAGAAGAGTTTTTCATTCAAGGCAAAAGAAAATGATCAATGCTAAGGGAAACAAATCCACGACAAGTTAAGTTCAAACTAAGCTCTAATGCAGCGCTTTATCAGCTCATATGTCTGTTAGTTTTAAAGTGATGTAAGAATATGAAGTTCTAAATTGTCTTTGCTAATGTGCTAATATACCTACTTGTTCTATTCCTAGTATTTTTTATTTTTAAAGCTGCATATTCTCATTAAGTCATAGAGTCCCAGATTTATTTTTCTTATTTTATAAAGAGCAAAATTTATTAAAATATATCATATTAGTAACATTTGTTATTAAATACTATCCATAAAAATAGAATAATTTCTAGAAATTTGAAATTCTTAGTGTATATTATCTATATTTACCCCGTCTACTTTTTCTTGCAGTGATTTTTGGTACAATTTCAAGCTCTTTTGAGTTTCTCTACAACCTCATCAATAACAATACAGTTTTTAACCCAATCTTTCCATACCCATTGTCAGATTAAGCTAGTATTTTTATTGCTACTCCTTAAAGTTGTTTTACTATAAAAATACTAATGACTATTTCAAATAAATAGCAACCTAACATAAATTTCAAGTGTCAAAACTGTGCTCTTGAAATGAAGCCTGACTATTTGCAGTTACAAAGAGGTTACTGCAAAAGTTGCTAGTAATCAACAAAGAAGTAAATTTATATAGTTGTTATTCCCAGACATAAGTTTTTCTTCTATTCTTTTCTGGGCATATTTGCAAATGCCAAATTATTCTCAGTCTTTATCATTTATGTCACCAAGAATATTCAGAATGTCTTATTTCACATCACACACACACACACACACACACGAAAGATAACATTTTCGGGTAAACAAAATGAACATATGTTGATGATTCATGTTGGCATAAGTAAGTATTGGATAGATTTAGGTGGAAATATATGTCTTTCTAATTCAAATATCTAAAAATATTTTAAATGTTTTAAAAATTGAAAATTGTTTTTAAAAAGATAGTGACCATATATTTTAAAAACTACATTCACAGAAATGCTGCACAAAAGTTCTTTCATTGCTGTGTGGCATTCATGGCTTCTCAATGTCAAGGTCAGAAGGATTTGTTTCTGTTAGGAAGAGATTTCTAGAATCCCTCAAAATTCCCTTCTGCAATATGGGTTTGATTTGGGAACAAAATTTCAGAAACAGAAGCCATTTCCTCAAAAATTTAAAAGTGTGCTTATGCTTAAACTAATATTAACAGGATGAGGGGGCGTGTGGTCTACAGAAGATAAAGTTTTTTCAGTCAGGCAGATTCTTCCTTAAAAATTATTACAGATGTCTGATATTGCAAAGCTTTATATATATGAGGTGGTCAATACATATTTGTTATGTATGAAAGAACTAAATAAAGCAAAACAAAATAAAGACATATGGAGTGCTTTGCACAAGCTGCTTAACTGTTCTGGTTCTCAGTGTTATCATGCATAAAAGGGAGATAATAATATGGTCTCTGACTTAAGATGGTTCCACTTAGATTTGTTGACTTTATGATGGTGTCAAAGTGATATGCTTTCAGTAGAAACAGTATTTTAAGTATCCATACAACCACTTTTTTTTCACTTTTAGTACAGCAGTCTTATGTTCTAAGACCCTCAGTGGATGCCTGAAACTGGATAGTACCACACACTATACATACTGTTTTTGTTTTTGTTTTTGTTTTTTTTGGAGACAGAGTCTTGCTCTGTCATTCAGGCTGGAGTGCAGTGGTGCAATCTCTGCTCACTGCAACCTCCACCTCCCGGGTTCAAGCAATTCTTCTGCCTCAGCCTCCCAAGTGGCTGGGACTACATGCACATGACACCACACCTGGCTAATTTTTTTATTTTTATTTTTAGTAAAAACAGAGTTTCGCCATGTTGGCCAGGCTGGTTTCAAACTCTTCACCTCAGATGATCCGCCTGCCTCATTCTCCCAAAGTGATAGGATTACAAGCATGAGCCACCATGTCCGGCCACTCTGTTTTTTTTTTTGTTTTTTTTTTTTTTAATCTGACAACTGGGATGGCTACTAAGTGGCTAGTGGGCAGGTAGTATATACAGCGTGGATATACTGAACTATGGGATTATTCACATCTTGAGAGGAACTGAGCAGCACAGTTTGAAATTTGATCATGCTGTTCAGAACAGTGTGCAGTTTAAACTTATAAATTTTTTTATTTCTGGAATTTTCCATTTAATATGTTTGGACTGTGGTTAACAATGGGTACCTGAAATCATGGAAGGGGAAATCATAGATAAGGAGGGACTATAATATAGTATTTAATAAATTGCATGAACTATACAACAATTTATTATAAAATAAGTCTCGTGTGAGATGATTTTGCCCAACTGTAGACTAAGGTAAGTGCTCTGAGAATGTTTAAGCTGGGTTAGGCTGAACTAATGTTCAGCAGGTTGGGTGTATTAAATGAATTTTTGAATCATGATATTTTCAGTTTATGATGGGTTTATTGAATCATAAGTCCATTGTAAGTCAAGGGACAGCTATAGAACTTATCTTAGAAGATTATTGTGAGGATTATATTGGATAATGCAGGCAACATAACTTTGTACCGTGCCAAGCACATAGTAAATGCTCAATAAACATTGTTATGATGATTTTCCTTATAACAAAGACAATAATTTTATAAATTTCATTGGTGCTTTCATTCATAGTATAATGGGGAAATAATACTTTATTGAATAGTTTAGTGCATGTTAGCAAAGATTTTCTTTAGAGATAAGACCAGAAAAATTTCATTTGCTTTTACAGATTTCTCCATGATTTTAGTTAATATTGGTTGCCAAACTGGCAACTTTGAGTGTTAATATATTAAGAATGTAATTGGATTATTTGTAACTCAAAGGACAAATGCTTGAGGGGATGGACACTGCATTCTCCATGATATGCTTATTTCACATTGCATGCATGTATCAAAACAGCTCATGTGCCCCTAAAATATATACATGTATACTATGCACCCATAAAATTTTAAAAATTAATTTTAAAATTTAAAAAATAGCTACTACTTTGTAGCCATATCGTTAGTATGTGAAGAAGCTACATTGTTGGGTGGATTTCACTTAAAACTGCCTTGAAACTCATGTATATTACCCATGGTGGTGCATCCTTAAATTTCCTAAATAATTTCCTTTATGGACTTTAACCTAGCTCACCTTTCTAAACAACTGGGAATATATCAAATAAAATGAGCATACTACACCAGATTCTAAACTTATTATAATTAAGTTTATATTGCACATGACAAACATGAAATCAATCTTTTCATAGGCAACTCCAAATTCCCTGCCTTCAAATTGTCAGTAAGTTGAGTCCCTTCAACTCAACCATGTATTTGGAAAGTCAGGACTATGTCATGAGTCAGCACTTGAATCTCAACTAGGATGCTTATCTCTTATCTTTCAAGAACTTATATCTCATGTAGTCTATGATTGTTTCAAAATAAAATTATAGTCCAAGTATAAGAATCTGACAAACTTCTCTTGTTGGCTAAGAAATTGGAAAAATAAAAGTAACGTGGTACATTTTCCATCGTTAATTTTTATAAGAATTTGAGATGTCTTATCTCATTTCTGAAGTTTAAATATATATTATAAAAAGAAATAGTGGTGATTGTGGATAATAGTAATTATCACGTATCAGCAAAATAAAAAGTTGATTACCCCATGTGTGTCCACTAACATTTTGTTTACTTAGCTAGCTAGAGAATAAGTTCTAATCCTGCTTAGGATTACTCTTTTCATTCAGCTCTCTAATGACCATCTCTTTCTATGGTATAATTTTCTATGGTATAATTATGGTATAATTTTCTATTATGGACATGCTACATTTATATTCCTGTATTATTTGAATTTTATTAAATTCTCTCTTTCAATAAATATATATTGCATTCTCTCTATAGATCCTATAGATACAGATCACACATATGTATATAATATATAAAAATATAGACCTTATATAGAGAGATCATATGTATAGACCATATCTACACACACACACACACACTCTCTCTCTCTCTCACAAACACACATTATATATATATGTATATAAAGGGAGAGAGACAGGATGTAAATAGCATGCCATTAGTGTAATGACTGGATATTTGATTACTGAGCAACACTAAATCTAGTTTGACATAGTTTCCCAATTGAACCCTTTCCACTATTACCTTTTTAATTCTTTTCTATTTTCTGCTACTCTGTTCAAGTAAAACACGGAAATTAGTTTGCCAATATATAGTTGAAAGGTATTTAGAAAGCTCAGAAACAAATATCACCATCAGAATTCCAACAGTATACTTTATGTTCACCCAGAAAGAAAACAAAAGCAAAGAAAAAAAGAGTATCCAAATTAGAAATATACCTTAATTGAATCCTGCAGAAGTATTATGGAGTTTGAGTTATTTTGTTAAGAAGAATGAAGCCCACACTTCATTGAGTTCCAGATTTGGAGGAAAAGTTCTAGCCCACTGCTTTTCGGCACTTGAATCGACTTAAAGGGAATTTGTCTGCTGTGCTTGATGGTTTGGCTGATTCCAGAAGCTGCTGAATGTTCTGGGCTCAGTGGAGTAGAACATCATAGGCTAAAACTGATTCATGATCCACTTAGTGGAGAAGGAAAACGGTTTTACCTGGGGGAGTTATAATTTCCTCTAACATTGTGTCCTGGGGTGTGGCTTGAAATAATTTCACAAAACATTCCCAAGTGGAAACATTTTTCTCATATTTCCAGGATAGTGGGTGATGTCTTTGTATGAAAAGCTAGTGCCACCGATAAACTGTTAAGTTTTGGTTTATCATCACAACTTCATTCTTTGTTTTCTGTTAACCCTTATTTAAAATGTTCTGAAATACGACTTATATGTCTGGAAAAATCTCTCCCTTTTCTCCAAGTTATTGAACTAAAAGTGAATTTAGGAAGTCTACAAAAATGCCTTTGATGGCCGGGCGCAGTGACTCACGCCTGTAATCCTAGCACTTTGGGAGGCCAAGGCAGGTGGACTGCCTGAGCTCAGGAGTTCGAGACCAGCCTGGGCAACATGGTGAAACCCCGTCTCTGCTAAAATACGAAAGAAATTAGCCGGGCGTGGCAGCGTGCGCCTGTAGTCCCAGCTACTCGGGAGGCTGAGGCAGGAGAACTGCTTGAACTGGGGATCCGGAGGTTGCAGTGAGCGGAGATCGCACCATTGTACTCCAGCACTCCAGCCTGGGCGACAGAGTAGACTCCGGCTCTACAAAAAAATAATAAAATAATAAAAATAATATTAATAATAATAAATGCCTTTGACTTTTATAGAATAGAATATTTTGCAAAATGCTTTCATGTGTGCTATCATATTTGATAGGATGGAGGTCCCATGAAAGAGAACCAATCAATGGCATGGCTTCTAAATTACAGATGAGAAAACTGAGACCCTCAGAAGTGACTTATCTTTATTGGCCCAGCTCTTCCCTGTACCAAGCTGAGCTCTCTGACCTCAAGTTTTAGACCCTTTCTGTGAGAATTCAATGCCTCTGGCATTTATATTCCTTCTTTCATCTAAAATATTTTTCTGCTCCTATGTATTTTAGCTACCCATCTTGACTTGATGATCCAATTGAAAATAATTATAAGGAAGGCAAACTTTCTTAATTGTTTTCTACATATGTTGAAGCTTTCTTATATGTTCATTTCCATAGATTGATTATATTTTACCTTTTAAATTTCTGTGTTTAGAGAAAAATTGCAGTGTATGAAAGTCACTGAGAGATAATTATCAGCTTGTAATTGATGGTAACTGCTTGGAATTTTCCAGGGAGTATGTGGATTATGTCTGGTCATCACATTAAAATCTGTCTCATGGGGTTCCATCATGCTATTTGAAAAACAGTGTGAGAAATAGAAAGAAACTATTAAGAATTTCAGTGTAAAATGACCCAAGTGGTTTACTATAGATCCTGTCTGATATTTTTCATTATTAATATGAAGACTGGGATTTGTGATTTAAATTTTACATGGTAAAACTCTTTCTGCTGAAAATATAAGCTTTATTTTGCCTATTCTTTATTGTTATGCTTCCCCTTTTTTTATTAGAGAGTTATTATAATGAGACTGCAAAGAATCTTTCTCCAGAAGAACTTTTTGATGAATACCAGCAATTTCATTCTTCTGTCCTTGTTCATAGATTGCATGACCACAAATTATCTTTTGTTTTCTAGTTAACATATTTACACTTTGTGTGTTTTTTCCACTTCTCCACCCCAAAACTAACTCTCCATTTAGATCCTCATGGATGTGGCTTTGATTTTGTTTCCTTAATAGTCAGTGTGACAGAATTTTCTGAATTCTTGGTCTGCAAAGAATCAGAATATACTAGTGAGGATAGTAAAATTAAAATTTAATAGACATACCATAGTGCAGTGAAATATAACACAGTATCAAGGAAGTAAATGAAATCCTCAGATAGTCTACATTTCTCCAGGTTAGAGATTTCATTTTTCCCTAGGCAGAATTTTTAAAATCAATTTTATTGTGGATAAAATGGACACATGAAGAAATACACAAACTAAATAATATTGGTATATAAAGTACATTTATGTGACCACTACCTAGGTAAAGAAATAGAACATTGCAGGAATCCCAGAAAATCTCTGCATCACCCATCCCAACTTTGCTGAATTTTATGTTATCCACATCCTAGCATTCCTTTAAAGTTTACCTCACTTTTGTGGTCTGTAGTAAATGCTGTCAGTCTTCTATTTTGCCTCTTCACATCTCCTTTACTAAATGCTGTGGGGTTTGCATGGCAAAAACCCACAGTTGCCCAGTTATCTGGAGAATTGCCCTTGGCCAAATGGGAATCACTACCAGGCATGCCATGCCTCCTCTCTCCCTGCAGCCTCAGTATTGACTGTAGCACAAAAGGCCAGTTGCTTAACTCAAGGTGGGATGAACTGGGTGATGCTCCAATGTTTCACCTTGGAATTGAAACAAAGCTGTTTTCTAAATGAGACCTTACTCTTGCAGGCTTTATTGCCTCTCTCTTGATACCACTCCTCCATGAAATGAATCAATTGAGTAAGAATTCATCTCAGGCTCTGATTTTAAGATCACACAAGATTGTCAACATAGTAGATAGGGATTTGGGGAACTACCTTACAAGTCTGTCCATACACATCCTTAGCCAATTCAGACTAGTTTTGCCTATTGAATACACATCAAATTTTATATATTTGAGATCATACACTATGTGTTTGTTTTGTCTGTTTTTATTTTTTTCTCCTCTCATTCTTTTTCATGTGTATACCCGATTTTCTATTTATTTATTTATTTATTTATTTTTACTTTTTTTTTTTTAATTATTATACTTTAAGTTCTAGGGTACATGTGCATAACGTGCAGGTTTGTTACATATGTATACTTGTGCTATGTTGCTGTGCTGCACCCATCAACTCGTCAGCACCCATCAGTTCGTCATTTACATCAGGTATAACTTTCAGTGCAGTCCCTCCCCCCTCCCCCCTCCCCATGATAGGTCCCAGTGTGTGATGTTCCCCTTCCCGAGTCCAAGTGATCTCATTGTTCAGTTCCCACCTATGAGTGAGAACATGCGATGTTTGGTTTTCTGTTCTTGTGATAGTTTGCTGAGAATGATGGTTTCCAGCTGCATCCATGTCCCTACAAAGGACACAAACTCATCCTTTTTTATGGCTGCATAGTATTCCATGGTGTATATGTGCCACATTTTCTTAATCCAGTCTGTCACTGATGGACATTTGGGTTGATTCCAAGTCTTTGCTATTGTGAATAGTGCCGCAATAAACATATGTGTGCATGTGTCTTTATAGTAGCATGATTTATAATCCTTTGGGTATATACCCAGTAATGGGATGGCTGGGTCATATGGTACATCTAGTTCTAGGTCCTTGAAGAATCGCCATACTGTTTTCCATAATGGTTGAACTAGTTTGCAGTCCCACCAACAGTGTAAAAGTGTTCCTATTTCTCCACATCCTCTCCAGCACCTGTTGTTTCCTGACTTTTTAATGATCGCCATTCTAACTGTTGTGAGATGGTATTTCATTGTGGTTTTGATTTGCATTTCTCTGATGGCCAGTGGTGATGAGCATTTTTTCATGTGTCTGTTGGCTGTATGAATATCTTCTTTTGAGAAATGTCTGTTCATATCCTTTGCCCACTTTTTGATGGAGTTGTTTGTTTTTTTCTTGTAAATGTGTTTGAGTTCTTTGTAGGTTCTGGATATTAGCCCTTTGTCAGATGAGTAGATTGCAAAAATGTTCTCCCATTCTGTAGGTTGCCTGTTCACTCTGATGGTAGTTTCTTTTGCTGTGCAGAAGCTCTTTAGTTTAATGAGATCCCATTTGTCAATTTTGGCTTTTGCTGCCGTTGCTTTTGGTGTTTTAGACATGAAGTCTTTGCCCATGCCTATGTCCTGAATGGTATTACCTAGGTTTTCTTCTAGGGTTTTTATGGTATTAGGTCTAACATTTAAGTCTCTAATCCATCTTGAATTAATTTTCGTATAAGGAGTAAGGAAAGGATCCAGTTTCAGCTTTCTACTTATGGCTAGCCAATTTTCCCAGCACCATTTATTAAATAGGGAATCCTTTCCCCATTTCTTGTTTCTCTCAGGTTTGTCAAAGATCAGATGGCTGTAGATGTGTGGTAATATTTCTGAGGACTCTGTTCTGTTCCATTGGTCTATATCTCTATTTTGGTACCAGTACCATGCTGTTTTGGTTACTGTAGCCTTGTAGTATAGTTTGAAGTCAGGTAGCGTGATGTCTCCAACTTTGTTCTTTTGACTTAGGATTGTCTTGGAGATGCAGGGTCTTTTTTGGTTCCATATGAACTTTAAAGCAGTTTTTTCCAATTCTGTGAAGAAACTCGTTGGTAGCTTGATGGGGATAGCATTGAATCTATAAATAAGCTTGGGCAGTATGGCCATTTTCATGATATTGATTCTTCCTATCCATGAGCATGGTATGTTCTTCCATTTGTTTGTGTCCTCTTTTATTTCACTGAGCAGTGGTTTGTAGTTCTCCTTGAAGAGGTCCTTTACATCCCTTGTAAGTTTGATTCCTAGGTATTTTATTCTCTTTGAAGCAATTGTGAATGGAAGTTCATTCCTGATTTGGCTCTCTGTTTGTCTGTTACTGGTGTATACGAATGCTTGTGATTTTTGCACATTAATTTTGTATCCTGAGACTTTGCTGAAGTTGCTGATCAGCTTAAGGAGATTTTGGGCTGAGACAATGGGATTTTCTAAATATACAATCATGTCATCTGCAAAGAGGGACAATTTGAATTCTTCTTTTCCTAACTGAATCCCCTTGATTTCTTTCTCTTACCTGATTGCCCTAGCCAGAACTTCCAACACTATGTTGAATAGGAGTGGTGAGAGAGGGCATCCCTGTCTTGTGCCAGTTTTCAAAGAGAATTTTTCCAGTTTTTGCCCATTCAGTACAATATTGGCTGTGGGTTTGTCATAAATAGCTCTTATTATTTTGATGTACGTTCCATGAATACCGAATTTATTGAGCGTTTTTAGCATGAAGGGCTGTTGAATTTTGTCAAAAGCCTTTTCTGCATCTATTGAGATAATCATGTGGTTCTTGTCTTTGGTTCTGTTTATATGCTGGATTATGTTTATTGATTTGCGAATGTTGAACCAGCCTTGCATCCCAGGGATGAAGCCCACTTGATCATGGTGGATAAGCTTTTTGATGTGCTGCTGAATCCGGTTTGCCAGTATTTTATTGAGGATTTTTGCATCGATGTTCATCAGGGATATTGGTCTAAAATTCTCTTTTTTTGTTGTGTCTCTGCCAGGCTTTGGTATCAGGATGATGTTGGCCTCATAAAATGAGTCAGGGAGGATTCCCTCTTTTTCTATTGATTGGTATAGTTTCAGAAGGAATGGTACCAGCTCCTCCTTGTACCTCTGGTAGAATTCAGCTGTGAATCCATCTGGTCCTGGACTTTTTTTGGTTGGTAGGCTATTAATTATTGCCTCAATTTCAGAGCCTGCTATTGATTGGTCTATTCAGGGATTCAACTTCTTCCTGGTTTAGTCTTGGAAGAGTATAAGTGTCCAGGAAATTATCCATTTCTTCTAGATTTTCTAGTTTATTTGCGTAGAGGTGTTTATAGTATTCTCTGATGGTAGTTTGTATTTCTGTGGGGTCGGTGGTGATATCCCCTTTATCATTTTTTATTGCGTCTATTTGATTCTTCTCTCTTTTCTTCTTTATTAGTCTTGCTAGCGGTCTGTCAATTTTGTTGATCTTTTCAAAAAAACTAACTCCTGGATTCATTGATTTTTTGGAGGGTTTTTTGTGTCTCTATCTCCTTCAGTTCTGCTCTGATCTTAGTTATTTCTTGCCTTCTGCTAGTTTTCGAATGTGTTTGCTCTTGCTTCTCTAGTTCTTTTAATTGCGATGTTAGAGTGTCAATTTTAGATCTTTCCTGCTTTCTCTTGTGGGCATTTAGTGCTATAAATTTCCCTCTACACACTGCTTTAAATGTGTCCCAGAGATTCTGGTATGTTGTATCTTTGTTCTCATTGGTTTCAAAGAACATCTTTATTTCTGCCTTCATTTCATTATGTACCCAGTAGTCATTCAGGAGCAGGTTGTTCAGTTTCCATGTAGTTGAGTGGTTTTGATTGAGTTTCTTAGTCCTGAGTTCTAGTTTGATTGCACTGTGGTCTGAGAGACAGTTTGTTACAACTTCTGTTCTTGTACATTTGCTGAGGAGTGCTTTACTTCCAATTATGTGGTCAATTTTGGAATAAGTGCGATGTGGTGCTGAGAAGAATGTATATTCTGTTGATTTGGGGTGGAGAGTTCTATAGATGTCTATTAGGTCTGCTTGCTGCAGAGATGAGTTCAATTCCTGGATAGCCTTGTTAACTTTCTGTCTCGTTGATCTGTCTAATGTTGACAGTGGAGTGTTGAAGTCTCCCATTATTATTGTATGGGAATCTAAGTCTCTTTGTAAGTCTCTAAGGACTTGCTTTATGAATTTGGTGCTCCTGGATTGGGTGCATATATATTTAGGATCGTTAGCTCTTCCTGTTGAATTGATCCCTTTACCATTATGTAATGGCCTTCTTTGTCTCTTTTGATCTTTGATGGTTGAAAGTCTGTTTTATCAGAGACTACTATTGCAACCCCTGCTTTTTTTTGTTCTCCATTTGCTTGGTAAATCTTCCTCCATCCCTTTATTTTGAGCCTATGTATGTCTCTGCATGTGAGATGGGTCTCCTGAATACAGCAGACTGATGGGTCTTGACTCTTTATCCAGTTTGCCAGTCTGTGTCTTTTAATTGGAGCATTTAGTCCATTTACATTTAAGGTTAATATTGTTATGTGTGAACTTGATCCTGCCATTTTGATATTAACTGGTCATTTTGCTCGTTAGTTGATGCAGTTTCTTCCTAGCCTAAATGGTCTTTACATTTTGGCATGTTTTTGCAATGGCTGGTACCGGTTGTTCCTTTCCATGTTTAGTGCTTCCTTCAGGGTCTCTTGTAAGGCAGGCCTAGTGGTGACAAAATCTCTAAGCATTTGCTTATCTGTAAAGGATTTTATTTCTCCTTCACTTATGAAACTTAGTTTGGCTGGATATGAAATTCTGGGTTTAAAATTCTTTTCTTTAAGAATGTTGAATATTGGCCCCCACTCTCTTCTGGCTTGAAGAGTTTCTGCTGAGAGATCTGCTGTTAGTCTGATGGGCTTCCCTTTGTGGGTAACCCGACCTTTCTCTCTGGCTGCCCTTAAGATTTTTTCCTTCATTTCAACTTTGGTGAATCTGGCAATTATGTGTCTTGGAGTTGCTCTTCTCGAGGAGTATCTTTGTGGCGTTCTCTGTATTTCCTGGATTTGAATGTTGGCCTGCCCTCCTAGGTTGGGGAAGTTCTCCTGGATGATATCCTGAAGAGTGTTTTCCAACTTGGTTCCATTTTCCCCGTCACTTTCAGGCACCCCAATCAGACGTAGATTTGGTCTTTTTACATAATCCCATACTTCTTGCAGGCTTTGTTCATTTCTTTTTCTTCTTTTTTCTTTTGGTTTCTCTTCTCGCTTCATTTCGTTCATTTGATCCTCAGTCGCTGATACTCTTTCTTCCAGTTGATCGAGTCGGTTACTGAAGCTTGTGCATTTGTCACGCATTTCTCGTGTCATGGTTTTCATCTCTTTCATTTCGTTTATGACCTTCTCTGCATTAATTACTCTAGCCATCAATTCTTCCACTCTTTTTTCATGATTTTTAGTTTCTTTGCACTGGGTACGTAATTCCTCCTTTAGCTCTGAGAAGTTTGATGGACTCAAGCCTTCTTCTCTCATCTCGTCAAAGTCATTCTCCGTCAAGCTTTGATCCATTGCTGGCGATGAGCTGTGCTCCTTTGCCGGGGGAGATGCGCTCTTATTTTTTGAATTTCCAGCTTTTCTGCCCTGCTTTTTCCCCATCTTTGTGGTTTTATCTGCCTCTGGTCTTTGTTGATGATGGTGACGTACTGATGGGGTTTTGGTGTAGGTGTCCTTCCTGTTTTGATAGTTTTCCTTCTAACAGTCAGGACCCTCAGCTGTAGGTCTGTTGGAGATTGCTTGAGGTCCACTCCAGACCCTGTTTGCCTGGGTATCAGCAGCAGAGGCTGCAGAAGATAGAATATTGCTAAACCACGAGTGTACCTGTCTGATTCTTGCTTTGGAGGCTTCCTCTCAGGGGTGTACACCACCCTGTGTGGTGTGGGGTGTCAGACTGCCCCTAGTGGGGGATGTCTCCCAGTTAGGCTACTCAGGGGTCAGGGACCCACTTGAGCAGGCAGTCTGTCCCTTCTCAGATCTCAACCTCCGTGCTGGGAGATCCACTGCTGTCTTCAAAGCTGTCAGACAGAGTAGTTTGCGTCTGCAGAGGTTTCTGCTGCTTTTGCTTACTGTGCCCTGTCCCCAGAGGTGGAGTCTACAGAGACAGGCAGGTTTCCTTGAGCTGCTGTGAGCTCCACCCAGTTCGAGCTTCCCAGCGGCTTTGTTTACCTACTTAAGCCTCAGCAATGGTGGGCGCCCCTCCCCCAGCCTCGCTGCTGCCTTGTGGAGAGAGGGCAAACTGCTGTGCTAGGAATGAGGGAGGCTCCGTGGGCGTAGGACCCTCCTGGCCAGGTGTGGGATATAATCTCCTGGTGTGCCTGTTTGCTTAAAGCGCAGTATTGGGGTGGGAGTTACCCGATTTTCCAGGTGTTGTGTGTCTCAGTTCCCCTGGCTAGGAAAAGGGATGCCCTTTCCCCTTGCGCTTCCCAGGTGAGGCAATGCCTCGCCCTGCTTCAGCTCTCGCTGGTCGGGCTGCAGCAGCTGACCAGCACCGATTGTCCAGCACTCTGTAGTGAGATGAACCCAGTACCTCAGTTGAAAATGCAGAAATCACCGGTCTTCTGTGTCGCTCACGCTGGGAGTTGGAGACTGGAGCTGTTCCTATTCAGCCATCTTGCTCCACCCCGTATACCCGATTTTCTTAATATCACTTGCATTTTTAAGATTTGTCTGCATTGCTGCAGGTGGTTGCAACTTATTCATTTTTATTTCTGTGTAATAAAAAGCAGTAAATTATTGTTCATTCTATTTTTGGACATCTTGTTGGTTTTGATTGTTTCCATTTGTTTTGTGATTGAAAACTATACTATTATGAAGATAATTATATTTTTATCCTGATGCCCATAACCTCACTTTTGTATGAGGCAGTGCTTCTTAAAGTTTAGCAAGCATAAGAATCACTTGATGGGCTTGTTAAAACCTAGATTTCTAAGACCCAATTCTGGAGTTTCTGTCCCAGAATGTCTGTTATGGAATTTGCATTCTAACATCTTCTTAGGTGATACTGATGCTGCTGTTCTGGGGTCCTCACTTGGGGGAAACACTCCTGTAGAGTATATTCCTAGTTGTGAAACTGTTAGCTCAAGAGTCTGCATATGTTCAGTTTAGTAGATAATACCTACAATTTGCCAGAGTTATACCACATCGTGTATACCTACAGCAACATAAAACAATTCCTATTGCTCCTTGTCGTGGCTAGCAGTAATTTTCAAATTTCTAAATTTTAAATCTAGTAAAATTATATTGACATCACAGTGGTTTAAATTCATATATCCATGATTATAAAAAAGCTAAGTATCCATTTTATGGCTTGCTTTTTCACACTTAGTGGCATATTTTCAAAAAGTGTAATCCTTAATTTTAGTATATCCAAACTTTTTTGTTTCTTTCATATTCTGAACCATGATCCACGTAAAATTGATTTTTGCATGTGTTATAAAGTTGAGAATCAATTTCTTGTTGTTTATATACATACTTCATTGCCCCAACATCATTTATCAAAAAGTATTTTCTCTGTCATAGTCAGGTGCCATGTATATGTGAGGTCTTTTCTTGGTTCTTTAGTCTGAGGATTTGTCTGCTCTCTTTCTCTGCCATTCTATCCCATGATCTTAATTAGTTCAGCTTCATTTTAACACTTATAGTAGTTAATATAGTAGTACAGTTGTATTTCTGGTAAACTTAACAGTTTTTCCTCATGCAGTGACTATTTCTGTAATAATTCTCTTTGCCTTAATATATATTTTGTTTAATATTACTGTACTTATATTTGTTTTTTTTCTGGTGTTTATTTTATCTTTTATTTTGTATCATTTTACATCCAAGATTTATGTAACCTCCCGTTTCAAATGTGTACAGTTGACCTGTGAACAACACAGGTTTGAATTACAAAAGTCCACTTATACGTAGATTTTTTTTTCAACCAAATATAGGTAAAAAATACAGTATTAGCCCAATGTGAAACCCATGTACATAGAAGGCTAACTTTTCACATATGTGGGTTATGCAAGTCTGACGGTAAAACTTGATGATGTGCATATTTATGTATAAGTAGGTGGTCCTAGAAGAAATCCCCTATATACAGAGTGACAATTGTGTAAGAGATTTGTAGCTATTCTTTTTTAAAATCAGTATGTGAATCATTGCTTTTTAACTGGAACACCTGATTTACATTTAATAAAATTACTGAAAAATTTGGGTTTAAATTGATTATATGATGATGTAAATTGATTATATGTTTATAATCGCTTATGTGATTAGCAGTTATTTTGCCTATCTATATAATGTTTTTCTTTGTTGCTATATACAAACACACACACATACACACACACACATATGTCATAACACAGAGAAATATTTATTTAAGAGTTTGGAAGTTACAAACTTTTTCCCTATTCATGAGTGTTACTCTAGAGATAATATAGGCACGCTTGATTTACAAGAGGTTAATAATTATCTTTATCTGAGTTATTCTTTCCAAAAATGCCAGGATCTTAGAACACTTTTGATTCAATTACCCATTTTAATATATATGCTATTATTCTGTGTTTTAATTCTCTCTTTATATCAAGCCTCATAGGACATTTTTGCTTTTGTTTTCTATACTCAAAGTTTATTTATATTTACAAAATGTGTATTATTTTCTTTGCTTATCATGCCTTCCTGCGTTTCTGAGCTTAAGTCTCCACGAAAGTAGTGAGAATGGTTGTTTTATTGTCTATACCTGATAATTCCAATAACTGAATTCCCATTGTGACTCTGTTGTCTGTTGTTCCTCCTGGTTGAGCTTGTCTTGTTTTGCGTCTCATCTTCTTTCTTTGTCAGATGTTGTATTAAAAAATTACTTCTGGAAATAATTTAAGACCTAGAATGGTGTTGTTTTTTTGTGCGCAAGATATAATAGGAGCCAAAGCAGCAACAGAATTCACTCTAAAGGGATTAATTAGGTTAAGGGACTATTTATAAACTGTTGTTGGGTAAGAAATCAACAAGGGGAGTTGAGTTACCCACTCAAGTGGAGAGGCTACCCACCTGTGAAGTTTTAGTTATAGACAGATACAACCCACTGTCAGAACTACCGCAAGAAAGCAGGAATTGGGTGTGGCACAAATACCCCAATTTCTCTATCCTGCCACCCTCAGATCTCCTCATCATGCTTCCCTGTATCCAAAACCACCCAGAAGCCAGAGGACAAGGGAGGCTGGATGATGTAGTGAATTAGGGGTCAGTGAACCTAAAGCAAAGAACAGAGAAGAGAAGGGCAGAAATACATAGAATAAGTACCGTGGATATGTTTTTCTTCTAAGCTCCTTGCTAAGGCCAAGGCTTGAGTTTCTCTGGGACACCTAAGTAACCCATTGGGATATAGTCCAATAACTCATTGTCTGGGTGGAGCCCTCTAGCTCAGGACCCAGAGAGGTGGTGACTCACCAGAGTGTGCCATCTTGGTGGGCACACTACTCCACCTGCTGCTCACTGAGTCCACTGAAAGCAAAGCATGACCTTTCAGCTGCCTCCAGTCCATCTGTAAAATTTCCAGGGCAGAAGCAGTGCTCGTCTCTAATGTTCTCTTATCTCCACTTGATTACTCATTCTCTTTGCTTTTACTAGGATTTTGTAGAGGGATCTAATGATTTGGCCTGCAGCAGGAGGATTGAACAGGGATTGACAAATGATAGCCCATGGACCAAATGTAGCCCAATGTTTTTATAAATAAAATGTTATTGAAAAAAAGCCACAACTATTTATTAACATACTGTCTATGGCTACATTCATGAACAACCACAAGGCTGAGTCATTGTGACAGAGATGGTCTTGTCCAAAAGTCTTAATATTTATTATCTAGCCCTTTAAGGAAAAAGTTTGCTGAATCCTGGTATACATGCCCACCATTATTAGAAGCCAGCTGTCCCTCCTACAAGAATATTTAAGATATATATAATTTACTCATGTGAAGCAGCTTCATCTGTAATAGCTAATTAAATTTTAGTGGTAAACTTGACTGGGTTGAGTTTCTTGTCCTTATTATTACAGATCTATCTAATCATGGTGATATTAATGAGATGTTCAGTGTTCAAACTGAAGTTAATTGGAAGGAAAGTAAGTAAGAAAGAAGTAGTCTAGGTTACTGGAAAAAAAACTAATCAAACTGCCACTGATAGAGATAAATGTAAAACTATAACTTTAACGTGATTAAAAATCTGATTAAGTGACTTAATTAAATGTGCACACAAATAAATATGGGCTCATAACCATTTAAATACTATTTTGATAACATCTAGCACCTACTATATGGCTGATATTGTGCTAGGGATTTTTAAGTGCATCATCCTAATCAAATTCCAGTCTTCGTTGAGTTTGTTATAATCCTCATTTTACAGATGGGTAGACTGACTTCCAGAAAGTTTAAGCAACTTGAGTGTGATCTCAAGCTTGCAGGTAGCAGTCTGGGATTTGGATAGACTTTAGAGTAAAAGCATCAGAAGGACAGGAAGAGGCCAATTAATGTACTTCCTTAGACAGTTTGGCTGTGTAGCACTCATAGATTTTGTTCATGTTAAACACAGTAATAATTCCGTCACTGACTTTTTGTTTCAGTTGTATACCAGGAAAAAAATCAAATGGCATAGGCAGAAATATTTCCTTCTAAGAAACAGTGGGAGGCATCTGATTGATTTGGACTAAGAGATACTGACAACTCAACAGTAGCCAGCTGAAATTGCCTTTCTGACTGAAGTGTTTAAGCCTGGCCTAGAGCACTATAGTCAGCTTGCACCTGCTGCATGAATCCTTTGCTATGCTTTAGAATCAATGCAAGTCTTTGAGGTATATTGTGACTCTGTTATGTATTTATTATGTTCATGAATATCAAAGGAGTGGAGGACAAGTCTGAAGGCTTCAAACAAACTGCAGATAAGCTCTGGGACCATCTAATTGCATTTTTAAAAGTGGTATTTTATGTGTATTCTTTATAAAACTTTTTTTTTTTTCTAAATTTCTAAGAGGCTATTTATTCCTTAGCCTGAACTTGACAACTGGAAAGTTTTTTGTTTCTTAAAATTCAGTTGATTTTTAGGTTTGTATTCCTTTCTAATGTCCTCAGTTGCTTTCCAAGCAAGATATATGTACTTAGGACTTATCTAACTTTGACAAAGATTTGCCCAGAGTCTGAGACCAAGTAGGAACTAATTTAGCCCCAGAAAGAGGACTTCATGTTGACTGAATGTTAAGTGATAGAAAATGGGGTTGTTGCAGAAGTCTTACAGGCTTAACCTTAGCAGCTGTAAGCATTGCAATAGATTTAAAATATTTTTGCTTTTATAAGTAATTAAGTAAAAAAAAAGCATAATTAAATTCTAAGTAATGTCATACCAATAGGTATGTGTATATATTGTAATTTGTCTGAAGTGAAAAATAAGCCGAGTGTGTTACCAAACCACTAGAATATTTCCAGTGTTACAGTATTTCATTTTTCCTTCCTCATTTTCTGCTCCAGCATCCCAGGTTTCTACTTCTCAATATATTAGTCATTAAAATAGAGAAATATAGGGAAGGAGAGTATAGAAAAGGCAGAAATGTCTCTGTAACAAGGGAAAAGTTTACTTTTTTAACAAGTGAAACTATCAAATCCATCACCGGGTAATCAATTCCTTTGGAGATTCAAATATGTGATCTCAACATCATGTAGCAGGAGAGGTTGACCTCTGTTTTTAATAATGTATCTTTTAACAAACATACAGTAGATATACTGTCTCTGGAAGGACTAATGTGCATAAAAGTATTGTCTAACACAGTTTAAAGATAGAAAAATATTTTTTAGTGGGTTGTTTTCACATATCTTCTGCAGGACAAATACAAAACAAGGAGACCTCTAGAGTATTTTTGATATGGCAATGAAATTGCCTTACATGTTCTTAACGGTGGGGGGAAAAATTGGAACAAGAACATTAGGACACTTAACTTTGTTTACAATAATCTGTTCAGTTTTCAAACCCTCTTCCAGTGAATAACTACCCTAGCACACACAGATGCCCCTACCCAAGGGTAGCTACTATCCTGACAATTCCATAGTCGTGTATTAGTTTTGCCTAATTTGGAAATGTATACACATGGAATCATACAGCATGTATCAACTCTTTTGTGTTGGTCTTCTTCCATGAGATTCATCCATGTCATCATATTTTTAGTACATTCATTCTCATGTATTTGTAATATTTATTGTATGCCTATACTATACAGTATTAATTTTACCGTTGAAGAATATTTGGTTTGTAGGGCCATCCCTAGGATATGTTATTTGTATTTTGGAAGGGTCCCTATTGGTATAAACAATTTGATTGAAATATATTATTAAAATTTATAGGCCCATACAAATATAGAAATGTATCAATAACCATTTGGAATAGTAGAAAAGTGGTGCTTATCTATTTGTTTACTATCCAATCAGTAGTCATAGAGATTCTTCATAATGTCCAGGTATCTTTCTGTTCAAGTCAAGTAAACACCTCTTTACTGTCAAAAGCCCTGCTCCTGGCTAATTTCCTTGTTTCTACTCCTAGGACAAGGTATCTCATTATCATGATATAGCATCATCTGTTGTACATCTGTGAATATTGGCTTCTAATGACACTCTCAAAGATTGTGACTTTGCTTCATCGAGTATGGCCACATATACCAGTCTTACCCATAGTATGCAAGAAAATGCCAACAATAATTTATTTTCTATTCATGCTAAATTTAGTATTCAGAATTTTATTGAATAAACATATAACAATGCATCTTCTAACCATGTCTGCTCTTGAAATCTTTTGACCATAATCACTGCAATACTAAAATGTGATACCTTTCAGTGTTGATAATACCCTTGCCTTCCATCTCTCACCAGTAGAAATGATAGGCCAGTATCCATCAGCAGAACAAAAGGTGGTTCCACTCCCACAAGAAAAGTCCCTGCCTTGGTCAGCAAAGCTTAAAGTCATCCCCAGGGAGCATTATGTTGCTCCATCTTTCAGAAGCAGGAAAAAGCATAGATCCAGAGGACCCACTGGCATTGCAGAGCATCAGTGTAGAGGAGATAGCAATGGCCAGCCCCAAAGAACTGGCTAACATGGGAGGTACAGTCTGTGGAGAGGGTGAGGGATTGCAACAGGTGCTCATGCAGAATATTTGCTGCCAACTCCACCATTCTTAGGTACTATAGGTTGGAGGTGGCACTAAGGTAAGAGCATGGACGGATGAGAGTGGGTGCAAGGGCCTACAAAGGTGGCTCAAGTTCAAGGGTTGGTAGTGATTTTGTAGTAACCTAGCTCCCTGTGTCTACCTTGTGTCACCTAAAATCAGTGTATTAGCACCATTCTGGTGACTTAATCTTATATAATACTGTAGAAAAAACATTTTGGCAGGCAAGGAGACATAGACCTTCTTGGGGTATCTGGTTGATCCCCACGAGTGGTGTAGAGGGTTGGAAAGCACCCAGAAAGAGGGAAACAGGAAGCAGAACCCATGTAAGTCCTAGTCTTGGCTCAGGTGCCCCACCCTGGTGATCCTGCCAGTGCCAGTTGATCCCACTTATGGAAAGGTGATAGAAAATTTCAAGGGAGACACTCCATAGCATGGGTCTTTTTGAGGCATTGCTAGGTACAGCCCTATTTCCCAGGGTCTAAGGGCAGTACTGTTGGGTTGTCTTTAGTTTTATATGTTATGAGTAGTGCTACTATTAACATTCTTAGGTATATCTTTTGGTGCACATGTGATCTGATTCCTGTTGGCCTTATACCTAGGTTAGAGTTACTTGATTAGACATAATGTACATGTTCACATGTAATAGACGCTGGCAGTTATCTAGGGGTTTGTATCAAGTCATATTCTCAGTAACATGAGCATACTAATTCTTCACATTTTGTCAACATTTGGTGAGGTCATGATCATTATTACAAAAAAATAGCTCTTCTGATAGATTCAGTGGTACTTAATTGTGGTTTTCATTCACTTTTTCCTGGTGAATAATGATGTAGAATACATTTTCATATGCTTGTCATCTTGATATCCTTGTTGACAAAGTACATGTTCAAGTCATTTTTGAATTTCTGAGTCTACTCAATACACTTTTTTTTCAATAGAAAAAGCAAGTCTTTTTCTAACTGTTTTGTAGAAATCTTTTCCTTACTGGTTTGTAGAAGTTATCAGTATATATCCTTGGTCTAGACTTTTGTTTGTATTGTACATATCTATAACCTGTGCAAGGCTTGCTTTTTCATTCTCTTAATGATGTCTTTGAGTCACAAAACTTTTCAATTTTAATGAAGTCTAATTTATCAACATTTTTCTTTATTTTAGTACTTTTTCCTACTTGAATAATCTTTGTTTAACCCAAGGGTATGCATATATTCTGTTTTGTTTTCTTCTAGATGTTTTATCATTTTAATTATTTTTGTTGTTTTAGCATCATTTACTGAAAAAAAAAAATTCTTTCCCTGGCAGCATTATTTTGGCATATGTATAGAAACGCAAGTGATTGCATAAGTGTAAGTATGATTCTGGAATCTCATTTTTGTTACAATAAACCTTTTTTTTTTTTTTTAAATACCTTGTGCCAGTACCATAATGTTTTACTTACTATAGCTACATAAGAAGCCTTAATTCTTAGAAGTGTATGCCCTCCCAATTTATTTTTTTTCTTAAATATTTCTTCACTACTCTTGGCCTTTCTGATGTCTTTATAACTGTGTACATCACCAGGATTTCATCTAGGATAGAATTCCTTCTGTCTAAATAACTCCTGTTAGTTTTCGTTTTACTGTGTGTACTCTGGCTATTTTATTCTGGCTATTCTCAGATTTATCTGTCTAAAAATATCTTTATGTTGCCGTAATTTATGAAGGATATTTTTGTTAGATATCGAATTCTAGATTGGCAATGTTTTAAAAAATAGTTTCAACTTTTTTTTCAAAAATTTGGTGTTGTTTTGTTTTTTGCTTTCATCATTTCTGATGAAAAGTTAGCTCTTGGTTTTATTATTTGTCATTTGAAGGTAATCTTATTTTTTGTTCCATTTTATTTTCACTTCTAGATGCTTTTCTAAACAAAATTTTTATTTTAGAGTATTTTTAGATTTACAAAAATATTGAAAACTTATACAGATAATTTCTATATATTCTGCACCAAGTTTCACCTACTATGAACATTTTATATTAGTATGGCACATAGCTTACAATTTGTGAACCTATATTGATACATTACTATTAACTGAAATCCACATTTTATGTAGATTTGCTTATTAAATCTGTCTATTGAATCTTAATTTTAGTTATTGTTCCGTTCTAGAACATGTATTTGATTCCTTTTATGGGTTCTCATTCTCAGGTGAATTTACCACCTTACACCCATTTTCTTGATATTTTATGATAGTTATTTGTAAGTCTCTGTATCTTCAGTCTGTGTTACCTGTTACTCTGTTTCTATTTTTTGTTTGTTTGTTTTTGATCATATGATCCTAGTCCTGGTGTGTCTTGATTGCATACTAGACATTGTATCTGAGTACTTAGATGATGATATCTTTATCCAAAAAAAGGATTACATTTTATCTCACAGACGGAGCAAGGGCCAATCATCTTACCAGAGTCAAATCTTGGTAACAGCCTTTGTTAAGGCAGTTTGTCTCTCTTCTTTTCTCTTTTTTTCTTTTCTTTTCCTTCCTCCTTCCTCCTTCCTCCTTCCTCCTACCTCCTACCTCCTTCCTTCTCTCCTTTCCTTTCCTTTCCTTTCCTTTCTTTTCTTTTCTTTTCTTTTCTTTTCTTTTCTTTTCTTTTCTTTTCTTTTCTTTTTCTTTTCTTTTCTTTTTCTTTTCTTTTTTGACAGGCTCTGGCTCTGTCACCCAGGCTGGAGTGCAGTGATATGACCTTGGCTCACTGCAACCTCTGCTTCCCAGGCTCAAGTCATTCTCCCACCTCAGCATCCTGAGTAGCTGGGACTACAGGTGCACACCACCACACCCAGCTAATTTTTGTATTTTTTGTAAAGTCGGGTCTCACTTTGTTGCCCAGGCTGGTCTTGAACTCTTGAGCTCAAGCAATCTACTGGTTGTGGCCTCCCAAAATGTTGGGATTAGAGATGTGAATAACTGCGCCCAGCCTGTCCTTATTTTTATGGTGTAGCCCTTTAAGGACTGATTTTAAATCCTGCGTTGTTCCCCAGAAACCTTCACCTTGGCAGACCCTGACCTTACCACCTCATCTTCCTAGCACCACAAGACTTGACATATCTGGTCAGCTTTTCGGATTTCTAGTCTTCCTTTCTACTTGTGTTCTTGGTGTCTTGCATATACAGCTTAAGCATCAGCTAATGTCTCATGGGAACATTTTACATACAATTTCTAACCTACTTCTATGTAGTTCCTTTCTCTCTGGGATCTTGGCCCTGCATGCCTTGGCATCTCCAGACTCTAACTTCTGCCTCCTCAACCTAGTTAAACCGCCTCCAGATCCCAGTATGGCTTTCTGCCTCTATTCCTTATGCTGCAAATTGGCAAATGCTCCAGGGAAAAAGCAGAGGTAAATTAAAGTTTAACCACAGTGAGCTTACTTTCTGTCTGTGATATTGATCTTTTAAGTTCTATACTCTTTGTGTGATTTGATATCTTCAAGCAGATTTTTTTTTGTATCTATTCAAAATAAAATCAGCTTTTATTGTTGATCTTAGAGGAAAGGTTAATGTGATGCATGATTGTCAACCATACTACAGGTGCAATGAAGTCATAATTATTCTTAAACTAATATTTTGACTGTTGCATGTCTGGAAGTTTATTGGTCTTAGTTGGCATCTAGTCTCAACTTGTTTCCATCTTTTGCCTCCTCTTTTCCTTCTTTCTTCTATTTTTTGTATTTTGTCATTTTTCTCATCCTTTGGCAATAACAAATTTCTCTGCTTGCCTTATGAAGAGTACTGTTGCTCTTTTTTTGAAGCTTTGAACTCTGTTGTCATCCTAACTGGCAGGATCTGCTTAACACTCCAAGCTCTTAATTTTCCAAGTGCAGACAGTTCCCTTTTTAAGAGAAATTCTAATCTAGTTGCTAAGAAAAATTTCTCCCACTACTTGCATCCAATTTCTATAAGTGTATATATCAGTTTTTATATACATAATGCGTAATTTCAAAGAGAAATTGAAGTAGCTTCACAGAAGGAAGTCGAAGTTTTTAACCAAAGTGTATTTTTGTATTTATCTTGCTGTCAATTTGAAGAGTAATATTTTATATATTCCAGTATGTTTTAAGATCTTAAAAAAATGTTTAAAACTTTAAACTTTCCTTGAAGCTTCTTAAAATCTAAGGATATACTCATTGACTTATGATGGGGTTATCCTCTGATAAACTCATTATATGTTGAAAATATTGTAAATAAAATGCATTTAATATATTTCACCTACCACACATGACATTTTAGTCTAGTCTACCTTAAATGTGCTCAGAACACTTATTAGCTTGCAGTTGAACAAAATCATCTAACATAAAGTCTATTTTTATAATAAAGTGTTGAATATTCATGGAGTTCATTTAATACTGTACTGTAAGTGAAAAACAGAATGATTTATGGCTATTTGAAGTACAGTTCCTACTGAATGCATATCACTCTTACACCATCAAAAAGTCGAAAAATTGTAAGTTGAGTCATTGAATGTAAGGACCATCTGTAGACCTACTATCTATCTATCTATCTATCTATCTATCTATCTATCTATGTCTACATGTGTGGATAGGATGCCCTTTAAGTGTTATACGTGCGCGCGCACACACACACACACATATATGTAGTTATGTAAATATTTTTTAAATTTCAAAATTAAATTGCAAATGAAGCATTGATACTATGAATATTGCCCTCATAAGCCTAAAATTTCTTCCATTTTATTTCTTTATAGCCTAGTGCTCTGGATTCACTTTGATAACTTATCATTTCAGCTGAATTTTAATGTATATATGCTGTTCACTCATTCAACAAATATTTATTGAGTGATAAGTCAGTGCCAGGCATTGTGCTAAGTGCTAAGCATACTGTGGTGAGCAAAATACACAGGGTCCCTGTCCTCATGAAACCTACAGTTCTATGGGAAGACTAGATATTAATAAAATGACATAAAAATACAAATTATTTAAAAGTAAATGGACAGCCTCTATAAAAGCATGTATTCAGGGAACCAATATTGGCCAGGCATTGCTAAACAAAACCTTCATGTTGTGTGATTAAAATTTTACCAAAGATTACACATGTTATCTGCCATTTCCCTGAATAATCAGCAAGGTAAATGATTTTCTGAAAATCAGTAAAGATTTGTTTTGAATGTGGTACAGAATTACCACAGTCATGGACATTGAATGTGGTACAGCTGAATTAAAGATTTGTTTTTGAATGTGGTACAGAATTTCTAATCACCACAAGACCATCACATTAATAAAATTCCAGGGCATAGCAGGTATCCCACACACCTACATATGGTATGGATAGGATGCCCTTTATTTTAAGTATTATTCTATTTAATGGCACATGTGGGTAGTGTAAGGGTAAAGAAAAAGAGAGTTATCTGTTATATAATACTAGGTAAATTTAGATGTTCAGTGTACTATTGTAAAATTTCATTAATGCTCCAAGTTGGTGCTGATAGGTGGAAGGATGGATGTGCTAGTATTTATAGGACAGATCACACTTACTTCTAGTATTTGGGCATAAAGTTCAATATATGTGTGAAACTGATGAAGATTGAATACCTCAGAAGAGAGTAGCAGCCAAACATGATTGTCACTCAAAGTGTTTCTAATTTTGTTCTTGCAGCCTTGCCAAGGGAACAATATAAACAAGGAAATGGAGGCATAAATGTGTATAGCATTCTTGGCGAATGACAGGCACAACAAAATACAGAGAAATGTAGAATGAGTTGGAAAAAATTGATTATACCCACATCATGCATTGAAGGATGTCTGATGTTGGAGCAAAGGGAAAGCCCCCCCTACTTCTGCCCTCTGAAGTTTTGCTAAAATGAACAAACAATAGAGAGATTAACAAGAGAAAAGGTATAAGTTTATTGTGCATAAGCACAGGAACCACACAAAATATGACTGCATTAGTCTGTTCTTACGCTGCTAATAAAGACATACCTGCAACTGGGTAATTTATAAAGAAAAAGATGTTTAATGGACTCACAGTTCCACATGGCTGGGGAGGCCTCACAATCATGGTGGAGGGCAATGGAGGAGCAAAGGCATGTCTTACATGGCAGGAGGCAAGAGAACTTGTGTATGGGAACTCCTCTTTATAAAACCATCAGCTCTTGTAAGACTTATTTACTATCATGACAACAGCATGAGAAAGACCTGCCCCCATGATTCAATAACCTCCCACTGGGTCCCTCCCACAACATGTGGGATTTATATGAGCTACAATTCAAGATGAGATTTGGGTGGGGACACAGCTAAACTATATCATCCCATCCCTGGCCCCTCTCAAATCTCATGTCCTCACATTGCAAAACCAATCATGCCTTCCCAACAACCCCCAAAGTCTTAACTTATTTCAGCATTAACTCACAGGCCCACAGCCCAAAGTCTCATGTGAGACAAGGCAATTCCCTTCTGCCTGTGAGTCTGTAAAATCAAAAGCAAGTTAGTTACTTCATAGGTACAATGGAGGTATGTGCATTGGGTAAGTACACCTGTTTCAAATGAGAGAAATTGGTCAAAATAAAGGGGCTAAATGCCCCATGCAAATCTGAATTCCAGCAGGGCCATGAAATCTTAAAGCTCCAAAATGATCTCCTTGACTCCATGTCTCACATTCAGGTCATGCTGATGCAAGAGGTGGGCTCCCATGGCCTTGGGAAGCTTCCCCGGGAGGCTTTGCAGGGTACACCCCCTCTCCTGACTGATTTCATGTGCTGGCTTTGAGTGTCTGTGGCTTTTCCAGGTGCATGGTGCAAGCTGTCAGTAGATCTACCATTCTGGAGTCTGAAGGATGGTGGCCCTCTTCTCACAGCTCCACTAGGCAGTGCCCCAGTGAGGACTCTGTGGGGAGGCTTTCATATTGCCTTAGCAGAGGTTTTTCATGAGGGCTCCACCCCTGCAGCATACCTCTGCCTGGACATCCAGGTGTTTCCACACATCCTCTGAAATCTAGGCAGAGGTTCCTAAACCTCATTTCTTGACTTCTTCGCAGCTGCAGGCCTACCACCACGTGTAAACCATCAAGGCTTGTGGCTTTTGCCCTCTGAAGCAATGGTCTGAGCTCTACATTGGACCCTTTTAGCCATGGCTAGGATGTAGGCTACCAAGTTCCAAGACTGCACAAAGCATCAAGGCCTTGGACCAGGACTACAAAACCATTATTTTTCTCCCAGGCTTCTAGGCTTGTGATAGAAGGGGCTGATGTGAAGACCCCTGACGTGCCCTAGAGACATTTTCCCCATTGTCTTGGTGATTAACATTTGGATCCTCATTACTTATGCCTATTTCTGCAGCTGGCTTGAATTCCTCCTCAGAAAATGGGTTTTTCTTTTCTGTCACTTTGTCAGCCTGCAAATTTTCTGAACTTTTATGCTCTGCTTCTCTTCTAAATATAAGTTCCAATTCCAAACCATATATTTGTAAATACATAAAACTGAATGCTTTTAACAGCACCCAAGTCACTTCTTGAATGCTTTGCTGCTTAGAAATTTTTTCCACCAGATGTCTTAAATCATCTTGCTCAAGTTCAAAGATCCACAAGTATCTAGGGAAAGGGCAAAATGCCAGCAGTCCCTTTGCTAAAACTTAGCAAGAATCACCTTTATTCCAGTTCCAAACAAGTTCCTCATCTCCATCTGAGATGAGCAGCATTTGGTCAAAGCCATTCGACAAATATCTAGGCAGTTCCAAATTTTCCCACTTCTTTCTGTCTTCTTCTGAGCCATCCAAACTGTTCCAACCTCTGCCTGTTATCCATTTCCAAAGTTGCTTCCACATTTTCAGGTATCTTTACAGCAGCACCCCACTCTACCAGTACCAATTTACTGTGTTAGTCTGCTCTCACACTGCTAATAAAGACATACCTGAGACTGGGTAACTTATGAAGGAAAGAGATTTAAGTGACTCACAGTTCCACGTGACTGGGGAGGCCTCACAATCATGGTGGAAGGAAAAGGAGGAGCAAAGTCACATCTTACATGGTGACAGGCAAGAGAGCTCGTGTGGGGGAACTCCTCTTTGTAAAACCATCAGATCTCATGATAAGACTTATTTGCTATTGTGAGAATAGCATGGAAAAGACCCATGCCCATGATTCAGTTACCTCCCACCAGATCCCTCTCATGACATGTGGGAATTATGGGAGCTACAATTCAAGATGAGATTTGGGTAGGAACACAGCCAAACCGTATCATTGAGACTCAAAGAAAAGCCAGAGGGCTGAAGCTTAAATAGCACCCTCTTTATTAAGGGAGAGACATATAGGGGAATGTAGCCAATTTTGAGGAGTAGTAAATTATTTTCAGGGGAATTGAACAGGCTCAAAGGACAAACAATTGTTTGCAAATAATTTTCTTTGGAAACTGAATGGGACTGAAAAGTTACAGAAATGTTATGGGCAGAACTGCACTGTGGACAAAGCTGTCTCTTTACGCACGTAAGGACTCTTAGGAAATCTCTCAGAGCTGTCTTCAGAATAGATTATGTCTGTCTTGGCATGGTGATGACTTTTAGCCTCATCCCTTCTCTTCTTTGGTGGTTAACCTTTCCTGGCTACTTAATGAGATTTCTCGGGGGAACTTTAAGACAATTGTATTACTTTTGGAAGAAATTATCCTCAGTCAGATAAGGGAGCTTCCTGAGGAAGTGCTTCCCAGTGCTTGTGGGTGGTGGGGAGAAGCACGAGAAAGTTAGAAAGTCCTTGGTTCTGAGGCAGCCTCTAAGGTCTTCCATCCTTGTAAAATTCAAAAGTGCTCAGCATGCCAAAGCACTATACTTTGAGGTATTGTTCTCTGAGCCCTAGCACTGGCTAAGAATCGAATTGGTAGGGACTAAGGGAGCCACTGAAATGTATATGTGAATGTGCGTGTCAAAGAAAATATCTGTTATTTGGTAAGATTACTCTGAAAACCCTGAGAAAATGGATTGAAAAGAGGAGAGCTATGGAGTGCAAAACTTGTTGAAATAGATCATAGCAATCGGAGAAGGGGTGATACTCAAGAATTCCAAAAATATCACTTTATTAAAAACCATCTCTTTGTTTTTTTTCCACTCTTGGAAGAAGTTCAATAGTTGAGGAATTTAATGAATCTGATAGATTTGAAAGATAAAGATTTTAAAAACCTCACCTTTTGGATGATTGGTTTGTATTTAATAATTTGGGGTTTTTAGGTGATATTCATAAAACTTTAAGCATTATGTGTTCTAACTTTTCATTTTGACTCCCTCAAACCATGCTGCATCACAACTTAAGAATTAATGTCAATATATAAAGAAACCCCCATCTTTGTCCATTGCTACAGAGCCCTGCACAGTTCTGATGTACACTATTTTAGAAACTGCCCTAATTAAAATAGAAACCCATTGTGTCAGTATGTCTGAAGGAGCTAGATTAATGTGCATTTGAATGTTTGTTTGAATATAGCTTTTAGGCTATTGAAATTTGAGACTGAGACCAGGCACAGCAGCGTGGGCCCGGTGAAAGACCAAAGCCAGGCATGAATATTTACTGACAGGCTAAGCAAAACAGCCACTCTGCTGTTTGTCTTTTCACTGTCCTGAATATTTGCTTCTTATTAATCTTTTAGGATGTATTCTTCTTTTGCTGAATCCATTATTAAACAGAGAACAGATACTGTGTTAGCATTGTTTGTTCTTGCTCAGATTGATGGAGGAAAAATGTGTTAGATGTAGTTAAAAGAGGTTGTATTACTTTTTTAATTGTGCGAATTTACAAGTAGAACAGATTTCTAATAAGATAACCTATATTTTCAGTTGTTATTAGGTGAGAAAAGTTTATATCTTAACAATAGATTGTAAAAAGTGTTCTCACAAATTCTCTAAAATCTCCTTCCTACTTTCTGGGAGTATCCATAGAATTTTAAAAGAAATTAAAGAGCTGGGTTTTTTGTGATATAAAAACTACACTGAATTTTATGTTTTATGGGCCAGCGAGGGATTGCTCTTCTAGGATGATTTCACCATATTTATCTTTGGTTGTAATTATTGCCTCATAATAATAAAAAATCATATATTGGATCATAAACATTAAGTATCAATACGTCTACAATTCTTTTTCTTTAACTGTCTTGCAGTTTGCCAATAAAGTAACTGAGACCTGGATAATTATCAGCTACCTATAAGTAAAGACACTGATGTTTATATTTAAGCCTGTCTTCAAAGATCCTATTTTTTTTTTTCTAATTCACCCTGCTGCTTCCACATAGAGATAAATGTCATACCAAATTATATTTCTTCTTCTAAGAAGGAAAAGAGGCTGAGGCATGAAAGAGGTATGACTTGAAAACATGAAGCAATAAGACCTTATTGTAATAGTAAATGGCAACCAATCTCCCAATGGCCTGCTGATCAATGTCTCAAAATAAAAAATCAGGTCTGGTGATAGCAAATTCTTGGCAACTAACATGAAAAAAGCAAAACACAAAACAACTTGAAGTGGGATTCTATTGTTACTTCTACATGGGAGATTTATACCTTTGTCTGTTTTCCCAAAGTGTTAGTTTCAGACAAACCAAAACTCCACTTCAGTTTGACCTGAATGGGTTGGGAGAAGCCTTGTACTGCCTGATGGGTGATGTCATGGTGAGTGGCATGAACATGGATGGAGTCAGTGATCCCAAACTTCCCAAAGCTTGGTTTTTGTTTCATGAATGTAGATGTCTATCCAAAAGGAAAGATACATCCATTGGCGAGTGAGAAAATGTGGGCATTTTAAAAGTCGATATTATTAAATTGTGCAATTGGAGCTACATCGGGGCTTCACAGCTAACCAACTCTCTACTGTCTGGAACCTGTTTTTGTCTGAATCCCAAGCTGAAAATTCTAATATGTGGATTAGGATAGCATTATGGAAAAGCCTTAATTGTAAACCTGGGATACGAGAGCTTATATTTTTTAGGAGAATACAAAGATAGTCTTTTAAAAATGTACTTTATAGTTTGACAATTTATGGCAATTTCTGAAAAGGAAACTGGCCTCAATACTTCATTTCAGGTTTCAGCCTCTAACTATGTGACAGGATGGGGTATCCTCACAGTAGGATGCCATTTTCTCCACGTCTCACTTGGGGAAAATTCATCCACTTAAGTCTCCTTCTGGAATCTCTTTTGTCCCTGAAGTCAAATTTATGAATAGCTCAGCTTAATCTCAGAGAACCCAACACTTCTGTTATTGTAGAATGTTACCATGATGGAAATTAGTTCTGTAATTCATAAGAAATTATTAGCCATTTTATCCTTCTATTACAGGTGAACTGGGGTTACAGCAGGCCTGCAAAAATTCAGGACTCCCTGAGGCTGATGGGAATGGCTGTTGGATGTGGTTCTGCTGTGGGAAATCTTCACCTGGATAGATATTGGACCTTGAATAGCCCAATGTCAATGTATGTGAAGGCAACATGTCCATTAGCATTATTTATAAAATTCCATGACTTCTGATGTTGCCTCCACTGCTGAGCTTCTGAGAGCTTCAGAACCCCCTCTTGAAATATCAAAAAATAACTGCAATATCCTCTAGGGCCCATGGGCAATAGAATTCTAGGTAAGGCCTCTTTAGCAGCTTCTCATCAAAACTAATAACAACCTTGTGCTCTGTAACCATAATGATGCTTGTTCCTGGCACCCTACACTGTCCCTGTCTACCATTTCCCATGACTCCCACTTCTAGGACCATGGCCTCTTCAGCTTCCTCTCACACCTGAGATTCTTACTTGCTCCCACATTCCACCTTCCTTCAGAGTGGGTCATCTGTTTGTACCACTGCCCTGCCTGGCACTCTCTCCACTGATCCTAGGATCACCATTATTTATCTATCCTTTCAACCTGCTTGGAAAATGTTTCCCTTTAGCTCACTTCACAGGATCTATGAACTCTTAATAATGCAGTTGATTTAATTGTATTAATCAGTTTTTTCAAATATGATTGTTTCTGTAGAGTGGCTCTCACCTGTCAAAGATACATAAGCAGCTGAAGAGAGGATAGGAAAAGAAGTTTGTTTTAACTTCACGTATAATTTTACTTTGCTTCTGGTTCAAAGCCCTGCTGAGGCCTGGCGAGTCTCATTCTTTACCTCTCAGTTGCTGCCCCTTCAGGTGCTGTGCTGCCTCCCCGAACTTCACTGACTGCCACTGGCATCCTTTCTCAGTCAGGCTATCAGTCCTGTCTCCATTTGATCTATAATTTTGAGTAGGACTTGGGACTTTCCCATAATAACTTTGTTTCTTAGGAAAACTTTAGGAGATATCTAGTTGTGTGATTAAATTTCTTTCAGGATTCTGTGATAGTTTTTTTAAAAAGATCTTTAAAAGTGTCTTATTTTAGAATAGTTTTAGATTTACTAAATGTTGCAAAAGATAGTACATGATTCTCTTACACTTCTCACCCAGTTTTCCCTATTGTTAAAATATCATATTCCTATAGTACATTTGTCACAACTAAGGAACCAGTTTGGTACATTACTATTAACTAAACTCAATGCTTCATTCAGATTTTGCTATTTCAATGATTCTTTATTTATTTATTTATTTATTTATTTATTTATTTATTTTTCTGAGAGAGGTTCTTGTTCTGACAGGTGCTCAAGTGATCCTCCCACCTCAGCCACCCAAATAGCTGGGACTACAGATGTGTACCACCACACTTGGTTAACTTTTTGTAAAGATGGGGTCTCCCTATTTTTCCCAGTCTTGTCTTGAACTCCTGGGCTCAAGCAATCCTCCTGCCTTGGCTTTCCAAAGTGCTGAGATTACAGGTGTGAGCCACCGGACCCAGACTCTGTGGTTACTGGTGATCTGGGGGACATTTTTGCCAAGAGCATGAAGGATGTATGGGAGAGTGTTATCTGTTATATGTTAGACTCAGCTCTGCTCCTTTTAAAATAACCAGTAACAATTAGTTCTTGATTGACAATTACATTATTTTTTAAGTGTACCATGATAAAATGACTTGAAAGAGTGACCATGAAGAGCAAAAATTGTGTTTTCATATAGAAGCTCTTTGCATTTTTGGAACATCAAAATAAGAGGACAGATTAAGGTAACCCAAGTCTTACATCTTTTGCTGAAACCTTTGCTGAGAAAAAGTGGGCTTGGGCAACTACTCCTGGTACTCTGCCTCCCCTTGGGCTATAGAGAAAGATTTCTGACTTCAGGCAAAACTATAGTGACTAGGAAAGCAGTGGGAATTTAGGTGAGACTTATAAATAATAGAGAAGTCAAAAATCATTTTGGATGCGGCATAATAAAGTGAAACAACAAGGATCAACTTAAAAATATATAAAGCTATTAAAATCCCCAAGGAAATTTGGGTTGGTCATTAAAGAAACACTCTTATACATATTCTATACCTTCTTCAAATAAAAAAAAAACTCTATAGATGTTCTGAAGATGCTGTGTGTGTGTATGTGTGTGTGTGGGTATGTCTGAGTGTGTTTGAGCTGGCAGGATGACACTCATTAAACAAATAAATATCGAGTACCTACTTGTGTACCACTGTGTTAATTACTGGGGTTACTGAATAAACAAGACTCTGCTCTTGCCTTCAAGAAGGTCATGGCATGGGTGGTGGTGATCTTACACATAACCTAGCAGGGTTTTTTTAGCTCTTTCTCTTCCTTCAATTTTTATTCTATTTTATCTGACATGAAAAAATATGTCTAGTTTTGGGTAATATGATCATTGTCATTAGCTTGTCATTATCTGCTAAAAAGAAAATACAAGCATACATTTTTATCTTCCCTAATAAATATTGCTTAAATTTTTGCTCTCTGTTGTACATTTACCAGCCATTAGGCAAATAGAAATAATTTAAGGCATACCGTATCCGTTTTCTAGCTTGTTACCAAGGGTATTGTCCTAAATAAGAAAACAGTGATGCAAGGTGGCCTTAGTTCCAAAGAATCTTACAGATTTAAATTCTTCAGCAGATTAAGAGAGCAGACAATCATTTATATTGGAACTGGCAGGCAAGGCTTTATGGAGGTAAGCCTCAGACTATGCTGAGAAATAAAGCCCCACATGTGTACAAAATTTTTAAGGATTGAAATAGACCAGCCAAGTTTATAAAATGCCCTTTCTCCCTTTTCTTCAGTGTTGCTCATTTTCTTTCATTTCTTGCCTTCTTTATGTCATGATGACTGCATTATAGTGAACCATTGTTCATTTCTCATTAGTTGCATTAGGATAAGGGTTAAGATGGATTAAGATGGGCACCAGCAACCATGCCACCCTGAGAGTAATTAAATGTAACACAGCAAGTATAAAAATTATCCTGGTTGCTTCAAGTCTCTGAGCTTTGATTCAGGCCTTGAACTTGCCCTATATCAGTGATTGATGAACTAATCATCTGGATATTGTACCACAAGATGTACTTTTGGCCTGATGTCCTAGTTCATGATGGAAATTTATACTCATTCTCCACTTTTTCTTGAGGTCCTCAAAAGTTGTTTTACCTCAAAGATATAATTGGGAGAATTTATGTCATAATTCTATAATAATATTTCAAGTTTAATTTTCTAATAGTCTTTTTCACATGCATTTTTATTTTTAAAATATGAATGGCACATGAATTATGCTATAGTCATACACATACATTCATATATATATATGTGTGTGTGTGTGTGTGTGTATACATAAATTTTACACCCCACAAAGAGGTGAATTCTTTAAAGGAAATGAAAATAAAAATTTCATAGGGTGTAGGGCAGAGCAAATGCTCATCACAGACTCATCTGACAAGTCTCTTTCAAGGGCCTGTCCGCAGATTGAAGATTCACTCTTTGCTCAATTTGCATCCTTGGCCCAATAAATGTTTGATGACCTCCCTCTATGAGCACTCACAGCCAGAAGGAGGTAATGCAAAATTGATCTGTATATTAAAACTGCTGAGCCAAGCGAGCTCGCTCCTGGAATTAAACTGATTATGTGTATGTGATTCAACAGGCCCTATTGAAACACCATAGTATTTGAAAAAGACACCGATCAGCTGCATTTTTTATACACACAGTTTTCTTCTTTTCCTCCTCCCTTTAACCCTGTGGGTCAGCTCCCATATTCACATCTTTAACTCCCATTTGGATTCATGAATAACAATACATGCTTTCAGGAGAAAAGATGCTTCACTATTATGCTCAGCAGTCTATTATTTCTGGAATACAGTGAGGGACATGGAACTTGAAATCAAACACACAGTGGTTAGAATCCCAGCTTCACCGTTTATTTGCTACATGGATTTGGGCAAATTATTATCTCTCTCTGGGCCTGATATTACTATTTGAAAGTGCAGATAATGGCATTCACCTGCCTGACTTGTTACACTTTAACTAGTATGGCCAGGTTTTGCCTATCAGTGAATATAAAATGAGACCCATATCCTTTAATACCCATGTTATGATGGTGTGAATTAATACACCATGATAGATTCCCTTAAATTGTGCCCCAATTATTTTTGGAAATGACACTATATTTTAATCTCTTACATGCATTAAGAACAGATTCATTTAGTTTCTTAATTCTGTTCTCCTTTGACAATCTCCCAAAATATTTTAGTAACAAATATTTTTATTGAATACTTAATTTGTGCCAATATCTTTTCTAGCATATGGGTTGTGTAATAGATAGGACAGATGAGGTCCCTGTTTTCATGAAGCTTATAGATGGTGGCAAGCGAGAGTGTGATAGTTGAGTAAAATAGACAGATAATTATGTAGAAGGACAAATATTCTGAAGAAAATAAAACAACAATCCTGTAGAAATTGACTGGCAACATTAGAGATAGTAGTCTGGAAAGTGTTCTCTGAGGAGGTAACATTTCAGTTAATACCTACGTGGTAGAGATGGAACCTGCTAAGTGAAGATCCGAGGTGGATGAAGAATAATTCAGATTGAAGGAGCAACAAGTGCAAAATTCTGAGAAAGATTTACTAACTTAGAGCAAACGAGGAAAGGAGAGTATAGCTGAAATACAGTAAGAAAGGGATACGGTTTACAAGTGTAGTCGGAGAGTTGTGCAAGGACCTTATCATGTATGGCCTTGTAGAGCTTCAAAGGACAATCAGACTGGAAGATGTTGACATGTTTTAAACAGGTAATCCACATTTTTTTTCAAAATGATTGATGAATGTATGATTTTCTGAAATCCAGAAAAATGTGTTTCAGAAAGTCAAGATTGTTTGACCATGTAACACACCGCTGAGAAATGAAGCAAAAAGAGAGACAGAAGAGATTGTAAATTTGGCAACATGGAGATTATTGACAAGGTCTTGATAAGAGCTGTTTTTATTAGAGTCTAGAGGGTGAAAACTCAGTTGAAATGAGTTGAAGATAGGATCGGTGTTGCAGATGAGGGTATAGACAACTGTTTTTTACGTATTTGGCTGTTGAGAAAAATTAAAAAAAAAAGACACCCTAAAAGAATATGATAGGTTCAGTAAAATTTGTTTTTTAATGGCAGATACTAGAGACTGTGTATTTGTCAATGTTAATAACTTTTGCAGAAGGATACATTTATGATGCAAGAGGAGGAGGCAATCATTGCCAGAGTGAAATCTTTAAGAGGGTATGAGACAATGTCTCTAGAACACAGGTGCTTTACCTGGTATTTGATGAAAAAGGGACTAATATCCTATTGTAGCAGAAAAGAAAGCAGAGCATCTTTTGGGAAATTAAAGACAATTTCATCTGATTATTTCTGCTGTCTCAGTGGAGTACAAGGTAAGGTTATTATGTAAGAGGAAACATAGAGAAAAAGAGGTTTTGGGGGGTTATGGAGAGAAGAGAAAATGTGAGAGTCACTGAGGGCAGAGGGAATTTGAACTTATAAGGAAATACACCAGTCTTTTCAAGCTAGTATATTTTGCAAAGAAAAATGACTTTAAAATGAGACTTGCCAGTAAGGTGGGAGGCCTCTGCCCCTATTGCTGCAAGATCTCCTGAAAACACTGCTCATTAACAAAGGCTCTGCTAATAATTGCTGCTGCTGCTCCTGCTCCAGCCATGAGAAGACTATACCCTTTGCTGCTTCATTCCAAGAATAAAACAAGCCACCCACAGAGCAAGAACAGGCTGCAACTTTAAACAAAATTTACCGATGCTTTAGATATGGTAGAGGAAAATAATGGTATAAAAATTATTTTAAGTAACTGCTCTTGGAGTTTAATGGAGCATTTTTCATGCCTATAAATCAACTGGATGCCATATGGTAGCAAGGGCCAATTTACTTCCCCAGAGAATGCCCTTGAAAGTGACTGCTATATGTCCAAGCACCAACTATGCCAACGATCCATGAAGATGAAGTTACTCCATTCTCATCCATGTCTACGATTTGTCTTCTAACTCCCAATTTTCTGTTTCCAGGATCTTCCTTCTTGCAAGTTGACTCATAGTAGTAATTTGCTTTTTATAGATATGGTTTTATTTCTAATGTACTTCTATTGTGATAAAATACACATAACTTAAAATTTGCCATCATTACCATTTTTAGCATATTGTCCAGTGGAATTAAATACATTCATAATGTTGTACAAACATCACATCCTTTCATATCCATGATTCTTTTCATGTTGTAAAGCTAAGCCTATATTCATTAAACAATAACACCTCATTTTCTATTCCTCCATTCCCTGGCAACTATCATTCTATTTTCTGTTTCTATCATTTTGACTGCTGTAAGTGTCTAATATAAGCAAAATTGTACTGTATTTTCTTTTTGTGACCAGCTTATTTTGCTTAGCATAATGTCCTCAAGATTCATCGATGTTGTAGTTTACATCAGCACTTTCAATCTATTTGGGTGTTTGAAATCTAAAATGAGCCTCTTGTAGACAGTGTGCAGTTGGATCATGTTATTTTACACATTCTAATCTCACATTTTGATTGGAAAGTTAAACTTGTTTGTATTTAGAGTAATCACTGATAAGGGACTTATTTCTATCATTTTGCTGTTGTTTTTTATATTATTACTTTTTTATCCTTCATTTTCTGCATTTTTTTTTTTTTTAGTGTTTAGTTGATTTCTAGTGGTGAAATGTTTAAATTCCTTTCTCATTTCCTTCGGTGTATCTTCTATATGTATTTTCTCTGTGGTTATCATGAGGAGTACATTATAATATTCAAAAGTTATACTCTAATTTGAATTAATGTCAGATTAACTTCAATAATATAAAACTCTGCTCTTTCATGACTTTTTCCCCATTCCTTTTGTTCATGTCAAAAAATATATATCCCTATACATTGTGTACCCTAAAATATAACCTAGTAATTCTTTTAAATGCATTAATCTCTTAAATTATGTAGAAAACAAAATGTGAAATAACAAACCATTGTTATATTGATACTAATTTTAAGAGTAATAATTAGTTTTAAAAAATGTATCACTCTCCTAAATAATGTAGAAAACAAAAGTGAAGTTATAAACCAAGGTTAAAATAATACTAGCTTTTATTATTTTCTATGTACTTACTTTCATTTAGATTTTTATTTATTCATATGACTTTGACTTACAGTCTAGTATTCTTTAATTTCACCAAGCAGGGTCCCCTTAAGCATTTCTTGCAGGACAGGTCTAGTGGTAACAGACTGTCTCAGCTCATGTTGATCTGGGAATGTCTTGCTTTTAGAAGGACAATTTTTGCTAGATGTAGAATTCTTAGTTGACAGATATTTTATTTATTTATTTATTTATTTATTTATTTTTAGCAATGTGTCTATATTGGCTCATTGCCTTCTGGCTTCCAAAGTTTCTGATGACAACTCTGCTGATAATTTCATTGAGAATCCCTTATATGTGATGAATAATTTCACTTGCAGCTTTCAATATTCCTTCTTTGTCTCTGGCTATCTCAAGTTTGATTAAAACATGTCTCAGTGTGGGGCTCTTTGCATTCATCTTAAGTTTATTGAGTTTCTTGTATGTTTATATTCATGTCTTTCATCATATTTGGTGTTTTCAAGTTTTCAGGCACTATTTCTCATTTTCTCTCTACCCTTTCTCATTTTTCTCTTTCTGGGACTTCCACAATGTTTATGTTGGTAGACTTGATCAAATCCCACACGTCTCCTATGCTCTTCACTCTTAACAATTTTTTTTCCTGTTTCTTATACTCAATAATTTCTATTGTTCTATTTTCAAGATTGTCAATTCTTTCTTGTGACTGTTCAAATCTGTCTTTGAACCCCTCAAGTGAAATTTTTATTTCAGTTATTGTATTTTTAGGCTCCAGAATTTCTTATAGATTTAATTTTAGAGTTTTTAAAATATATCTTTACTGATGTCTCTATTTTGTTGATACATTGTTTTCTTGACTTTACCCATTCTCATTTTTCTCTACCCTGTCTCATTTTTCTCCTTCTAGGACTTCTACAATGTATATGTTGGTAGGCTTGATCAAATTCAACAAGTCTCTTAGACTCTTCAGTCTTTAAAATTCTTTTTTTTTTCTGTTTCTCATACTCAATAATTTCTATTGTTCTATCTTCAAGTTTGTCAATTCTTTCTTGTGCCTACTCAAAGCTGCCTTTGAACCCCTCAAGTGAAATTTTTATTTCAGTTATTGTATTTTTATGCTCCAGGGTTTCTTATAGATTTAATTTTAGAGTGATATATATCTTTATTGATATCTCTATTTTGTTGATACATTGTTTTCTTGACTTTATCCACATCTTTCTGTAGTTTTCGAATATATGTAAGACTGTTGTTTTAAAGTCTTTGTTTAGTAGATCTGCTGTCAGACCTACTAGAACATCGGGGATAGTTTCTGTTGACTTATTTTTTTCTTTGAATAGGCCATATTTTCCTGTGTATTTTTATGCCCTGTAATTTTTTTGTTAAAAACTGGACATATAAGTGGTAATGTGGTAACTCTGGAAATCAGATTCCCTCTCTTCTCGATGTTTGCTGAGTTTCATTTTTTGTTTGTTTGTTTTCCAGATTGTTGTAGGTTGTCTCTGTGCCAATAATCAGCTTACGGTGAATATCTAAGGTTTTCTGAGGTCTTTCCTGAGCCTGAATTTTTCCCTGGCATGCATGGTCAACTTTCTAATTTTCTTTAAATGTGCCATTGGTTTTGAAATGTCCTCGTGTTTAGTATTGAATCCCAAATGGTTAAAAAAAAAGAGAGAGAGAGAGAGAGAGAAAGATGAAGAGGAGCAGAAAAGGTACCAGCATTTTAAATCCCCTGAAATTTACTTCAACCAGAAATGGAGAGGAGGGGGGAAGCACTTGCAGCATTGGAAAGAGTAGCAGCAGCAATGGCCACCCACCTGTTTGTCTCCACCTCTGTGATCAAAAGTGGCAACCAGTGATCAGAGATTTCTGATATTTGGAAGAAAGGGTGCTTTGTACCTGGCCTGGCTCCCCTAGGTCATGTGAATGCTGCTCTAAGAACACATGCACAGTTGCCTGCCACAGGGCAGAAGGATGGGGAATTGGTAATAGCTAATATGCTAAGAGCTAAAATGAACTGAATTTAAACACAATTTATCATCCTAGCTTTCTCATGGATATTTCAAGCCTTCAGTTGATTTCAGTTTCAAAACAGTTACATCAGGCAACTTCTGACAGTGCCTTTATTGCCTTGGTGAAGAGATAGGTTCCTGGTGCTCCGCACTCTCCCATCTTCCCAAAATCTCTTACCAATTCACCTTTGAAGAAAGTCTATCTTAAGTAAAATGAATGTAGTCTTGCTCAATGGTCTGATTGAGATAATAATAATCAGTAAATTTTGGATTATTATCAATGTTGCAGTCTGATTGTATACTTTTTATGTCATTACAGTACCTTGAGGTGAAAACCATATCTGTATATTCTTTCTATAGATCTCTGCATCACAGCTCTTTACACACTATCTCAGCTGCTTAAGAACACACACAATTTCAATGAGCAACAGTATTTTCTTAATCCACTCCCAGTCCAGGAATAAGGTTTGCAGAAATACAGTTTTTGTGCGGGGCAATTCACATTGACAAATTGAAATCGTGGCAGTGAATATTTTACATTTTTTTGCACGCAAATATGTGACCTGGCTTTCTACTTGTAGAATTATGGCTTATTCAAGACATTTCCCCAATGACAACAACAAAAGGGAACTGAGGTCTCTTCTTCCAATGATAGATAATCACTGTAACTTTAAATGACAGTTCTCATAGGTCTCCAAAAAAACCTTCAAGTTGAGTTGCAATCTAAGGAAGGACCTTGCAGAACAATTTTTAATTCCACATATATAATTTGTCTGGAACATGACTGAAATAAAATAGAAGTCCCAGCTTAGTATATTTTAAATTATATCCCAAGAAGACATAGACTTTTGTTGTAAGTGATCATACAGTGTTACTATACCTAGATCATGGGTAGATACCTAGGGAACGTGTACTTTCTACCTATATTATTTTCAAAATGTAAAAATAACATTATAAGGTACATTACTATTAGGTAGTACAAGGGCCTACATTTGCATTATGGACTGCATTTCTGCCTCTCTATTGGCTTATTTTCTGAAGCATATTGCCTGAACGTATTAAAAATTGGCATTTGGTACAAGAAGAATTCATCTTGAAAATTTCCCAATAGGTTTATTTATACAATTGGTTTTGAACTTCAGCATTTATTTAAATTAATTAATTGTAATAGTGAATTTTTATGATACCACTTTATTAAAAATAAGACTTAATTGTTGTTATAATAATAATGTAATTGTGGTTTGCCACAATTATAATTAAAACATAAACATTTAATTAAATGTTTACACTAGTTTAGGTAAAGTCACAGTAGGAGTAAGGAAAGAGAGTAAGAGAGAAAGGGAGAAAAATGTATTTACAATGAATGGCAGTGGGAAAATAAAGCATATGATATGGTCATGTATGTTGGTAACTATAATCAGGAAAAAAAGGAAGATCCCTTAATGATTAGAAACAAGATGAAATTGCAAATAATGCACCAAAGCTCAGGGCTGCCTAATAGAGAATGCTAACCATGAAATGGAAAGTGTTGGCCTGCTTTAAGAAACGTCAATCCTTTTGATATTCATGCATCTATTTAGTCATTCATTTACTCATCTGTCCATCAGTTTTTTTCTTTATTATTATATTTTTTATTATACTTTAAGTTCTAAGGTACATGTGCACAATGTGCAGGTTTGTTACATTTGTATACAAGTGCCATGTTGGTGTGCTGCACCCATTAACTCGTCATTATATTAGGTATATTTCCTAATGCTATCCCACTCCCCTTCCCTGACCCCATGGCAGGCCCCGGTGTGTGATGTTGACTTTCCTGTGTCCAAGTCATTGTTCAATTCCCACCTATGAGTGAGAACATGCGATGTTTGGTTTTTTTGTCCCTGCAATAGTTTGCTGAGGATGATGGTTTCCAGCTTCATCCATATCCCTACAAAGGACATGAACTCATCCTTTTTTGTTACTGCATAGTATTCCATCGTGTGTGTGTGCCACATTTTGTTAATACAGTCTATCATTGATGCATTTGTCCATCAGTTTTTAAATTGTGTTTAGATGAGAGCACTGAGGAAAAATTGTCCAAATTTTGAAAAAAAAGGTGGTGAAAAAAACTAACTGGTTTAATGTCTTTCCTTTTAGAGTCAGCTCCATATGTGAATAGTAATCACAATTAATTATACCACTTCAAAAAAAGATTTTTGTCCTTCACAACAAAAATCTATATTATCTCTCTTCTGCTTGATATATGGCTAATGTGAATTGAGATGTGCTAAGTGTAAAACACACACAGGATTTTGAAATCTTCATAATAAAAATAATGTGAAATATCCTTAACATTTATGTTGATTACATGTTGAAATGGTATTCTGGATATATTGCATTAAATAAAATGTATTATTAAAACTAATTTTACTGGTTTATCCTGCTTTCTTTTACTGGGGTTACTAGCAGTTTAAACTTTCAAATGCAATAGTAACACACATAACCAATGGAATACAGTAAGACCAGCCCAGAAGCAAACCCATGCATATATGGTCAACTGATCTACAACCAGGGTGCCAAAAATACACAATGGGAAAATAATAGTCTCTTCATTAAATTATATGGGGAAAATTGGATATCTGCATGCCAAAGAATGTTGGATGATTATCTCACACCATACATATAAATTGACTCAAAGTAGATTAAAAAATATAATACCTGAAACTGTAAAAATCCTAGAAGAAAACATAGGGAAAAAGATTCCAGAAATTGGTCTTCACAGTAATTTTTTGAATATGTTACTAAAAGCACAGGCAATAAAAGCGTAAATAGACAAGTGTGATTATATCAAAATAAAAAGCTACCATGCAGCCAAGGAAACAACAAAATGAAAAGGCAAACTAGGCTAGGCATGGTGGGTTATGCATGTAATCCCAGCATTTTGGGAGGCTGAGGTGGGAGGATTGCTTGAGACTTGAGGCCAGAAGTTTGAGAACAACCTAGGCTACATAGTGAGACCTCATCTCTACTAAAAATTAAAAAAAAATTAGCCAGGCATGGCAGTGCAAGCCTGTAGTCCCAGCTGCTTAGTATCCTTCCCACTTGAGCTTGAACCACTTGAGCCCGGGAGGTCAAGTCTGCAGTGAGCTGTAATCATGCTCTGTACCATTGTACTCCAGCTTGGGTGACAGAAACCCTTTCTGAAAAAACAAAAAACAAAATAAAAAAACAGAAAACAAACAACAACAAAAAAAATACACCTACATAGTGGGAGAAAATATTTGCAACCAAATATTTCATAAGGGGATAATATTCAGAACCTATAAGGAACTCCCACAACTCAATAAAAAAAAAACTTAAAAAGTTGGGCAAAGAACCTGTAGAATCATTTCTTCCAAGAGTACATACAAATAGCCAAGAGGTATGAAAAGAAGCTGAACTTCACTATTTATCAGGGAAATGCAAATCAAAACCATAATGAGATATCACTTCACACCTATTAGCGTGGGTTTTGTTAAAACCCAAAATATAACAAATGTTGGCAAGGAAAGTGAACCCTATAACCTGTTGGTGGGAAATTAGTGTAATTACTATGAAAACAGTGTGGAGGTGACCCTAAAAACGAACACTATAACTACCATATGATCCAGCAATCCTACTTCTGGATATATATCTAAAGAAATTAAAATCAGGACCTCGAAGAGATATGTGCACTCCCATGTTCACGGCAACATTATTCACAATAGACAAGATATGAAAGTAATTTAAATGTCCATTAGTGAATGGATGGAAAAAGAAAATGTACATACACACAATGGACTATTATTCAGCCTTAAAAAAGAATGATATCCTGCATTTGTGACAATATTGATGAACCTGGAGGTTCATCATATTGTTATGTTATTATATAATGATCATTATATCATATTATGTTAAGTGAAATGAGACAGACACAGAATGACAAATACTGTGTTATACACTTATATGATGAATGTAAAACAGCCAAACTCATAGAAGCGGAGAGTGAACTAGTGGTTGCCACGAGCTGGGGACTGGAAGAAGTGGGTAGTTATTAGTTAAAGGATACACAGTTCCTGTCGTACGAGATAAATCCTAGAGCTCTACTGTACAACATAATGTGTATGGTTAATTATACCGTATTGTACAGTTAAACCTTTCCTAAGACAGTAGGTCTTATATTCAGTGTTATCATCATCATCATCATCATCGTCATCGTAAATAAGAAGGCAGGAGAAAATTTTGGAAGTGATACATGGATTTATGGCATAAATTACAGTGATGGGTGTATACTCATTTTCAAACTTACCAAGTTGCATACATTAATTATATCAGCTTTTGGTCTATCTGAAAAATTGAAGCTAATCAAAACATTTATCTTTCTACTAGAAAAAAGTTACAGATTCAGCTCAAATTATATTGCCATTGAACAGAAGTGCTTTACACTCTTCTGCCCCAAAATAATAATTATTGGAATTAATATAGGAAATTAAAATACACAAAAATAGATATTACAGAATTATCTTTAATATTATAATTTATATTATACATAATTTTATATTTTAAATCACTATTTTAATGTGGTTACTAGCAATTTTACATTATATTTATAATCTACAGTTTATATTATAAATGTAATATAAAATTCTGACCTAGAATCTTCTTTTTTAAAAAATTTAATTTAAAGTCCTGGGATACATGTGCAGGATGTGCAGGTTTGTCTGGAGCTGCGTGTCCCGGCCATAGCGATTATAACTGACGACTGACACCTGAGCTCTATACATTTCCACTTTATGCCTCCTCCCTAGATTTACTTTCTTCCTTGTTCTGCTGTCTCATACGCCAGTACAAAATGGCACTCTTCCGGGTTCTTCATCACCCATTTTCCCGCGCCGGGAAAATGATCAACTTATAGCGCAGGCGCCATCCTGCGCCCGGGAAAATTACCAACCTACGGCGCAGGCGCAACATGACGTCTGACCGAAGAAACCAATACCTACCTGGCCACGCCCACTGCAGGGCCACCATCATCGCCCTGGCCCAACCTCCACCCTTGCTGGTCTATATAAGGCATTACACTGCCACCAATAAACGAGACTTGATCAGGATACTGTCTTGTCTCCATTTCTCGTGTCTCTTGTTCCCCCGAGTTCCCACTCCCTCTTCTAGGGCCTACATTGACGATCCCGCGGGTCGGGACACAGGTATGTTACATAGGTATATGTATGCCATAGTGGTTTGCTGCACCTATCAACCCATCACCTAAGTGTTAAGCCCCACATGTATTAGCTATTCATCCTGATGTTCTCCCTCCTTCCTTCCCCCAACAGGTCCCAGTGTGTGTTGTTCCCCTCCCTGTGTTCATGTGTTCTCATTGTTCAGCTCTCACTTACCTGTGAGAACATGTGGGGTTTGGTTTTCTGTTTCTGCATTAGTTGGCTGAGGATAATGACTTCCAGCTGCATTCATGTCCCTGCAAATGGTATGATCTTATTTCTTTTTATGGCTGCATAGTATTCCATGGTGTATATGTACACATTTTCTTTATCCAGTTTATCATTGATGGGCATTTGAGTTGATTCCATGTCTTGCTATTGTGAATAGTGCTTCATTGAACATATGCTTGCATGTATCTTTATAATAGACTGATTTATATTCCTTTGGGTATATACCCTGCAATGGGATTGCTGGGTTAAATGGTATTTCTGGTTCTAGGTCTTTGTGGAATTCTACAGTGTCTTCTACAATGGTTTGAACTAATTTATATTCCCACCAACAGTGTAAAAATGTTCCTATTTCTCCACAGGTTTGCTAGCATCTGTTGTTTCCTGACTTTTTGATAATAGCCATTCTGACTGGCATGAGATGGTATCTCATTGTGGTTTTGATTTGCATTTCTCTAGTGATTAGTGATGTTGAGCTTTTTAAAATGTTTCTTGGCTGCATAAAAGTGTCTGTTCATGTCCTTTGCCCACTTTTTTTTTTCTCGTAAATTTGTTTAAGTTCCTAGTAGATTCTGGATATTAGATCTTCGTCAGATGGATAGATTGCAAATTTTTTTCTCCTATTCTGTAGGTTGTCTGTTCATTCTATTGATAGTTTCTTTTGCTGTGTAGAGCTCTTTAGTTTAATTAGATCCCATTAGTCAGTTTTTGCTTTTGTTGCAATTGCTTTTGATGTTTTGGTCATGAAATCTTTGCCCGTGCCTGTGTCCTGAATGGTATTGCCTAGATTTTCTTCTAGAGTTTTTATAGTTGTGGGTTTTACATTTAAGTCTTTAATCCATTTTGAGCTAATTTTTGTGTAAGGTATAATGAAGTGTTCCAGTTTCAGTTTTCTGCATATGGCTAGCCAGTTTTCTTGGGACTATTTATTAAATAGGCAATCCTTTCTCCATTGCTTGTTTTTGTCAGGTTGTCAAATATAAGATGGCTGTAGTGTGCAGTCTTATTTCTGAGTTCTCTGTAGAATCTTATTTCTTACAAATTTTCTCACACTTATTGTGTGTGTGTGTGTTTTGTTGCTGATCTTTTCTACTAAATTGGGCTTATAAATTTGAAAAAAATAGTACATTCCTCCTTACTTTTATTTTATTACCTACCTGTCTGACATGTTTCAAGGGTTTGAGAATGACCTCATATGTAACACTACATATGATAGATCCTGAGGATCTATTGAGAAAATATAATTCTATAGTTGGATCTCTGTTTCCTAGTACTAAGTTATTTTCCATTTATTATCATTTATTGCCATCCCTTGGGCAGTACAGTTCTTTCACTGCCTACCTCCTCTCCCTCTGTGTTGTGCTATATGTGTATGTGTACTTTGGATTTTGTGGAGTTTCAGAATGTATGATATTGAAGAATGAAAACAAACCTTAATTTTCAAAAAATAACTCCAAACAAAACTCCAAAATCCATTGGCTTTACTAAAGAATAAGTTATCAGGTAGATACTGTAGGGATTGTGTTAAATATCAGCCAAGAATCCTGTTATGTTTGAAATAAAGCACCATCTAATACTATTGACATGAATGAAGCTGATACTTTGAAACAAAAACTCACTGACTACAAATTTAAATATTAAAGAGTAATGAGGTTGTAAGTGTCTGAAAAATTGCTTTTGCTCATGCACAGAAGGAATTTTCATCAGCGTGAAATTTTGCAACTATTTCTTTGAAACATTATAAAAGCTTAATTGACAGTTGTGTGATTGGGTGATAATTTTTTGATGTTTTATTTACTTTTTCTATGGATTAAAATCTTAACATTATTACAAAATAATGTTCATGCATTTATTTAAAAAAATATATAAAATGGAAATCATATTGCTAACCCCCAAAATGCTAGCTATTAGTTGATCTGTAAACATGGAAGTGTCTGTTAAATGTCCAGGAATGTTAAGATTCTTACCCTCTACTTATGTATTTTATACAAAATTATAGTCCCAATTTATAATTATTTGTTTAAATTATCAGTATATGTGCATATATGCTAATGACAGTTTGTAACATAAATGGAAACATATTATCTCATGATTATAATCTTTACTTATTTTTATATTTGTCAAATTAGAAATTAATGTTGAGGGTTCATAAATAAAATATATGTAAATTTACTACAAATAATTACATTTATATATGTTTCTGTATTAATGAACAAGTCTTTGCAGGATACTGTTTCATCATTTTTCCTAGGATAATTACTCATAATACCTAAGATTTGGGATAAATATATTTACATTTAATCTATTTTTTGTTTAGGTGAAATTTGAAAATATTAGCTGAGTTTTTGTTATATGCAAGGTGCTTCTTTTTCTTACTTAATAGAATCACAGATTTTGGTGTTTTATTGTCGTTATGTAAGAAAGGGTACTTGTAGAATATTTGAATGTGAAAGGATATCTACTTTCAGAAAGTTCAGAAAGAAATTAGTTTTTTGTACTACATTTATATTTTTTTCTGTGACTTTGAAATGGTTAAAAAATAGAAGAAGAGGCTAGGTACTGTGGCTCATGCCTGTAATCCCAGCACTCTGGGAGGCCGAGGTGGGCTGATCACGAGATCAGGAGACCAAGAACATCCTGGCCAACATGGTGAAACTCTGTCTTTACTAAAAATACAAAAAATTAGCCAAGTGTGGTGGCGCACACCTGTAGTCCCAGCTACTCGGGAGGCTGAGGCAGGATAATCACCTGAACCCAGGAGTCAGAGGTTGCAGGGAGCCAAGATCATGCCATTGCACTCTAGCCTGGTGACAGAACAAGACTCCGTTTCAAAATAAATGAATAAATAAAAATAAAAATAAAAAATAGAAGAGAAAAAAGACTGTTAGTTGGTAGCTGAGTTGGACAAATCATTTCAACTTTCTGAGCTTGGTGTCTGCATTAGTTCTTTCTTGCACTGTTATAAAGCATACCTGAGACTGGGTGATTTATAAAGAAAAGAGATTTCATTGGCTCATAGTTCCGTGGCTGTACAGGCTTCTGCTTCTAGGGAAGCCCAGGAAAGGTACAATCATGGTGGAAGGTGAAGGGGAAGCAAGCACGTCTCCAACACAGAAGAAGGAGGAAGATAGTAAAGGGGAGATGCTACACACATTCAAACAACCAGATCTCACTAGAACTCTATCACAAAAACAGCAACGGGGAAGTCCATGCCGGTGATTCAGTCACCTCTCACCAGGCCCCTCCCCCAACACTGAGGATTACAATTCAACATAAAATTTGGGTGGGAAAATAGAGAAGAACCATTCCAGTGTCCCCATGAATAAACAGGCGATATTAATACTTAAGGTTATTTTAAAGTATCAATTACAAGTCACTTATAAACTCATGATTTTTTATTTTATTTCATGGGCTGTAACTTGTTTTTCTCATATTCTTTGATGTTCAAATTGTCCCATATTTGCTAGTAGAAGCCCCTTTAAATTGAAAGCCCAGTTTCTTAATATCCTTGCAATACTACAGTTTCAAGGTTTAAAAGTATTTAAATTGTTATCAGTATATGCACATCAAGGAAAAATATGGTTTAGTTAAGGACATTTTCAGATATCTCAGGATAGATACCCAGAGAGTGGTTGGCAAGAACCCAAACTATTATATAACTTCTGAAGGACATTGTTGCAGAGGATGCAGCACCTGCAGGAGGTGTCTGTGATAGTGAGTGGTGGAGAAGCAACCTGAAGTGTTGTTTGCTGTATTCATAGGTGGTAGGCAGGATAAAACCATTGATTAAAAAACATAATGGTAAAAGACATTTTCTTACTTGTTTTAACAAATATTAATTCCACGAAGAAGAAATAGCATGGTTAGAAAAGTAGAATTCTAATATTTTTACTCAAATTCTCAGGAAGCTGAAGAGATGAAATTAACAGAAGGAAACATGCAGGAAGGCAGGGTTGTAATTTGCTTCTCTTTCCTACCTTTAGGCAAAATAAGACTCAAGCTATTCCAGACACATAATGTTATTTCTTAGTTTAAAGACTTCTAGAAATAGGAGATTTCAGAACTTCCTCAGTAATCCATTTCAATGTCTAGTTATGCTTACTGCCTGAAATTCTGTGTCTCTTAAGTTTAATACTATGTGCAACTTGAAGATTAAACACTCTGTTCTCATTTTGTACTCAAAGAAAATAAACTTTCTGGTTATTTTCTTCAAAGTGTCTATAAGAGAGTAGTTTTAAAATTTGTATTTACCATGTTCATTTCCACTTCCAAGAGGATAGGACCTAATATTTTCTGAATTCCTACTCTCTGCCAGAGATACAACTTTGCTAACATTTTTTGTCAGTGCCAAGGGCTATTATGGGCACTTTATGTTTGAGTTTGTTCAGTTTCCAGAACTACCTTCTGTGTGTAGTTTTTTAATAAAAATCACAGAAGTTGGGTTAATTCCCCACATTTGTACAGTTTTGTGTCAACTTGACTGGGCCATGGGATGCCCAGATATTTGGTGAGATATTATTTCTGAGTGTTTATAGGGATGTTGGTAGATGAGATCGATATTTTAGTAAGTGGACTGAGTAAAGAAAATTGCCCTCCCTAATACAGATGGACCTCATTCAATCCAGCAAAGGCCTGAATAGAGTAAAAGGCTGAGTAAGGATATATTTCTTCTCTCTACCTGAATGAGCTGGAATATAGATCTTCTGCTGATTTCAGAGTTGGCCTTAGACTGGAACTTACATCACTGGCTCTCCTGATTCTTGGACTTAAACTTGGACTGCAACTTATGCCATTGGTTCTCCTGGGTTTGGGCTTAGCCTGCATAATTTTATCAGTCAAATTTCTTATAATCGTGTTCTCTTCCTTTCTCTCTTCTGTTTCTCTGGAGAACTCCAACTAATACAACTAGTAAGAGGTAGAGCTTGGAGTCCAGGTCATCTGACTCTAGCATTCTTGCTCTTAACGAATACACCAAGCTGTCTCTGATCTGACAAACATCACATAATTGTCACTACTTGGCAAAGTCAGTGAGATTTTTTTCCTCTCCATTTTAAAGAAGAACCCAAGACTCGGAGAGGTTTAGCATTGGTTTTGAGGTTTATTTCGCCAAGGCTGAGGATGCACCCAGGAAGAAGAAAAACACAAGTTACAGTGGGTTCTATGACATGTGCTTTGTTCTGAGCAGGGTTTTGAGGACTGCACTAAAGGGGAAAAAGTGAGCAGGAGAGGAAAGAAGGGGGAAAGAGTGGAGGTGGTGAGGATAGGCAATGAGGCAAGTGGTTACAGTCTTGTGAAGCTTTGATTAGTGCCCTCTAAATCCACATCTGACATGTTAAAGAGGATAGAGGAATAGTCAATTATGCATTCATTTGGTGATTGGTAAATCTACATTTTACATAAGGTAAAGTAAGCCTGAGAAATTATAGCTATCTGTTTGGTAACAAATGGTTGTCTCAGGGATTGGGAAGGGAGAATGTAAACTCCCAAGTACTCAGGAAGCTATGCCTTCAATGACCTGAAGGCAGCCTGAAGAGTCATATGTATGGGTGAGTTGGAGGCAAACATCAGCGCTGGGGAGAGGTGTACCAAAACAGCAAAGGGATCTGAAAGAATGGGGCAGAGTTGTGGTACTATGATGGGTACGCTTTGGATAGAGATACCTCTGATGCTGACACCCATGTACTTTTTCCATTATCCTGTTTTGCCTCCTGTTTCCCTTGTGCTAGTCTGCCTCCCACTACCCCTGGCATTAGCACCCACAGACCTAAGGGCTAAGTTATCCTACAGCTTGGGAACCAGTGTCACTTAAAGCAGTGAGAGAATCAATACACCCAGCTCCATTTCCTAGAAGGTCTAGTAGCCTTCTAGATTTAGAATCAGAGCTAGGGGTTTAAGAAAGTGGTTTTGGGTGAGGCACAGTGACTGACGCTTGTAATCCCAACCCTTTGGGAGGCCAAGACGGGAGGATCACAAGGTCAGGAGTTCAAGACCAGCCTGGCTAACATGGTGAAACCCCATCTCTACTAAAAATACAAAAAAAATTAGCTGGGCAGGGTGGTGAGCACCTGTAATCCCAGCTACTCGGGAGGCTGAGGCAGGAGAGTTGCTTGAACTGGAGAGGCGGAGGTAGCAGTAAGCCAAGATCGCCATTGCACTCCAGGCTGGGTGACAGAGAGAGACTCTATCTCTAAAAAAAAAAAAAAAAAAGAGTGGTTTTTACATGTTATAATTTATAAGATTTTAAAACTTTTATAAAACTTTATTAAAAACATTTAACACAGTATAAAAATGAAACTAATCCCTTAAGAAACTACCCAGATCTCTGTCCTTCAGGGCAGTAATGACCCTGTGTGCATTTTGGAGGCCTACTTTTCCAGGACATTACTGCATAGCAGCTGCTACCTGGGTTACTTCTGCTCCTGATAGAAGCGAGTCCTGGAAAGATAAGTGACCTACAGCCAATAAGGACCAGATACCCTGTGGAATTATGCCATATGAATACACAGGACACAACAGATGAGATCCCTGAATTTTGGTTTTCTACCTGAAAGTCTCCCTTATTTTTCTCTGACAAATCAGATTTATATTCCTCTAAGCTTGAATTATGTAAAGATTTGTGGTCCTGTGTAGGCTGCAACTTGACAAACAGAGACAATAGTGCTAAGCAAAGGTGTGAAGAACAACTTTACATTTTTATAGCATTTTTCACAACCATTGAATCCTGAGGCACTTCACAGGAAGTAGCAACAACTTTTTCTATAGATTCTATTAGGGTGTGAATTTTGAAACCCAATTCTGACCTTCTGAAGTTCATTTAATGGTGTGGGAGGCTCCAAAAATGGTTATATTTAGATTTTTTTCTTTTTTGCATTTTTTGAATGTTTTCCTTTGATGTTTCTATACATCTCTCCAGGTGAAAACAAATATTTATTCATCTAATCATGTACTAAGCAATAGGGGATAAAATGCCAAACAGGAAATAGTTTTGAATTCTACTTTTGCCACTCTTTTTGTCTAGGTTTCTTATCTACAAAGTAGAAATTATATATACCCATCTCAAGGGTAATATATGGACACTGTGTTTCTTCTACCTCAGTAAAATGCTGCATACAAGACCCTTAGAACACTATTTTACAGTCAGTTACTGTTAGGAACTGATTATGTGATTATCAGGCATTGTCCCAGGGACAGTTGAAATTATACCATGTTACTGCCCTGAAAGCTTACTTCTAGTAGGAGACAGATGTAATGCAGAAACAGATATAAAAATTTGAAATACTGATAAAAAAAAGAAAAGGAAAGATAGTTGATTAGAGGTGGGACAATTTTAATTGGCGTGGTCAAGGATGAGGTGACTTCTCAAGTTGGGACCTGAAGACCAGGAGGAAGCCACGCGAAATCCTGGGGTTAAGTCATTCCAAGTCAGCAGTGCAAATGCCCTGAGGAAAGGATGAGCTGACCTATTTAAGAACCAGAAAGAAGGCATGTGGACTGAAGGTGTGGACTGAGGGTGGACTGAGGTTAGAAAAAGAGCGTAGGGAAATAAGTGGGACTAGATCACCTAAGGCCTTGGCCTCAATGGAAGGGAGTTTGAATTTTATTGTGACTGCTGTGCAGAACCACATAATACTTTTAAGCAAGTTGGGAGTTAGTAATTGGATTTATATTGGATTGGATTGCATAGCCCTAATTTCTGAATGGAGGACTGTATTAGTCCATTTTCACACTGGTATAAAAAACTACCTGAGAGTGGGTAATTTATGAAGGAAAGAGATTTAATTGACTCACAGTTCTACATGGCTGGGGAGGCCTCAGGAAACTTACAAACATGGTAGAAGGCAAAGGGGAAGCAAGGCACATCTTCTCATGGTGGCAGTAGAGAAAGGGAGTGAAGAGGGAACTGCTAAACACTTTTAAACCATCAGATCTCGTGAGAACTTACTATCGTGAGAACAGCATGAGAGAAACTGCCCCCATGATCCAGTCACCTCCCACCAGGACCTTCCCTCAACATGTGGAGATTACAATTTGAGATGAGATTTGAGTGGGGACACAGAGCCAATCCATATCCAGGATAGCCCATAACAGAGTTAAGAATGGAATCAGAGAGAACAGCTGAGCATTTGCAATGGTGGTCAAGATAAGAGAAGATGTTTCTTATAGGGAGTAATGGTTAAATCTTATGTACTTTTTGAGGTAGAATTTATTAGGCTGTATGTGGGAGGAAAATATGTCAAGGGTGATATGAGTCTTTGCTTGAGCAAAATGAATATATGGTGGTGCCATTTTTTCTGAGGAGAAAAAAACTTGGATTGGGCCAACAGTTATGCTTTGGTCATGCTCAGGATAAGATACCTGTTACACATCAAAACATGAAGTGTCCAACTAAACAGTTGACTAATTGACTTAGGAAGATTTCAGGACTGAATGTATAGCCAAATCTCAGTATCCACAGGGAATTAGTTCCAGGACCTCCTGCATATACCACAATCTGCCAATGCTCAAGGTAATTTATAAATGGCATAGTATTTGCATATAACCTATGCACATTCTTCCATATACTTTAGATTACATATAATTATAATACCTAATGCAATGTAAAGCCAATGTAAATAGTTCTTACTGTATTGTTTTTTTAAATTTGTATTTTTTATTGTTATATAATTTTTTTCCTAAATATTTTCCATCTATAGGTGGCTAAATCTGTGGCTGTGGAACCCATATATATGAAAGGCTGACTGCATATTCTTCAATTAGATTACTTTCAAAGTCATAGGTTAGTGGAAATCCTGTAGGAAAAATATTAATTTTAGCACCTATAGAAGATCAGGTATTCCAAGTGATATACATGGTTTTTAAAATTTGTAATACATGAATTATTAAACATTTTAAAATTTAATACATGCATTTTAAATTTATCTTGCATGGCTTATAACCACCATAGAAGATAGAAAATGTTATGTTGATTTTACTGATGGAGAATAGAGGTACAGAGACGTTAAATAACTTGCTCAGTTACATACTTAGTCAATAAAAAAGCCAAAATTTGAGCCTAGGTAATCTGACCCCTATTTACAGTCCCTGGAGTATAAAGGAAAAAGAGGGACTAGAATTCAGCTCTAATGCAATTTAACATTTTGAAGTCACATCACAGGAGCTAGAGTCTGTAAGAGAACAAAGAAGGGACAGTCAATGAGGTGTGAGAGGGTCTAAGTGAGGATGAGTTGTATATGCCTAGAAAAGTCATTCCAGTTAATGACCTCCCACCATTAAAGTTAATAAATAAGAGATTAATGTATCAAATGTTGTAAAAGCACCTGCTTTTACTGCATATACATTCAATTTAAAATAATGCAATTTATTAAGTAAATATAGCCAATAATTATTATGTATTTAAAATATTAAGTACAGTACTAATAAGCTAAATATCTGAGTACATTTAATTTTTACCATACCCTGATACATCAAGCTATTCCTGTGGTACAGATGAGGCAACTGAAGCATATAGAGCTAAGTACCCAAGGTTGTACAGTTGGTGAGAGGCAGAGCTGGGATCCAACCCCAGCAGTCTGACAGTAGAAACTATGCTCTTAGCCATCATGATTTACCAAGTCTCTTGAACATGATGCAAATGTACAGTCCATAAAGCAAAATATTAGTTGACTTGAGTACATTTAATTAAACTTTATTCATCAAGAGTTATCACAGGAAAAAGGAGACAAATCACAAACTGGAAGTATAATAACACATATAAACAACAAATGACTAGTATCTAGAATAAACATAGAACTCTTAAAAGGATTAATAAGTAAAAGACAGCAGGTGCCATGGCTCATGCCTATAATCCCAGCACTTTGGGAGGCCAAGGCAGGCGGATCACCTGAGGTTGGGAGTTTGAGACCAGCCTGACCAACATGGAGAAACCCCATCTTTGCTAAAAATACAAATTAGCTGCGTGTGGTAGCACATGCCTGTAATCCCAGCTACTCAGGAGGCTGAGGCAGGAGAACAGCTTGAACCCAGGAGGCGCAGGTTGCAGTGAGCTGAGAGATTGTACCATTAGACTCCAGCCTGGGCAACAAGAGTGAAACTCTGTCTCAAAAAAAAAAAAAAAAAAAAAAAGTTGTAAAAGACAAAGAATTATCCAGAAAAATAAAGCGCCAAAGACATGATCAGGTATATTTCACAAAGAAAAAGTATAAGTTGTTTATCAACTTATTAAAAGATACTCAATGATTATAAAGATGTCAGTTAAAATAATAAAGAATCCTAATACTCAGCAGATTGACCAAGGTTAGAATATCAGACAATCATAAACTTTGGTGAGAATACAAAACAATTCATATTGCTTATGGAAGGCAAGTTGGCATAATTACTTAGAAAAATATTTTAGTTTTATCTTGTAAAATTGAAGATGTGTACAACCAAGGCCTCAGGAATATCACTGCTAAGTAATTGATCGAGAAAAACTCTTGTGCATGTTTACCAGAAGACATGTATAACCTGTTTATAGTAGTGTGTTAGGTCATTCTTGCATGGCCGTGAAAAAATACCTGAGACTGGGCAATTTTTAAGAGAAGAGGTTTAATTGGCTAATGGTTTTGCAGGCTCTACAGAAAGCACAGCACCAGCATCTACTTGGCTTGTGGTGAGGCCTCAGGAAGCTTACAATCATGGCAGAAGACAAAGGGGCAGCTGACATATCACATGGCTAGAGCAGGAGCAAGAGAAAGAGTTGGGATGTGCCACACACCCTTAAAACAATCAGATGTCACCAGAGTTCACTATCACAAGGACAGCTCCAAGACAGGAGGATCTGCCCCCTTACAGTAGAAACCATGCCCTTAGCCATCATAATTTACCAAGGTCTTCCACCAGGCCCCACCTCAACATAAGATTTGGAGGGGACAACCGAACTATATCATTTCACTCCAGCCCACCATATCTCATGTCCTTCTCACAGTGCAAAATACAACCATGCCTTCCCAATAGTCCTCCAAAGTCTTAACTCATTCCAACATGAATTCGAGAGTCCCAAAGACCAAGTCCAAGTACAAAGTCTCATCTGGAGATGAGTTATTTCCACCTATGAGCCTGTGAAATCAAAACAAGTTGTTTACTCCCGAGATACAGTGTGGGTACAGACATTGGATAAGCATTTCCATTCCAAAAGGGAGAAATTGGACAAAAGAAAGGGGCTATAGGCCCCATGGAAGTCTGAAACTCTGCGGGGAAGTCATCAAATCTTCAAACTCCAGAATACTATCCATTGACTTTCTGTCCTAAATCCAGGGCACACTGAATTCAGGACACACATTCACCTGTCCTGAATCCAGTGCAAGGGGTGGGACCCCAAAGCCTCGAGCAATTTTGTCTCTGTTGCTTTGCAGGATTTATCTCCTATGGCTGCTCTTATCATGGGTTGGAATTGAATGCCTGTGGGTTTTCCAGGTGCATGGTGCAAGCTGCCATTGGATCTACCATTTTGGGAGTCTGGAGGAGAGTGGGGTATCCAACCCCACATTTCCCATTAGTAATGCCCTAGTAGAGATTCTTTGTGATGGCTCCACCACTACAGCAGGCTTTTGTCTGAGCACCCAGGCTTTCTCATACATCCTCTGAAATCTAGGTGGAGGTTCCCAAGCCTCCTTCACTCTTGCATTTTGTGCACCCGTAGTCTTAACACCACATATAAACTACCCAGGGTTATGACTTGCACCCTCTTGAGCAGTGGCCCGAACAGAGCCTTTTGAGCCACAGCTGGAGTTAGAGCAGTGGGGATATCAGGAGTAACCTCCCAAGGTGGCACAGGGCTTTGGCACTCAGGCCTGGCCCATGAAACCATTTATCCCCCTAGGCCTCTGGGCTTGTGATGGAAGGGGCTGCCTCAGAAATCTCTGAAATGTCTTTGAGACCTTTTTCCCATGATCTTGGTGATCAGCACCTAGCTCATTTTTTGTCATGCACATCTCTCTAGTAAGTGGTTTCTCCACAGCCTGCTTGTATTCCTCTCCTGAAAATGATGTTTCTTTCTCTGCCACATGGCTAGGCAGCAAATTTATTAAACTTTTATGCTCTGCTTCTCCTTTAAATGTAACTTCCAAATTCAAGTCATCTCATTGCTCCCATATCTGAGCTTACGTTGTTAGAAGCAATCGGCCACCTCTTGAATGCGTTGCTGCTTAGAAATTTGTTCCACCAGGTGCCCCAAAGCATTACTCTTAAGTTCAATCTTCCAAAGATACCTAGAGCACAGAATGCAGCCAAGCTCTTTGCTAAGGCATAACATGCATAACCTTTGCTTTAGTTCTCAGTAAGTTCCTCATTTCCATCTGAGACTTCATCATCCTGGACTTCACTGTCCATACTACTACCAGCACTTTAGTAACAACTGCTTAACTAGTATCTAAAATATTTCAAACTTTTCCTCATTTTTCTGTCTTCCACTGAGTCCTCCAAATACTTCAAACCATCTCCCTGTTACTCTGTTCCAAAGTTGCTTCCACATTTTCAGGTATTTTTATAGCAATGCCACACTCTTCCATACGAATTTTCTGTATGAAGCCATTCTTGCATGCTATAAAGAAACACCTAAAGCTGGATAAAGTATAAGAAGAGAGATTTCATTGGTTTCTTGAAGCATGGCACCAACATCTGCTTGGCTTCTGGTGAGGCCTCAGGGAGCTTACAATCATGGCAGAAAACAAAGGGGTCCTGATATATTACAGTGAAAGTGGGAGGCAGAGAGAGAGAGAGAAAGTGGGTGGGGAAGGTGCCATGTACCTTTAAACAACCAGATCTTATGATAATTCACTCACAATTGTCACGACAGCACCAAGCCATGAGGGATCTCCTCCCATAATCCAAATATCTTCCACCAAGCCTCACATCCAACACTGTGGACCACATCTCAACATGAGATTTGGAGAGGAAATCCAAATTTTATCAGGCAGATTTTTAAAAATAAATAAATAAAAAAGAAACAAAATCTAGAAATGGGACCCAAAATGTTCATTGACACCAAAATGAAGAAACAGATTGTGATATATTGACACAATGAAAAATTTCTCATTGTCACTGTTGTTGTGTTGTCATTGTTTTGTTTTCTTTGATATATTGTTTAAGATGAGAGTTATAAGAAAATGCTGGTATGTTGATGGAAATAATTGAAAAGAGAGTACTGAACTGATGATGCAGAGAAAACAAGGAGTAAAGTTCTTAAGAAGGCAAGAGAAAATGAGATCCAAAGCTCACGTGTGCATGTTGTTCTTAGGAACAGACAGATGAGAAACAGGTGGATAGATACCTTTGCCAATTGTGAATGTAACAATGGGAAGGTGAGGTAGGTTCTCTGTTTGCATCTATATTCTCTACAATGTTTGATATGACATCATTGGTTGATTACATTGTGAACAGTTAGATTGTTGGAGAAATGAGAGGGAGATAAAGTTTAAAACAATTTCCACATAAGTCTTCTGTTTCAAGTTTACTATGTTTTTTCCCATGCCTGAGTTTCAGAGAGGAAAAAAAAAATGTTGCTTTCTGTGGATTCTAGTGATCCCATGAATTTCTTGGTGAATTGGAATAGCTTTAAACCTTTTACTGGTTCAAGCACTATCAATCAGGGATGTCTCATACCTGTCATTTTTGAACCTGTAGCAGCACTCTATTCTTCTTTGGCTTATTTTAGGAGTAAGCATACAGGTAAAAAATGAGTGCTTGTTCAAGAGTTTCTATTTTCATTCATTTAAAACATTGAGCACCTACCATGTGCTATAAATTAACTATATGCTCCAATATATTCATGAGCACCTCTATATGCTTTTAATATTTATTCATTTATTCATTGAAAACATTGAGCATTCATCATGTGTATTAAATTCTAGCGTGAGTGGCAAAAAACTGGTAAATATGTCAGATAGGGATAATTTCTACGAAGGTAAATTAAACAGAGTAAGGGGTTTGAGGAAGTTTGGCATTTTATATTGGCCTGTTGAATGGACGGCCTTTAGAGGAGAATAGGAGAAAGATTGCACATGGAAGAGATCCACAAATCTTTACAGAAATGTTGCTATAAAAGATAGAGTGAAATGTAAAAGTAGTTGCAGGGGATGCAGAGGTCACGGGTGAGTTTATTTTATTTTATTTCAGATGGGACACCATGATAGTTAATTTTATGTGTCCACCTGACTGGGCCATGGGGTGCCCAGATACTTGTTTCAACATTATTCTGGGTGTGTCTGTGAGGGTGTTTCTGGATGAAATTAACATAGGAATTGGTGGACTGAGAAAAGCAGATTGCCCTCCCTGATGTGTGTGGGCCTCATTCAATCTGTTGAAGGCCTAAATAGAACAAAAAGGCTAAGTAATAGAAAATTTGTTTTCTGTCTGCCTGACTGACTATCTTTGAGCTGGAACATGGTCTTTTTCTGCCTTAGGAGTTGAGCCAGAGCATACGCGTTGGTTCTGCTTCTCAGGCCTTCAGTCTCAGACTGAACTGTATCATCAGTCATCAATTCTCCTAGGTCTCCAGTTTGCTGGCTGAAGACAGGACTTCTCAGCCTCCATAACTGTGTGAGCCAATTCTTCTGTCTGTCTATCTATGTATCTATGTATGTATGTATCTCTCTCTCTCTCTCTCCCCTTTGGTTCTCTTTCTGTGGAGAATCCTGACTGATAGAGATGGAACAGAGGGTTTTCTTTATGTGTGTTAATTGGAACGCTCTACCAGAGAGGGTAAATACATGATCTGGGGAGAAACCATTGCTGGTACAATATTTTTGAATAGCAGAGAGGGAGTGGTATCTAGTGCATCAGAAGAGAAGTTATGTGTAGAAAGTTCATGTAAAAACAGGAAGTAAAGAAAAACAGGTAAAGGTCCAAGTATATGTATGTTTGAAACACAGTGGTGAAAGTTTGTGGAAGGTCTTTTTAAATTGCCGTAATTCCTTCAATAAAATAGAAAGCAAGTTCCACAGCTGAGAGTGAGATTGAATTCAGGTGTTGAAAGTCTGATAATGGATGTGTAGGTATTTAGTAGAAAACTAAACAATTTTAAAGAAAAAAAATGTACCAGCAAATAATACATACACCAAATAAAATAAATTCCTGTGCAACTCTAAAGTTTAATTTTTGTGTCTTCATTCCATTCTCTTCACTAATGTAATATTTTATTTAAAAACTTGTAACAATAGAGAAAATAGGATTTTACCCTTTGTGTAGGGTGGGTAATAAGCATTCAGGATTAAAAGGTAAATGGAGACAGTGAAAAGAATAAAAGTTTTCAGTAATTCACAAAGAGATCACTGTCTCCTGAATACGTCCTTTTCAGACAGATTGACTTGATACCCTGAAATTGGACTACAGGGCTTGACATATCTTCACTTTTTTTCTCTTTTTAAAGAAACTCAAGCCATGTGATTTCCATTTTTTTTTCTAAAGTGGGGAAATGTTTTAACATTTATGTATGTGCAAGCTTTATCCTTATAATCCTAGAGGGTTAAGGAGACCTTGGTTTATCCATCACATAATTTTCATTTGACCATGGGTGGCTTTACTTGTGTATTTCTAAGTAGTCCTGCTACATCCAGATGGATAATAACCTATGATCTCCAATCTTGACCTGTGTACCTGTCTCCCAAACAGAAGGCTGTGCAAGTGTACAAAAACATATTCACGCCAAAGCACATAATTTATAGTTTTGACATTTAAAGAACTAAACTTTTAACTCCCTTGGTGCTAAGTTATGGAGAGTACAGGGTGCTGAGTCATAACTAGGTAGAAACAAGTAAGAGCGGACAAATCTAGGTGAAGAAATAAAGCAACCCACAGGAGTTGCTAGAAATAGATTGAGTTTAGTTTTTTCCCTTCAATTTTTGCCTTTCTTTTAGCTATGTCTATAAAATTAAGATTTGAAATTTGAGCGGAAAGAGCTGTTTGCTCCAGTTATATTTGCTCATTCAGGTGAATCTTCTAATCCAAAATAAATGTTCTGGCTTTTATTAATTTCTGGAAGCAACATTCTTAAAGCCAAACATCCCATCTTATTGTTAAAATACATTAACTTAATTTGAAAAGCATTTTCACATAAGTAGATTTTGTTCCAAAGGTGTACTTTATGTATTTTTTTAACTTGTATTTTTTTCCAGGGGTGCGTGTGTGTGTCTGTGTGAGTGTAGTGTTATTTTTCATATGGTGGAGACTGCTCTCTGGGATATGAGCTGTTTTCCTTGTGTGTGTTTGTTGGTATGTTTATATATAAAAAAAGAGACAAGTATCACCCAGAAATGAGTGACAAAAGCACTTCAGGGTTTTTGTTGTTGTTGTTATTTAATTTTATTTTGCATATATATTATTTATGAAGACTTTATAAATCTTGTCAAAAAGCATTTCAGCAGAATTGGAAATGGTATCATAAGAAAAATGGCCTGGTGTGGATCAACAGGCTTTGTGGTCTGTTTTATAAATGTGCTTTTTTGTTGTTTATTTTATAAATCATGTATGTAGAAAGAGAAAAAAAAGAATGATTTATTAAATGTTTATGAGAAACACTGTACACTCTGATTTTAAAGGGCAAGGAACAGACAATTAGCTCAGGAATTTGTCATTCAGGTTATTGATCACAATAGGAGTCTAAATGGGGGAAAAACATGAATTTTTCTTCAAGTCAACAGTGTTGAGATGAAATAACCTTAATTTTGAATTCCCTTTTCTTCTCAAAAGTTTATTATCATCCAGCTTGCAGCACTGAGACCTTTAGCCTTTGACCAAGAGAAATAAGAATTACTGAGGGGGGTTATATTTATCTTCTGTTACCAGTTTCCAGAGGAAGGAAGACATGTTTTTCTCTCCTTTCTTGCTTAAGAATAGGAGTATGTAGTGTTATAGATCTTGTTTGCTGTGAAAGAAGAATAACTATATCAATTTGATTGAAGGTGTCAGAAATGTTTTGGGAAACAACAGAAGCAGAGTTCTGAGGTGGGAAAGGTTTGACATATAGCAACGACAGTGCTTGCTTGGTTTGTGTTTTGATCTAATGCACCCACTGGGTTTTTTATCATATTATGCCAGAATAGTAAATTGAGATTTGACTAGAGTGTGTTTTGTGGACATTTGTCCTTGTTTTACCTCCATGCTCAAATAAACAAATAAATGTAAATTTGGGATTTTTGTGAAGGGTCTGGAAGACTTTTCTCCCTGAATGAGAGTTATAGGCATTTTATGTGCTCTCAGTTGGATGAAAAAAAGGGGAAGGAGTATTTTAGGTAATAGATTGTTTTAATAAAAGGTATCCCTTACCCACGGAGATTCTCTGTTGCATGTTTGGCTGCTCCAGCAAGTATTTGCAGTTTAATGGAAATAAATAGCTAAAAATCAGGACTCACACTCAAGAAAGTCAATGACACCCATAATTATTCTGATATTCTTAACTTTTTTCATTTGTTTACATTTGTGCATTCTGATGAGGCACTTCACTTCCAAGTGCCTTAGTTTTCATATCCACATAGTGGGGTCCATCATGTGCTTTTATAACCCTGCCGAGAGGATCAATGAGGTTTGTGTACATGAAGGGGGTTAATAAATAGTATGTGATTTGAGCTTTCTGGATGAAAGGTGCTACGTGAGTACAAAGTAGAGCAGCCTCCCATAGGTAATGCCTTTGCCTGGATAACTCTGATTATAGGCTTTCTTTATCTCTTCAAAGCAGAGATTTTTCTTCTTGATTCCTTCCTGTATGTTCGTTGCAGAAGCTAAGATGCCTATTTACTCAGTACCTTTTCCTTCTGAGCTCGCATACACCAATCAAGAACACACTTGCGAAAAGATTTGTTTACTTAAATGCACACATGGTCAATCACATAAATGGAAATATGAAAAAAAAAAACAACAACAGTGTGAAAGGAATCTTCATAACACATCAAGCCCCCAGATGGCTCTCAGAAACTCTGACATCTCAGGTGGAACTACATTTTAGAATATGTATTTTCAAATAAAAAGAATGTATCCCAGGTACATTAAATAAAATATTGGTTAAGTTATTTAAATTTGACTGCCTTATATACCCCTTTGTTGTATAGCTTTAGATGAAAGTGATAACAAGAAATATTTTTATACCACACTTTAAACTGTTTCCAAAACATTTTCACAAAGATTATTTATTTCTCACAACAATCTTATAAGTCAGGAAAAACCTCAGAAAGTTGTGTAACTTATCAAAAAAATATCCTACTGTTAAGTGGCAGTATGTAGTTTAGAACAAACATCTTCAGTGGTTTTCCACATTTCCAGAGACGGCAAGCGTTTCCTCACACATTCCATATCTGATCAGTGAGTGGCAGCTGTCTACAGTGCTGTGCTCAGGATATTTAATCTATATCCAGTATCTGAGGGAAAAGGTGCAGGAATTGATTAGTAATAGCTACTCTGTATTTGGGCAGAGATTGGGTCATGAGTAACACATATCTTCCAGTCCCCAAATGTACACCATAATGTGTGTTTTTAAAGTGTTTTGAATAATGTGTTTGCCTCTGTAGTATTCAAGTAAAATAGGTATCTCTGAACAATTTGTACAAGGAGTGAGTAGTGGATCTGCTAATTAGCTATGATATGCAAAACATAGCTACTTGATCTGGAAGAATTTCATGGAACTACTCCTTTACCTTGATTTCTGATTTGGAAAGTTGACAGATGATTATCATATGACTATACGTGTCTTTGATCCTTTTCTCAGTCTCCTGTATTTATTTATTTATTTACTTATCACAAAAACTCTTACTCCTTTAAAAACTCATGCTGGATTTTTCATTTAAAACTCCTTTAAAAACTTTCATTTAAAACTCATTTAAAAACTCATGCTGGTTTTCATGCTGGGTGTCTGGGTTAGGTGAACTCCATTTAAAATAGTTGAGAGTGTAAAATCAAAATATAGAGGCAGTGAGTAACAAACTTCTTTCTAAAAACTCATTGGTAAAATTAAGGAGAAAGAGAGATCACATGAAATAGAAGTAATGTGGCAGAGAATCTTCTGAGTTTCTGGATATTCTATCCGGGAGGTGACAGTCTGTTCTTAATATTGGTAGACAGCATTGATTGCTGGATAAATTATTTTGGAAGAGCATTAATATGATAAATACAACCACAGGAAGTATCCTGTCTTAAGAGGCATATCAGAAGATAGGTCTTTTTTGCTTTTAAGAAAATAATATAAGACTCATACAGTTAAAATGATTTCTGATGCTGACTATATCTGGGTACATGACCATACTGATATTTTCCCATCAGTTTGCAGACAACTGGCCCACTTTGGTGATGAGTCATTCAGTTCCACTTCCAATCTTGGCATTGAAAAATACATAGATATTTCTAGTATAAAAGAAGATATTTCCATACTTTTGCCTGAAAATTAGGTTTAGAACTATATTATCTGTTATTTTGTTACTTTCATCAGAAGGTTTTTTGCAATGATATTTTTATAAAAATTGCTGTATTACATTTTTATAGTTGGGAAGAACATTTAAAGTATGAAGTAGAATCCATCACTCTATGATTGGCTTCCAAATTGGTATCTCCTGCCCAGACACTTCCTTTAAGTCCCAGAACATACATCTTAATACAAAAGGAAATTTGAAGTAGAGAAAGCCAGAAAGATGGATATCATCTCTGACACTTGCTTCTCCTTGACACCCTATAACCAACCATCACCCATATTTTATGATTTTCCTTCCTTAATGTTTCCAAAATCTGACCGTATCACTTGGGCTGCAGAATTAATTTCCTTAGGCTTGCTAAGTTTGGACCAAGCTACTGATCTCTCCTGGACTTTTAGTTGTGTTCTGATTTTTCTACATGTACCCTTGTCCCTTTCCTATTCATTCTACAGAATGAGCTCTGCAAATGAAGCTGGTATGGATTCTTTGCCACAACACTAGAGTATAAGAACACCTTTATTTATTTATTTTTATTTTTAATTTAATTTAATTTTTTAATTTTTTTTTTTTTGAAGTGGAGTCTCGCTCTGTCACCCAGGCTGGACTGCCGTGGCACGATCTTGGCTCACTGCAAGCTCCCCTCCCAGGTTCACGCCATTCTCCTGCCTCAGCCTCCCGAGTAGCTGGGACTACAGGCGCCCACCACCACACCCGGCTAATTTTTTGTATGTTTTTAGTAAAGACGGGGTTTCACCGTGTTAACCAGGATGGTCTTGATCTCCTGACCTTGTGATACGCCCACCTTGGCCTCCCAGAGTGCTGGGATTACAGGCGTGAGCCACCGCACCCAGCCAGAACACCTTTATTTCTATGAACAAATTGACTCTGCCATAAGACCCAGCAACTTTGGGTATGGGAAATTCAGTCTCAGTGGAGTTAGGTTAGGAAAGCCAGAGTCAGATGTCCAGAGCACAAATACTGACTTTACAAGCTATGGGTTATCAAACAAATTACTTATTTCTTAAAATAGTCTTTAATTTACTGGTACTTGTAAGTATCAATTAAGATGACTCCAATAAAGCTTTTACTGCAGTGCTGGGCATGATGTAGTGAAGACCATCCTCAGGGCTGCATGGGCAGCCCTCACTGTCTGCTCCCAACCCTATAGCATTCATGCTTGGTCACACCTACAGGAACTCTGACTTTAGTTCTCCAGCTCAAAGTTCATACAGTCCACCTTCCATAGGCACCCTACTCTGAACGATTGAGACCTGGGATTCTACTACACAGTGTACCCCTTCCCACCCCTCTGCTCTACCTTTAACCTCATCCCTTCTTTTAGGCTCGAGTATGCCTGCCTTCCTGGATTGGATCAGACTGCATCTGCCTCTTCATGGCAAGAATTTCCCTCCTCCTCTCCTTTTCTGGAACAAGACAGTGTAATGCCACGTAAATAACCTGCTTGGGTGAATGTTGGAGGGTAGGGGATGAGAAGAGGGGTGGAATAGCGGGGAGTTGGGAAGGGGAAAGGAGGTGGAGATAAAATGACTACTTACCCCTATGGATGAACAATCTTGGCCTTCCTTTCCTTATATCAGGACGGGAAGAAATAAGCTATGTTTTATTTTTTCCTTAAAAACAGCTCATTTTAACACAAACTCAACTCTCATGTCACCTACTTTGATTAGGCATTTTTTACAGCTGAGTTCCATCCAGGCATAGAATCTCTGCGTCTACCATCTCCATGTTTTTTTTTTTCTCTTTCTTTGCCTCGTTGACTTCTGCTAGTCTTTCATATCTCAAATCAAACAGACTCAGATAATCCTTCTCTGATGCACCAGGTGATGAAAAATCCACCTGTTATGTATTTTATATTTCTGTGTTTTTCTCCATCCACCCATTGTAGTTTGAAGTGATCTTTTAAATGTATATATAATATCTGTCTCCCACCAGACTGAAAGCTCTAGGAGGGTAGGAACCATATCTGTAAGGACAGAAATTATTGACATCAACAGCATACTTGGCGTGAAGGAACTTAATACATATTTTTTTTGGCTAACTGAATAGGTAATTTTTCATGAGCACTAAGAATTCATATTGTCTGTAGTATCCTACTGCCCTTTAGAACTTATTTTTACTTTTAAGAATTTTATATCTGCAAAGGACAGCAAATATGCAGTAATCTATTCTTAATTATAGCTACAGAACAATTTCATATTTGTGTTTTCCTGCTGCCTTCATTGATCAAACACAGAAATTAATTATTATTATTTTCTGTTGTCTGCATTGTTTATTACAAATTACTGGTATTTAGAATTAATCTTTTATAAGTTTGCATATTGATTCATATGCACACACACACACAAAGATGAAAACTTCCTTTTTTAGGATGATATTAACTATGGATTATCTCAATCTTTCTTCTCCTCTTTTTCTTCTCTCTCTCTACACTTTCTCTCTCCCTGTCTCTCCCTTTCCATGTTCCTCCCCACTCCTTGGCACACAAACATATACCCATTGATCTGAACCTGTAACCATAAGAAATGATGGGAGAAGCCATCCATAGGTGAACTGTTGAGCTTCAAGTTAAGATACATGTGATATTAAAATGTTCTCTTTGAACTTACAGCTCTCCATTGTGATTTAAAAATTTGCATTATCATTTTAAAGTATTAACTTTATTTGGCAGTCCTTCCAAGATCCTGCTCTTAAAATCACTTTGGGAATTAACAAATGCATTTGGTTTTCAAATCTGCTCGGCTGGGCACCTTCAGCTCCAAATTGCTCTGAGCTTGCTTCCTTCATCCTCTTCTTGCCACCCTACTTAACTCAGAGAAAAAATAAATTCCCAACAGAGTAGAAAGAGACCAGTTCAGAGATCTCTACTTTTCTCTTTGAGGCAGAATTTCATTAGACCAATTTGGCAGGAATATTATCAGTCAATTAATAATTAATAAAATGTGAACTGGAGTCAAATTAATCTTCAGATTACTGGAAAACCAGTTGCACTTCTGCTAATAAGGATTCAGTGTGCATGGAAATCTTACTGGAGACTGAGTACATCTGTTCATTGTATAGTTAACCTTTTTTTTTCCCAGCCCAGTCTACTTATTGGCATTAGTATAATCCACACAGTGAAGTCACAATAACTATGATAAAGTGATGTTGGAGATAATTACCATCCTCTTTAGTTTCTCAAATATTCAGAAGGTTCTTCAGCCCTCTTGTAGGCTGCTGAGCTTTAATGTCAGGATGAGGACGTGCAGGTGCTATGTTTTTTTGGTAAGTTTTGATTTTATTGTCTTAAGTACAGAAATAACAGAGAGACACTAGAGAATGGCAGAAAACAAGGAAAAAGTTATATTATAACATCACTCTAACACATCCGGTATCATCTGGATATGGACCCTTCTGAGGTTTATCTTCTTCTGTACTTTTACATAGTGGTGATCATAACGTTACATATTCATTTTCCCTTGATACTACTTCAGACATTTTTCCATATTAAAACTTAGAATTTTTAAAGTACCAAATTAGATTATCTAACAAATAGATATGGCATAATTTGCCTAAATATGACCTGTTGTTGGATATCTTGGCTGCTTGCAACCCTTCAATCTTCTAAATAACATTGTAATAACGAATTTTGTGCAAATATTTTGCTTTATTTTCTTAAAAGAGATTGACAAAGTGGCCTTATCACTGCTTGGCTTTTGAGTGGTTGAAATTAATAACATTCCTCTTCTACTTGAAGTGCCATGACATCCAAGAAGGAGAGAATTGTGAGTTTCTGTGATAATTCTATAAAAGCTTCATTCAGTTGGATAGTTTCAAATGCCCTTTAAGCCATCTTTTGTATTTCACTTTTCTTGGAACCTGCTGAATCATCTTCATCTGTAGAAATAGAAACAACAGCAGCAGCAACTACACACTGAGTACTTATGCCAATACACAAAGCCCTTCATTTACACTATGTTAGGTGTCCTTACAAACAATTACCTGAATAGGTATTATTATTACACCTACTTTACAGATGAAGAAAGGAAAATTCAAGATGGCTAGGTAACTTTCTAACATCATACCAGGCAAATGCTCCTGAACTAGGATCAAACCCTAGTCTGGTGATACACTTCACTGATTATGCATATAATGGACATACTTTTTCACAATATTGTTAAGAAGTACGAAAGCTTCATGCTCTTCACATTTTAAGTGCTAATCCCACTGTTTGTTGAAGTTAGTAAGTGCTATTTCATCAGATGAGTAAGAACTCTGGAGATAACAGTAATCTTAACAAGGAATATTGGATGCAATTAAGTAATAAATTATATATTTCTGGGTATCTGGGTGGCTACATTGAAAAATTTGTGATAAAAAAATGATGTCTTTTGCATTCATTGGTACATTACTAATTTCAAGCACAGTATTAACACAGACTGGATATTTATTGTGTGTTGAATGAATAAATACTCAACTCTGAATGGAACCAATTCTTTTCAAGCAATTTCTTCACTCATAGCATCTGATCTGTTTACTGTGCCTTGACCAAGTAAATTTCTCAGAGTCCTTTTTTTATCCAATAAATCCATTACAGTACTTTAAGTTTCTCAGAGTCCTTGTTTATCCATTAAATCCCTTCCTCATATTAAATTAAAATACCTTATTGTCGATTACAAAATATGTCACTTAGAAAAACAAAACAAAGCTAATAGTAAAACAAAAAGGTTACCAGTCCTAGACCCTATGCATGTACTTGCAATTAGAAAAAAAAGCTTAAAATTTTTAAATCTTGTAGAATCAAAATGAAAATTTAAATTGATATAAAAAGTGTAACAGCACTATATAGTCAAATGCAATTCCACTCAACTCTTAAAATATTATACATATATTTTATCATGGTAAGTAGGTATATTTTTTTGTTGTTGTTTCAAATGATGTGGGGTGATGTCTTCAATATTAAGCGTTACCAGGACTGTCAAAGTCATACACTACACATCACTGCCACTTGATTTGAATAAAAACTCACTGGTCCTACACTCATTCCTCTGGCTGTTGAGGGCCTGATTCTAGTAAGTCTGTCTTGCTGCTGCTGGTTGAAGATGAGCAGTTGGTGAGCCTAAAGGAAAAATATGGGCCTACACTTCCAGTTAAATCTTACTTATAACGTAGTATAGACTTCTCCTTTTCTTCTCTTATTTGAGCAAATATGTACCTGTTTCTAAGTTTCCTGAAACTATTTTCTGCTTAGAGATTATCCTTTAGATATTGTATTAGACACCTCATGTGCACCATTTCCCATTATCTCACTCTTACCTCTTCAGTTATTGTAGCAACCAATGTCAGGCAGACTTCTCTAGCTTCACACAGCTCACCAAGAAGCACCTTGCTCTCTTGCTTTCTGTTTGGGGCTTCTATGATGCTATATAGGACACCTGCAGTCAATTTCCTGGTACTGAAACATGTACATATCACAAGCTGGGGGGCCTGGGCCAATCAGGAAGAGGAACCGTAGACAAATGCTTCTTCCTTTCTTACCCTGCACAGATGGTTTGAACACACATTTCATAAAGCTCCTCAAAAGGCTCTTCAGGACCAAATGACCCAACTCAGTAAGTCAACTTTGTATTGGCTTCCCTCCCTTCCTAGTTCATTTATCTGCCACGCATTTCTGCTCTTTCAAATCACATTCCCAAAATAACTTCTCACATATTAGCATTTGTTTCAAACGTTGCTTTTAGCAAAACTCAGGATAAGACAGTCATGTCTGTACTATGTGCAACTATTAAGACTTTTCCAAGAAACATTTGATGAGTTAAGTTTAAGGTGACTGGAAAAGTCTCTGGGGGGTTGGTAGTGAATCCTTAACTCAGCCACAGCCACTAGAAACACAACCCTTCAATGAAATATAGAGCCAGTTTGGTTGTCAGTATATATTTTTGATTACTTCAGTCCAATAGAGTTCTTTATTTTGGTCTCTGTCAGAGGGAGGATGTAATACACTGTAACTCGATGATGTTGATATTTGCAATAAATGACGGTCTTCCCTACTAGCTATTTACTTATTTGCTGAAAGAGGAAGCTTATCTGGATCATGCATCTTTGCTGATATTCCATTTCCCTATACCCGTTTAGCTTCTTAAAACTATTTTCCTACTGTCTGAGAAAATTATGGAATAGTCACTTATTTCTCAACCAAACTTAACTCTCAAACTATAGAAATGCTAAATCTACCTCCTGAATTAATATATTATTAATCTTGATAGAAAAAGAAATATCTTGGCTATTTAATAATACCACTTATATTTTGATGCTTTTGCTTCCAAGTAATATTTGGTACTGCTTTTTCTGGTTTGATGAAGTTTCAAATTGATAGGAATTTTATATGTGAATGCAGACTAGCTAGAGTTTATTCTGTCATTCTCTCAAACACAATATTCTTCTGGTTCCTTGATGTCACATTTTTCAATCTGGATATTTAGAAACTCCTTATTCTGATATCATGTTGATTCCCACTCTTAGCTTTTGGAAAAGTTTGCAGTATTGGTGGAAATGTTAGCCTATCTGGGTCCAGAGTTCATAAACAGCCTTGAGTCAGCTCTGCTTCTGGGTTTGTTCCTGGTTCTCCAGCTGTCTGATTGATTTGATCTCTGCTTATTGTCTGCCATCAGTCACCTGATAATAAACTCTATTCAACTGCAGGGCTATCTCCCTGTCACCTACTTCTGGACATCTTGAATACTTGACACCTGTCTACCTCAACTTCCCATCCCCCCACTCCCCGCCCCACCCCCGCCACTATTCTTCCTTTAGTTTGTTACTAGTTTTTCCTAACAGCCTCTTCTCTGTCCTGTCTGCCCTGGTAGGGCATCCTAACATCTGTGTCAGGTCTTTTTGAGACTGGTCATTTGTGCTGTTGACAAAAACCTGGTTCTGAAACAAAGTGTACTACTATATAGTTGAAATACGTGAGAAGCAGAAGGCTATGAGTACATAATAATTAAACAATATTTTGTGTAAAGACTACCCCACTCAATTTTTTCATTTATATTCTGTATAGAAATATTTGGTTTCAGGAAAATGTAGTCAGAATGAAAATGAATTCTTCATCTTGTTTGGGAATAGGTATGGTGCTTCATTACCAAAATATGTAACTTATAAATGGGAGACAATTTTACAGATTTAAAAATGGGAACATATTTCTTTCAAAAACATTTTCTGTCTTGGCTTGAACTTTAAGAAATCTCCTTTAATGATTGTTTTACCTCTGTGTGGCTACTCTTGACCTCAGAATTGGTTTCTCTCCCTCCTAATAGAAGATGCTTCTTCCCTTGCTCCATATCCAACAAGCTAGTTACTGATGTTGGCCGTGGCATTTTTCTTTTCTTTGCTTTTTCTGAAATTGGAGACTCTGGTTGTGACTCAGGCCTGTCATCCTATAAATATGTACTGTGGATCTCAGTGGGAACCAGAGACTAGAGAGTGGGACTGGGTTGACATAAAATCCACGTGTGACTAGCACTTCTGATAGAACATCATCAACACCATCTCTGTATGAAAAAAAGGTCTTACTTCCTTTTTCAAAAATTTTATTTTGAAATTGATAGATTAAAATTGTATGTATTTATAACATACAACATGATGTTTTGATATACATATGCCTTAATTATTCTTAATTAAACCACCCTCCTGGGTTGGTTCTTAGTCATTTGTTGTACTTTCTCATCCACTGATGGCAGATTTATCAATTGGATGATATATTTGTGGGAGACGAATATTTTTTTGTTTTTATGCTTATTTGGTGTTTTGCTTTATCTGATAAGAGGTAATAATTTTGCACTTGAAGATAAACACACATCTTCCTCATTCCTAGTGCTCACATGGAGGAAGAAATCTCGGCTGTGGGCTGTGACAGTGCAGAACATATGGTAAGTTACTTGTAGAACCCTTTCTGCTACATGGCAATCTTTAGTACGCTGTTGAGAAAAAGCCTAATTTGTGACTCCAAGTAGCTATACTTTTGCTTCAGTTTGGATTTTTGAGCATTACAATGGAAATGAGGCCAAATAAGGTGAAGCAGAAAAATTATGCCTTTTAATCAGAATTTTCTAAAACTATTGTTGCCCTTACTTTCTGGTGTCTGAGTGGTTAGGGGGTTTTCTATTATCCAAACATTAATTACTCAACCTGAAATTATTTAGACTTAAAGGAAAAGTTATACTCATCTGTAATTATGGCTGTTTGATCAATGATTCCGACATTTTTACATGTTCACATTGTGAGCAAGAAAATCCATTTTTAAGATTTGCTGTTTAAGGAATTAGAAAATTTAAAATTAATCTGATCAAATATTGCATATCTACAATAAAGAAAATTTTAGATGCCATGTTAGCCAGTAAGGGACGGTTGTTGCTTTCCCAAGTCTTGCCATACACAGTGAGTACCAGCTTTAATATTTTGATAACACTTTGATAATGCCTTGGGATAAAAAGTTAAAAATGTTGTCAAATATTTCCACATAACCTCATTCAGCTAATGGGGTTGAAAAACAAGACCACCTGTAATAAATGCATATTGTCAATTAAAAAGATTTCCCCAAAGGGCTCTATGTTTCATGAAACTTTCATGGGTAAGTTATATATTAAGCAGTGAATCCTAATTTTCAAATATAGTATTTGAATTATAATTTTTAAATATGGAATATTTTATAATTTATAAAGAGTCTAGTAAATAAGGTTTAGGCTCAGATTTAAAACAAACTATCCTGTAATTCTTTTTTTTTCCATAGATTGTTGGGGTACAGGTGGTGTTTGGTTGCATGAGTAAGTTCTTCAGTGGTGATTTGAGAGATTTTGGTGCACCCATCATCAGAACAGTATACACTGCACCATATTTGTAGTCTTTTTTTGTCTCTCGCACCCTCCCACTCTTCCCCCCAAGTCCCCAAAGTCTATTGTATCATTCTTATGCCTTTGAGTCCTCACAGCTTAGTTCCCACATATCAGTGAGAACATAAGATGTCTTGTTTTCCATTCTTGAGTTACTTCACTTAGAATAATAGTCTTCAATCTCATCCAGAGCCCTGTGAATGTTGTTAATTCATTCCTTTTTATGGCTGAGTAGTGTTCCATCATATACATATATATATATATTCCATCATATATATATATTCCATCATATATATACACACACACACATACATATATATACACACACATACATATATAATATGCCTTAAAAACAGGAGTAGAGACATTTAGTATAGATAGGATCAAAATGATAATTGCAATAATGATTTTATATACACACACACACACACACACACACACACACACACACACACCCCACAGTTTCTTTAGAGACTCATTGATTGATGGGCATTTGGGTGGGTTCTATGTTTTTGCAATTGCGAACTGTGCTGCTATAAACATGCGTGGGCAAGTATTTTATTTTTCCTATAAAGACTTCTTTTCCTCTGGGTAGACACCAAGTAGTGGGATTACTGGATCAAATGGTGGTTCCGCTTTTAGTTGTTTAAGGAATCTCCACACTGTTTTCCATAGTGGTTGCACTAGTTTACATTTCTACCAGCAGTGTAGAACTGTTCCCTTTTCACTGCATCCATGCCAACATCTATTATTTTTTGATTTTGTGATTATAGCCATTATTGCAGGAATAAGGTGGTATCGCATTGTGGTTTTGATTTGTATTTCCCTGATCCTTAGTGATATTGAGCATTGTTTCATATGTTTTTCAGCCATTTGTATATCTTCTTTTGAGAATTGTCTATTCATATCCTTAGCCCGATTTTTGATGGGATTGTTTGTTTTTTTTTCTTGCTAATTTGTTTGAGTTCATTGTAGACTCTGGATATTAGTCCTTTGTCAGATGCATAGATGGTGAAGAAATACATATATACATACATATATATATGACAGTTTCTTTATCCACTTGTTGACTGATGGGCATTTGGGTTGGTTCCATGATTTTGCAATTGTGAACTGCGCTGCTATAAACATGTTTGTGCAAGTATCTTTTTTGTTTAATGACTTCGTTTTCTCTGGGTAGATACCCGGTTGTGGGACTGCTGGATCAGATGATAGTTCTACTTTTAGTTCTTTAAGGAATCTCCACACTCTGTTCCATAGTGGTTGTACTAGTTTACATTCCCAACAGCAGTATAGAAGTGTTCCCTGATCACTGCCTCCATGCCAACATCTACTGTTTTTTTACTGTGGCCATTCTTGCAGGAGTAAAGTGGTACTGTATTGCAGTTTTTATTTGCATTTCCCTGATCATTAGTGGTGAGCATTTATTCATAAGTTTGTTGGCCATTTCTATCTCTTCCTTTGAGAATTGTCTATTCATGTCCTTAGCTCACTTTTTTATGGGGCTGTTTGCTTTTTCTTGCTGATTTGTTTGAATTTATTGTAGATGCTGGATATTAGTCTTTTGTCAGATGTATAGATTATGAAGATTTTCTCCCACTCTGTGGGTTGTCTGTTTACTCTGCTGGGGTGTTTCCTTGATGTGGTGCTCTCCCCCTTTTCCTATGGATGTGGCTTCCTGAGAACTGAGCTGTTGTTGTTATCTCTCTTTTGGGTCTAGCCACCCAGCAAGTCTTCTAGGCTCCAGGATGGTACTGAGGGTCGCCTGCACAGAGTCCTGTGATGTGAGCCATTTATGGGTCTCTCAGCTGTGGATGCCAGCACAATATTTGGGGTGTCTCTCAGGTCCTGCAGGGGCAATCCACTTCCTTCAGAGAGTCTGTGGGTCTTCTCAGGTTTCCTGATTTATTCCTACAGTCAGTAATTCTGGAGTTAAAATCCATGATGTGAGCCTCCATACGCTGCTCTGTTCATCTGAGTCAGAGCTGCAACCTAGTCTTGCCTCCTGTCCGCCACAATGGAATCAAAAGATCAAACTATCCTCTAATTCAATGCTAATTTTGGACTCAGTGGAGGACTCCTATAATCCCGTTTTCCTATCAGTTATTTTGATTCTAGTTCTTTATTCCCAAGACATTACAGTTGTTTCCTTACATTGAAAGGTAAAACATGGAATGTTAGAATAAAGATGGACTTTGGAATTACAAGAAAATGAGGTTCAATTTTGCCTTTGATTCTTACCAGCAATGTAATATTGGTTAATTTACCAATTCTTGTTCAGTAAAATTTTTCTCTTATCATTATTGCTATCATTTAATGAGAAAAAAATACACGGTAGGTCTTTTCCAGAAAATTATAAACATCTCAATTAATTTTCATAACACCACTATGAGGTAGATATTGTCATCTACATATTTTATCTAAGGAAATTGAGTTTCAGGAGACTATGTAATTCTTTTAATTTCATGCAGTAAATGCCAGAGTCAATATTCAAACTCAGACTTCTATATTCCTTTCTGTCAATATCAGATTCTTCTTATCTTGGAAGCATGTTGTGAGAATTTTATAAGATAATGTAGTATATTTCCAGGCACTTAGAAAACACCTGTATATATTGGTATCCTGTTTAGCCTTCTTCGTTCTACTTCTAGTCATTTGCGAATTTCTGCTTTTTATGTCTCTTTTAGTGTTGTTTTCCTCTTATATTTCTCATTGTTTTCCTTATTCAGGATATTGCTTTTTCCTTGAATTATTTTTTGTGGCCCTACTTCCTGGCTTTCCCTCATTTTCCCGCTACTAAGTTACCTTCCATATTCTAATATATAGCTCTAGCCATGTGACTACCTCCACATCCTCCTTCTCCTAAGCCTTTTCAGAAACCTAGACTAACTCCCTATTACTTACAAAGTGAAGTTTTAATGTTTTAGCATCACTTTTAGAGCCCTCCCAAAAGTGGCCATGCACGACCTTTCCAAGCGTCCATTCATAACAGCGAACTAACTACTCTCACTCTCCTTGAACATAGAGTGGAGGTGTGTGCATATGTCTGAGTGTTGTTTGCTTCTCTAATATTTCTCACACTATATTTTCATCTGATGTGTCTTCCCTTTCACTCCCCAGTCCTGATGTGGCCTGTCATATCTACCCATAAGTTTTAAAAAGCCAGTTGAAAACTACTTTTTTCATGAAGCCTCTCCTGTCCTTGGCCATAATCTTTCTTCTAACTTCCATTCATAGAACTGTGAAATTCTATTGCATTACTTACAATGTTTTTCTCATACTAAAATTGGTTATGTCTACATATTCCTCTAGTGTTAAGTTTATTTCCCTTGAAGATAGACATCATGTCTTTCTCATCTTTTTAATTTTTTTGCAGGACTATGGAGAATACCATACATCTAGCATAATCTTAATAAATGGAATTTAAGTAAATGGATGCTCAAGGAAGAGACCTTCTGGAAAAGGGAAAAGAGAAAAAGCTTTGGAAATAGTCAGAAATTGTATCTACAATACATCTGCCAAGTGCCCTGGCTCACGATTATAATTCTAGCATTTTGGAAGGCTGAGGTGGGCAGATTGCTTGAACCCAGGAGTTTGAGACCAGCCTGGGCAACATGGCAAAACACTGTCTCTACGAAAAATGCAAAAATTATCTGAGTATGGTGGCGCATGCATGTAGTCCTAGCTACTTGAGAGACTGAGGTGGGAGGATCACCTAAGCCTGGGCAGGTCAAGGCTGCAGTGAGCTGTGATCATACCACTGCACTCCAACCTGGGCAATAGAGTGAGACCCTGTCTGTCTGTTTCTCTCTCTCTCTCAAAAATAATAATATATATGCCACTTAAAAGCTTAGTTAGTCCTTTGCTTTTATATCTGCAAATGGGGCCGGTAGTGTCTATCTTGGATGATGGTTGGTAAGATTGAGGTAGTATATACAACAGCATATAATAATAGTGAACACTATAGCATGTGATGTATGGTAGACCCTGTTCTAAGCATTTTGCATATGTTGGTTCACTTAATTCTTGTTACATCCTTATGAAGTAAGTACTATTTTAATCTTATCTTCAGAATGAGCAAACTGAGGTGCAGAGATGTTAAGTATCTTGCCCAAAGTAACTGCTGTAGTTTGAATGTGTCCCTTCCAAAATTCAGGTGTTGTAACTGTGATAGTGTTAAGCAGTTGGGCCTTCATAAGATGATTAGGACAAGAAGGCTGGTTCTCTTGTTAATGGGAGTATGCCCTTTTCTAAAAAAGCTGCCTGCAAAGTTCAGTCAGCTTGCTATTCTGCTTTCTGCCATTGGAGGACACAGCAAAAAAGGCCCTCAGCAGACCAAATGCCAGCACCTTGATCTTGGATTTCCCAGCCTCCAGAATTGTGAGAAATATATTTCTGTTATTCATAAATTACACACTCTCACATATTTTGATGTAGGAGCACAAAGTGGATTGATAGTAAGTGAAAGAACTAAGATTTGAATTCAAGAAGTCAGGCTATAGAAAGCATGTATTTTAGCATTCCATCTTTAGTAGTCTATTTTCCCTCTTTGTAAGGTGAGAATAGCTTTTTTCTAAAAATAAATTGAAAGGGGCTCATTTATCAAGTGCTTGTAATGAATGTCAGTGACCCAGGTAGAATACAGTCTGTGCCCCTAACAAACTCTCAGAATAATGGGGGAAGTGGGCAGGTAAACAGTGTGACAAATCCCGTGGCAGCAATATTCACAACGTGCTATGAGAAAACAAACATATCTCCTAGTCACCAAGGTTTTTCTTTTCACAGTGTTTTTACTTTTAAAGAAGACTTTCTTCTCTCTGTTGAGGCCACAAAAATGAAATGATTTAGAGCAGTCTCGATATGAGGTTTAGGACTCCAGGTGCTAAATAGTCTATGATTTCTAAAGCTTCATATTTTTGTCCTTCTCTGTGTAATTTAGCTCTTTGACTTTTTCAAATCAGATGGGCTATTTAATGAACTGTGGTCTGTAGATCAAATGAAACTTTAGGGGAGACAGTTTTGATATTTTTCTATTCAGGCGGTAGTAAGGAAAGTGCTCTATTTCTGAAACAAGACAGTGGTTGAAAACATCTGGCTCTTTGAGCTTGTGTTCTAAATAGAATGTCAGACGAGGTAAGAGAAATAGCCATGTAGCTATGAGGCTCTGTGCAACAGGATTTAATGTCAAAAATGGTTCATATTAAGATTATTTTTTTCACCACTCTAACCTCATCAAATATCTGAAAGATACTAGGGAGGAAATACACACAAATAGGTATATATTTCAATAGTAATCATCCAGGTTAATTAAAAGTAAAATCTTTTATATAGAAAGAGAATATTATCTGGCAACCAGCCAACCACAGAGCACCTGTTTTGTTAGGGTAGCTCATTTTCTTTCAGAATGTGATATATACAGAAATAAATCTTGAAGAAGAAATGCAAGATGGGGAAAAGAATGAAGAGAAAAGGTCTTGTTTAGTATAGGAACCTATCCATCTCTTGATGCTTGCCATATGTGCTTTGTTTTTGTATCATCAGTTTGCATATTTATCATGGTTTCTACATATTGATTTGCAGTTTTCACACTCAGCCTTTTACATTTCTCTCAGTATATAGGTAGATACTCTGTTAGAGTGAGGGGAGTTCTACTTGCTGTTTAATGGGTTTCTCATGATCAGTGATAGATTGAGCATTTGTGATATTCCAGGAGTAGAGGTTTCAGCAAGTCAGAATTATTCCAAAAGCTACCCCAGGAGGAGTGGAAATGCTTTATAATAGTGTAATATCTCTAAGTATGTCTTCTTGCCAGGAGTGGTGGCTCACATCTATAATTCAAGCACTTTGAGAGGCAGAGGCAGGAAGATCACCTGAGACCAAGAATTCAAGACCAGTCTGGGTAACATAGAAAGACTTCATCTTTACAAAAAATAAAAAAATTAGTCAGGCATGTGGTGTGCACCTGTAGTCCTAGATACTAGGGAGGCTGAGGTGGGAGGATCACTTGAGGCCAGGAGTTTGAGGCTGTGGTGACCTATGATTGCACCACTGCACTTCAACCTGCGTGACACAGCAAGGCTCTGTCTCAAAAAAAGGAAAGTTTATCTTCTTTATATTTAAGACACCAAAAACTACCACATCAAAAAAAAAAAAAAAAAAATCATGTGCTTTACGATTTTTGCTCCTCATGTTCCTAAATCCAAGTTAAAGTGTTAGGTATGACTTGATGAGGTAAGACAAATTGAGCATCATGTGGTTCAAAAGAGCAGTGGTGTCTACACTAAGATGAATATTAGAATTACTTTAGGTGCTTCTGAAAAAAAATCCTAGGGCCTCACCCCAAATATACTAATTCCGTTGGTCATGGGTGCCATATACAGTTTGAAAGCTCTTCTGGTGATTTTAATGATCACGCACATTTAAAAACCATTGCAGTTATGAGCTTAGTATCTTTAAAGCGTCACATGATTCCACTGTGCAGCTAGGAATGAGAGCTGCTGTTTTAGGAGTTGGAAAGTTAAATGTAGGAATAAATTGTGGACTAACATGAGTATTGAACTAAATTAAATAGGGATATCTAAAGACCAGAGAGAGAAGGTAACAGATTTGGAGTCAGTGATGTATAAAGCCCCTTTCATCTTTAAATCTCTAAGGCTTTAAGTAGTACTAAGATCAACAATCCTACAAAACATTTCATTTATCACCAGTGTCCATCAAGTTATATATCTGTATTGGCATGGTTGTCAGAGATGGGGAATATGCCAGACATTTTGGAGATGAAAGAGAAGGCAATGGGATTCCCATATTTGTTCAAAACCAGGGAGGAAGGTGGAGGTGGTGGGGAATAAGGGATGAAAAATCCCTTTTTACTGAGTAGCTGCTATGTTCCAAGTATTTTGCTACTTGATAAAATAATACTACTGATGAAAATCATAGTAATAACTAAAACTTTTATGTGCTTATGTGCAACACACTGTTCTTAAGTACTTTATCTGTACTAATTGAATACTTACGGGAACTTTACAAAGTAGAAACCATTATGTTTCCCTATTTGAAGATGAAGCAACTAAAGCACAAACAGGTTATGTAACTTGCTCTAACATCTCAGAGCTAGATACTGGCAGAGTTTAATTCACGTAATGGCAGACCAGATCCTGAGTCTCTGCTTTTAACCACTTTCAATAAGTGGACATAGTTGATGGCTCTAGAATTCATGTATAGGTGGATGAAAGAAAGATTGAATCGCTTTCTGAGGAATACATAGAATACTGGCTGATGGGAGGGCTGGACACTGATGGTGATCACATGACTCATTAGTGTGCCTCTTAACTAAGCTCTTTTCTTAAAACAAACCAAAGACATAGGCAAAGATAGCAGTCATTATGGATAGATTGTAAGAGCATTATTTAATTGTGAGGCCAGTGCCTTAAATTTATCAGTGACATGATTTATTTTCCTATATACTTCATTCTTAGCACACATACAAATCTCCTTTCTAGACATTTGACTCTTGTTTAGTTTAATTTTTCCTTTCCATGTGCTATTTTTCTACCTATCACTTCAGGCAAAAATACAGAAGGTCAAACCAAAAAATAAACACCCTGTGTGATATCCAGTAAAGTCAAAACAATGTAACAGAGGAGATCCATCTTTATTTATTCTTTTATGGCACATCATACATTCATTTTCACTATCTCCAATTTGGTCATCTATCTATGTCATTGTGGGCTTGCTGTGATCATCAAAGAGTAAGAGGTAGACCTGTTTTACATGAATCAGCTAGCTAGATACCTTGTATCTTTTATGGGATGAACACACAAGCAAGCAATTCAAGCCAACAAACAAAAATCCTGCCGTCTTCATCAGCAACTAACCAAAGTGCACACTTGGGTGGAAATCCTACCTTTCACCCATGACCTGAGAAGTTTTAGATGACTTAAGTTTCTCTTAGTCACCCTTATCCTGATTTCCTGTTTTCTTCCGAATATTGAAAATCTCTCCTGTGTATCTCATTTCCTGACTTTTCGTTTTATGTGCATTGAACCTATTCTTGCATTTTCCCCAAAGCAATATTTGCAAAGGCATTTCTGTACCTCATGATTTTACCGAGGGCTTAGGAGCATCAGAAGTAGGTTATGTTGCCTCCTAGTACTGCAAATGGACTATGTTTACATTTTAGATGTCCCTGTGTTTAAAGTCCCTAAGGCGTGACCGCTAAGCTATTTCACAATAACCATCTTTTTCTCAGGGGCTTCATCCTTCTGCTTTCTTGACAGGCAGCTTCTCTTCTTCTTAGAGTATGTCATAGCTACCCAAATTCTCATTTTTTTTCTGTCATTTTTTCATGTCTTATTTGTGAATTCTTGGAAAAGTAGGCCGTGGGGATTTGCCATATGACAACCTTTCCTTCATCTGCAAAGAGATGGACTTGAAGTACTATCACTACTCTTAGAACAGAGATCTCATGGCCTGGACTATTCCATTTCCAAAAGATCATGTACATAAGCTCCAACAGAGCAGAAAATGATAACATGAGGTGTCCTGGAAAATGTTCACATCTTCCTCTAGGATATGGGAAATATTCAGACTTGCTATTTTGAATTATTTCTTTTAGAGAACAGATGAAGCAAGTCTCTCAGTGGCCCACATGAGAAATAAGAAGTTACAATTGGAAGTTACTCTGCACATTATCCTGGTTATAAAAGAAAGTACTGAGTCACCTCCCTACCGGGGCAGGTTATGTTTGTGGATTTTTGATTATAAAGTAACCTCTCTTTGCCTAGTCAACTCAATCCAGAAGGCAAAGGTCTTTGCTGTTCTCAGTTTTGTAAGCCAGAAAAGAAATCTTACCAGCAGGTTGCTGGGACAGCTTTACAGGTAATACCTGATTATTCTTTAATCCAGAATCTACAAGGAACTTAAACAAATTTACAAGAAAGCAACGCCATCAAAAAGTAGGCGAAGGATATGAACAGACACTTCTCGAAAGAAGACATTTATGCGGCCAACAAACATGAAAAAGAGCTCATCATCACTGGTCATTAGAGAAATGCAAATCAAAACCACAATGAGATACCATCTCATACTAGTCAGAATGGCAATAATTAAAAAGTCAGGAAACAACAGATGCTGAAAAGGATGTGGAGAAATAGGAACGCTTTTACACTGTTGGTGTTAGTGTAAATTAGTTCAACCATTGTGGAAGACAGTATGGCGATTCCTCAAGGATCTAGAACCAGAAATACCATTTGACTCAGCAATCCCATTACTTGGTATATACCCAAAGGATTATAAATCATTCTACCATAAAGACACATGCACACATATATTTATTGTAGCACTATTCACAATAGCAAAGACTTGGAACCAACCCAAATGCTCATCAATGATAGACTGGATAAAGAAAATATGGCACATATACACAATAGAATACTATGCAGCCATGAAAAAGGATAAGTTCATGTCCTTTGCAGGGACGTGGATGAAGCTGCAAACCATCATTCTCCGCAAACTATCACAGGAACAGAAAACCAAACATCGCGTGTTCTCACTCATAAGTGGGAGTTAAACAATGAGAACATGAAAAGCAAGGGGAACCACACACACCAGCGCCTGTTGGGGACTGGAGGGTTGTGGGGGGATAGCATTAGGAAAAATACCTAATGTAGATGACGGGATGATGGGTACAGCAAACCTCCATGGCACGTGTATACCTATGTAAGAAACCTGCATGTTCTATACATGCAGCCCAGAACTTAAAGTGCAATAATAATTTTTTTAAAAAGAAAATTAATGAGACTATTGAAAAACCTTTTTGACTTGTATCTATGTGTTGGAGTTCTAAATCTTTTACTCAATTCCTCATGAAAAGAATCAACTATTTATCCATGGCTTTGGCAAGAAATCTTCCCTGATATTTGTCTCAAGCTTTCTAAAACTTGTCCCAAGCCCCAAACTCCAAGTCCAACTTTCATTTGCAAAGTAATTCAGAGCTCCCTTATTTCTTCCTTACTTCCCAGTCCTTTCCCTGTGCTAATCTTTTCATTTCAAAATCACTCATCAAGAGGTTTAGTGAAACAAAAAACACCTCTCACCATTTGATTCATTCTATGTCTGCTTTCTATAATATAAATAACTCTTTTACCCCTCCATGTTACAGAGTCATGATGTACTGCACTGCACTGCACATTTACGTTAGAAATTACAGTCTCCCTCTTTAGCCTACTTTTTGTTACATTCTTTATAACATATCTTCCTTCTCCTTCTCATTCTTCTTTTGGTAGTCATTTTTTTAAAGCACTTTCCTACCCTATTTAAGTATTTTCATTTGAAAGATCAGAAGTCTTCAGAGTATTTTGAGACATATTGGCTGAACCTATTCGCCCACTTCCCCACCTCCCAAAAAATGTGAGTAGAGACAATGTAGCTTGAACATTTGGGCTTCCAAAATGAAATTGAGGAAAACACCCAAGGTGCCTGCTGCATGCTCAATTTCTTGACCAACCTACATTATTTTGTGAAATACACTAAATGAATTGATTTCATACCACTGTTGGGAAAGAATAAACAACGATAGGTTTTAAATAATGAAACATTAATATGGAAAAAGTTATTGAGGTGTATGAAGCTTATGGCTTTGAAAAATATTTTAATCATAGTAGACAAAAACATGCTCTTGATATAACCACTCTTGTGAGCATTTCTCTTAGAATTTGGTTAAAAAGAAATATTCCTTCAGATGAAAGGAGGGGTTTCCCTACTTTTTTTTACCATTAAAATGACAAATGGGATGTTATAAAGCATCTGATATCACTTTTTATCCTGTTTGATGTCCTAAAAATTATTGTTAGTTTATAGTTATTAGAATCATAACTGCAGTACATTTTTCTGTAAACTGCCTTGTTGATTACACACAGTACTGGCCAAAGAGACTTGATCAAAATTATCCAACTTCCTGCTGAACTGTTGGCTTTGGCCTGGCAATTTTTGTTTGTTTGTTTGTTTGTTTGTTTTTTGCCACTTAGGGTTAAACATTTCTTTTTTGACTTACTTTTTGGTGACCAGCTAGTTAATTCTAGGTGAAACAGACAAACAAAGCAGAAGTGTGCTAGGTAGAAAATTGTGAAATTTTCATAAGAAAATTTGTGAATTCCATAAGAGCAATACACTAATTTTAATCTTAATATTAAATCCAATCTGTCCTAAAGACATGCCAAATATGTTTTTGAATCACCAAAATGAAATAACGATAGTTAAAAAGGTAGGTTGAAAATAAAGAATTTTTAAAAGACCCCAAAACCAGAAGGAAGGAAAGCAATTGTGGTTAGGAGAAATAATAGCTTTACCTATTAATTAGGGATAAATAAATTTAGCAAGTATTTCTTTAAAGTTTTCTCTGTAAAGTAGGGGATTAGAGGAACATGCAACCATTCTAAAGTATCATTCGATGAATTAGTTTCCATCTTACATAGTTATATAATAGCCTACATAAAATAATGATTACAATAGTAATATTAATGATAAGAATAGTAGAACTCATTTCGTAAATCTTCTATCCTAATTGATACGAGTTCAAGGCTCAGACTTAACATAAATGATTAAAGGGTTAACAAAAATCCCTTCAAAGGAATCTCCTTTTTATTGCAAATAAAAGCAGGTTTAAAATTCTCTGTGTGTTCAAAAGTCAATTATTGCCAATTTCACAGGCTCCTCAAACATGAGATTTTCATTTAGCAGAGCCAACTTTACTCTATCTGCCAAAAGCCCATAAAATGGCCCTTTTCCATCTGGTAAATGTTCCACAATGAAATTAGAACTGTTGGAAAATAATGGAAATCTATGGACATGTGTATATTGTTACTGAGATGTGAACATTTGTTAGTGATATCTGATATAAATTTCTTATTTAAGTGCCACTGCTAACTCTTGTAGGCCAGTAAAGCCTGAGTTCTATATCAGAGTTTATGTAATTTCCTAACTCCAGGTAGAAGTTATTCAAACCATTCCAGAAAATAGGATGCCCCATGTAATCAAATAGTGATTCTTAAATATGTTTGATGAGTGTCATTAATCCCTTGGAAGAACAAATGAAAAGTATAGATTTTCATTATAGAAAAAAAGATGCTATATAAAAAAATAGAAGCAACTTCAGCAGTTAGATTAAAAAAAAAAAATACTATTCCAAATAAGTTTTTGAAAGAAGGATTTTATAGAGTCCCTTAAAAGTATATTTAACATTTCTCAAAAGGAAGCTCTTTTTTAAGCTCAACATGTAAATTTAAATAATTTCCCATAGGTTCATTTACTCAACTCTATATTACTGGCATTTTCCCCTTTGAAGATTTAAACATATTTCTCATATAATTTTTTACTACCCGGTGAATGGGTCACAAAGGAGATAGCTGAACTAATAAAAATGATTTGCCTTTTCCCATGTACCAAAAAATAAAAAATCAAAATAATGTATATATATGTGTGTGTGTATATATATATATTAAATATTTGTATGCACCCATGTGCATACCTACCTATAATTCAGAGAAATGAGCTGGCATATGCATAATGTAGATGTGATTATAAGCTTGAGAGAAGAAAAGATAGTTTTAATATATGAATTTTTAATTTATAAAATGTAAATATGTATGTGTATGTTAGCTCTTGTCCCCTAGCTCCTTATCAGGAAGAGAAAACCCCAAAACTCTTATCCTCTGAATCATAAAAAAAAATGTATTTTATCAGATGTTCTTAATTGAAGTAAAATGATCTCCAAGGGTAGAAAGAATTCATGAAGGTTCACAGAGGAAGAAAGTTCTGAGCTAGATGAGAAAGGGACAAGGAGCTGGCTATTGATAAAATTAAATTGTTTGTAAATGATTAGTTACTACTCCCTAAAACAGCAAATTGGTTTTCTGAAGATGCTTTGGGGGATTTCAATTTGTTTGAACCTGTAAATGCTCAATTTGATCCTAAGCTCAGTGAATATTTCCTAAATGTTTCTTTAGTGCCTTGTTTTCTAACTGTATTGAAGACTATCAATCGAAAGGCTTTCTTTCCTCTTTGAGGGACTGGTTTCACATGATGATGACAAGAAGTGCTTTCAAACTTTATGCTCAGGAAAACCACAAGATGGGCTGCACTGGCAGCTGCTCTGGAGAGCAGACTTTGCAGTAGACTGTGAACATCATTTCTCCTCATTCACAGCATAGGGAATTCCAGCTCTTTCTGAACTCTGTTCAAAATATTCCTGTCTTTCTGCTTTACCTCCAAACCAACTCATTTTCAGACCTGCCCTTGGTTAGCTTTGATTGACAGATAGGCTTTGGAAACCATTGAAATCTTATTTATAAAGGATTGAAATCTTATCTCAATGAATTCTTCAATCTCTGTTTGGAGACCAAAGGCTCTATGTCAAAAAGCTTATAGATACCTGTACTTGAAACTGAGGTTTCTATGGCAGATTTATAACCATTGAGTTATTTCAGGGTTTCCAACTTAAGATCTGATGGAGAGAGGAACATAGAGAGGCATCTCTAAGATGGACAATGCACCTATAAATTTTTTTCTGAAAATAAGAATCTCCTCTAGATCTGTCATAGTTAATAAAGAAATAGGGTAATACAAATGAAGACTTAAATTGATAAGGCACATGTGTAAATTGATAAAGGAAGTTTGATGCATCATAACATTGAAATTTATCTAAATTCAATATTGTTAAACATTCTTAAAGATCAGATGAATTATACATGAAGTATATGGATTATTTGTCCCTGGCAAACAATGGTGACATTTCTGTCTGTCACTTAGCATGACAAGGTTAGCATGTTTTATTCAAAACTTTTAAACAGTAAAATGATTTGTATGCATTACTCTTTCTTTGGACTGTCAGGGAAAGCAGAAAGCAACACAGTTATTCTATGACATTGAGTCAGTATGTGCATAAAAAAATGACAGAACAGGATTGCCTCAGACATCTATAAAGCTCATACTTTGGTTTTCTAATCATCTGGTAGAAAAACAACAAAACCATAAAGGCAGAAGCATTTCTTCACACTCAAAAAAAAAATACCATTGCATACTGGAATATAAATATGATATTTGTAATATAATGAATATGGGATATTTACAAATGAGAATGGATCCTTGGAAATAGCATGCTTTGGGTTTTAAGAAAATTTAATGACAGAATATTTATTATATTTCAGTAAATAGGATAAGAATCAGGCTATATTGTCTCTTTCACAGTTAAACTATTCTGCAGTAAAGAAATAGGATGAAAATTTGTGAGACCTTTGAATTTTTTGCTGTCTCTGTGCATAGGATGGGCACAAAGAAAGATAAATAGCAGAGTAGAAGGCATTGTTCAGCTCTTAGGTAGAGACAGGGGACAGAGGACTTTAGTCATGTGTTTACTATTTCTGTTACAGTTGTCTATCGTTGGAGGGTGTCAATGTTAAGACCTGATAGAGTGGAAAAGTGGCAATCCCTGGGGCAGCCCTCAGCTTGCTCCTTCCCTTTTCTCTGACTTTTCTGTCTCAAGTCAGACACCAAAGGAACCCTACACTTCACTGTCACTGGGCTCTTCTTCCTCCTTCATGAGGCTCTAGAGCAGAAATGAGCTTTGAGGGGATTATGCTGGGATAAAATTGTACAACCTAGGGGTCTTAGTACAATATTAATATCTAATACCCAGGGACTAAAAGTATTTTTTATTGTCTTTTCATTCACAAGTGACTTAGGGATGCTTTTTGAGAATACATTGTGAACCAGTGACTATGCCAGGAATAAAATGATGTCTAAGACAAGCTTTTGACTTTGCAATGTTTACAACAGAGGAAGAAAGCTCTATTAGCAAGCAAGCACAATGGTGTGTTACAGGTGTTATTGTGGCTAATTGTGCAGGGTGGGTGGAGAAGAAGTGGGTTACAAACAGAGAGAGGGGGCCAGCAGATTATACCTTACTGTGTCCTGTTCTTCCCCTCCATATCTTGGGAAGGTAACCACAGAGAATAATTTCTTATTTCATTGCATTCAATGATATGTTTACTACAGCTGCAAACACATTAAAACCCCACCATGTAGTCACAAAATGGCATGCATTTTGTGTTTCCTCCATATCTGACCATGACTTGGAGAAAAGTAAGCTCTTTAGAGTATGCATTAATCTTTCATGATTATTATAACAGCTCATAGATATAATTGATCGTTACATATATCAAAGCTAATTGATATAATTAGACAACTGGTCTAAAGAAAAGATTAAGGTATGCATATTTTTCCTGGAATTATTTAATAGAGAATGCTTAACAAAAGAAAGAAGAAATTTCCCTGTGCTGTGATATGCATTATGTACCTTGAGCGTGGAAATCATGAATATTAACATTTACCATACCAGCTACATGATAGGTAATTACCCTTATATGGTGGCCCTGACAATTTATTATTATATAAATTTTGTTATGCACAATATCTATTCAACCTATTCTTAACCCTTTATCTCAATCTCTTCCTGACTACTGCCCTCCCCAGAATCTCTGGCATGAATTGCAATGGTTAGAGAGAGTGTAAGAACTATGTAGTTTTCAAGGAGATTTATCCTGACTCAGTAAGCAAATTTATAGATAGTTTAGAAGCAAATCATAATGATGTATTGCCCAACAGGGACTAACAGGTGCCACGAAACTTTTGGGATGCTATGTAGTATTGCTGAGCTGTCATTTTAAAAAATGTTGTATCCCTAGTGGAAAATATTTCTAGAAATATTCTGTCCTTTCCATTTTTTACCATGAAAGCGAGGTGATCTAAGAGGAGCCATCTTCCAAGTAAATGTGGTGAACCTTTAGTTTGAAATATTCATCGTGCTTCTGTTTTGAATAGCCAAAACTCTACTAAAATTCAGCTTGCTGGTTTATTCAGCTTATTCATTTTATGCAAATCTCAATGTGCATGAAATGAACAAAAGACTTCATTTCTATTCATATGCATTGTTAGTTTTCTATTCCACTTTTATTCCCAAACTTGTTTTTCTCTTTTTCAGTATTAGCACTTTATTCATTCTTTCAACAAATTGTGGCATCCCTAGCATCATGAGGCACCAAAAAGAATGATACCATCCCGGTATGGTAATCAGCATGGCCCACAGGTTTCATCTTGAATGCCTTTTTAGGTGCACTATTCGAGGATGCTTGGAGATTTCTTTAGGAAACCTCTGTGATGAAAAGAAAGAATGATCTCAATTATGTGTGTCCACTATGAGCAGAGTTTCAAGACCCATTGCCATATCAACTCAGGGAGTGGGAAGAGTGTCCACCAGGGAGTCAGGCAGATGTGGATTCTGGTTTTGACTCTGCTCCTTGAAAGCTCTAACTGGGGCAAGCTACCTCTGATTCTGAGAGAGTTTTCTCATATGTAAAAGGATAATATCTGCCTCACAGCCTGGTTAAATGAGTTTTCAGAGAGTGGCAACACCTTATAGGACTCCCTCAATGAAGGATTGTTCTTAGCACCTTTTCTAGGATCCTACAATCTAATGCATTTGTAAATGAGCAAAAACATTAGTAATACTGAAACACAGGATAAAATAAGTCCCATTAATGCAGGGACAGACACACTGTTCTGACATTTCTTGGAGGGTTTGATGAATTGTGGATTGCCTGATTCCTTTTCTCTTTCCAGGTTTTGTCTTAGATGTAATAGGTTCCTATCATGGGAGTCTCTACCATATAACCACAAATACACAGTGGTATGGAGAAAGGGAGAGAGATCATAAATGAGCTGTTTAAAGAATTTAAACGGCAAAACTGATTATCCATGCTGAGTTTGCTCCTATTGTTTTTAAAGACGTATGTTTTTTATATTACATGGCCCCAAACTCAAAATCACTCAAATAAACACTGATCTGTTCCAGCACTGGAGGAAAAACTGGCTTTGTTAGACTTACTGAGGGATGGTGTGTTTCTCTACAATATGGCACCTTTCTACGGGATTCTCAAGGGCAATTTTGATTATACATGATTATTGACTCATTTGCAGTACAACACTTACCGTGACACTACATTTTTGCTTTTACACATTGTAATTCATTTCATCTTTTACTTATCTTGAATGTCAATATTTACTTTCTCTCTTTTTTTTCACATCAGCTCTGTATGTGACTCTACCTGTTTCTTGGGTGGGTTATTTAGTAGTTATTTTGTTGTTTTATTTTTCCAAAACATGTCATAGGGCTGTGTCTAGAACTCAGGTCATTCTATGTAATGTTTCCAGGAGGTTTTGGAGGTTAAGATATTGTTTCCTTATAAATACCTGATCAAGATTTCATGTCCTTACAGTTGTACATATAAATTTTGTAGTTGGAGTCAGCTAGGCAGGGTTTTTAATGTCATAATAGTAATGCACTCCTTGCCTGTTGTATTTGTCCATTTTCATGCTACTGATAAAACCATACCTGAGACTAGGCAATTTACAAGAGAAAGAGGTTAATTGAACTTACAGTTCCACATGGCTGAGGAGGCCTCTCAATCAAGGTGGATGATGAAAGACATGTCTCACATGGTGGCAGCAAAAGAGAGAATGAGAGCCAAGTGAAATGGGTTTCCCCTTATCAAACCATCAGATCTTGTGAGGCTTATTCACTACCATGAGAACAGTATGGGGGAAACCACTCCCATGATTCAATGATCTCCCACCGGGTCCCTCCCACAACACATGGGAATTATGGGAGCACAATTCCCACAATTATGGGAGCACAATTCGAGATGAGATTTGGGTGGGGACACAGAGCCAAACCATATCATTCCACCCCTGACTCCTCCCAAATCTCATGTCCTCACATTTCAAAACCACTCATGCCTTCCCAATAGTCACCTAAAGTCTTAACTCATTTCAGCATTAACTCAAAAGTCCAGTCCAAAATCTCATTTGAGACAAGGCAAGTTCCTTCCACCCATGAGCCTGTAAAATCAAAAGCAAGTTAGTTGCTTCCTAGATACAGTGGGGGTATAGGCATTGTGTAAATACAGTCATTCCAAATGGGAGGAATTGGCCAAAACAAAGGGGCTACAGGCCCCATACAAGTCTGAAAAGCAGCAGGGCAGTCTAATCTTAAAACTCCAAAATTATCTCCTTTGACTCCTTGTCTCACATCCGAGTCACGCTGATGCAAGAGGTGGGTTGCCATGGTCTTGGGCAGCTCCGCCCCTGGTGGCTTTGCAGGGTATGGCCCCCCTCCTGGCTGCTTTCGCAAACTGGCGTTGAGTGTCTATGGCTTTTCCAGGTACACAGTGCAAGCTGTTGGTGGATCTACCATTCTGGAGTTTAGAGGACAGTAGTCCTCTGCTCACAGCTCCACTAGGTGGTGTTCCAGTAGGGACTCTGTGTAGGGGCTCTGACCCCACATTTCCCTTCTGCACTACACTAGCAGAGGTTCTCCATGAGGGCCCCTCACCTACAAGAAATTTCTGCCTGGACATCCAGGAGTTTCCATACATCCTCTGAAATCTAGGTGGAAGTTCCCAAACCTCAATTCTTGACTTCTGTGCACTCTCAGGTTCAACACCACATGGAAGTTCCCAAGGCTTGGGGCTTGCACCTTCCCTCTGAAACAATAGCCTGAGCTGTACCTTAGCCCCTTTTAGCCATGGTTGGAGCCACTGAAACACAGGGTACCAAGTCCCAAGGCTGCACAGAGCAGGAGGACCCTGAACCTGGGCCATGAAACAATCTTTTCCTCCTAGGCCATTAGGCCTGTGATGGGAGGGGCTGTTGTGGAGACCTCAGATATGCACTGGAGACATTTTATACATTGTCTTGGTTATTAACATTCAGCTCCTTATTACTTATGCAAATTTCCACAGGAGGCTTGAATTTCTCAGAAAATTGGATTTTCTTTTCTATTGCATTATCAGGATGTGAATTTTCCAAACTTTTATGCTGTTTCCCTTTTAAAATTAAATGCCTTTAACAGCACCCAAGTCACCTCTTGAATGCTTTGCTGCTTAGAAATTTCTTCTTACAGACACCCTAAATCATTTCTCTCAAGTTCAAAGTTCCACAAATCTCTAGGGCAGAGGTAAAATGGCATCAGTCTCTGCTAAAACATAGCAAAGCTCACCTTTGCTCCAGTTCCCAAAAAGTTCCTCATCTCCATCTGAGACCACCTCAGCCTGGCTTTCAGTGTCCATATCATTATCAGCATTTTGGTCAAAGCCATTCGACAAGTCTCTAAAGAGTGCCAAACTTTCCCATATTTTCCTGATTTTCCTGTCTTCTTCTGAGCCCTCCAAACTGTTTCAAGCCCTGCCTGTTACCCAGTTCCAAAGTCACTTCCACGTTTTCAGGTATCTTCTCAGCAGTGTATTTACTGTATTAGTCCATTTTTATGCTGCTGATAAAGACATAACTGAGAATGAGCAATTTACAAAAGAAAGAGGTTTATTGGACTTACAGTTCCACGTGGATGGGGAAGCCTCACAATCATGGCAGAAGGTGAAAGGCACATCTCCCATGTCAGTGGCAAGAGAGAATGAGAGCCAGACGAAACAAGTTTCCCCTTTTCAAACCATCAGATCTCGTGAGACTTATTCACTACCACAAGAACAGTATGGGGGAAACTGCCCCCATGATGCCGTGATTCAGTTATCTCCCACCGGGTCCCTCCACAACAGATGATAATTATGGGAGTACAATTCAAGATGAGATTTGAGTGGGTACACAGAATGAAACCATATCACCTGCCTTTTTGCTGCCAACACAAAGGATCTTTAGTCTGTTAGCTCAAGGCTCCAAGGCTCTAATGCACAATAAAATGCAAAGACGAAAGAACAGGCAAGTTCTCTTTCTCAGTTATTTACATCTCTGTGTGCATGAAGTGTGGTAAATAAAGGAGAGTGGAAAGTAGGAAAAAGCTGTCCTCCCTGAAAAGTCCTGGGTTGGGGTATAAGCCCAGCTTTCCTACCAAAGCCCTTTAGCCAAGGGACCTAAAACTATCAGACACTCTCACTCTACCTCTGCCCTCATTTTTCTGGCTGTCCTTCTTTCTTTTATTCTCTGTCCTATGGAGTATTCTTTTTAATATTGATTTTTATTTTTATTTTTTAAATTGAGATAGGGCCTTGCTTTCTCACCTAGGCTGAAGTGCAGTGGCACAATCATAACTCACTACATCCTCAACCTCCTAGGCTCAAACAATCCTCCTACCTCAGCTTATCAAGTAGCTGGGACCACAGGCGCACACCACCACACCCAGCTAATTTGTATTCTTTTGTAGAGATGGGGTTTTGCCATATTGTCCTGGCTGGTCTTGAACTCCTGGGCTCAAGTGATCTGCCTACCTCAGCCTTCCGAAGTGCTGGTTACAGGTGTGAGTCACCATACCCAGCCTAATATTCTTTATTAATAATGACACACTGATGACTGAAGTGTAAGATGCAAGTAAGAGGTAAACATTTTAAAAACATCTCTAATTCTCACAATAATTCTGTAGGGAAAATTTTTTCATGTTAAAAATGAAAAAAAACTGAAACAGAAGGAGAAAATAATTTACCATATCATTTAGCAAATGGTAGAAGCAGACGAGAATCCATATGTCCTTTTCCACTATCATATGCTGCCTTTATTTGTACACTATACATGTTTATAAATGTGTATATATGAGACAGAGAAAGTGCATGCATGCAAGCTTATCAATCTTTCTAATGTATATATACATTTTTTAAAACCAAGGCTGAATGCATAGGTTTTGTTGCAGTACTCAAAAACCAGTTTTGCCAGGTTGTTCACTCCACACGTGGCCTCCCTAGAATAACTTGAAATTTTACAAGTTGCAATTTACACAATTGATGCATTCTTCTCTTGTATCATTTTTACAGATGTAACAGAATTTATACCATTTTATTTTTCAAATAAAGGATTTCCAGGGCTGTCTGTTGCTTTAATTCTTACTGGCTGGTCTTTGAAGGCATAACATTATTTTCTTTAACATTATTTGTTCCTTCCTATAAGGAGCAACACTGTGCTCATGTTGTGTCCATTGAAGCAGTTTCTCAGTTTTGAAATTGTAATGCCTTATAGGATGAAAAAAAAGAGGAGAGGAAAGACCCAGTAGTGATTTAATACTATTATTCTGGATTGAAGCATCTTGCTAGTTAGAGGAACACCATATTTCATAGTGTATTTGCAGAAATGCATCATGGCACAAACTCCTATTTCATGTCCTTGAAGGCCAATGGAGTAGCAGAATTTCTGTTTCAGTGCCTATCTGATCAATAATCTCCATGACGTTTCCTAGTTGTCATCCATCTTGTGGTACACTTTTACCGTGTTGATGTATAGTGACTAATATCTATCTACATGTATATATTTTTGTCTCCTGCAACCGTAAATTATTTAAAAAATATTTCTACAGGTGCTTACATCTATTTATATAAAACACATTTTCCTTGATTTCATTGGAGATATATATATATAAAAAATATGTGTGTGTGTGTGTATATATATATATATATCAATTTCACTGGAAAAATATATTTGGAATTTAGTGTAATTCCCTTTGGGCATGGCCTTTGAGTAAATATATATTAATAGGGCACTGTCTATGTGGCAGACAATATTCTAGGCACTGGTTTCAAAAATGAATAGGACATTTACCCTACCTTTCCAGAGCTCACAGTCTTCATAAAGCTGTAAAAACAGCATGAATTAGTGCGTAGATTTTGTTACCTTTAGGCCTCAGTTTGAATCTTCTTTTTACCACTTGTTAGATGCTGGACATTCAATTTCTCAATGATATCATCTGTAAAATTGAGGTAATAATAAATATTACCTTAAGGCTTATTTGAGGATTAAATGAGTTAATAAATATATGGCATTTACAGTGACACCAGGCACATATATCCCAACAAATCCTGGATATTATAATTATTATTGACATTAATACTATTATTCTGATGTGAGAAACAAGCAGCTAAAGATTATAATACTATATAATGAGTATAAAATAGAAATGTGTTCAAGAGGATAAAATACAAAACTCCTTTGTAAGCTGTCCTAGGGGAGATGAAACAAATAAGTTGTTGAAGAAGACTGTATTTTCACTAGGCATATGAAAAACGTTATTAAATTCTAGGCAGCAGAAATAGCACTTGAAGAGTCAGGAACGCTTGAGAAAGCATGTCCCACTAAGCAAAATATAACTGAGGTCATGTGTATAATTGGGGAGTAGAGTGTAGGGCAAAGGGTAAGGTCACAAAAAGGTCTTGGTGATGTACTAAGAATTTAGGACTTCATCATGTTGACATTGGAAGCCATGAAAGGATAATTTTTTTTTCTTTTTTTTTTTTTCTTTTTTTCTTTTTTTTTTTTTTTTTGAGACGGAGTCTGACTCTGTCGCCCAGGGTGGAGTGCAGTGGCCGGATCTCAGCTCACTGCAAGCTCCGCCTCCCGGGTTTACGCCATTCTCCTGCCTCAGCCTCCCGAGTAGCTGGGACTACAGGCGCCGCCACCACGCCCGGCTAGTTTTTTGTATTTTTTAGTAGAGACGGGGTTTCACCGTGTTAGCCAGGATGGTCTCGATCTCCTGACCTCGTGATCCACCCGTCTCGGCCTCCCAAAGTGCTGGGATTACAGGCTTGAGCCACCGCGCCCGGCCCATGAAAGGATTTTTTTAAAAAATGGAACTAATATAATCAGATTTACATTATAGACGACTATCCTATCTCCATTATGGAGGAAGGATCAGAACACTAGCTGGAGGAAGGTAAGACTTGAGGAAAGAAGGCTGTTATGATTGGTCATATGAGAGCTGATCAGGTTGTCAAATAAGACTCTGTCAACAGCAATGGAAAAGTTGGGATACATTTAAGACACATTTGAGAAACTGAATTGACAGTACTGGAGGATCATTTGGATGAAAAGGGAAAACAGAGGAAGAGGGGCATCTAAAATGATGCTCAAGTTGCTGTTTTGAACAATTGGGTGGATGACAGCACTTTTGACAGGAATAAAGCACAGATTTGAAGGGCAGGCCAGAGGCAGAAGGGTAGTTGGCTGGGGATGAAATTCTGGACAATCATCAATTCAAGGGCTGATGGAGAAAGAAGGAACAGAAAAGAAGACATGTAAGAAATGTACAAGTAAGAGAAGAACCAAGTGTTACAGAATCTAAGGGAGAAATAAATGTTAAAAAATATCTGTTAGAGAGATGGAACAAGGTGGCTATGTAGAAGCCTACAGCAATTGTCCCCTCAACAGGAACACCAAATTGAACAACTATCCACACACACAAAAAAATATTCAAAACAACCAAAAATCAGGTGAGTTATCATAGTACCTGAATTTAACATCACATTAAAGAAAGAGGCAGGCTGGGCATGGTGTCTCTTGCCTGTAATTGCAGCACTTTGGGAGGCCGAGGTGGGCGGATCACGAGGTCAGGAGATCCAGACCATCCTGGTTAACATGGTGAAACCCCGTCTCTGCTAAAAAATACAAAAAATTAGCCGGGCGTGGTGGCGGGCGCCTGTAGTCCCAGCTACTTGGGAAGCTGAGGCAGGAGAATGGCGTGAACTTGGAGGTGGAGCTTGCAGAGAGCCAAGATCGTGCCGCTGCACTCCAGCCTGGGCGACAGAGCAAGACTCCATCTCAACAAAAAAATAAAGAGCCGGGCACAGTGGCTCAAGCCTGTAATCCCAGCACTTTGGGAGGCCGAGACGGGCGGATCACGAGGTCAGGAGATCGAGACCATCCTGGCTAACACGGTGAAACCCCGTCTCTACAAAAAATACAAAAACACTAGCCGGGCGAGGTGGCGGGCGCCTGTAGTCCCAGCTACTCGGGAGGCTGAGGCAGGAGAATGGCGTAAACCCGGGAGGCGGAGCTTGCAGTGAGCTGAGATCCGGCCACTGCACTCCAGCCCGGGGGACAGAGCAAGACTCTGTCTCAAATAAATAAATAAATAAATAAATAAATAAATAAATAAAATTAAAAAAAGAGAAGAAAAGAAAAGAAAGTGGCAATGAGGAGGGTAGGATAAACAATCTTGAATCACCTACAATACCCCTCCCCCATTCTCCAGCAGTGGCCATGTGGTGCAGAGAGAGAATCTGTGCCCTTGGGAGAGGGAGAGCACAGTGATTGTGAGACTTTGCATTGGAACTTAGTGTTGACCTGTCACAGAGAAAGCAACATGGGGCGGAACTCAACTGGTCCCACGAAGGGACCACTTAAACCTGCTCTAGCCACAGGTGGATTGTCTATCCCAGCAGTTGGAAACTGAGTTCCAACAAGCCTTGCCACTGTGGGCTACAGTGCTCTAGGGTTCTAAATAAACTTGAAAGGCAGTCTAGGCCACAAGAACGGGAATTCCTAGGCAAGTCCTGGTGATGTGCTGGCCTCAGAACTGGTGAACTTGGAGTGCATGCAACCAAGTGAGACACCAGCTGGGATGGCCAAAGGAATGCTTACATCATCATCACCCCCTCCCCCAAACCCAGGCAGTGATACACAGTGATACCCCTAGACAACATCTCTAGACACACACTGGCCCAGAAAGGAACCCACTGCCTGGAAATGAGGGATCTAGGAATCTAGTCCTGGCAGCATTCATCACCTGCTGACTACTGAACCCTCAGATACTGAATAATCAGCAGTGATAGCCAGGCAGTACTTGCTGTAGGCCTTAAGCAACATTCAGAGAGGGGATTCAGGTGTGACCCAGCACATTTCCAACTATGGTAGCTAAGGGGAGAGATTCCTTCTGCTTAAAGAAAGAAGAGGGAAGAGAAAAAAAGAGTTTGTCTTGCAGCTTTGGCACTAGGTTAGCCACAGTGGGGTAGAACACAAAATGAGTTCCTGCAGTCCCTGATTCCAGGACTTGGCTCCTAGATGGCATTTCTGGACCTGCTCTGGGCCAGTCGGGAGCCCATTTCACTGAGGGAGGAGAACAAGGCCTGGCAGCATTCACCGCAAGATGATAGAAGAGCCCTGGGGTCTGAGTGAACATTGGTAGTAGCCAGGCAGTACTTGTTATGAACCTGGAGTGATGGTGGGTATGAGGAGAGACTCTTCTACTTGAGGAAAGAGAAAGGAAGAGTGGGAAGGACTTTGTGTTGCTGCTTGAGTATCAACTCGGTTGCAGTAGAATAAAGCACCAAATAGATTCCTAATGTTTCCAACTCCAGGCCCTGCCTCCTGGATGGCATCTCTGAACCTGCACAGCGACAGGGGGAGCTCACCACCCTGAACGGAAAGAAACAAGCCTGTCTAGATTTGTTACCTGCTCATTGTAGAGCCCTTAGGCCTTGAGTGAACATAAGCAGTAACCATGCAGTGGTCACTGTGGGCCTTAGGAGACACCCAGTGCTGCTCTGGCTTCAGGTCTGATCCAGTGCAGTCCGAGTGGTGGGGGCCACAGGGATACTTGTATCGCCAGTCTCCCAACTCCAGGCAGCTTAGCACAGAGACTTTGTTTAGTGGAAAGTAAGAAAAGAGAATAGCAGTATCTGCCTGTTAATCTAGAAAATTATCTTAGATCTTATCCAAGACCACCAAGGCAGTACGTTTTCGAGTCTGTAACAGCCAAAATATTACTGGAATTGGGGTGTGCCCTAATGCAGATATAGCTGCAGTGACATAAGACTTAGATTATAACACTGAAGTCCCTTTGAATGCCTGGAAAGCCGTCCTAAAAAGGATGGGTGCAAAAAAACCCAGACTGCAATGACTATAATAAATACCTAACTCTTCAATGACCAGACACTGACAAACATCCAGAAGCATAAACACAATCCAGGAAAACATGACCTCACCAAAAGAACTAAATAATGTACCAGTAACCAATCCTGAAGAGACAGAGATATGTGACCTTTCAGATAACTCGAAATAACTATTTTGAGGAAGCCCAATGAAATACAAGATTACATAGAGAAGAAATTTAGGATTACATCAGATAAATTCAACCAAGAGATTGAAATAATTAAAAAGAATCAGGCAGAAAATTTGGAACTGAAAAATGCGATTGACATACTGAAGAATACATAAGAGTTTTTTAACAGCAGAATTGATCAGGCAGAAGAAAGAACTATTGAACTTGAAGACAGACTATTAGAAAATACAGTCAGAGAGATGAAAGAAGAAAAAAATAACAACATACATACGAGAACTAAGATATAGCCTCAAAAGAGCAAATCTAGGAGTTATTTGGCCTTGAATAGGGAAAGAAAGCAATATGGCTAGAAAGTCTATTTTAAGGGATCATAACAGAAAACTTCCCAACACCACAGACAGCAATATTTAAGTAAAGAAGGTTATAGAAGACTAAGCAGAGTTAACCCAAAGTACATTACATCAAGACATTTCATAATCAAACCCCAAAGATCAAGGACAAAGAAAGGATCATAAAAGCAGCAAGAGAAAAGAAATAAATAACATACAATGGAGATCTAATACTTCTGGCAGTAGCCTTCTCAGTGAATATGTTACAGGCCAGGAGAGAGTGGCATGACATAGTTAAGGTGCTGAAGGAAAAAAACAAGACAAAACTTTTATCCTTAGAGTAGTATATTCAGCAAAAATATACTTCAAACATGAAGGAGAAATAAAGACTATCCCAGACAAACAGAATAGCCATTCTGAATACACAATGAAAACAGAATAGCTATTCTGACTGGTGTGAGATTTTATCTCATTGTGGTTTTGATTTGCAATTCTCTAGTAATCAGTGATATTGAGCTTTTTGAAATATAATTGTTGGCCATATGTATGTTTTCTGTAAAAAGTGTCTGTTCATGTCCTTTTTTCACATTTTTAATGTGATCGTTTGTTTTTCTCTTATGAATTCATTTCAGTTCCTTATAGATGCTGGATATTAGACCTTTGTCAGATACATAGTTTGCAAATATTTTCTCCCATTCTGTAGGTTGTCTGTTTACTCTTGGTAGTTTCCTTTGCTGTGCAGAGGCTTTCAATTTTAGTTAAATCACATTTGTCAAATTTTACTTTTGTTGCAATTGCTTTTGGCATCTTTGTCATGAAATCTTTGCCTATTTCTATGTTCAGGATGGTATTGCCTAGGTTGTCTTCCAGGGTTTTTATAGTTTTGGATTTTACGTTTAAGTCTTTAATTCAATTCAGGTTGATGTTTGTAAATTTATGGTGTAAGAAAGCAGTCCAGCTTCAGTCTTCTGCATGGGACTAGTCAGATATCCCAGCACAATGTATTGAATACGGAGCTTTCCCCCATTGCTTATTTTTGTCAGCTTTCTCAAAGATCAGAGTTGTAGGTATGTGGTCTTATTTCTGGACTCTATTATGTCCCGTTAATCTATGTGCCTGTTTTTCTTCTAGTACCATGGTGTTTTGATTACTGTAGCCCTGAATTACAGTTTGAAGTCAGAGAACATAATGCCTTCCTCTTCTTTCCTTTTGCTTAGGATTGCCTTGGCTATTTGGACTCATTTTTTGTTCCATATAAATTTTAAGAGTTTTTTTTTTTCTAGTTCTGTGAATAATGTCATTGGTAGTTTGATAGAAATAGCATTGAATCTGTAGATTGCTTTGGGCAGTATGGTCATTTTAATGATACTAATTCTTCCTATCCATGACTGTGAAGTGTTTTTTCAGTTGTTTGTGTCTTTTCTTATTTATTTAATCAGTGTTTTTTAATCTCATTGTAGAGTTCTTTCACCTCCCTGATTTCACTGTATTTCCAGGTATTTATTCCTTTTGGTGGCAATTGTGAATGGAATTGTCTTCCTGATTTGGCTCTTGGCTTGGCTTGGCTGTTGTTAGTGTATAGGAATGGTGGTAATTTTTGTACATTGATTTTGTATCCTGAGACTTTGCTGAAGTTGTTTACCAGCTGAAGGAGCTTTTGGGCCAAGACTATGGGTTTTTCAAGATATAGAATCATGTCATCTGCAAGCAGGAGTACTTTGAACTTCTCTCTTCTGATTTGGATGCCTTTTTTTTTTTTTTTTTTTTTTTTTAATCTTGCCTGATTGCTTTGGCTAAGACTTCCAATAATACGTTGAATAGGAATGGTGAGAGAGGGCATCCTTGTCTTGTGCCAATTTTCATGGGGAATGCTTCTATCTTTTGCCCATTCAGTATAATTGTGGTGGGTTTGTCATGGATGGCCCCTATTATTTTGAGATATATCCCTTCAATACCTAGTTTATGGAGAGTTTCAAACATGAATGGATGTTGAATTTTGTCAAGTCTTTTCTGCATCTATTGAGATAATCATGTCTCAATTATGTATTTTTGTCTTTAGTTCTATTTACGTTACGAATCACATTTATTGACTTGCATATGTTGAATCAACCTGGCATACCATGGGTAAAGCATAGTTGACGGTGGTGGATTACCTTTTTGATGTGCTGCTGCATTTGAATTGCAAGCATACTGTTGAGGATTTTTGCATCAGCATTCATCAGGGATACTGGCCTGAGATGTTTTTGTTCTTATGTCTCTGCCAGGTTTTGGTATCAGAATGATGTTGGCCTCATAGAATGAGTTGGGAGGAATGCCTTCTCCTCAATTTTTAAAAATAGTTTCAGAAGGCATGGTACCAGATCTTCTTTGTATATATAGTAGAATTTGGCTGTGACTCCCTCAGATCCTTGTCTTTGCTTTGGTTGGTAAGCTATTTAATACTGATTCAATTTCAGAATTCATTATTGGTCTGTTTAGGAAATTATGTTCTTCCTAGTTCAGTCTTGAGAGGGTTTATGTGTCCAGGAATTTGTCCATCTCTTCTAGGTTTTCTGATTTGTGTGCATACAGGTGTTCATAGTGGTTTCTGGTGGTTATTTTTATTTCTGTGGAGTCAGTGATAACATCCCCTTTGTCATATCTAATTGTGTTAATTTGGATTTTTTCTCTTTTCTTCTTTTTTAATCTAGCTTGCAGCCCATCTATCTTATCAATTCTTTCAACTGCAGTATTCATTGATCTTTTTAATGTTTTGTGTCTCAATTTATTTTGGTTATTTCTTGTCTTCTGCTAGCTTTGGGGTTGATTTGTCCTTGCGTCTCTAATTCTTTTAGTTGTAATGTTAGGTTCTTAATTTGAGATCTTTCTAACTTTTTTGATGTGGACATTTAGTGCTATGAATTTTCCTCTTAACACTGCCTTATCTGTCTCCCATAGATTCTATTATGTTGTATCTTCATTTTCATTAGTTTCAAAGAACTTCTTCATTTCTGCCTTAATTTCTTTACTTATCCAAAAAGTCATTCAGAAACATGTTTAATTTTCATGTAATTGCATGGTTTTGAGTGACTTTTCTTAGTCTTGACTTCTATTTTTATTGTGCTGTGGTCTGAGAGAGTGGCTGGTATGATTTCAGTTCTTTTGCATTTGCTGAATTTTTTTTTTTTTGTCCAATTATGTGCTTAATTTTAGAGTATGTGCCATGTGGCAATGACAAGAATGTACATCCTGTTGTTTTGGGGTGGAGCATTCTGTAGAGGTCTATCAGATTCATTTGGTCAAATGTTGAGTTCAGGTCTTGAATATCTTTGTTAATTTTCTGTTACAATGATCTACTACTGTCAGTGGAATGTTGAAGTCTCCCACTATTGTGTGGGAGTCTATGTCTCTTTTTAGGTCTCTAAGAACTTGCTTTATAAATCTGGATGCCCCTGTTTTGGGTGCATATATATTTAGGATAATTAGGTGTTCTTGCTGTATTGTACCCTTTACCATTATGTAATGCCATTTGTCTTTTTTGATCATTGTTAGTTTAAAGTCTGTTTTGTCTGAAACTGGGATTGCAACCCTGCTTTTTTTTCTGTTTTCCATTTGCTTGGTAGATTTTCCTCTGTTCCTTTATTTTGAACCTGTGAGTGTTGTTACCTGTGAGATGCGCCTCCTGAAGACAACATATCGTTACATCTTGCTTTTTCATCCAGCTTGCCACTCTGCACCTTTTAAGTGGGGCAGTTAGTCTGTTTACATTTAAGGTTAGTATTGATATGTTTGGATTTGATCCTGTCATTGTTTTGTTAGCTGGTTATTATGTTGGCTTGTTTGTGTGGTTGTTTTATAGTATCATTGGTTTGTGTATTTAATTATGTTTATGTATGAGCTGGAAGCAGTCTTTCCTTTCTATATTTAATGCTCCTTTCAAAATCTCTTGTAAGGCAGGTCTGGTAGTAACAAACTCCCTCAACATTTGCTTATCTGAAAATAATCTTATTTCTTCTTCTCTTAGGAAGCTTAGTTTGGCTGGATACAACATTTTTGATTGAAGATTTTTTTCTTAAGGAATGTTGAATATAGGCCTCCAATCTCTTCTGGCTTGTAGGGTTTCAACTGAGAAGTCTGCTGTTAGCCTGATGGAGTTCCCTTTGTAAGTGACCTGCCCTTTTTCTCTGTTATTAACATTCTTTCTTATATTTCAACTTTGGAAAATCTGACATTTACATGTATTGGGGAATATTTTCTTGTGTAGATTCTTTCAGGAGTTTTCTGTATTTTCTGTTTTTACTCTTGGCCTCTCTAGCAAGGTTGAGAAAGTTTTCAGGAATAATATCCTGAAGTATGTTTTCCAAGTTGTTTATTTTCTCCCCATCCCTTTCAGAGATGCCAGTGATTTGTGGATTTGGCCTCTTTACACAATGCCACACTTATCAGAGATTTTGTTTATTCCTTTTTATTCTTTTTTTGGTTTTATTTTTGTGTGACTGTCTTATTTCAAAAAGCTAGTCTTCAAGTTCTGAGATTCTTTCCTCAGCTTGGTTTATTCTACTTTTAATATTTGTGGTTGCATTGTGAAATTTCTGTACTGTGTTATTCAACTCTGTTAGATCCATTAGGTTCTTTTTTGTATCAGCTATTTCATCCTTCAGCTACTGTATTGTTTTATTGTGGTTCTTAGTTTCCTTGGATTGGGTTTTGCTGTTCTCCAGAATCTCAATGATCTTCATTCCTATCCATATTCTGAATTCTCTCTCTGTCATTCCAGTCAGCTCAGCCTGGTTAAAAACTCTTGTTGGAGAACTGGTACAGTATTTGGATGACATAAAACACTCTGGAGTTTTTGCTTTGGTTCTTTCTCATCTCTGCATATGCATAATCCTTTAACTGCAATGTAGATTGAGTAGAGTCAACGACTTCTTTTCTGCATGTTTTCACAGAGCCAAGGCTTTGTGCAGGGTCTTTATTTGAAGCTGACTTTTTATCTTTTGTTTCAAAGTGGGGTATGCTAGTGAGGCATTTTTGGTGTTGAAGCTTTGGGGTGTGATCTAGTAGATGGCACTTAGGTGTATCAGTCAGTTGACTCTTGCTTGATTGTGTGGCTCCCCTGTTTCCTCACAGTTGAAGCCATGTTCCCTGTCAGTGCTCTGAAAGTGTGAGTTTCTCTCCCCCTTGAATGCTGGCTGTAGATCACAGCTTGGCACTCCTCAGCTGCCCACTGCAGCTCTGGGTTGATCTCACTGTTTATGCTCCTTCCCCATCTTGGAGGTAGCAGAGGATGAGATCTTAGTAGTGTTTATAGCCAAGGATCTCTGCTCGTCTTCTGGGAGGGTCCACCCCAGAGAGATGCAGGTCAGCAATTGCCCAGTGCAATCGGACCAGGATAGAGGTTCTGTGCTATGGGCCCATGCCAGGGGTTTCCTGTCTGGTGATGAACAGTTGGTGGGGGGCTAGGTGGGACTGATGGGGGATGGACTCCTCTCCTCGGATTGATGTAGCTTCGAGGTATGAATAAGGCAATTAGGGTTTTTGTTTCTTTGTTAGTCCAAAGGTAGCAAGGAGAGTTCTACTGCTGATGTAGTGGCAGAGAAGCTTTCATTTTCTCAGGGGGTTCTTTCCAGGCAGTTGCAGAACCGTTATTGACTTGATAGCTCTGGCAGGGGGTAGCTGGGGCCCCAGGCCTAGAGGACCTTCCCAGTGAGGAGATATGGGAATGGGCACCTACATAACATTCTGGCCATTTTTCCATAAGAATGCTGTGGTACGCTGGGGGCCCACTCCAGTTCCTAGTCATTGCAAGTATTTCAGTACCTGAAGGTATTAACAGTGAAAGCTGAGAAACAGCGAAGATGTTGGCCCACCCATCTCTCTGGGAGCTCTGTCCTAGAGAGTTATGGACCTGCTGCTGGTCCAAACACATCTGTAGGAGGTGGCTGGAGACTCCAGTTTGGAGGCCCTACCCAGTGAGGAGGAATGAGATAGGGGACCTGCTTTAAAAAGCAGTCTGGCCACGTTGTTGTAGAGAAGTTGTGTTGGGTGGAATACCGCTTCCAGCCCTGGTTGGCTTGGACTATTCAAAGCCCAAAGTCTGGATGTCTAAGTTGCTAAAACATCAAAGATGTCAGTCCATCCCTCCCTCTGGGAGCTCTGATCCAGGGAGGTTTCAAATCTCTGTTGGCCAGAAAACACCAGTGGGGATGGCTGGAGACCCCAGTTGGGAGGTCCTGACAAGTGAGGAGGAATTGAATTGGGTACCTAATTAAAAAAGCAATCTGGCTGCATTTTCATAGAGCAACTGTGCTGTGCTAGGGGACTGCTTCTATTCCTGGTTAATTTGAACTCTCCATAGCCCAAAGAGTGGACAGCTAAGCTGCCGAAACAGCAAAGATAGTGGCCTTCCCCTCCCCTTAGAAGCTCTGTCTCAGGGAGGTGCAATGCTGCTACCAGTGGCTGGCTGGAATTCCAAGCCAATGAGTCTTATCCTGTGAGGTGCCATGAAAGTGGGGCCTGTAGACTATTGCTTTTCAGTCTCTTGGATTCAGCCCCTTTCCTAAGAGTATGTATGGGGATCTAACCTCCCACTTTACCTGAGTTGCAGCTACTTTTTCTGGGAGGCCCAAAAAGCCTAGATATCCAAGGCCCCCGGGTCTCTGTATGTGCATGATTGACTGTTTTGCTGAGATTCCACATAGCTATGTGCGTCAGCTATGTGAAAGCCCTGGTAGAGTGGGTTCACATCGGGATATCCTCACCCCCAAGGGTTGCAAAGATCCATGGGAGAAGCATGCATTCCTGGGGCCACACATTTACTCACCACTTCCCTGTGCAGAGGACGTTCTCCTGGCTTCATGTCACTCCCTGGTGGGCTGTCATTCTGCCTTGCTTTTCTCCATTTTCTGTGGTTCAAGTTATTGCCTTGATCAGTCCCAATGTGTGTACCTGCATGTTTCAGTTTAAGGTGTGTATTTACTTGTCCCTTCTGTTCCTCTCCATCAGAGCTATGCACACTAGCTGCTTCTAGTCAGCCATCTTGGTCCAAGGTTTCAATGAAGAAATTGTGAATAAAATTGAAAAAATTCTTGAAACAAATGGTAATGGAAACACAACATACCAAAACCTATGGGATATAGTGAAAGCAGTCCTAAGAGGAAAGTTTATGGCAATAAGCCCATACCTCAAGAGTAGAAAAACTTCAAATAAACAACTTAATTATACATCTTAAGGAACTAGAAAAGCAAGAGCAAACTAAGCCCCAGATTGGTCAAAGAAAGAAGTAATAAAGATCAGGCATAAATAAATAAAATTGAAATAAAAAAACAGTAAAAAAGATCAATTAAACAAAAAGTTGGTTTTTTGAAAAGATAAAATTGACAAACCTTTAGACTAATTAAAAAAGAGAAGACCCAAAGGAATTATATCAGAGGTAAAAACACTTCTATCTCTCACCATTTACAAACATCAAATCAAAATGTTTTAATGACTTAAATCTAAGACCTTAAACTATGAAACTACTTAAAAGAAAACATTGAGGAAATGCTCCAGGCAAAGATTTCTTTACTAATACACCACAATTACAGGCAACCAAAGCAAAAATGAACATACAGTATCACATCAAGTTAAAAAACTTCTGCATGGCAAAAAATAATTAATAAACTAAAGAAACAACTCATAGAATGGGAGAAAATATTTGCAAACAATTCATCTGACAAGGGATTATTAACCAGAATATTCACGAAGCTCAAACAACGAGATTAGATTATTAGATGTTTTCCAATGGATGGTTTCCAAACTATTAGATGTTTTCTAATAATATTGGAAAACACCTAATAATCTAATTAAAAACTGGGCAAAAGTTCTAAATAGGCAGTTCTCAGAAGAAGATATGTAAATGGCAAACACATCTATGAAAAGATGCTTAATATCATTGATCATCAGACAAATGCAAATCAAAACTACACTGAGATATCATCTCATCCCAGTTAAAATGGCTTTTTTTTCCCCCCATAAAACAGTCAATAACAAATGCTTGTGAGGATGTGAAGAAAAGGAAACTCTCAAACCCTCTTGATGGGAATGTAAATTAGTACAACCACTGTGGAGAACAGTTTGGAGGTTCCTCAAAAGGCTAAAAATAGAGCTACAATATGATCAAACAATCTCACTGCTGGATATATACAGAAAACAGGGAATCAGTACATCATTGAGATGATAACTGCACTCTCATGCTTATTGCCGCACTATGCACAATAGTCAAGATTTGAAAGCAACCTAAATTTCTACAAACAGATGAATAAATGAATAAATTGTGGTACATATACACAATGGAGTACTATTTAGGTATAATAAAAAAAATGAGATCTTGCCACCTGCAACAACTGGAGGACATTATGTTAATGAAATAAGCCAGACAAAGAAAGACAAACTTTGCATATTCTCACTTATTTGTGGGAGCTAAAAATTAAAACAATTGAACTCAGGAAGAGAGTAGAAGGATGGTTACCAGAGGCTGGAAATGGTAGTGGATGTGAGAGCAGGGAATGGAGATGGTTAATAGGTACAAAAATATAATTAGGAAGAATAAGATCTAGCATTTGACAGCTAACAGGATGACTACAGTCAACAATAGTTTATTGTACGTTAAAAAAATACCTTAAAAAAGAGTATAATTATATTGTTTGTAGCCCAAAGTACAAATGTTTGATGGATACCCAATTTAACTGGATGTGGTTATTATACATTATATACTTGTATCAGAATAGCTCACATACCCCATAAACATGTACACCTACTATGTAATCACAAAAATTAAAAATATATACAAAATAAAAGATTTGTTAAAATTAGAAGGTTATTGGTTATCTCAGTGCATATATTCTAAAGTTATGAAGAATTAAGTGAGGGGAACAAAATGATTAGTGAAAACTATTGTCCAGTAGCTTGACTCTGAAGGGGCATGTAAATGAGGATTTTTTTCCCCTCTCTTTAGGATAGATTTTATACTTTAATATGCTAAGAGAAAAGAGTCACCAGAAGAAGATATATTTTAAAAAGATGATATAATAAATAATTCCTTTCAGATGAAAATTGTATAGAACCAGAACAAAATGATAAATTTTCAACAAGAGGAGAGCATCCTATTTATGTACATGGGAAAAAAGAATGGGGTACATGGAGATAGATTGTGTATGTCTGGAATACGAATTGTAGTGTGTTCATATCTTATGGTTTCTATTTGTAAAGTAAAAGGTGAGGTACATGAGATATTTTGATATGAGTATTAAAGTTTTTTTTTTCTTTTTCTATCACTATTATGTTTTATCTAACTCTTTCCGGAAATTATGTAGTGTAAACAAAAAGGATTTAAGACAAGTCCCAATCAATTTAGAAAGTTTATTTTGTCAAGGTTAAGTATACGCCCATGACAGGCACAGCCTGGTTTTATACATTTTAGGAAGACATGAGACATCAATCAATATGTAAGATGTACGTTGGTTGAGTCCAGAAAATCAGGACAACTAAACATGCGGAGGGAGCTTCCAGGTCATTAAGAGACAAATGGTTGTGGCCGGGCGCAGTGGCTCACGCCTGTCATCCCAGCACTTTGTGAGGCCTTGGCGGGTGGATCACGAGGTCAGGAGATCGAGACCATCCTGGCTAACATGGTGGAACCTCGTCTCTACTAAAAATACAAAAAATTAGCTGGGCATGGTGGTGGGCACCTGTAGTCCCAGCTACTCGGGAGGCTGAGGCAGGAGAATGGCGTGAACCCAGGAGGCAGAGCTTGCAGTGAGCAGAGATTGACCCACTGCACTCCAGCCTGGGCGACAGAGCGAGACTCTGTCTCAGAAAAAAAAAAAAAAAAAAGAGAGAGAGATTGACAAATGGTTTCATTCCTTTGAGTTTTTGAGTTCTGGCTAGCCTTCCAATGAATACACAATTTACAGGAATAGTCATGTATGATTTAGTCTGGCTTAGGGAAACAATAGGGCAAAGGAACCAATCAGATACACATTTGTATTACGTGAGCAGAAGGATGACTTTGAGTTCTGCCTGTCTTTGGTCCACAACGAATTTCCTTGTGGGCAATTGTGCAGGAGATTTGTAGCTGTTTTATATTTATAGCTATCTTATTTACGAATAGAATGGGAAGCAGATTGCCCAACGACAGTTCCCAGCTTCACTTTTCCCTTTGGCTTAGTGATTTGGGGGTCCCAAGATTTATTTTCTTTTCACAGTAGTAAAATAAATAATAAGCATTTTGAAAAATCTCTAGGTTCTATGAATTTCTTGAGGTATTTCTAAACAGCGTTTGTGTCTATTTTCTAATGAAGCTTTACCAACTGAAGTGTTATCGTTAGTTTCTGCTATTTCGACCTTCTGCCTCTTTTCTTTTTATTGAGGGGGCTGTATAGATTCCTGTAAGTGCTAACAATCATGCTGTTATTTTGGTCAAAGTCACCTGTGTGCTCTCTGAGCATACTACCTGAAGAAAAAAAATCAATATTTGGGATCAGCAGTATCTCCAATCTGTATTGTTTATTAAGAGTCCTGGAAGGGCATGTTTGGTGTCCTGTACTGCACACTCCTCATTCCTATGTAGGTGCCTGCTAAAGTATCACTGAAGGAACATTTGTATTTATGCAAGAATTATGCTTAAAAATTGGATTGTATCAGATGAATACATTGAGAATTAGAGAGGTTAAGTACATTTCCCTACATTTTCCAGTTTTAAGTGAGGCTGTGCCTCAAACGTTCTTTGACTCTCCAAAAGTGAAGTTTTTATTCTCATAGGATTGACCTAACACCCTTGTGTAGTCCCAGGCTCTATGCTATTTAACTGTAGTTCTGTCTTTTGCAGTAAAACAAAATAATTCTATTTGTTCTTCTACAGAGCACCACCATGAATAACTGAATATTATTATTGGCAAAGATTAATGAGATCTGCAGAGGCAGAAGGAGAACTTCATTTTATAAAAGCAATCTGCAGATTGGGGAGATGCAGCCTTTGGTGCAAAATGAAAATGGGCTCTGAGGAGGGGGTTGGAAAGTTGGAGATTATAAAGGTGCAAACTTCAGGGCAGGAGAGGAGAATCAGAAGAATGAGAAACAGGGTCTTGATCGGATGACCATTAAGCCCAAATCACCAATCTCTCTTTATTGGCTAGTTCCAGGCAATTCATTGGTTGGCTCCAGGTGGTCATTTACAGGTACACTGGGGAAATTTCCAGCAGTAGTCTGTCTCAGAACTCACAAGAGGAATTGGTTTGACTTGATTGTAGAAAGGAAGGGCCTGTGACACTTTTACACAGTACATGAATGCTTCTCAGTCAGCTATGATTGCCTGTTTCTGTTTTAACTTTGAGCACCTCAGTTAGACATGAAGAATCCATTTTGTCTGTCAGCTGGGGGCATACTTTATGATTTCCCCCTTTTGGTTGAAACTTGCCATACGCAGCATTGATGACCTTATGTTCTTGTTACATATCATTGCCAGAGTGGGGTAACTAGCTGATTGGAGTCCATGTAGTCCCTCTCTGGGACACATGTGGCTGAGAACTTATGGCCAATTTGAAGAAGTTGGGCCAAGTAAGACAAGAAGGCAGACAGGCATCTGTTAGCTCTTAATCAGTGTCTCTTATGGATGTTTGGTGGTATCAGTTAAGTCTATGAATAAAACCTAGAAGTGTCATGTAATCAAAATCCATGTGGGAGAATTGGCAAAACATTTGTAAAGCAGAGAAGAACAATTTTTAAAAGAAGCTAGCTGCCTAGGCTTTGTAGGAGCAAGATTTAAGACAGAACTGTGGATGGCAAGAACTTAGAGTACCATAAAGATGCAATTGATAAGAAAATATGGTTACTTCTGTGACATAAAATAATTTAACATTAAAAACCATAACTACTACTAATAATATATACCAATAAATGTAAGAATTTAGGAATATTATACAATTTTGGAACACATACCGGTAACACATTTGTACAAATATAAATCAAAGTTAAATACCAATTTAAAAAAGTTGTCATTGTGTCTTATATGATTTTAACATAGCAGACAAGCCTAATATGTCTCTCTTGGACTTCCTGGGGTTCCTGTTATATCCAAGTTAGTTCGGGACAAAAACCTTGATTTTAAAATTTTCCATTTAATTTTGCAAAGTTTGTTAAGTATCAAAGGTTTAAAATTGTTGATCAAAGTAGAATTACAGATCACTATGAAATATAGAAAAAGTTTAAAGACACAAATCACAAGAAATTATTTTGATAAAACATGAAGTGGAATCTCTTTCCTAGGTCAGTTACGTAAAAAGTAAAGAAAAACCTATTTTATAATTTTCTACTAAAGAACAGATGAATCCCCTAGGAATACCCTGTTTTTCTGACATAATAGCCCACTCTGGCCTTGCATCAGTGTGCTTTTATATTCATAAAATATAATATTTTTGGCATTCTATCTTAGGATGAAAATTTACCTTCCTTCCTCCTCATTTTTTTTTTGTTTGTTTGTTTGTTTTTGTTTTTTTTTTTTGAGACAGAGTCTCGCTCTGTTGCCCAGGGTGGAGTGCAGTGGTGTGATCTTGGCTCACTGCAAGCTCTGCCTCCCAGGTTCATGCCATTCTCCTGCCTCAGCCTCCCAAGTAGCTGGGACTACAGGTGCCCACCACCACGCCTGGCTAATTTTTTTGTATTTTTATTAGAGATGGAGTTTCACCTCGTTAGCCAGGATGGTCTTGATCTTCTGACCTCGTGATCTGCCCGCCTTGGCCTCCGAAAGCCTCCTCATTATGTTGATGACACAGTTCTTCCTCATGTCAAAAAAAAAAAAAAGAAAATTACTTTTGCTTTTGAACTCTTTTTTTTTTTTTTACTAAAAACATACTTTTGAAAATATACTCTGTATATTTTAAAATATCTCTTCTATCTAGTAGTTTTAATTACATATATTAACTATAATTTTAACTCTTAGTAAACCTAGTTTTCAGAGAAAAACCTAGGGAGTAGGTAATTTTGAACTGTTTTATATTAAAATTTGTAGATGAAAATAATTGCATATTTTAGAATGAAATATTTTCTCAAAATTTTTTGTTTATTAACATATCTACAAATATTTAGCTTGTCCAAGTATATAAACTCAAATATGTTTAATAATTAATGTTTCTGTATTTTAACTTAGATATGACTCATACATTTTATATTACTTATTTTAATATAACATGACCTTAAGATTTTAAGTTATTAAAAATAATTTTGAAACTGTGACACAGGTACCCTTTCTAATGTCTTCCCCAGTTGGCCTGGGTCCCAACTACCCATGTGGCACTGAAAGATAGATACGAAGGGCAGGGCCTATCTAAGTCCTGAATTTACAAAATAGGAGTAGAGCTCAGGACAGAGTACAGAACTGTGGAGATATTGCCTGGAAAATTCAACTTTTTTCAGCATGGGCTAGGAGGGGAAGTTGGGCCAGGGAGAATAGGGCCATATTTGGCTTGGCTCTGCCTTGCAGCTGGTGGCCCAGGCACTGAGGACATGTCCTTAGGCCTCATCATGGGCACCTGTCCTCTAGATTCTCCAGAATCCAGAGACTGTCTTTACAAGCTCACAGCAAAATGTGTGCAATGCTTTGGGCGAGGCCAGAAGCCAACCCTTATAGCTTTAGCTCACAGACAAAGCAAGGAAGTATCAAAAATACTAGAGAAGTGAGAGTTTTATGACCTTTGAACATCTCGCAGCAATGGCCAAAACCTGTCTGACCAGTACACCCAGGAAAATGTCTGAATTATATTTAATACTGATACTTCTGAAGACATTCTAATTTTATTTTGACAATAATTTAAAACTAGTTTTGTTTACCAAATATTACTAAAGTCACATGAATGAAATGTATTTGAGTTAGTTTCTATTTTTCTGATAAAATATTTTATTTAGATACTTTAAAATATTAATTAGAGCTCTTTCATATATTTTGGTAGCAAAATATCACATACACATAACACATGTAAACATATAGACACACAGACATACATACAGAAGCAGATCTTATAGATTTATGTCTTAATTTTCTAGTATTCAAATAGTTTTTATCCTCCTTATAGAATATTATGTCTTAAATGATTGTTAGCAAGGCAACTTGAAATTTATACTTCCAAAAATGTAACTTCTTATATGAAAATTTAAATCTCAAAGGCTTAGATCTAAACACCATTATTTGCTGAGACAAAGAAATAAGTAAGGCCTAGTCAAGACAAGATTGCCAGGAAAAGTATCTTAAACAAAAGTAAGGGTTGTTATACAAATTTAAGCCAAAGTCTTCGCCATTGTAAAAGTTTCTAGTTGTTTACGTATAGGAAGGAAGATGCCCTTATAAATGGCAATTTTTTTTAGAACAGATTTCTTTTATAAAGATTTCAAACTAGCCAGCTAAATGCCTGAAAGTATTTTTGAGACCAGTCTAGTTAAATAGGTGGGTTTTTTTGTTGTCATTTTTTTTTTTTTTTTTAACCTTAGTTTATTTCTTGATCGGATAGCTGACTTCAGGGTGAAGCCCTTCAATAAGGCAAAATACAAAACAACAACAACAAAAAAACATTTTCCATGCCTGGTCTTAGCATGGATAGCTCTAAAAAAGAAGCAATTCTACCTGATGACCTCTTGTTTATAAATATCTTATCTAGTATTTTTCTTTCTTTCTTTCTTTCTTTTAAACAAAAGGTACGTTTTCCACAACTCAAAAAAACCAGTAACTTTTAACCAAGATTATGACTGAAATGAAGATGAACTAGGGATCTCCAAAGAGATTAAAAGCAGTTCTCACGAGATCCAAAACCACCCCAAAGGTAGCTCAAAGGTAAGTCTCATTAGCCACAAATAAAATACAACTCACATTTCTGGCCATATTTTCTAGGTTCACAGCTTCTTAGCTAAGTGCCTATGCAAAAAGGCCCATAAACCCTGTGTACACCACAGACAGAAAAAGACAAAATAAAATTCTGCCCATGAGAGAGAAAAAGATCAACAACAAATGGGTACCCTGAAAGGCCAAGAGTCATGTATATAATTTAAAACAAATGGAACTGGTTTCCTGACTGGGCCTCAAACCTGGACCATAGCCATAAATCACAGAATCTTAGCCATTAGACTATAGTGTGAAATGCTTTTTGTAAATCCTGCTGCGGATCCAAAGCAGGCAGTGTGAGTGTACAAAAAATTTTAACTTTGCTTTAGGTAATATTTTTGCTCTTTAGGTTTGTCAAGAGAATTTCTAAGTCAACCCTGACACTATTATGTGTGTCTTTTTAAAAAGTTAGTATTTTCATAAATGCAAATAAGGCAACTGTTTAAAATGAGAGATTTCTACTTTTTTCTATTTGTAAATTTGGAAGTCTAGTTTAAAAGATCCATCTTCTCGCCATTCACAATTAGAATTCCTAGTGGTGTACTTAGTCCAATACAACTCAACCCAATAGGCTCTTCATGGAAACTTCAGGATGTAGTTTTCCAGGTTTAGGGTACACAGTTAAGAAAGAGGTGTTTCCTGGAGCAGGCATAGAAGAGACAATCTCAAAGATAGTTGTGTGTATGTTGCCTCTGGTAACCCACAACTTTTTGGGGTCCACCAGTCACAGACCCATTAATCTATGACACTTGGTAGGCCCTCCTGGGATTGGACTTTCCCAGTACTAATCAAACAACAAGGGTTTAGATGACTAAAGCCCAACAGGGATGGGCTTTCCTGAGAGCTTGACACATTCAGAAAATTGATAAACAAGTGTGTTAATAAGAACTGCAAACTGAAGAGTCTGCAGGACTGGTTTGAACAAATGGTCTTTTAGAAGTTTTAGGCTCATGGTGTATCCTGTGGTTCTCTGCTTTATTACAGAACAACACAAAAACACAAAGACAAAAGAAAAGACCACCTGGGAGAAAAAAGATTTTAAATAATATGAATATTCATATCAAAAAGTAGCATAAAGCACATCAGAGTCACTACATCCAAGACTAGTCATGCAAATCATTTTCTCCAATTAAAAAAGATTTCATGGAGGAGACAGTGATTTTTACTGTCTGTCTGCTTGACTGAATTTCACAGAAAGAGAAGCCAAAAGCCCTACTGGTAAGCAATTCTTACCTTTCTGCTGGCTTATTAGGTCTTAGGTTGCCTTCACTGCAGCTCCCAGAAGAGCAGAGGGGCTTTGGTGATCCTGCTCATTGTGCCAAAACTGTCAGAGTAAAGGGAAAGCTTACCCTTTGCCCGCTGAAGGTTCAAGCAATAATCAACCCACAAAGGGAATCAACAGGAGAAGTCGCATACAAATTTAATAACTTAATCACAGGGAATAACCCAAGAGCTATTACCTGATTCTTGATAAATGAAAAGGCTCAAAGAAAAACTTACCCTTCTGTCAAGTAGAACAACTAGCTGGATATAACTGAGGACTGTCAACCAACTGGGAGGACCAAGACTTAGGAAAGACTCACCCAGCCACCTCTAACCATGGAGGAACCACTGTGAGTCCTCATAATGTTCCAGAAAACGAAGGTGGTGGTGAGAAGGGGAAAGTGGTGGGCGGGGGACGGAATAAGATGCAAGCAGGTGAGCAGGGAGACACAAGGTGTGCTTTGTTTTAAGGTCTGAGAGCCTTTCATGTTTTCACACATGTTGGTTAAGTCTTCAGATTAGTCTCCTTTTACAATTTAGAGAGGTTCCCAATTGTGTTTGGAGCTTTCAAATATTCAAATTAAAGAAAAGACTCATATTATTTTTGAGAAGTCAGACTTCTCTTTGTTTTAGTTTCATGTGTAGATACTACAATTTAGATGCATTTCTCAGGTCAACTGTTATCCAACCTTTGTTTTAAATTTGAAAAAAACCACCAGAGTGCCTGATGGCGGCCAGTCAGAGACCGTTCCTTTAGAATCTGGGTCACCCATAACACTCACCTTATGAAGGTGTCCCTTTGAATGCAGCTGAAGTGTGAGTGTCCTCACAAAACTGAAGTGTGAATGTACCCTACAAAGTGCAAGCATATCCCGGAAGTGTGGGCATACTCTATTAATGGCTACCCCATAGAGCTGGATGGGTAGACTTCCTAAAGAAAATAAAATCTCCAAAACTTCAGCCAAAAAATGGGAGATCTTAGATTTGAAAAGCCTTGCCCAATTCCTCCCCGATGCAGCCAGGAAGTACTGAACATAAGGGGTTCATGCACCTACGCATTGGTCCAAATGGCATTGGGAAAGAGCTTTGGGGCCACTTCAGATCCCATCCTCCTCATCAACAAATGTGAACGAAAGATCAATGAGACCTGCAGAGGCAAAAGGAGAACTTTATTTTCAAAAAGCAATCTGCAGAGATGCAGCCTTCAGTGCAAAATAAAAGTTTCAGAAGAGTTTTGGAAAGTTGGAGATGCTAAAGGCAAAAACTGCAGGGAAGAGAAGAGGAGTCAGGGGAGTGAGGGACACAGCCTTGATTGGATGACCTTTAAACCCCAAATCATGTCTGTCTTAATCAGCTGCTTCCAGGTAGTTGGTTGGTTGGCTCCAGATGGTCTGTTGGTGATATGTTGGGGGAAATTTCCAACTGTAGTCTATCTCAGCACTCACAAGAGGAACTGGCTTGGCTTGATCATAGAAAGAAAAGTCCTGTGACACTTTTATAACATCTTACTGAGAACACAGAGTACATGACCACCCCTCACCCAGGTGGGGCTGTCTGATTCTATGTTAAATTTGAGTACCTCGGTTAGCCATGGGGAGTCCATTTTGTCTGTCAGCCAGGGATGTACTGTAATACCATATTTGTCTTTCTGAGGCTTATCATCTTTAACTACCTTGAGTTTCCCTTGAAGATAATGGTTTGCAAACTCTTTCAATATCCTAGTAGCCTCTGTGAATAAGCTTTAGTTCTGAGTCTTAGGAAAGCTCTCATAAAATAAAAATAGCCTCAAATTTTAGCTGAGATTGAATTTTGTTTTGACAAATTCCAGGATTTGAAACCTGAACAGGACACTTAGTCTCTGCATCTCTTTTATTCATTTGTAGATGAAAATGGCACCTAAGCCACCACAAAGTTTTTCTTTTTAAACAGGTTTATTGGCGTATTATAAAGTTCAACATTTTAAAGTATACAATTCAATGTTTTTTAGTATACAGTTGGCTCTCCATGTTCCCAGGTTCTCTGTATCCACAGATTCAACCAACCATTGATCATTTACAGTGTTGTGTAAAGAACACCATAATCTAATTTTAGAACACTTTCATTACCCCTACAGGAAACACTGTAGCCATTAGCAGTCATTACTCATCACCCCCAGCTTCCTTCCCCACAACCTTATCCTCAGTACTAGGTAAATACCAATCTGCTATCTTTTGAAATATATTTGTCTGTTGTGTGCATTTCAGAATAGATAAAATCATATAATTTTTGTTCTTTTCTAACTGGTTTATTTTACAAAGCCTAATGTTTCCAAAGTTACTCCATGTTATAGCATGCATCAGTAATTCCATTTTATAGCCAACTAATATTTATTGTATGGATATGATACAATTTGTTCATCAGTTGATGGACCTTTGGATTGTTTCCATTTTTCAACTCTAATGAATAATGCAACTCTAAACAGTTGTGTATAGGTTTTTATGTGGACATATGTTTTCATTTCTCTAGAGTGGAATCGTAGGAGTGGAATTGCTTCACATGATAATTTTGCATTCGTATGGTAACTCTATGTTTAACATTTTGGGAAACTGCCAAGCTGCTTTCCAAAGTGACTTTAACATTTTAAATTCCCACCAACAAGGATTTTATGAGAACTAAAAGATTGAGTTAATAGAGGAATAAATAAATGCTTAAGCACTATCCATAGTTACTCTTATTATCTTGTTTTGTCTAACTTCTCCCAGAAAGCAAGCAGTGTGTGTGTGTGTATGTGCATTTTAACACATCTCCCGGTCATCTTGAGGGTTTCTTTAGGTTGTTCCTAGACTTAATGTTTGTGGCTTATGAGCTCATGTTTTGTTATTAAGGCTCTAGTGAGGCAAGAACAGATGTGAGTCTGCTGTGTTCAAATTTGCTCTCCCGTTAGCTACTTGCATTCATGTAACAATCCTAACTTTGGCCAGTCATCTCTCAGGAACATGCCATGATTTCACACGTGTGGATCAGACAGCAGTTGTGGTCAGTCTGACTAAAAAAATGACTGGGAAGAAAAGTTGTTCTGTTTGTCCCAGGGATGGAGGGTGATTTGTGTTAATTTACAGGTAGGACAATACTAATTACAATGCCAGAACTGAGAACTACCAAGAAGTTGATGAGCACATGACTCAGAGAAGGGGCTTGTCCTTCACTGTCTCTATTTCATATGAGACTGCATTCTTAGGAGCAAGAACCACATCTTAGCCTGTTACTGTATAGAAGTACATATGGACGTAGTAATATGGACGTAGTATTACATAATCAAAATAGGAAATTCTATATCTGTTAGAAACACATTTCATTTCAGTTTATACATATTTAGAAGGCAGGAAATTACTTTTTACTAAACATTCATCTTTGTCATAAATATTTCTCGTTTTACATCCAAACTATTCGAAGTACTTTTTTATTTTTTTATTTTCATTTTAAGTTTTAGAGACAGGGTTGTGCCCCACCATCCATATTGGAGTGCAGTGATGTGATCATAGCTCACTGCAGCCTCAAACTCCTGAGCTAAAGCCCTCCTTCCTTAGCCTCCAGACTAGCAGCTAGGACTACATGTGCGTGCTGCCATGGTCAGCTAGGATTTTTTTTTTTTTTTTTTTTTTTTTTTTTGTAGAGACAGGGTCTCACTATGTTAACCAGGCTGGTCTATAACTCTCGGCTTCAAGCAATCATCCCACCTTGGCCCCTTGAAGTGTTGGGATTACAGGTGTGAAACTGCACCTGGCCAAGAAATACTTTTTATTCTCTTTATTACAGATGAACAAAACTGATAGTCAAATCACTGAACACCCAGTTCCTAGGACAGATGAGCAATGAGCACTCACTAATTTTTTCAACTATTAAACCAAAGAAATAAGCAAGAATACATAGTCATTTTGATTAAAAAAAGATGCTTCTACTTTAATAATTTATGTAATAGGAAATTATTCTTAGTGACAAGCCATATTAATTATTTAGGTAGAAAGGTTTATTTAGAAGTATTTGCCCAGATCAATTTTTTTATAGATTATTAAGGTAAAGGGGTTCTGAGATTAGATATAGAGATAATCATTTTCTATAAAGAGTGATTTGAGACACTCTAAAATTTCCCAAAATACATAACCCAGAGCCTTATCAATTATACAAGGGTCTTCAATGGTGTTCCTGAACACATTTGGTAGACAAATCTACAAAATAAAAACACATCAGCTTATTCATCTAATTCCTCTGGTTAAATATCTCTCTTTTGAATTCCCAACACTTGACCACACTACCCTTAGAGTTTTGCTGAAATTAACCCGCCCTTACCATCCTGGTTATAAGTGTCCTCGTACCCTTTCTGGAGTGATATTAACACAAACAATCAGTTTTCAATAATAAACAGAGGATACATCAGTATAAGGATGTCTAGCCAAGGATAAAGGCTAAAGGAGAGTGCAATCCAGGAAACTGCAGTTACAGGATAGAAGTGAGGCATGGAATATATGGTAAGGACATCACAAAATTTGTTCACTGAAAGACCAGTATATACTTACGATGTGGCATGGTTATTACCATGTCATGATAGGACTATTACCATATCTATGATAGGACTATAGTTGTCTGAACAAATGAAGTAATGGTTCAATTGTTTAACTTTTATTTAGATTTATTTATTTATTTAGTTCTATTTTTTCAGTTCTATTTAGCTCTATTTGCTGCACTAATCTGGCAATACCCAGAGCATCTCCTTCGCAGAAAAACCATAAGTTCTCTCCTCTGAGTATCTGAGGCATCAGTACCAGAAAAGCTGTGTCCCTTTGGTCTAAGTCCCAGCTTTGTAAAGTTCCTGCCAGAAGCTTCTAAATAGTGATAATTCCATCCTTCTCCTTTGTTTCCCCAGTTTTAGGGTGGTAGCTGCAGTTACTGCTTCTGTGATATCTTTGTGTTGTCTTTTCTCTTTTCAGTTTTTAAATACCTGGGTAACAGTTAGTTTTGTTAAATTCACTCTATTAAAATCGCTTGAGTATTTTCTGTTGTCTGGTTAGACCCTGATGATTACCATCACAGAGGAGTAGACTATAGTGTATGGGTAGTTGATAGGTCTTTTCGGATATTAAACACTTGAATGTGAAAGAAAATGAATTCAATATATTACACTGTGCTGACTTCTTTATATTTCCTTCTTGTAGAGTCTCTGCCCTTATATTTTACTACCATTAATAGTCCTATTCTGGAACATGTGACCATGGCCACAGCTGACTGGACCACAATGGGCATATTACTTAGGGACAACAGATTCCAGACTGATCAATTGTCGACAATGTTTGACCTAAAGTGCTCTGCCCAAAGATAGATGAGCTGAGCCACTGAGCCAAAAGGATTCTTTTTCAGAGATTTTGAACCAAGAGTCCCAGTTCAAAGCTAGACCAAAAGAAGCATACAATGCTGCTGAATCAGATTAATGGCAGAGCATTAGTAGCTCATGAATTATTGCCATGGAGTTTTTCAGACACTTGACCTATGAATCACTCTCTTTTACCCTCAGCAAAAGCATTTTCATAATTAAGACTGGGTTTATTTTGCAAGATAGATATATCCTTGTCATTTTTGTTTTGGAGGGGATTTCTTCAATGAAAATTTTCAGGTTAGAATACAAGATGTGTATGTATTTCTGGGCTGTGCTGTAGACCCACTGAATAAAGATATCCTAAGAATGGGTTCAAGTCATATACTTTAAAAATAGCAGTAACAACAATAAGAACAACTCTCTCCTCTAGGTAATGCTGAAGTAGATCAACCAGACATGGAAGGAAAAGGACTATGTGGCTATTCTTGCTATCAGTTGCTGAGTGGCAAACTATCCTAACACTCAGTGTCTCACCATTTTATTATATCTCATGACTTTCTGTGCCATGAATTCAAGCAGATTTCTGTTTAGTGATTCTTCTGTGCCATCTGGCATGGAGTAGGGCCACTTGTTGATATTTAACTAGATGCTAGTTTCATCTGGAGCATACAAGATAGCTTCATTCATATGCCTGGTGTCTTGGTGGGGACAGTTGAGTTGCTTTTCCTCTCTATACAGTTTCAGAACATCTGCTTGTAGTTTTGTCAGCAGGGGAATTGAAAATCTTATGTGGTGGCTTGGTGTCCTGTGATGGCTAAGGACACTCACATGTTAACAATCCTCTTAAAGTGTAGGCTTGAATCTGATATGTAACACTTTGAATGTTCTCTACTGGTTAAAGCTGTTACAGTGCAGTCCAGATTTGATGGGAGGGAAAATAGACCCTATTTTTCAATGAGAGAAGAGTTAAAGAATTTGTGGCCATCTTTAATCCATTACTAGGACATCTTAAAGTATTGTAAATTATGTCTTTAAATCCTGAGAGAATAGCATATAAGAAGGACAATTACAAGATCTGGAAGTCATAAGAAGACAGACAGCCAGTCAGGGCACTGCTAGGCAAAGTGATGTTTGATGTGTGTTCAATTAGAAAAAGACACATCGGATGATGAAGGAAACGCAAACAGAAGGAAGTGCACTGGGGATAATTTTACTGTAGGCGGAGTTTTATTTACGACTTTTCTAATGGTAATAGCCCACTGGGATACTATGGCAAAGAATTTGAGTCTGTAGGTTATTTGCGAATTGGAAGTGAGTATTCTTTGCTAAATTCTCACCAAAGGTATGAAAGTAAATGCTATCAACCACAAGTAATCATGATAGCAACAATTATATTAATAAATTCAATTGACATTTTTTCAAGTTAATATGTATATATGCATTCTTTCCATTGAAATAATCTACATATTTAACTGAGAAGGAAAGAAAGGAGAAATGTTTAATTAACAGTATTTTAGGCCAGGTATGGTGGCTCGTGTCTGGAATCCCAGCACTTTGAGGAGGTTAAGTTGGAAGATTACTTGAGGCTAGATGTTCCAGATCAGCCTGTACAACATGGTGAAATCCTGTTTCTTTAAAAAATCAGAAACTAGCTGAGTGTGGTAGTACGCACCTGTAATCCTAGCTACTCAGGAGGTTGAGGGAGGAGGATCTCTAGGGCCCAGCAGTTTGAGGTTAGAGTGATGCAGCGAGCTATAATTGTGCTACAGCACTCTGGCCTGGGTGACAGAGTGAGATCGTATCTCAAAGAAAATAAAAGTCCTTTAGATTTTTAAAAGTTATCACGATATTGATTCTTCCTAGCCAGGAGCATGGAATGTTTTTCAATTTGTTTGTGTCCTCCCTTATTTCCTTCGGCAGTGGTTTGTAGTTCTCCTTGAAGAAGCCCTTCACATCCCTTGTAATTTGTATTCCTAGGTATTTTATTGTCTTTGTAGCAATTTTGAATGGGAGTTCACTCATGATTTAGCTCTCTGTCTTTTATTGGTGTATAGGAATACTTGTGATTTTTGCACATTGATTTTGTATCCTGAGATTTTGCCGGAGTTACTTATCAGCGTAAGGGGATTTGGGGCTCAGATGATGGGGTTTTCTAAATATACAATCATGTCATCTGCAAACAGAGACAATTTGACTTCCTCTCTTCCTATCTGAATACGCTTTATTTCTTTCTCTTGCCTGATTTCCCTAGCCAGAACTCAATACTATGTTGAACAGGAGTGGTGAGAGAGGGCGTCCTTGTCTTGTGCCGGTTTTCAAAGGGAATGCTTCCAGCTTTTACCCATTCAGTATGATATTGGCTGTAGGTTTGTCATAAACAGCTCTTATTATTTTGAGGTACATTCCACTAGTACCTAGTTTATTGAGAGTTTTTAGCATGAAAGGGTGTTGAATTTTTATTGAAGGCCTTTTCTGCATCCACTGAGATAATCATGTGATTTTTGTCATTGGTTCTGTTTATATGATGGATTATGTTTATTGATTTGCATATGTTGAACCAGCCTTGCATCCCAGGGCAGAAGCCAACTTGATCGTGGCGAATAAGCTTTTTGATGTGCTGCTATATTTGGTTTGCCAGTATTTTAGTGAGGATTTTCGCATCCATGTTCATCAGGGGTGTTGGGCTGAAATTTTCTTTTTTTTGTTGTGTCTCTGCCAGGTTTTGGTATCAGGATGATGCTGGCCTCATAAAATGAGTTAGGGAGGAGTCCCTCTTTTTCTATTGTTTGGAATAGTTTGAGAAGCAATGGTACCAGCTCCTCTTTGCACCTCTGGTAGAATTTGGCTGAGAATCTGTCTGGTTCTAGGTTTTTCTTTGTTGGTAGGCTATTAATCACTGCCTCAATTTCAGAACTTGTTATTGGTCTATTCAGGGATTCAACTTCTTCCTGGTTTAGTCTTAGAAGGCTGTATGTGTCCAGGAATTTCTCCATTTCTTCTAGATTTTCTAGTTTATTTGCAAAGAGGTTTTTATAGTATTCTCTGTTGGTAGTTTGTATTTCTGTGAGATCAGTGGTGATATACCCTTTATCATCTTTTATTGTGTCTATTTGATTCTTCTCTCTTTTCTTCTTTATCTGGTTAGCAGTATCTATTTTGTTGATCTTTAAAAAAAAAAACACCTCCTGGATTCATTGATTTTTTAAAGGGTTTTTCATGTCTCTATCTCCTTCAGTTCTGCTCTGATTTTAGTTATTTCTTGTCTTTTGCTTTTGAATTTCTTTGCTCTTGCTTCTCTAGTTATTTCAATTGTGATGTTAGGGTGTTGATTTTATATCTTTCTCACTTTCTCCTGTGGGCATTTAGTGTTATAAATTTCCCTCTAAACACTGCTTTAGCTGGTACATAGTGTCTTTGTTCTCGTTGGTTTCAAAGACCTTATTTATTTCTGCCTCAATTTCGTTATTTACTCAGTAGTCATTCAGGAACAGGTTGTTCAGTTTCCATGTAGTTGTGGGGTTTTGAGTGAGTTTCTTAATCCTGAATTCTAATTTGATTGCACTGTGGTCTGAGAGACTGTTTGTTATGATTTCCATTCTTTTGCATTTACTGAGGAGTGTTTTACTTTCAATTATGTGGTAGATTTTAGAATAAGTCTGATGAAGTGCTGAGAACAATGTATATTCTGTTGATTTGGGGTAGGTATCTATTAAGTCCACTTGGTCCGGAGCTGAGTTCAAGTCCTGAATATCCTTGTTAATTTTCGGTCTCGTTGATCTGTCTAATATTGACAGTGGGGTGTTAAAGTCTCCCACTGTTATTGTGTGGGAGTCTAAGTGTCTTTGTAGGTCTCTAAGAACTTGCTTTATGAATCTGGGTGCTCCTGTATTTGGTGCATATATATTTAGGATAGTTAGCTCTTCTTGTTGCATTGATCCCTTTACCATTATGTAATGCCCTTGTTTGTCTTTTTTGATCTTTGTTGGTTTAATGTCTGTTTTATCAGTGACTAGGATGGCAACCTCTACTTTTTTTTTGGCTTTCTGTTTGCTTGGTGAATATTCCTCCATCCCTTTATTTTGAACCTATGTGTGTCTTTGCACGTGAGATGCGTCTCCTGAATACAGCACACCAATGGGTCTTGACTCTATCCAATTTATCAGTCGGTGTCTCTTAGTTGGGGCATTTTCCCATTAATATTTGAAATTAATATTGTTATGTGTGAATTTGATCCTGTTATTATGATGCTAGCTCATTATTTTGCCTGTTAGTTGATGCAGTTTCTTCATAGTGTTGATGGTCTTTACAATTTGGTATGTTTTTGCAGTGACTGGAACCAGTTTTTCCTTTCCATATTTAGTACTTCCTTCAGGAGTTCTTGTAAGGCAGGCCTGCTGGTGACAATATCTCTTAGCATTTGCTTGCCTGTAAGGATTTTATTTCTCCTTCACTTATGAAGCTTGGTTTGGCTGGTTATGAAATTCTGGGTTGAAAATTCTTTTCTTTAAGATTGTTGAATATTGGCCCCCACTGTCTTCTGGCTTGTAGAATTTCTACAGAGAGATCTGCTATTAGTCTGAGAGGCTTCCATTTGTGGGTAAACAGACTTTTCTCTCTGGCTGCCCTTAACCTTTTTCCCTTCATTTCAACCTTGGTGAATGTGACAATCTTGTGTCTTGTGGTTACTCTTCTCAAGGAATATCGTTGTGGTGTTCTCTGTATTTCCTGAATTTGAATGTTGGCCTGCCTTGCTAGGTTGGGGAAGTTCTCCTGGATAATATCCTGAAGAGTGTTTTCCAACTTGGTTCCATTCTCCCCATCACTTTCAGGTATACCAATCAAACATAGGTTTGGTCTTTTCACATAGTCCCATTTTTCTTGGAGGCTTTGTTCCTTCCTTTTCATTCTTTTTTCTCTAATCTTGTCTTTACACTTTATTTCACTAAGTTGATCTTTAATCTCTGATATCCTTTCTTATGCTTGATCAGTTTGGCTGTTGATATTCATGTGTGCTTCACAAAGTTCTCGTGCTGTGTTTTTCAGCTCCGTCAGGTCATTTATGTTCTTCTCTGAACTGCTTATTCTAGTTAGCAATTCCTCTAACCTTATTTCAAGGCTCTTAGCTTCCTTGCACGGGTTAGCACATGCTCCTTTAGCTCAGAGGAGTATGTTATTGCCCACCTTCTGAAGCCTACTTCTGTCAATTCGTCAAACTCATTCTCCGTCCAGTTTCGTTCTCTTGCTCGCAAGGAGTCGTGATTCTTTGGAGGAGAAGACGCATTCTGGTTTTTGGAGTTTTCAGTCTCTTTGCACTGTTTTTTCCTCATCTTTGTGGATTTATCTACCTTTGGTGTTTGATGTTGGTGACCTTTGGATGGGTTTTTTTCTGTGTGTGTGTGGATGTCCTTTTTGTTGATGTTGATGCTATTCCTTTCTGTTTGTTAGTTTTCCTTCTAGCAGTCAGGCCTCTCTGCTGTAGGTCTGCTGGAGTTTGCTGGAGGTCCACTCCAGACCCTATTTGCCTGGGTATCACCATCGGAGGCTGCAGAACAGCAGAAATTGCTGCCTGTTCCTTCCTCTGGAAGCTTCATCCCAGAGGGGTACCTGCCAGATGCCAGCTGGAGCTCTCCTGTATGAGGTGTCTGTCGAACCCTGCTGGGAGTTGTCTCCCAGTCAGGAGGCATGAGCGCCAGGGACCCACTTGAGGAGGCAGTCCGTCCCTTAGCAGAGCATGAGCCATGTGTTGGGAGACCCGCTACTTTCTTTAGAGGCATCAGGCAGGAACGTTTAGAGGCATCAGGCAGGAAGCTGCTCTCACAGCTGCCCCTTCCCCCACGTGCTCTGTCCCAGGCAGATGGGGCTTTTATCTATAAGCCCCTGACTTGAGCTACTGCCTTTCTTTCAGTGATGTGCTGCCCAGAAAGGAGGAATTTATAGAGAGGTAGTCTGGCTACAGTGGCTCTGAGGTGTGCTCCGCCTAGTTCAAACTTCCTGGTGGCTCTTTTTACACTGTGAAGGGAAAACCACCTATTCAAGCCTCAGTAATGGCAGACACCCCTCCCTCCCGCCAAGCTCGAGCATCCTAGGTTGTCTTCAGACTGCTGGGCTGGTAGTGAGAATTTCAAGCCGGTGGAACTTAGCTTGCAGGACTCCATGGGGGTGGGATCTGCTGAGCTAGACCACTTGGCTCCCTGGCTTCAGCCTGGGAGGATTGAACAGTTCTATCTCGCTGACGTTCCAGGCACCACTGGGGTGTGAAAAAAAACTCCTGCAGCTAACTTGGGGTCTGCCCAAACCTCCGCCCAGCTTTGTGCTTGAAACCCAGAGCCCTAGTGGTATAGGCACGTGAGGGAATCTCCTGGTCTGTGGGTTGTGAAGATCATGGGAAAAGCATAGTATCTGGGCCAGAATGCATTGTCCCTCATGGCAGAGTCCCTCACAACTTCCCTTAACTAGAACAGGGATTTCCCTGACCCCTTGCACTTCCTGGGTGAGGCAACACCCCATCCTGCTTTGGCTCACCCTCTGTGGGCTGCACCCACTGCCTAACCAGTCCCAATGAGATGAACCAGGTACCTCAGTTGGAAACACAGAAATCACCTGCCTTCTATATTGATCTCGCTGGGAGATACAGACTGGAGCTGCTCCTATTTGACTATCTTGCCATTCATGAAAACGGCTATACTGCCTAAAGTAATTTATAGATTCCATGCTATCCCCATCAAGCTACCATTTACTTTCTTCACAGAATTAGAAAAAACTACTTTAAATTTTATATGGAGCCAAAAAAGACCCTGTATAGCCAAGACAGTCCTAAGCAAAAAGAACAAAGCTAGAGGCATCACGCTGCCTGACTTCAAACTATACTACAAGGCTACGGTAACCAAAACAGGACAGTACTGTACCAAAACAGATATATAGACCAATGGAGCAGAATAGAGGCCTCAGAAATAACACCACACATCTACAACCATCTGATCTTTGACAAACCTGACAAAAACAAGCAATAAGGAAAGGATTCCCTATTTAATAAATAGCGTTGGGAAAACTGGCCAACCATATGCAAAAAACTCAAACTGGAATCCTTCCTTACACCTTATAAAAAATTAACTGAAGATGGATTAAGACTTAAATGTAAGACCTAAAACCATAAAAGCCCTAGAAGGAGACCTAGGAAATACCTAGGTATGGGCAAAGACTTCATGACTAAAACACCAAAAGCAATGGCGACAAAAGCTAAAATTGACAAATGGGGTGTAATTAAACTAAAGAGCTTCTGCACAGCAAAAGAAACTATCATCGGAGTGAACAGGCAACCTACAGTATGGTTGAAAATTTTTGCAATCTATCCATCTGACAAAGGGCTAGTATGCAGAATCTACAAGGAGCTTTAACAAATTTACAAGAAATAAACAACCCCATCAAAAAGTGGGTGAAGGATATGAACAGAACTTTCTCAAAAGAAGACATTTGAGCCTGGCATGGTGGCTCATACCTGTAATCCCAGCACTTTGGGAGGCCAAGGCGGGTGGATCACAAGGTCAGGAGATCAAGACCATCCTGACCAACATGGTGAAACCCTGTCTCTACTAAAAATACAAAAAAAAAAAAAAAAAATTAGCCAGGCATGGTGGTGGGCACCTGTAGTCCTAGCTACTCAGGAGGCTGAGACAGAATAATTGCTTTAACCTGGGAGGTGGAGGTTGCAGTGAGTCCAGATCGTGCCACAGCCCTCTAGCCTGGGTGACAGAGTGAGATCCCATCTTAACAACAACAAAAAAGACATTTATGCAGCCAACAAACATATGAAAAAAAACCTCATAATCACTGGTCATTACAGAAATGCGAATTAAAACCACAATGAGATACCATCACATGCCAGTTAGAATGGCGAGCATTAAAAAGTCAGGAAATAACAGACGCTGGAAAGGATATGGACAACTAGGAATGCTTTTTACACTGTTGGTGGGAGCATAAATTAGTTCAACCATAGTGGAAGACAGTGTGGTGATTCCTCAAGGATCTAGAATCAGAAATACCATTTGACCCAACAATCCCATTACTGGGCATGTACCCAATGGATTATAAATCATTCTACTATAAAGACACATGCACACATATATTTATTACAGCACTATTCACAATAGCAAAGACTTGGAACCAACCCAAATGCCCATGAATGATAAACTGGATAAAGAAAATGTGGCACATATACACCATGGAATACTATGCACCTTAAAAAAAGATGAGTTCACGTCCTTTTCAGGGACATGGAGGAAGGTGGAAACCATCATTCTCAGCAAACTAACACAGGAACAGAAAACCAAACACTGCATGTTCTCACTCATAAGTGGGAGCTGAACAATGAGAACACATGGACACAGGAAAAGGAACATCATACACAGAGGCCTGTTGGGAGCTTCAGGGCTAGGGGAGGGATGGCATTAGGAGAAATACCTAATGTAGATGACGGGTTGATGGGTGCAGCAAACCACCATGGCATTTGTATACCTATGTAACAAACTTGCACGTTTTGCTCGTGTAACCCAGAACTTAAAGTATAATAAAAAAAAGAAACTATTTTTAAATGATATCATGAAACATAGTAGTGTTACTGTTATAATTTTTCTTGGAAGCTGAATTGATTGCATTTCTCCCATTGTAACTTAAGCCTTCTAGATTTCCTTTCTTAAAGATATAGCCAAGTTATTCCTTCTGAAATACATAAAGTGGTAAACTTGCTTTCTTCTTTCTTGGTTTTAAAATTATTTCACAAATTGCATTTGTGAGCTATGAATATGCTGTTGGTGTTGTTTACATTTGAGAGCAGATTAAATATGTTTTCATTTATATTAATTATGAAACTCTGGCATTGGGGAGTGCTATTTGGTTTTGTTTTACTTTTTATATATTTAATTTTTATTCTTGGTAAGATTTGATTATTACTTTGCTCCAAGCTGCTGAGTTGCTCAGAAATGAAATTGACACAGACTCCTTAGTATCAGATATGTTGATTTGAATTAACAACATCGAAGAGTGTTTAAATGACAATGTAACATCATTTAATAAATTAACATGTGGAAAAAAAATCCTCAGACTACAATCTAATTTAACAAAGTTTCTTGAAGTTTGTTTTGTTGAATTAACGACTGGGACACTAAGTTCATTTTGTTGATAATCTTTCAATGCAGTAATAATAATAAAGTTGTAACAGCAACAGGTTACATCCTAACCACGTCCCCTCTGCCTCAGGTACAGAATCTCTAATCTATCTATAACACTGTTTTCCTGGCAGCTATTCTACTGGCAAACTGACAGATCAAGACAGTTATTATCTCTTATGGAAAAGTAATCTATTTTCTCTGTGGATTATGAGCAAGGGACACCTTTGTGCATCACCTAAAATCTTCTGAGAGTAAAATTATACTCTCTATTCCAACCACTGCTGTACCAACCAGTTCTGCATAAGTGTCCAGCACTTTCATGCACACGAACCTGGAACCTGACAGCATCCTACCCCACTGCATCTTGGAGCATTGGTTGAATTTGAGCCAAGTGCTTCCATTCCTGGTCTATCTGATACCACATCATGGGTGACCTATGGGGACTACATTCTATTTGTGTATGTGTAAACTAAAAATGTGCGAGATGGGAGCTGATTGGTAAATACCCCCTGTTTTTTTTTACAGTGGACAGATGGTGGCTAGATATGTTTCTTAACCTTCTCCGGTGATGATTGAGGGATGGAGCAACCAGTCTCCCGTAGTAGAGAACAACTACATACATTTATTGGCTGGATTTTTTTACTTCACTGTTTTATTCTTGTTCCTCAGTCCTGTTTCCTGGGATTACATTTATGAATAAAGTACTCACACATAAACCCTTGTCTTAAATCGGCTTTTGAGAGCACCAGCTCTAAAACAAACCGTGTAAAACTTGTTTCTGCCACTTATATTATCAGTAATATGTTGGAATTTAATTAGGGCATGTTTCCTCAAAATTGCACCAGGAGTATCACAATAAATGAAACTTGATGTTCACACGGAGTGCCATCTATCTTTATCTGGTTTTAATCTTCTTTCAACTGGTATATCTATGACCTTTGTTCTGTTGGCATGCAAACAAGAACTTTTGGAGAAATATTGTTTGCTTATGTTGGAGAAAGGTATTTTGAACTTTGGATGTCTGGAAATTTTTTATTAAAATTTTAGTTAATTTTAATTTCTCCCCAAACAATAGATTGACTTTGTCTGATGAAATTCACACCATATTTTCTTCTCTGTGCAATCCTAAATATTATACATAGAAGAAATAAACTTTAGTTTGAACCAGGGTTTAAGTTGAAGATGGCTCAACTTGCCAGTTTTGCAAATCACCACAATTTCTTTCTCAAACCCAATTCTGCATCCTGTAATTTCAGTTTTTCTAAGTGTTATGTAGAAGGCATCATTCTAAGAATAAAAATAGTTGTGAATGTACATCTGGAATAAATACATATATAACTTACTGCAGTAAAGCTTTAAAAGACCATAGGCTAAAGTATTTATATAAGTACCCAAATTATAAAATGGTCACCCTAGTGATATATGGGTAGTATAGCACTTTATTTATATAGTTATACAATTCCTTATTCATGTTATTAAATGTATTTTAGTGAACAGACAACTTGAAGTTTAAGATAATTACATAGTTTCTTATTTTATTGAGAGATATAAGAGGATTTTGAAGTTTAGGGCTGAAAACCAACATCTCAGTCACCTAGAACATTTGAATTTATTGGTTGATCAATGCGATGGTTGAGTGTCAACTTTGCTGGGTGTGGTGGCTCACGCTTGTAATCCCAGCACTTTGGGAGGCCGAGGCAGGCAGATCACTTGAGGTCAGGAGTTCGGGACCAGCCTGGCCAACATGGTAAAGCCCCGTCTCTACTGGAAATGCAAAAGTTAGCCCTGCATAGTGGCTCATTCCTGTAATCCCAGCTACTTGGTAGGCTAAAGCACAGAATCTCTTGAACCCAGGAAGTGGAGGTTACAGTGAGCCAAGATCGCGCCACTGCACTCCAGCCTGGGTGACAGAGCAAGACTCTGTCTCAAAACAAAAACAAAAAGTGAGTGTTAACTTGGTTGGATTAAAGGATGCAAAGTATTGTTTCTGGGTGTGTCTGTGAGGGTGTTGCCAAAGGAGATTAACATTTGAGTCAGTGGACTGGGCAAGGCAGACCCACCCCCTATCTGGGTGGGCACTATCTAATCAGCTGGAATAAAGCAGGCAGGAGAAGATGGAAGAGCCGACTTACTGATTCTTTGGCCTTCATCTTTCTCCCATGCTGGATGCTTCCTGCCCTTGAACATCACACTCCAAGTTTTTCAACTTTTGGACTCTTGGACTTACACCAGTGGTCTGCCAGGTGCTCCCAGGCCTTTGGCCACAGACTGAAGGCTGCACTGTTGGCTTCCCTACTTTTGAGGTGTTGGGACTTGGACTTATCCACCACTGGCTTCCTTGCTCCTCAACTTGCAGGCAGTGGGACTTTACCTTGTGATTGTGTGAGTCAGTCCTCCTTAATAAACTTCCTTTCATATATACATATATCCTATTAGTTCTGTCCCTCCAGAGAACTCCAACTAATATGGTCAGCTTTTTGGCTATTTGAAAAACTTAAAACATAGAACTCAGAAAATGACAGCATAGTTGGTAGATTATAAAGAACATTTGAAAATAAGTATAAAAACGATTGGGAAGAATAATACTAAAAATTAATATTAAGTATTTTATAAACTAGGCACTAAGCACTTTATAGGGAGGTGTTATTATTAGCTCCTTCTATTTTTTTCTTTTGATACATTTTAGATTTATTTTTGAAATTGCTAGATGAAATCGTGTGTATTTATTGTGTACAACATGATGTTTTGAAGTATCTATATTGTGGTATGGTTAAATCTAGATAATTAACATACGCATCACCTCACATAGTTATTTTCCTGGTATGAACACTTAAGGTATGCCTCTCTTAGCATTTTTCTTTTTTCTTTTTGATACTTTTTTATGGGAGGAGGTGGGGTCTCATTCTGTCACCCAGGCTGGAGTGCAGTGTTGTGATCATAGCTCACTGTAGCCTTGAACTCCTGGGCTCAAGCTATTCTCTCGCTTCAGCCTCCTGAGTAGCTGGGACTATAGGCACATATCACCACACTCAGCTAATGGTTTAATTTTTTTGTAGACATAGAGTCTTTGTATGTTTCCCAGGCTGATCTCTAGCTCCTGGCCTCAAGTGATTTTCCCATGTTGGTCTTCAAAAGTGCTGGAATCACAGGAGTGAGCCACCATGCCTGGGAAGCATTTTTCAATAATACAACATATCATCATAAATTGTAGTCACCATGCTATACAATAGCACTGGTGAACTTATTCTTCCTATTTAACTGTAATTTTGTATCCTTTCACATATTAGCAAATGCCTCCCTCCCACCCCCAACCTTCCCAGCCTCTGATAATTATCATTCTACTCTATATTCCTATGAGATAAATTTTTAAAGATTTTATATATGAGTTAGATTACATGGTATTTGTCTTTATTTGTCTGATTTATTTCACTTAACATAATGTCCTCCAGGTTCATCCGTGTTGTGGCAGAAGACAGGATTTCTTTCATTTTATGGTCAAATAGTATTCCATTGTATATTTATACTACATTTTCTGTATCCATTCATCTGTTGATGGACACTTAGTTTGGTTCCATATCTTGGCTGTTGTGAATAGTGCTGCAGTAAAGACGGGGTTGCAGTTGTCTCTTTGACATGCCGATTTCATTTCCTGAGTGTATAGATACAGTAGTGGGAGTACTGGATCATGTGGTAGTTCTATTTTCAGACTTTTAGATGTGGGAATGTAAAATTGTCCATCCTACACTCCTCAATTTATCTTTTATTATTATGCTATAACCAGGTACTATGATCTCTACCTGAATATTTTAGCTCTTATGAAGGAATTTTTGTGCATGGATGGATGTTCAAATTGATATTTCTGTGGGGGGATGATCACTGGAGAGTTCTATTTTGCCATCTTCCTCTGCCTTCCTGTTAGTCCCTTTTTAAAGATGAAACAATATTGAAGCTTTAAGAAAGTTAATCAGTTTGCTTGGGTTTATTATTGAGCTGTTAAGTTGCAGAACTGAAATGGCCATTTGTTTTCAGACTCCAGTTCTAATACTCTCAATGGCTGCTTCCCTAGAGAAGGCCCAAACGTGGTATCACTCTCCCCAGGACAATCCGATTGTGTGGTTTGCTGACCAAATTGACATTTGGTGGCTGTGAAAGCTGACTCATCTGAAACAAAAGCTAAGGACCGTAAGAAAACACTCAGAGAATGAAAAAGAGTCATAAGATCCAGGGGTCAAAGAGAAAGAAACAGAGAGAGGAAAAGTAGAAAGAAAATAGAAGTGAGAAAGAAAAGGAGAAAAGTTTCTATTAAATAGTATAAATGGTAGCAGAATGTCCATGGCAATAGTGATTTTTGAAAAATTATAGCCTAATTTGTGGGAAAGAGGTAGAGTTATACTGACCAGTGGTAAGTGGATTTATTATTCTCTTACTGGCTGATAGAGTACAAATTAATAGTGGATTTTAAATTCCATACATTGACCTTCCTTTATTTAAGACAGAAAGGCAGTTTCTATTAAACTGAATCTGATGCCTATTTTTATTAGAAAACTTTGTCATATAGAAAGTTATCCTTCAGATACCTGCAAATTTGTACCACAGCAAATAGCACTTTCTTTAGTGATTCTGATCTTTAGGTGTCATGATTATTCAAGGTTCCTGGCATAGAAAGCATCAGGAAAACTGATATGATGCTTCAAGACATCCTGCATTTCCAATGAGCTAGCACTTTTAGTTCTTAAACAAATATGACTCTTAGAAGTAATCCTTCTATTTTTAAATATTCTTTTGATAGAAAAATTTATATTTCAGCCACAGTAAAGGTTGTCTGACTATTGGAAGCTTTATTTATTTAAAGTTATATAATATTATTATTAATAAACATTAATGGTAGTGTACTCTAAACTTAATTCCATTTTTTCTCCAAAAAGTCATTCCTGAAATATTAGTTACTGTATGTAGATCAATTATATTCCCTTTGATGGATTCTTTGCTTTTTACTTTATGAATATAACACATATTATTTATTAGCTTCCTCCCACGGTTTCCTGTTCCCTGTGCCTATGTAAGTGTTCCTCTGGTATACATACCTAAAGACTGGGTTGCTGTGTAAGAAATTAAATGCATGTATTATTTTACTAAGCCCTACTAGATTTTACTCAAAATATGTACACACATTTGCAGTACTATCAGCAGGGCAGAGGCAAGATTTCATAAATATTCTCTATATGCTATTTAATAGGCAATTTCTACCTATTTAGAGATATAAAAGGAAACATTGTTATTCCATTTTACATTTCTGTTATTAGCAAGATTGAATATTGCTTGTTACAGTTATTAGCTATTTGTTGCTTTCCTCTTCTCTGCATTACATATTTATTGTTTTGTTAGCAATTTTCAGTCAGATTTCCTGATTTGCTCCTGCTAATTTATGGACATGATGTGTATTACGGATATTGTTCTTTACTTGGGTAATTCATATGGTGGGTAGCTTCGTTGAGATGTTTACTCATCTGTTTACATTATCTACAGTGTACATTACTCGAGGGAATTTTGATTGTGATTTAGTAAACCCATCAACTTTTTAATTGCCTTTTATACATGCTTCTAGTCTTTAAAAAAAATATTTCTCAGCCTGGCACGGTGACTCACGCCTGTAATCCCAGCACTTTGGGAGGCTGAGGCAGGCAGATCACTTGAGGTCAGGAGATCAGCCTGGCCAACAAGGTGAAACCCCCTCTCTACTAAAAATACAAAAATTAGCTGGGCATGGTGATGTGGGCCTGTAATCCCAGCTACTCAGGAGGCTGAGGCAGGATAATCACTTGAACCCAGGAGATGGAGGTTGCAGTGAGCCAAGATGGCGCCACTGCACTCTAGCATGGGTGACAGAGCAAAACTCCATTAAAAAAAGAAAAAGAAAAAGAAAAAAAAATTCCCATTATCAAAGTCATACAAATGTTCTTCTGTTTTCTTATAGAGTTACCTTTCACACTTAGGCCATTATTTATCAAGAATTTACTTTTTATATGGTAGGAGCTGAGGATCTTTCTTTTTCCTTTTCATAAAGTGTTAAAATATCCCCAAGATCATTTAATACTCTTTCCCAATTTATTTGTTGTGCCATCTCTACCATTTGTTAAGTTTTAACATTGTTCTCTTTATCTGTTCTTGTCCCAGTATATTTGTTTCAGTTACTGTCTTTTGAAATGTTTTAAACAGGGAGATTCACCTCTCTTTGTTCTTGAAAAATTTTATCCTATGTATTATCAGACCTCATACTTCCATAAATTCTAAGTAGAATTATTGCTGAGATATTCTTAAAATTTTGTTATACTTATTCAAATTTTATTACACTTATACAAATTGTATAATTTGGGGAGAATTCTTTATGATGTAATGCTCTCTTAACAATGAACATGGTATATTTGCTTAGGTCTCTTCAGGTGTTTTTAAAAAGATTCTTTAGTGAAGGTCATCTTATACCTTAAATATTTCCTTTAAAAGATAGTGATAAATTATTATATAGTTTTTATTTTAAAAACATTAAAAATACACTTTATAATTGGTTATTTCTGCTATAGAATAATGCTAATGATTTTTAAATTTTGGATTTTGCATCCTTGCTAACTCATTATAAATTTTTATAACTTTTTTTAAAAAAAAAAAAAAAAAACAGGATCTCTTTGTCATCCAGGATGGAGGGCAATGGTGCAATCTTGGCTCACTGCAACCTTTGCCTCCCAGACTTAAGGGAACATTTTACCTCAGCGTCATGCATAGCTGGGACGGCAGACATGCACCACCACACCTGATTAATTTTGGTATTTTTTGTAGAGACAGGTTTTTGCTATGTTGTCCAGGTTGGTCTTAAACTCCCGAGCTCAAGTTATCTGCCCCCTCTCCCAAAGTGCTGGGATTACAGGCACGAACCATGTCCAGCTTTTATAATTTTTCTTTTGGTCATGATAGATGTTCTATGTGAATACTCATATTGTATACAAATAATGTCAAAATTGTTTTTTCACTTTCTTGAATATTATTCTTATGCATTGGACAGAACTTTCAGTGGTTCGACGATTTTTTTCTTGATTTTAATGGAAATTATTATACATTTTTACATTAAATATGATATTAGAGATTTCTCTGTAAATTACTTAAATCAGGTTTTTCAAATTTCATTTTTCTCCATATTTTCTGAAAGCTTTGGTTATGAGTACATAAAATTAATATATGATTTCTCTATCTACTAAGATTACTGTGAACTTTTTCCTCTCGTATGCTCTATTAATATTATGAATAAAATTTTCAGATATTTGAGAAATCTATTTTGGGACAGGTATTCCTTGACATGACTCCTTGTTTTTCTAATATACTGTTGAATTCAGTTAACTAGTATTTTAGTTAGTATTATTTTTGGTCTTATTTCATAAGTGGAAATGATCTGTAATATTCTTTTAATATTCTTTGATTTTTTTGTGTCAAGATTATATTAGTCTCACAACGTGGTACTGGTACAAAAACAGACACATAGACCAATGGAATAGGTTAGAGAACCCAGCACTAAGGTTGCACACCTACAATTACATGATCTTTGATGAAGTTTACAAAAATAAGCAGTGGGGGAAGGACTCCCTATTCAATAAATGGTGCTGGTATAACTGGCTAGCCACATGCAGAAGAAGAAAACTGGACCCTCTGCCTTTCATGACATACAAAAATCAACTCAAGATGAATTAAAGATTTAAATGTAAGACCTCAAACTATAAGAACCCTAGAAGAAAATCTAGAAAATATAATTCTGGACATTAGCCTTGTCAAAGAATTTATCACTAAGTCCTCAAAAGTGATTAAAAAACAAACAAACAAAAAAAAACAAGAAAAAAATGACAAGTGGAATCTAATTAAAGAGCTTCTACGTAGAAAATAAACTATTAACAGAGTAAACATATAACCAATGGAATAGATGAAAATGTTGGAAAACTATGTATCTATTAAAGATCTAATATCCAGAATCTATAAGAAATTTAATTCCACAAACAAAAATACCAAATATCTTTATTTTAAAAATGGGCAAAAGAAATGAACAGACACTTTGCAAAAGAAGTCATACAAGCAATCCACAAACATGAAAAAAATGCCCAATGTCACTAATAATTGGCTAAATGCAAATCAAAACCATAGTGAGATATCATCTCACATGTCAGAATTGCATTATTAAAAAGCCAAAACACAACAGATGAGGCTGTGGAGAAAAGGGAACACTTATATGCAGTTTATGAGAATGTAAATTACCTCAGCCCCTGTGAAAAGCAGTTTAGAGATTTCTCCAAGAACTTAAAACAGAATTACCATTTGATCCAGCAATCTCATTACTGTATTTACATCCAAACGAATATACATTTTTCTACCAAGAAGACCCATGCACTTGTATGTTTATTGTAGCACTATTCACAATTGCAAAGACCTAGAATCAACCTAGATGCCCATCATTGGTGGATTGGATAAAGAAAACATGGTACATATACAATATGAAATACTATGCAGCCATTAAACAGTGAAGTTATGTCCTTTGCAGCAACATGTATACAGCTGGAGAACATTATCATAAGCAAATTAATGCAGGAACAGAACACCAAATACCACATGTTCTCACTTATATGTGATAGCTAAGCATTAGGTATTCATGGATACAAAGATGGGAACTATAGACACTGAGGACAAGGAGGGGGCAGGAGGGAGGGGAGCAGGTCTGAAAAACCCCTTATTGGGCACTGTACTAGTCTATTTTCACACTTCCCTGAAACTGAGTAATTTATAAAGAAAGAGGGTTAATTGACTCACAGTTAACTGGGTAATTTATAAAGAAAGAGAGTTAATTGACTCTCATGGCTGGCGAGGCCTCAGGAAACTTACAATCATGGCGGAAGGGGAAGCAGGCACATCTTACATGGTGGCAAGTCAGAGAGAGAGCTAGCAAGAACAGGGAAAACTGCCTTATAAAACCATCAAATTTCATGAGAACTCACTATCATGAGAACAGCAGCATGGGGAAAACTGCCCCTGTGATCAAATCACCTCCCCCCGATCCCTTCCTTGACACATGAGGATTATAAAAATTACAACTTGAGATGAGATTTGGGTGAGGAAACAGAGCCAAACCATATCAAGGACAATGTACTATGCTTATTATCCGAGTGACGGGATTATTCACACTCCAAACCTTAGAGTCACAAATATACTCATATAACGAATCTGTAAATGTACCCCCGAATCTAAAATAAAAGTTGAAAAATGAAGATAATATTAGTTTCAAAAGTTTTTATTATTATTTTATAAAAGAATTTATATATATTAGGAGATATTGTTCTTCAAATGTTTGTGGAATTTACTTTTCAATTGCTGAGTACAGGCTTTTTGCTAGGGGTGGTGGTGGCTTGAATGGAAAGCACTAATTTATTTTCTTAAATTATGTTACTTTTTAAAGTTTTCTATTAATAATTGAGTACTATACTGATGTTTCATGTTTTTTAAACAAACTTTTACTGATTTTCAACTTTATTGCATAGTTTTTCATAATATTCTTCAATTAAAAATATCCTTTACATTAGCTTTTTGTACTTTGTTCTAGTTTTACTGTTTCTTTTTGATCTGACCTGTCAGACATTTTCGAAGACCAAGCTTCTGCTTATTATTTCTATTTTTTCTTTGTTTTGTTGATTCGTGATATTTTATTTCTATTATTTCCTTCGTTTTGGTTTGAGTTTACTGTGTTCTTTTTCTTGAATTTCTTACATTTACTATTTTGCCTTTTTTCAACTTCATGAGTTTGATTTAATTTCTCTTGCATCTTGGGTTTGTTGTTCTGCTCATTTATTTTCAATCTTTGTTGTTTTGTGATAAATGTATTTACAGCAAAAGTTTTTCTTTTTTTAGTTGTATCTCACATATTTTGAAATGTAATACTTCATTGTCAAGAAACAATTAGATTATTTTCTCAGTACATTAGTGGTATGTGTATTTTAGAAATTTCTATGCATTTGATTGTTTTAAAGCTATTCTTTTAAAATTTTTCTCTGATGTTTTTGCGCTATTGTTTGAGTATATATAACCTGTAAGATGTGGATTCTCTGGACACAGTATTTGTGCATGTTACATATGGATTTTTAAGAATGTTTCTTTTATACATAAGAATAAACTTTATTCAGGGAATATTGGTTGAGGTTTTCCTTTTTTAAAAAAATTGTAAGAAAAGAGGTTTAAGGCTGACAGTTCTGCAGACTGTACAGGAAGCATAGCATTGACATCTGCTTCCAGTGAGGACTTCAGGAAACAATTATGGCAGAAGGCAAGGGAGGAACAGCTGTCTCACATGGTGAGAGTGGGCCTGTTTTTTTATTTTGCTTTACATTTCTTTATCCCTCTCCCTTCATACTGTCTCCACATACACAAGCTCACAAGAATATGCTCAGTGGTTGTGATATTTAAATATTTTGTATTTTCAAAAAATCTTCTGCTAATTTTAGCAATTTGAGAGTGATATGCTATAGTTGTTCACATGATAATTCAGGTACTTAGGCACCTCAGGTCTAGAATTACTCATTTAACTCGACCTCTATGCAAAGAAACAATGAAAAACGTAATCTTCTTGTATGTCCAGGTGGTCAGTGAAAGCATTTGGTAAAAGCAGAAAATTTCCTCTGCCACAGAGCCCTTTCAAAGCGAGGGTAAATCCTCCTTTAGTTTTGGAAAGATTCTTGGTTATAATTTCACCAACTTTTTAATATTCTTTCTTTACTCTTTATTTTTTCTTTTAGTTTTCCAATTGAATAGATTTCAAAACTTCTATTTTCAAAAATTCTTGTCTTCTTTTCTTCTTTATGTTTTTCTTCTACTTTATCTTTTTCTTGTGCCTTCTGGAAGAATTCCATAACCCAATATTCCAGTTAAGTAATGCAATTTTGGATATATTCATTCTGCTACTCCATTGAATTGTTTCAAAAATCTTACCTCAATTTTAGAAATATCTGATTGTCTTGCTGCATTATTTGTTTCAAAATCTTACTTCCATTTTAGAAATATTATCTGATCATCTTGCAGCATGCTATAAATATGTTCCTTTTAGTATGTATGTATATTTTACTTTTTTAAAACTTGTTTTAAATTTCTTTACTGTTCCTTTTAGTTAATTTTCCTCAATTAAAAGTATTTCCGTTTGTTGTCTTCTAGAATAGTTCTTATCCTATTTAAATGTTTCTTAATTTTTCCTTATGTGCCTATCTCTGTTTCTTGGAAATAAAGGAAACAATGGATAACCTGGCCTGCCATCTATTGGGTAGATATAAATCTTAATGGTGAGTTGAGGATTGCATTCACCACTGCCTTTCTTCCCTATCGTAGAGTACTTTCCTACCCAGTCTCTCTACCCAGCAGTCTCTCTACCCAGACTACTGCTCTTGTTCTGGGGTGGCAACCTTCCTTGGTATTTCTCCATTTCTAGGACATATGAGAATTTCTCAGGGGACAGCTGGCTCTCTAATCCTTGTTTCATATTTCTACACCAACTGAGCCTCACCGCTGCCCTCAATCCTGTCCTGCAGCCTCCAGTTAGAGATCCAGGTTTCCTGGCCCGTGTTACTAATAAAACGGGCAATAACTTGGGAATAAAGATTTCAGGATAGTAGATGGAAGGAATTTGTTGCCCTTAGCAATAAGAAGATGTCTGATATTGTGAAGCAGTATGGTGTAGTAAAAACACCTGAGATTAAAGAAGAGAGGAATCTATTTCTATTTTTTCTTTTATTCATTTATTTATCAAACATTAATTCATGCATCTGTTCATTTATTTAATGGATACTTACTGAGGACCTATTATGGTCCAGGCACTGTTACATTGCACTATAAATTCAGTAGGAAGCATTTTTTAAAAACTGCTTTTATAGTTTGGAGATGTGGGTAGAGGATTCTATGTATAATTTATTAGGAGAGATAAGTGGTATTAAGGAAAACAAAACAAGTATATAATAGAGAATCTCAGACGGTAGGAGGGCAAGATTTGAGCAGAGACCTGAATGAGGAGAGAATGTGAGTGGGTTCACTCAGTCTCTACCACTTATAAGCCATGAGACTGTGGGCAAGGTTTGCATGTGAATCGAATAGGACAATGTTTGTGAAGACACATCGCATGACACTGAGTAGGCAGTCAAGAAGTCAGAGCTACTAATAGTATACATTATTAATAAATCAAACTAATAATTGAAATGCTTTTTGTACATATCAACTAACTTTCCTGTTCTTAACAATTATCTCTAATTTGTTGGAAATTCCAGAGAGATTGGCAGTAACCAAGTAATAAACCTTCTTATTCATTTTGTTTTTATATTGGAAGGTCATTAGTCACAGTCTTAAATATGGACAGTAAAGTTAAAAAATTCAATCGGCAGGAAGTGATGGATCTTAAGGGCCATCCAAGAAAGTTTATGAATTTATGAACTTTATAGTGTGAGGATGACTAACAAAGTCTAGCTAAGTACTTTCTGATTCTAGAAAAAAAATAGAGAACTTTCTCTCCATCTTTGCTTTTCTCTCTAATATGTTAAATTAGCAGAAGACTTAGAATAATTTGGACATAGAAACATTATAACCAAACTCTCCAGTGCTTTCAGGATTTTGATGTGCATAAATATATGCGGGAGCTGAAAGACACCCATTCCATTTTCCAACACTTCCTTTGCCCTTGTCCACATAGACATTGCACATCTCATTGCTTTGTAGTCACATTTGACCAAGCAGGATATTAATTATGTGTCTTAATCTCCTATCGTGAACTTCAGAATGACTGAATAAATTGACTTCTTCATAAGTCTGTCAACTTTAAGAGTTGAAGGTTTTCCACCAAAGAAGAACTCAAAAGTTTGGACCAACCTGTGTAACATCACTTTCTAGAGAAGTGTCCAAAATATTTGGAGAAGGTTCAACAGTGCAATAAATATATGATTATTGAACTTTGCTACTTTAAAGGAAACAGTACTCATTTAGATGGGTGATCCAAATTTTTACTTTTTTCTGCAAAGGCAATTTTACCTAGATTGTTATATATAAAAGATTAAAAACATATTTTATTTATTTTATTTTAATTTGGTGGTGAGGGATGGTAATGGTGAAATGCCCACATGCCATCTACTCAGGTTTTCCCTGACTTGCTAAGGCAGCCCCCAGGGGTCCATGGAATGTCATTTGAAAACTACTAATTTAGATATCTGATTTCTCTAACTCTAACTTGCAGGTAAAGAAGAAAAGATAGTTGTGGTCTCCACTGATTCTTTCTCCATCGCATGAGTTTACTATCCTAGATGAATGTATTATCACCTACTATAAATTTTGGTGGTTGAGGAAAAAGATAAGGATATTTAAGTGTTATAATGAAGCATTTCAGTAACATGTGCAGCTTCCTAGCCACTCAACAATCTCAATTAGAGAGTAGATTTACTTGAGATGGAGTGGGTGAAAGTTAAAAAGTAATCATTCCCTCCCTGCACTAGGTACTTGCCTAGGCATAACAATTTTGCAAGGCTGAAATATTTTACTTATGCATAATTAGTTGTGTCCACATATCCTATCTTTATTCATTGATTAAGCATACATATATTTATAAAACCCTATATATTGAGACCTGTATGAGGGCTTAAGTATTAACAAAAAAAGAGAGAGAGAGAGAAAGAGATAAGTTTCCAGGCTTTTGGCACTTAGAGAAATTATACAGTGTATTTTACATTTAAATATTTATAATTATGAAGGAAAAGTATCTTTTGGCAGAGAAAGTCATTATTTTCAAGTTGGCTAGAATTACTAGAAAAAGTGCTTTAGGGGAGGAGGTTCCAAGATGGCCGAACAGGAACAGCTCCAGTTTGCAACTCCCAGCATGAGCGATGCAGAAGATGGGTGATTTCTGCATTTCCAACTGAGGTACTGAGTTCATGTCACTGGGGCTTGTGGGACAGTGGGTGCAGCCCACGGAGCATGAGCTGAAGCAGGGCGGGCCATTGCCTCACCTGGGAAGGGCAAGGGGTCAGGGAATTCCCCTTTCCTAGCCAAGGGAAGCACAAGGGTCAGGGAATTTCCCTTTCCTAGTCAAGGGAAGCGGTGACAGATGGTACCTGGAAAATCAGGGCACTCCCACCCTAATACTGCACTTTTCCAATGGTCTTAGCAAATGGCACCCCAGGAGATTATATCCCGTCCCTGGCTCGGAAGGTTCCACACCCATAGAGCCTAGCTCACTGCTAGCACAGCAGTCTGAGATCGAACTGCAAGGCAGCAGTGAGGCTAGGGGAAGGGCATCCACCATTGCTGAAGCTTGAGTAGGTAAACAAAGTGGCCAGGAAGATCGAACTGGGAGGAGCCCACCACAGCTCAAGGAGGCCTGCCTGCCTCTGTAGACTCCACCTCTGGGGGCAGGGCATAGCTGAACAAAAGGCAACAGAAACTTCTACAGACTTAAACATCCTTGTCTGATGTTTTGAAGAGAGTAGTAGTTTTGAAGAGAGTAGCTTTGAAGAGAGTAGTGGTTCTTCCAGCATGGAGTTTAAAATCTGAGAACGGACAGACTGCCTCCTCAAGTGGGTCCCTGACCCCTGAATAGCCTATATGGGAGGCACCTCCCAGTAGGGGCCAGCTGACACCTCATACAGCTGGGTGCCCCTCTGAGACGAAGCTTCCAGAGGAAGGATCAGGCAGTGACATTTGCTGTTCTGCAACCTCCGCTGGTGATACCCAGGCAAACGAGGTCTGGAGTGGATGTCCAGCAAACTCCAACAGACCTGCAGCTGAGGGTCCTGACTACTAGAAGGAAAACTAACAAACAGAAAGGACATGCACACGAAAACCCTATCTGTACGTCACCATCATCACAGACCAAAGGTAGATAAAACCACAAAGATGGTGAGAAACCAGAGCAGAAAAGCTGAAACTTCTAAAAACCAGAGCACCTCTTGTCCTCCAAAGGAATGCAGCTCCTCGGCAGCAACAGAACAAAGCTGAATGGAGAATGACTTTGAAGGGTTGAGAGAAGAAGGCTTCAGATGATTGGTAATAACAAACTTCTCCGAGCTAAAGGAGGAGATTCGATCCCATCTCAAAGAAGCTAAAAACCTTGAAGAAAGATTAGACGAATGGCTAACTAGAATAAACAGTGTAGAGAAGACCTTAAATGACCTGATGGAGCTGAAAATCATGGCGCAAGAACTATGTGATGCATGCACAAGCTTCAGTAGCCGAAAAAAGAGTAAAAAGTAGTGAACAAACCTCCAAGAAATATGGGACTATGTGAAAAGACCAAATCTACATCTGATTTCTGTACCTGAAAATGACGGGGAGAATGGAACCAAGTTGGAAAACACTCTTCAGGATATTACCCAGGAAAATTTCCCCAACCTAGCAAGGCAGGCCAACATTCAAATTCAGGAAAAGCAGAGAACGCCACAAAGAAGAGCAACTCCAAGACATGTAATTGCAGATTCACCAAAGGTGAAATGAAGGAAAGCCAGAGAGAAAGGTCGGGTTATCCACAAAGGGAGGCCCATCAGACTAACAGTGGATCTCTGAGCAGAAACTCTACAAGCCAGAAGAGAGTGGGGGTCAATATTAAACATTCTTAAAGAAAAGAATTTTCAACCCAGAATTTCATATCCAACCAAACTAAGCTTCATAAGTGAAGGAGAAATAAAATCTTTTACAGACAAGCAAATGCTGAGAGAGTTTGTCACCACCAGGCCTGCCTTACAAGAGCTCCTGAAGGAAGCACTAAACATGGAAAGGAACAACCAGTACCAGCCTCTGTGAAAACATGCCAAATTGTAAAGACCATCAATGCTAGGAATAAACTAAATCAGCTAATGAGTAAAATAACCAGCTAATATCATAATGGCAGGATCAAATTCACAAATAACAATATTAACCTTAAATGTAAATGGGCTAAATGGTCCAATTAAAAGGCAAAGACTGCCAAATTGGATAAAGAGTCAAGACCCATCAGTGTGCTGTATTAAGGAGACTCATCTCACTTGCAGAGACACACACAGGCTCAGAGTAAAGTGATGGAGGAAGATCGACCAAGCAAATGGAAAACAAAAAGGCAGGGGTTGCAATCCTGGTCTCTGATAAAACCAACTTTAAACCAACAAAGATCAAAAGAAACAAAGAAAGCCATTACATAATGGTAAAGGGATCAATTCAACAAGAAGAGCTAAGTATCCTGAATATATATGCACCCAATACAGGAGCACCTAGATTCATAAAGCAAGTCCTTAGAGACCTACAAGGAGACTTAGACTCCCACACAATAATAATGGGGGACTTTAACATGCCACTGTAAACATTAGACAGATCAACAAGAAAGAAAGTTAACAAGGATATCCAGGAATTGAACTCAGCTCTGCACCAAGTGGACCTAATAGGCATTAACAGAACTCCCCACCCCAAATCAACAGAATATACATTCTTCTCAGCACCACATTCCACTTACTCCAAAACTGACCACATAGTTGGCAGTAAAGCACTCCTCAGCAAATTATAAAAGAAGAGAAATGATAACAAACTCTCTCAGACCACAGTGCAATCAAACTAGAACTCAGGATTATGAAACTCACCCAAAACCGCTCAACTACATGGAAACTGAACAACCTACTCTTGAATGACTACTGAGTACATAACGAAATGAAGGCAGAAATAAAGATGTTCTTTGAAACTAATGAGAACAAAGATACAACATACCAGAATCTCTGGGACACATTTAAAGCAGTGTGTAGAAGGAAGTCTATAGCATTAAATGCCCAAAAGAGAAAGCAGGAAATATCTAAAATTGACACCTTAACATAACAATTAAAAGAACTAGAGAAGCAAGAGAAAACACATTCAAGAGCTAGCAGAAGTAATAAATAACTAAGATCAGAGCAGAGATGAAGGAGATAGAGACACAAAAAACTCTTCAAAAAATCAATGAATCCAGGCGCTGGTTTTTTTGAAAAGATCTAGAAAATTGATAGACTGCTAGCAAGGCTAATAAAGAAGAAAAGAGAGAATATTCAAATAGATGCAATAAAAAATGATAAAGGGGATATCACTACCAATCCCACAGAAATACAAACTACCATCAGAGAATACTATAAACACCTCTACACAAACAAACTAGAAAATCTAGAAGAAATGAACAAATTCCTGGACACATACACCCTCCCAAGACTAAACCAGGAAGAAGCTGTATTCCTAAATAGACCAATAACAGGCTCTGAAATTGAGGCAATAATAAATAGCCTACCAACCAAAAAAAGTCCAGGAGCAGACGGATTCACAACTGAATTCTACCAGAGATACAAAGGGGAGCTGGTACCATTCCTTCTGAAACTATTCCAAACAATACAGAAAGAGGGAATCCTCCCTAACTCATTTTATGAGGCCAGCATCATCCTGATACCAAAACCTGGCAGAGACACAACAAAAAAAAGAAAATTTCAGACCAACACCCCTGATGAACATCGATGCAAAAATCCTCAATAAAATACTGGCAAACTGAATCCAGCAGCACATCAGAAAGCTTATTCACCATGATCAAGTTGGCTTCAGCCCTGGGATGCAAGGCTGGTTCAACATATGCAAATCAATAAACACAATCCATCACATAAACAGAACCAATGACAAAAACCACATGATTATCTCAGTAGATGCAGAAAAGGCCTTTGATAAAAATTCAACACCCTTTCATGCTAAAAACTCTCAACAAGCTAGGTATTGATGGGATGTATCTCAAAATAATAAGAGCCATTTATGACAAACCCACAGCCAATATCATATTGAATGGGCAAAAACTAGAAGCATTCATTTTGAAAACTGGCACAGGACTGGAATGCCCTCCCTCCCCACTCCTATTCAACATAGCGTTGGAAGTTCTGGACAGGGCAATCAGGCAAGAGAAAGAAATAAAGGGTATTCAATTAGGAAAAGAGAAAGTCAAATTGTCCCTGTTTGCAGATGACATGATTGTATATTTAGAAAACCCCATTATCTCAGCTCAAAATCTCCTTAAGCTGATAAGCAACTTCAGCAAAGTCTCAGGATACAAAATCAATTTGCAAAAATTACAAGCATTCCCATACACCAATAACAGACAAAGAGCCAAATCATGAGTGAACTCCCATTCACAATTGCTACAAAGAGAATAAAATACCTAAGAATCCAACTTACAAGGGATGTGAAGGACCTCTTCAAGGAGAACTACAAACCACTGCTCAGTGAAATAAAAGAGGACACAAACAAATGGAAGAACATTCCATGCTCATGGATAGGAAGTGGCCATACTGCCCAAGGTAGTTTATAGATTTAGTGCCATCCCCATCAAGCTACCAATGACTTTCTTCACAGAATTGGAAAAAACTACTTTAAAGTTCATATGGAACCAAAAAATATCCCACATTGCCAAGACAATCCTAAACCAAAAGAACAAAGCTGGAGGCATCATGCTACCTGACTTCAAACTATAGTACAAGGCTGCAGTAACCAAAACAGCATGCTACTGGTAACAAAACTGAGATATAGACCAATGGAAGAGAACAAAGCCCTCATAAATAATAATACCACACATCTACCACCATCTGATCTTTGACAAACCTGAGAGAAACAAGAAATGGGGAAAAGATTCCATATTTAATAAATGGTGCTGGGAAAACTGGCTAGCCATATGTAGAAAGCTGAAACTGGATCCCTTCCTTACACCTTATACAAAAATTATTTGAAGATGGATTAAAGACTTAAATGTTAGACATAAAACCATAAAAACCCTAGAAGAAAACGTAGGCAATACCATTCAGGACATAGGCATGGACAAGGACTTCATGACTAAAACACCAAAAGCAATGGCAACAAAAGCCAAAATTGACAAATGGGATCTAATTAAACTAAAGAGTTTAATTAAACTAAAGATCTAATTAAACTAAAGAGTTTTCTGCACAGCAAAAGAAACTACCGTCAGAGTGAACAGGCAACCTACAGAATGGGAGAAATTTTTTTCAATCTACCCATCTGACAAAGGACTAATACGCAGAATCTACAAAGAACTCAATCAAATTTACAAGAAAAAAATCAAACAACCTCATCAAAAAGTGGGCAAGGGATATGAACAGACACTTCTCAAAAGAAGACATTTATGCAGCCAACAGAAACATGAAAAAATGCTCATCATCATTGGCCATCAGAGAAATGCAAGTCAAAACCACAATGAGATGCCATCTCATACCACTTAGAATGGTTATCATTAAAAAGTCAGGAAACAACAAGTGCTGGAAGGATGTGGAGAAATAGGAACACTGTTACACTGTTGGTGGGACTGTAAACTAGTTCAATCATTCTGGAAGACAGTGTGACAATTCCTCAAGGATCTAGAAGTAGAAATACCATTTGACCCAGCGATCCCATTACTGGGTATATACCCAAAGGATTTTAAATCATGCTGCTAGAAAGACACATGCACATGTATGTTCATTGCGGCACTATTCACAGTAGCAAAGACTTGGAACCAATCCAAATGTCCATCAACGATAGACTGGATTAAGAAAATGTGGCACATATACACCATGGAATACTATGCAGCCATCAAAAAGAATATGTTCATGTCCTTTGTAGGGACATGGATAAAGTTGGAAACCATCATTCTAAGCAAACTGTTGCAAGAACAGAAAACCAAACACCGCATGTTCTCACTCATAGGTGGGAATTGAACAACGAGAACACTTCCACACAGAATGGAGAACATCACATACCAGGGCCTGTTGTGGGGTGGGGGGAGTGGGGAGGGATAGCATTAGGAGGTATACCTAATGTAAATGAGGAGTTAATGGGTGCAGCACACCAACACGACACATGTATACATATGTAACAAACCTGCACATAGGGCACATGTACCCTAGAACTTAAAGTTTAATAGTAATAAAAAAGAAAGCTTATAAAAGAAAAGAAAAAAGTGCTTTGCTGTAATCTAATGGAAATAATGATATTCATTCCTTTAATTATATTATTTTTTAACTCTTTATCATTTCTACTGTGAAATTTCAGGGGCTGTTAGGAGTAAGAAACTAAATTACCCAAATAAACAAATATTTTATATTATTTATTGATGTCCTCCACCTGTGTCTTAATGCTAGTTAGTAGTCTTAAATACAGAGAAGACAACCAGGTTGAATTCTGAAATCCTATGTGTGAAAAGTGACCCAGGCCCTTCAGATGAAAGGCTGGAAATTGTCTTCACTAGTGATACTAAGTGAAATTCAGCCTTCTCAGTTACATACTTGGAACCTTTTGATGAGTGAGATAAGCTATTTGTGGCAAGCAATCATGTTCTTTGCATCACTGGTAGCACCAGCCCCATGATAAATAAATAATTTGTATTCAGTCCTTTATTTGCTGGCTAATGGTTTGCAAATCAAGACTATTGACCATGAATATCCTACTAAAAGGGTACTATTCCAAGAAGCATAGCTTAGGGGTCATTAAGTTCTACAACTTTCACCATTACCAAAAAAAAAAAACAACAACAACAATAACAACAACAACAAAAAAGAAACACCCAGGCATTATGCAAGGGCAGTTTCTCTCCTGAATGTTTCCAAAAAATATTATATTCTTCTAATTCAACCATTATCAGCTCCAGTGAATGACAATTCACAGCTGTTTTTTCTCTGTCCTATTTAGATGCAAGTTTTCAGGAGAGCACAACATTGCCCTTAGACTAGATTCAAAATTTTGTTAAGGATGTTGTGATTTATTATTCAGGATGACTCATATGAAACAATCTCTTAAGAGATGACTCAGTGGTATTTAAAGAAATTTCGTTATGTTAACCAGAAACAATTTTGTTGGCAAGAGTACTTCTTCTTTGAACTGTTTTATAACATTGGCCAACAATATATTATCTGTGATCAATTATTTTGTTTGGTCTGGTGCTGCTGGTCCTTTAGGTGGTGCTTACAAATGCAATGATACTTTATTAGCTTAGGCCTTACTAATTATTGATTTGGGACAATTTCCAAAAGAAATTAACTGAAGTTTACTTATTCTTGTCACTCAAAGAAATGGACTGCTGAACAAAATAACAGTCTTAGTAAGAGTTTTGGAATTATTTTGATTGATAAAAAAATATATACTGGCACTTAAAACATCTGTCTGGCTGAAAATTATTATTATTATTATCAATATCATTACCTGTACCTTTTAAATTATTGACTGAGTGATCTTAATTTTCTTTTCTGTAAAACAGTAATAATGATTATACCAATTTCTTGTTATTTCAATACCTTCATTCATGAAATTGTGGTATGGAGCCTGCATCATGTAATTATTATGTGTGATAATGGGTTAATATGCATAAAGTGCTTTACTACCTGGAATATGCAATTCTTCCAAAAGTTGAGCTGTTTTAAAAAGTTATTATTAGCAAGGTGCTCATTACTCTTTGTTAGTAATATAAGATATTATTTCTGGGCCTTGTTCAATCCTCAGAGAAAAATGTTAGCTATACTGCTATTAATTATAATGGTGTGAATCAAATTTATACAATTTACAGTGATACAAATAAATATTCTAAAATAGACATTTCACTAACATAGATTTTCTTGGATTAATGAAAAATTCCTCCCTCTGTTACAGTTCTTATGGGAAGAATCTGAATTGCACTTACAAATTTTGCCACAATTATTGTGTTTTATAACCCCAATTGTATACTGGAAAGAGCATCAAAATGAGAATTGGAAAATTACCTATTAGATATAGTGCTCACTATTGGGGTGATGGGTACACTGAAGGCCAAAACTTCACCAATACTCAATACATGCATGGAAGAAATCTGCACTTGTACCCCCTACATGTCTTTAAAAAAAATTGGAATAACTGTTTTGTTCCTGATAATTTTTCTAGCTTTTTAATCCCTTTTCCTCAGAGCCCTTATCCTTAAGTTTAGTAATAATAACTATCTGAAATACTTTATGAGGATAATGTAAGATTAACTGTGGTGCTTCTGACTGACTTTTAGACAAAAGTTTTGGCTTAACCAGCCTACCTTCCTCCTTCTGCTATCAGCATCTGGTGTTCTTTTCTTTCTTTTTTTTTTTTTGGTGGGGGGTTAACACCTATACTTGGAGATACTGTTGTAATGCCAATTGTCAAAAAAAGTATGCTTTTAATTTTTAGTAAATTTCAAGAAATGTATGCCTGGAATTATAAACTTGAACTGAGGCACTACAACAAAATGCCAATAGATGTTTTTATATCTCCAGGGGAGCATCTGATCTGGATCACCAGAACTGCACTTATTGCATTCCTTTTTGTGTCTAGTTCAGTGACTTCCATTGTTTCTGTTTGTTATACCATATTCTTCCAAAAAAATTCCTTTTCTTTGTTTTGTTTTTTGGTGGTTGGGGGTGGGTCACTTAAGTAAAGTTGGTTTCTGTTGCTTTCAATTAAAATCCCTAACTGGAATAGTGTCCAAAGATAGTATTTTGGTGAGAAAGTTGTGGTTCCAGGAATTGATTGAATTTAGCCTTGTAAAAGTCACTGAGCTTGTCAGACCTTGGCTTCCACTGAAATTAGAAGTCATTGGGCTTCTTGGTTTTGGAAGTTCATTCTAGCTCTACTACTACTGAAAATGTTTATGGTATAAAATAGAAGATTAAATATTATCTGCATAAACTAAAAGTATTTATATACATGGGACACCTTACTAGGTCCATATCAACAATTGCAATACTTTCTTGTGCTGTATTGTTAGATCAACAGAGCCCAGAGGAAATGCATTTGAAGCAATGGCTTGAAACAGTAAGAACACAGTTACATCAGATTACATGAACAATATGACTGACTTTTCCCTTTTGAGGGGAAAAAAGCCTGAGGGAACATTATTGACAGTAGCAAATAAAACTTTCCAGCTTCTGAGATTTTATTTTCTCTTTTAGTCTCCTATCTACACTATAAAAGAGTAGTTAAGACAACTACCAATTAGTTGTCAATTCAGAGCAAGTACAAAGGTGGAAAACCAACCCTAAGATGCCCATAGTACTGGCCTCAAAACCTTCTAAACTCATCAAATTGTTCATAAAAGTGTTATTAACCTAGCTTGTTATCAATTTTAGTCTTCAGAGCTATCAATTTTTTTTTATGAGAGAAGAACTTTTTTCTTTTCTAAGGAATGCGTTGTTATTTGAATTTTCAAATGAGACTCATTTTTATTTATTTTGCCAGGCACTTCCAGCGTTGTTTCAGAAGTAAATTATTTCAGAGAGGGAGATGAGATGGGGAGACAGAGTCATGCATATGGCCTTTTACTAAGATTCACTTTAGAAATGAATTTTATAGGTTCTTAAAAGGGAAGTATCTTAAAATTAAGGATAGTATTTATTTTTTGACTAAGATTGTTATTAATAGTACATCTAGTAAACAGTGATGTCTTAGCACCCAGGAAATATAGGACACAAATATTTGTATAGATAAATACATAACTATACAGCTAGACAATATATGTAATGCACCGCTATATACAAAGCAAACTACTAAGTTAGCACGTTTTTAGAAATCAAAAATTAAAGCTGTGAAGTAGAACAAAACTTCCAAAAATAGAACGAATGGAAGTTCTACATCAATGAATCCTGTTGAGTTTATTTGAAGCACCATCTTAGAAGGAACGTCATAGTTTGCAGAACTTATAACTTGAATAATATCAAGGGTTCGGTAGATATTCAATCACCTAAGTTGATGTTGATGTTTTAGTCACATTGGTGTTTAATCACATTACCTCTAGCTTGAAAATAAAGGTATGATCATACTTCATTTTCGCTAAAGAATGGGATATGCTGAACAGTTAATGAAACATTTTTCATGTTATGCTGGAGTTAGTCCAAAACCAGTACATCTTATACTTTACTTATGTATTGAAACCAAAATAAGAAGAGGACATCATTAATTTTAAGGCAGTCTTTTTTTATAGGTTAGTTCTATAGCAAAATTGTGGAGGACAAAATTGTAACAAGGAATTAATATTTTAAAATAAGTATATTCATGCTAATTTTGAGTATTTTTTGGAAAATTTATATATTTTGAGAAAATATTTTTTTCCAAGCTTTTGGTGAACATAGGTTTTGGAATGTTTCTCTAATTAGATATTCTTATATTCTGGTGTGTCCTGTCCTATCTTATCCTGTCCCACTCAACCTGACTCTACACAACCCAGAGTTGCATAAGAAAGGAAAATTATTTCTGAATCTGCACACCGCTCTAGAAGCTATCAGCTAGATATTTCCGCAGATGACTCACTAAGAACCGTAGAAAATAATGGTGCACATGTAAAAGAATCAGTTTTCCATTTTTAGAAGAATGGCCGAAGGTTCATCTAAATGGCTTAATTTTAAAGGCAGAAGAATTAAAGGGCTGCTTGTGATCTTGGCTCTCTTTTTATCCTCAACAAACCCTTGGAATGCTCCCTGATGCCTTTCTTAATGTAGGTCTTGGATCATCAGATGAGAGAGCTATAATAGTGACTAAATCTTTCATATCCTCAAATTATTAATCACTGACCTGCCATTTCCTATAACCAGATATTATAAATTATAACGTATTATACATTACAAAAAGATAAAAATAAAAAGATACAAAGATTTTAGTCAGAAGTTCTTTTCCTGTACTCGACATCTTATTTAACACAAAGATGCGTGTATGGACAAAAAAATCTTAAATCTTGGTTTTGGAAATGAAATAACCACATAAATATGAAACTCATCAAGTCAACATTGTCTAAGAAATGATCTAGGGCCAATAATAAGAAAAATTCAACTTAAATTTATAAACTCAAAATTTGTTTTATAACTTTTTGTTTTGTTTCATTTTGTTTTTGAGACAGAGTCTTGCTCTGTCCCCTAGGCTGGAGTGCAGTGGCATGATCTCCACTCACTGCAACTTCCACCTCCCAGGTTCAAGCTATTCTTCTGCCTCAGCCTCCTGAGTAGTTGGGATTACAGGCACGTGCCACCACGCTCAGCTAATTTTTGTATTTTTAGTAGAGACTGGGTTTTACTATGTTGGTAACACTGGTCTTGAACTCCTAACCTCAGGTGATCTGCCCACCTTGGCCTCCCAAACTGCTGCAATTACAGGCGTGAGCCACTGCACCCAGCCCAGAATCATTTCTTATGGTTCTAAAACCATTATAATGCTCATTATGAATGTATTAAGCTGCTGCCACATCAGAAATCATCCACAAAAATGTTAAATAATGTTTGGTTCAACTTTAAAAAGACAGGTAAGGAAGTGAATGTATTTTACTAAGATTTGGTAGTCAGGGTTAAAACAAAAAGGATATTCTGATTAACTGCTAGTTAACTACATTCCTTAGTTTATGAGCATTTTTGTTTTTAGATTGCAATTTAAGAATTTACTTAAATGTTAGTTGGTTTAACATTTGTTTAAATGTTAGTGTAAAAAGACAGTGCTGAAGTAGAACAATAGTAGAAATTTCTGTAAGACAACTTCTTAAAATTTCAGTTCTGTGTCTTAGTTATTAAGTGATTCTGGGCAAGTAATACCCTATCTTTAGGTCTCTATTTTCTTGTCTGTGAAATGAAGGATTAGAAGTTACTTCCAAATTCTAAAATTATAAGACTCTGGATAAAAGTGTTCCACTTTTATCATCTTTTTTCTTATGTTACTGAACCTTGCTGTTTATAGAGACTGTATCCTTTTAAGAACAGGAATGAGGGAGCCCTCAGTTTTTAGCAGCTAGTGCGATGCTAGTGTGCCAAAAGTGTAGAGTAAATTTTCTTGTCATTTGTTTTAAATAGCAAGAGTCTAGATAAGATATTGTATTTTCTATACTTCAGACACATTAAGCTTTTACTTCCTGTTACCAAAAATATTTCATACTTTATAAATAAAATATTAAATACGCTGAAAATTTTCATGGTTCATTTAGCCAACAGAAGAAATCAGTTTTGTATGTACAAGAATAGCTTTTCTCCTACTATCTTGCTTAGGAAATTGAACCTTCTTACTTTCATACATTATTTGTGAATGTAATCAATATAAAGTCTAAAATCCAAGGGACAGAATACTTTACCAAGGGAAATTTCAATACATGTGAAACAGAAATGTAATACAAAAACATTACCTTTAGGCTTATGTAAAATACAATGAAGCCAGATGAGAAAGACTGAAAGGGAGAAATGAGGTTAAGGAAAGAAAATCCCAAGTGTGTTAGCTGTGAGCAGTCTATTCAATAGATGAGACTGGCACTGTTGCAGGCTACCTGTTCTCACGGCCCTCTCTCCTTGTTGGTGGAGCTTGACTGCAGTACGCAGCTAGTGAATAGCTTACCCCTTTGATAACAAAACTTGAGAAAGTCTTCTGGGGGCTTTTGGGAAATATTTATCTCCTCAAAAGAGAGAAGGAGAGGAGGAGAGAGAAGAGAATGAAGGGGAGAGGGAGAGAGAAAGAGATACACAATTCTCTTAAGCTGTATTTTATCTACATGAGATTTCTGAAATTGTGGCAATCATCTTGCAACATAAGTAGACAAAACAAGAACTAAGATGGTAATCCAGTGGAATGGCAGAGCAGGAAGATAAGAAGCCTGGATGCCTGGATCATTGAATTAATCCCTGAACGACCTACCTTTGACTTTGTGTTGTGGGAGATAATTTTAGTTATTCTTTATTCTGATTGACTATTATGCTGCTAGCAGCTAAAAGGGGTTTACTTCCTCTATCTCTAGTTACTTGCTCACTCTGGGTATCATTTGACTTTTTCCCATGGAGCATGTCCAATATTTACTCCTCTAAGATTGTTTTAGGTTGGGTGAACTGGGTGACTTGTTGGAGGTGGAGGTGACCTTTTCGTTCCAAGTTTTACTCCCTGTTGTAGCCTGAAATAGTGGTTTTGACCACTCTGAATGTGCATATACCTGTACTCAGAACATTTAATTGGATATAGTATAAAAGAAACAAAAACTAAAGCTCAGTGATTACAATTGTGGCGATAGTGTTATTATCTGTAATATTTTATAGCAGAGAAAAGGAGAGATGACATTCTCTCTGATTAGTAACCAGTGCTTTAAAGAAAGTGACTAAAATGATTTACTGAAGACCTACCATTAGATCACAGCATATTATCATGAATGAGTCATTTAAGTTGTTGTTTCCACATTGCACAAAGGACTTTGCCCTTGTCGGTGCTGATTTTGCTTGTTGTCGCATTAGTCACTTGTTCAGTTATTTTTGGTTCTCTTAAATTTTCTAATAATCCCTAGTAGAATTTAGTCAGTGGAATACTTTTGTTGGATAATATATTCATGAACACATCTAAGGGTTGGACAGAAGAATTCTAATTTTTGCTAATTAGTATAAAACTTTACTTCATTTTTTCTCAGATCAGTTAATATTTATTTTTGCATCTCAGATGACTTTCTCTCCAGCATTTCAAATCTCCATTTTATGAACTATAATAAAAATACCCGATGATTCTTGTTTTTGCCACAGATATTTTATTCATTCATTCAATCAGAAATATATTTCAAGCATCTAATTTGGGCTAATTATAATGTTTAGTACTGAGATATACAATGGTGGAGAAATGAAATTTATTTCCTGTCCTCACAGAACGTATAGTCCAGTGTCATTTAGTTTATATCAGGGTTTTAGCATGATTTTATATAACTGATGACAAATGCACTTTTTTTTGGAGAAATAATTGCCTAGTGCCTGTGACCATGGTCTCTCTTCTTAAGTCAGTTGTAGAATAGGTGTGAGTAAAGCCCAATTTCAAATTGGTATAAAGGAATGCCTCCATTACGGAGAAGAAAGCATGTTGCTTTCGTCTGTTCTCATGCTGCTAATAAAGACATACTGGAGATTGGGTAATTTATAAAGAAAGGAAGTTTAATGGTTGGGGAGGCCTCACAATCATGGCAGAAGATGAAGGAAGAGCAAAGTAATATCTCACATGGCGGCAGGTAAAGAGAAGAATGAGAACCAAGTGGAAGGGGTTTCACCTTATAAAACCATCAGATCTCATGAGACTTATTCACTACCATGAGAACAGTATGGGGGAAACCACCCCCATGATTCAGTTATCTCCCATGGGTCCCTCATACAACACATGGAAATTATGAGAGGTATAAATCAAGATGAGATTTGGGTGGAGACACAGCCAACCCACATCACATACAAATAACTCACTTTTACAGTTTACAACAAAACAAAACAACAACAAGAAAGCATTTTCTTCCAGAGAAGGCATAAGTATGCATTTTAAGGTATCAGGAAGAAAGGAGAGTGTTAAGCTAAGCAGATAAATATGAGTTGATCTTTCCATTTGACCTTTCAGCAGTATATGGCACAGTTGAATACTTCCTCTCTCTTTATAATTTTCCTTGGCTTCCCCTACACAAAATTCTTGAATTTTATCCACTCTCTATCACTATTGTTTCTTAGTTATTTTGAAGATCTTCTCCCTTTGATGGATTTTTTGCTTGTTTCTATCTTACACGCTTTACAAACAAAAACTGGGCAATGTTGTCCCTTCCCATGGCTTCAATTGCTATCTAAAAACTCATGTTCCCCAAGCTTTTACTTAGAGTGTGTTGTCTCTCCTGAACATTAGCCTAGACCCACAAATTCCACTGATTATTTGATGTCTTAACTTGGATATTTGTCTGGTCACTGAAAGGTCAACATGTTTAGAATATTTTCTGTAACCTCTTCTTCCTCTTCTGCTTTTATATAAAACCATCACCTTTCCTTCTTTGAAACTGGCATCCAAAATGTCACCAACTCCCTTTAGTACTATCTCTAACATTACTCAGTTTCAACCACTTTCCTCCATTTCAGTATGCCAAGTCATACCCCGAATGTCATCACTCACCTGAATGACTAGACTAATCTCCTAACTGGTTAGCTTCTTTAATGCTACTCATGATTCTCTATAACTTATTCTCAACCTGGAAAGCTGAGTGAACTTACTGAAAGACAAACCTAATTTACTCCTTCATGATTAAAACCTTCTCTCATAAGTTAAAATTCATCTTCTTAACATTACTTAAAATCTGACCCTTCTAGTTTGCATCTTTCCCTGCCTTCTGCAATGTACTTTGCTATGAACTACTTAGCAATTGCCTGAATGTATTATATTACAGTACCTTGCATCTCAAAATTTGTGTGTGTGTTTTCTTGAGCGTTTTTCTTTTTAACTGGGTAGCTGCTGTATGTATTTCAAATCTGTTTCTATGTTAAAATTCCAGAAATTCTTCATGGATTATCCTGCCACCCTCACCTTCATGAAGTTGGGTTTGTGTGTCCTTGCAATGATTCTTTTAGCACACTATATTATAGTTTCCATATTTGTCTTTGTAGCATACGAAACAGTATTATCTAAGAGAGCAAGGAATACGCCTGAATTGTTGAATATTTTACCCCCAGCACAATACTGGCACATGATCAATACTTACCCATTATTTGTTTAATGAAACATTGAAAAATAAATCAAATTAATTATTAATTCAAATACAGAATAATGAACAGAGTCATGCTAACATTGAGATGGCTTTCTATTTTTGTAATGCTGAATAACATTTCATTTGGCATAGAGAGTTACTAAAAAAATGTCAAACTGAATTGTCGAATTTTAAAATCTAAAACTCATGAATCACATTTGTGGTTTTTTTTTTTCTTTAGCCTATCTCTTTCTCTCATGTTTAGTAAGTCTATGATTTTTCCAAGTATATTAGTTGGAAGGTATAAAATAATCTCTTACGTCTGTTTTTACCCCTAGCAAAATTTTATACTCAGTGATCCCTGAAGGAGATTTCCTAGTGTATAGAAATTATGTTAACCTGGACTGCCATTCTGTTCTTTTAGTTCCAGATGAAGTGTGGCTCTCAGATTTCCCACAGAAAGAGAAGAGAAAGAAAATATGAGAGATGAAGGAAATGGACTAGAAGCAGTAGGAAGAGAGTTTAGCGACACAATTTTGATGATGATTTGCTATGACATTCTTCCTTCTCCTGTGTTTCTTGACACTCTCTAACCCATAAACCAGTCCCCATATCAGTAGTGACTCTTTGTTCATGCTGAAATTTAGACTTCCCACATGGTCTATGGCAGTAACTTGCAAAGTGATTCACACAGTGACTGCGGCAGATATGTGTAATTTTTTAAGAGTTTCCTAAAGAGTCCTGATTTGTAGCCACTTTTGGGCACCATTGACCATACAGTCTCTTCTCTGCATACTGCAGACTAAGTTTCTGAGCCCCAGTGGAGAAATGTCTGAATTTTTTTGCACAGGTCACTTAGTCTTTACAATTTAGGAATTATAAGTTTATATAACTCTCAATCTATAGAAAAGAGAATTCTCTCTCTAAAAATATATAGAAAACTCAACTAAGTACCACAAATTTTATAAGGGATGTTCTATAGGATTTGCGATCTTTTTATTGGTGTGGCAGTGTATACATATGTGTATACACACACACACACACCTGTCATATTTTTTCTATTATATACAAACTACTTTGATATGAGGTGTACTATCTTGTTCTTTTTGTATCCGAATATCTAGCAGAATTCATAGCACACAGTAGATGCCTAACTAAAATGATTTTTAAATAAAAGGATTAATAATTTTTCTATTCATATTCTTATCCTGCTTTATACAAGGCTTTTTACCTATATTATGCCATTTAGGCCTTCAAGCTCGTAGAATTGATTCATCATTTAAAAAAAAGTCAAAGTATGTCTGGTGCCAATTCATAAAATATGGCTTTAATTGATTGTCTCTTGTAGACCTGCCTTTAGAATAGTTCTTTGTACCCACTATATGTCCTTCTCTAATATTCACGATTGGACAACATCAGTCCTTGGATGGATCACTGAATGCTATAATCATAAATTGGTAATGCATTTTGCACTCAGTTGTTCATTATGCTTTGATAGTGGAAAAAGAGTTTCTTTAAAGTCTGAATGAATTATCACCAGTGGCTCTTTTTTTGCCAAGTGCCACCAACACTCAATTACCCAGGAACTGATTCTGTAGTGTTCAGGTTATACAGGCCATTACCTCTTCCCCTCTTCTTGATGTCTACCTTTGCACTGTTTCACTGCTCATTAGAGTGTCTGGAGAGAAAAAAAAAAAAAGCACTTGAGAAGGCAAGGAAGGTGAAATACAGGTGGGTCATTTTGTACTTGTTAGTAGCCCTGATAAAAGGGTTTTGTGAGAAATGTGATTAGTGAAAAGTAGTGGGATACAGCCTGGACTGTGTTCTCTATATGTGGGTCATATTTCTATCTTACATCATCAATTATCTTAGAACATTTATAATTTTCTCACAGTAAAAGTTGTTTAAAGACACAAAATCTGTCTCTTATTCTTTTCATAAAACAATTTAATGACACACTATAGATATGTGTTCTCTTATATTTGGGACACTAAGTTTGTGCTATTTAATACATTTAAAAATACCACATTTGTGATAGGTAGGGCCATCCTCAAACCCGTACTTTCTATTGCACTTTAGAATACTTGATTAGAGCATGGTGAGCTGAACAGAGCTGCCATTCTTGACATTTTTATCCAAAGAAGCTATCTTTTGATCCAAGGAACTTTGTTTCATCTTCTGGAAGTCCCAATTATAACTTAGTTTGCATGTCTTCCTGCAATTATCATGGATAAAATATGTTGTGAATTTTGATTTTGGGCACAAATAAAGAATGTGCTTAAATAATAATTAAATCCATGTGCCTTCATTCATTTTGTCTTCTGACTGGAGAGAGGGAATTCCTGTGTCTCTTTCTCATAGTCTGATGTAAATGATCATTCAGGTGACCTTTATATTTAGCAAAAATGGGAGTTGAACATGAATGGTAGGTGTAGTATATGATTCATGAGATAATTTAAGAAGAAATGGTGAATAAAGCAGTGACTACCTTTTTCTCTAAATCATCTGGGAAAAAACACGGGACATATTTATTTTCTTCATGTTTGGATTCTGAATTATGAAATCACTGCTGTGTTGTAATATAGGTTTTCTCTTAATCATCATTGTCCTTTAAAGTTCATTTTTTATAATTGAATATTCTAAAATGTTGCACCACATCCTTATTGAAAATGTTAGGAAAATGACCAGAAAATATTCCAGAAGTCCATGCAACTCACTTCTGGAGAAGAGTCACTAGGATTTTACAAGGTTTATACTTCTCTTTGGAAGTGCTACATATATTTCTGTTTTTTCAGATACATGGAAATGTAAGCTGGATGGTCTCAAATTATTTTTTAACAATATTTTGGTATGTTCTGCTTAAACAGTAGTTTTATTCCTCTTATCTTTTCCTTTCTAATATATTAAAACAAACTCCTCAAATGTTTAAGTTCTCTTTTAATTTTTCTATTTTATCTCTGTTATAATTTGCTCTTTGCAGAACTTGTCTGCTTTAAAAATGTATGCATTGCTGTGTATATATATATTTATAAACACTATATATTTACACACACACATATACATTTATACACACACAAGTATGTATTTCAGGTAGTTTGAGATAATCTGGGTTTATCTCAAGCCCGTTAGTTGTAAAGTAATGAACATAAGTACTAGAACTTACACAGATGAGCAAATCATAAAACCAAGTGTCAAACTTAAATAGCTAGGAAACAAAGCTCTTCATTTTTTTTTTTCCATGAGGACTAAGCTGGTAATCAGTCATCTCCTCTAACTCTTTTTCCTTTACATGACTGGAACAGTGATATTGCACATCTTAGGTTTTACTCTCCTTTTGCCTATTCTATCCCTGTTCAACAAATATTTCTTCACCACCAAGTTCATATGGAATTCTTCCTCTTAACATCCACAGAGAAATTTCACTTTTGCTTGATATACTGTTTGTATCACCTCAACCTTAACTTATTCAGTGTTATATTTCCTTAAATGTTTAGTACAGCATTCCTTAAAGTGTTCTATAGAACAGTTATTCTATAATACAGTCTTGTAGCAAACAGTTTCAAGGCTAAATGTGACAAGTGCTATATACTTCATACGTTTCTTTGACATTTATAACAAATGTTAGCATATTATAAGATGTGAAGCATCCTGCAACAAATCAATCTAACTTAACTTTGTAGCAATCTTCATTTTATGTTTTTTTAACTTTTTTTTTTTTTAAAGTATCTGATAATGTCTTATGTAGACTTTGGTATATGCTAATTTTGGGTGCGATAAAGAAAACTTTTCTTAATTATCAGATTGGTTATTTCACATATCTATATTAAAAGTTAATGTCTTTCATATTATTTTAATATAAAAAAGACTTTTCTTCTTACAACTGGATTTTTACCAAACTCTTTTACCAAATAGTTATAAACATAGCAACTCCAATGAATAGGTAGAGTTGTAGACTCCTCTGGTAGATCACACATAAACTGGTAGTTCTTTTTAATTAATTTTTAAATTTTTAATTTCTGTTGGTACATAGTAGGTATATATATTTATGGGGTATATGAGATGTTTTGATACGGGCATGCTATGTGAAATAATCACTTCATGGATAATGGGGTATCCAGCTCTTCAAGTATTTATCTTTTGAGTTATAAACAATCCAATTATTCTTTTAGTTATTTTAAAATGTTCAGTTATTATTGATGATACTCACTCTGTTGTGCTATCAAGTAGTAAGTCTTATTTATTTTTTCTAACTTTTTTTTTTTTTTTAATGTTAACCATACCCACCTTCTCTCCAGCCCTCATTACCCTCCTCAGCCTCAGGTAACCATGTTTCTACTCTCTGTCTCCATGAATTCAATTGTTTTGATTTTTAGATCCTACAAATAAATGAGAATGTGCAATGTTTGTCTTTCTGTGACTGGCTTATTTTCACTTAACATAATGACCTCCAGTTCCATCCATGTTATTGCAAATGAAGGATTTCATTATTTTTATGGCCGAATAGTACTCCATTGCATAAATGTACCACATTTTCTTTATCCATTCATCTGTTTTGGACATTTTGGTTGCTTCCAAATCTGAGCTATTATGAACACTGCTGCAACAAATGTAAGAGTGCAGATATCTCTTTGATGTACTGTTTTCCTTTCTTTGGGTTATATACCCAGCAGTGGGATTGCTGGATCATATGGCAAATCTATTTTTAGTTTTTTGAGGAACCTCCAAACTGTTCTCCACAGTGGTTGTACTAATTGACATTCATACCAACACTGCATACGGTAAACTGGTAGTTCTTATTAAGAATTAGGTAACTATTCTGAGCACAATACAAATTCATTAAAAAGTGCCATTTTTAACAAGAGCATAATTCAATTATTAAAATAAAACAAAGAAAATGCCAACCAGAAGTTATTAGACGCAGTGAGGAGAATGGTCTAGTGTGAAAATTAAGGGAAAAAAATGAAGAAGGTCAAAAATGAGGCTATTTTAATAATCCAGGAGAAAGTTTCAGGTTGTGTGGAATAAGGTGTAGGTGATGTAAACTGAAATAAGTGAATAGATTTTAGAGATGTATAGGAGGTAAAAGAAACCAGGTGAAGCGATTAAATATAGAGTAATAGTGAGAAAGATAAAGGTGGGGTGCTACTATATTTCTAGCTTGAAAAAGTGTTGATTAGAATTAGAGAAGTACTGGGATTGGAGGGGGTATGGCATGCAGAAAACTGTGCTTTAATTTTTGACCAAGTTGAATCACAGTTGACTTTAAGAATTCAGGGTGAAGTTGTTAAATAGGCCATCAGATATATTGACCTTTTTTTTTCTCAATAGAGAAAAAATGAAAACAAGTGAATTCATTAGAATATAGATGGCAATTTAAGTCAGGACTATGTGTGAGATTATTTAATATTTAAAAATAAGCAAATAGATAATTTAATTTATTTTTTAACTTCATTTTCTTTTCACATGCCATGAGATTATTGAGCTACACTAACAAACACCACATTTCTTGCTGTTAGTGACTAACCTCCTATGAAGATTTGTATTCAGCTAAGTGGTAATTATCTCCTAAAATACACCAAAATGTTTCTAACCTGGTGATTTTAATGTTTGATTTTAATACTTGTTATCAGTGCATTCAGCAGAGATGATTGCCAGTTCCTGGAAATAAGTTTTCATACACTCAAACACCTTTGCTCTGTTTTAAATCTAATTTCTCTATGTATGTACTATCTATGATGCCCTCTTGCCTACTCAAGGACATCATTACAGATTTTCCTCTTTTTTTTGCCTACATTATCATTTTTTCCTCTCTGCTAGATCAGCATATGTGTGGTTTTGCACTGGATTAATTTGGCTAAGCTGTAAATAAGTTTGCAGGTTAGTGTTGATCAAGAGAGATTTGCTTGAGATTTAGAAGGTTGAAGTGATGCATAAAATGTTATTATCTGAAGGTAAGTGGGAATAAATGTGGTGAAAGACATGTGCATAGATACCAGTAGGTTTCAGATTTCCTCTTCTCTTCCTTGTTATGTGAAACAGATGCAGAAGTTCTTGTAGGTTTCAGCTTGCCTACCTCTCCTCTTCTAAGCACTTCTTTCTGGCTGCTAGCCCTGTTGACCACCAGTAGCCTGAGGCCCAAAACCATGTGCAAAAGTTGTAGATTTCATAATCTTCTCCATTAGCTCTCTCTTGTGGCCCCACTCAAACAGCTGGATGTGCCTGGCTTTCCAGATTTCCTCTTAAATTCTCAGTGTCCAACCACTCCAGTATTTTGGAAGGCTGGTTAGTTATTTAGTTACTTTCATTTTAACCTCCAACTTCCCCTTTTGGATGCCTACTTTCTCAGATTCTCTCATAAATATATAAAGTTTTATTCCTAGAATCATTTATTGTATAATATTCTTAGTGGTTTTCTTTCCCTGAGTGAATCTCGATTGATGAAGTATATAATTACGTTGCTCTAGTATTAATGGGGAGAAATCCTGAATTGCTCTTCCAGTTACCACCACATTTCATTACTTTTCCTTGGGTCAAAATTTCTTGAAAATGTTTTTATACTTGCCTTCTCCAAATCTCTTATTCTCTCCCAACCTATTCTTTCATTTCTGTCATATCACAGAAATAATTGCATCAAGGTCAATTATGATATCCACACTTCCAAATCAAATGGTCAATTTTATGCCTTCTGTTACTTGAACTATCAGCAGCATTTGATGAAGTTGATTACTCCATCCTCCTTGGCATACTTTCTTCACTTGTCTTCTAGAATACTGTACTTTTTTGGTTTTTCTCTTATCTTGCTAGTTACTATTCCTCAGTCTTTTGTCATAGTTTCTTTTGTTCCCCATACTCTCTTAATAGTTGAGTGCCTCAGGGATCAATCCTTGGTCCTCTTCTCTTCTCTGTGAAGGCTGACTCCTTTAGTGATCTAATTCTGTTTCCTTCCTGTCTACTTACTGATGATGCCTCAAATTTTATATCCAACCCAGAATATCTCAAAATACAGACTAGGGTATCCAACTGCATATTCAGTATCTCCACTTGGATATCTAACAATCATCTCTAAATCAACATATCCCAAACCCCTATTTGGACTCTTTTTCTACACTCAGATCTATCTGTAGCCTTCTCCATTTCGTCTGATGGAAGCTCTATCCTCTCTGTCATTCTATTAAAAAACTCTAGATTAGTCATCTTAACTATTCTCTTTCCCTCACATCTGAAATGACTAGAAAATTGTGTTGACTCAACCTTTAAAATATATCTAGTATTCAAACACACACTCTACACCACTGCTCTTGGTGGAGTCACCATCTTTTCAACCGAGGTTACTTTAGTAGGCTCTTATCAGAATTCTGACAATTCTTATGAATTTGTGTATCTGCAGTTTATTATAAGCACAACAGCCATATGCCCTTTAAAAACATAAGATACATCACTCATTCCCGCACTCAAAACTCAGCTGGTCTCCATTTTTAGTCAAAATAAAGCTAAAAGTCTTACAATGGCCCACAAGATCCTACATATAGTGAGGCTTCCTCACTTATCTCTTTGTCCTCATCCCCTACTTCTGTGCTACAACGTCATATCCTTCTTTACCGTTCCTCAATCATGCTACCTTATGGCTTTTGATTCAATTGATAATTCATTTCTCTTAAAATATCCATTGGTTTAACTTCCCCACCTCTTGTACACATTTACAGAAATCTGATTTTCTTAATAACACCTTTTCTGACAAACCTAATGCTACCTACCCTGTCCCAATGCTGACACTTGAAGGCCCCTTTCAACTAGTCAATTTTTTTCTTTTTATATAGCATTTATCACTGTTAATACAAGATTCAATTTACTTACTCATTATACTTTTTAATTTTCTGCCTATCTCAGCTAAATATTAAATTATATTTGGATAGATTCTTCATCTGTCTTGGTCATTGATATATGCCAAGTGCCTACAATGGTGTCTGGCTCCAAATAGGTACTCAGCAAAGGTGTGCCATGAGAATTTTGTTAAAGACACTCTTATGTACAGCAGCTTTTGGATATTAGCGCTAATAATATTTTTCTTGGTATGTAAGAGATATAATACAATCTCTATTTTCAGTATCTTTTGCTTCTTGATTTATGAAGTTGTCTTCCATGTAATTTAGGAATGCTTTGATATTGCTTATTTGTCACTATTATCCTAACCCTGAAAAAATATAGGGGAGTTGGAAATCTCCTTTGAATATGAGAAAGAACAATTTAGAATGTAGAAAATGTTGACTTATAGGTTTTCATTGTTACTCACCTTTCATATCAATGTTCCTTTCATATGGCTGGCCAATAGCCATCATAGCTTCTTCTGTATTATTTTATTCCTTACATTATTAGCTGAAGTGCTTTACCATAACACTATTCATTGTCAAATTGTACCTCTCTGATATTGCAAATACTTTTGATACACTCTCCTACCATTCTCTTTGTTAACACTCCAATAACGGAATGAACCCTCGAGGTTCTGGTTATGCCCACTAGGTTATGACCTCCTCTACACATAAGCACTTTTAATGTTCTCAACCATATGCCATATGCCATACATTTGTGCTTTGCCACCTCAGTAAGTGAATAACATTTGTCTCTCAATGCAGAGAAAAAAATGTAATTCTGCATTATTTTAAATCTAGAAAATATATAGCTGTATATTTGAGTTAAATATCTATGACCTATTTTACCTATAGCAAAACCACTTAGTGTATTTTAATATTTCTAAGCTTTTGGAGAGTAAGAGAAGAGCATTGTAAAAGAGGAAATTTTAGTAATTAAAACTAAAATGACAAATTGGGAATATTTTAATTATTTCTTAAATGTGAATTATATGGCAAATATTTTCTAAGTGGTAATGATTATTAAAATGAAGGTGAACATTAGAATTGATTAATCTCTGGAGGGGAAGTAGGAAAAAATTCTAATAGCACCATACACAGACTCTAATCATTCTATGTTGGACTATTCTTGTAGTTCACCTTTTTTTTTTTTTTTTTTTTTTAAAGACAGTCTCACTCTGTCACCAGGCTAGAGTGCAGTGGTGCAATCTCTGCTCACTGCAACCTCCGCCTCCCAGTTTCAAGTGATTCTCCTGCCTCAGTCTCCCGAGTAGCTGGGATTATAGGTGCCTGCCAGCTCGCCCGGCTAATTTTTTTTTTGTATTTTTACTAGAGACGGGGTTTCACCATGTTAGCTATTCTGTCCTGAACCCCTGACTCAGGTGATCCACCCGCCTCAGCCTCCCAAAGTGCTGGAATTACAGGACCAAGCCACTGCGCCCATCCATAGTTCACATTTTTATTGAACCATTTCTTTCCCAACCTTAGCAATGGCTGTTGCCTCTTACATTGCATAGGTCAACCAGGCCCAGCTGCTGTCAGTTTCTCCAGTAGACCTGGTGGTTGCATGCCAGACGTTGTTCTTACTATTCCAAATAACCTTTCTGACTTTACCTACAATTGCCCCCGTTGTTTCTGTTTGCTGGCACTTATTTATCTTTTAAATTTAAGTGTTGGTTTTTTTTTCCCTGACGTCTACCGGGGAAAAGTGGTAATTCTTCCCTTTGGAAACTTCACATAATTAACTAGATGATAGTGAGTGCATATAGCTTATTTCTTTTTCCCAACTAGACTAAATCTCTTAAAGGAAGTTGCAATATCTTTGTTGTCATAATATGTCCAGAACATAGCACATGCAAGATATGGTGTAGTTATTTAGTTAAGTCTTCAGGTGACTGATATAATGGCTGAATGAGAAAACCATGAAACAATAAAGAAAATAAAGAATAAGTTGAACAATTCTGGGTTGCATAGAGAAGACTAGATGTGATTGATACAATTAGCACTGACTTTCCCTTAAAGTATACAAAGATGCAAAAATGGTCACAGCATTTTAAAGTAAACTCAAATAACTATCTTGAAAGAAAATAGGGAAACTGTGTTGATTCTTCACTATGGCCTGAGGTCTAAATAAAAAACCCCAAGATGCAAAGAAACCATAACCTGATAAACTAAGCAAGTTTTCAATTCACTGGAAACTATCTTTGGTTTTAGCCAAGATTTCTGGTCCATTATTAGCAGCAGCTTATTTCTTTCTGTATTCGTTTAAAGACTAACCTCCCAGTGCAAACAAGATAAACAAGGGAATGAGTGAGAGCCTGGATACTTGGATGCTTCTTTAAAAGCATTAGGAAAAAAAAAAAGCTTCAGAAACAGGGATAGAACACAGGAGTGTTGGGATTACATATGCCAGGAAAGGTCTTGAATGTTTTATGTGGCTAGGAGATAGAGCAACTACATTTTATTCTCTTGGTGGTTCATTAGATAAACTGCATTTTGAGCAAAAAAAAAAAAAAAAAAAAAAAAATCCACTTATAGTTTTGTGGACCCAGAGTTGTTGCATGTTTGTTAGGTCTCATCAACTGCGCTAGATCCTATACAGAGCAACTTGACATTCAGATTAGATTATAAGATCCAGAAATTGTTAATATGTCTCCTGTATGAAGAGTAAGTGAACAAATGACACTTCACTCACACTTTCGTCATCAGACCCTAAGCTGATACAGATTTTGCCCACTCAAAGAGATGGAAATAAAACCTTTAAAATGGGGAAGGGATATGCTAATGAGAGAGAAAAACAACATTTCCCTGAAGACAAAAAAAAAAAAAAAAAAAACCACAAAAAACCAAATATCCGAAAAATGACTTTTTATGAGAAGTAGATGGAGACTTGAGGAGACATCTGCATGGGGAGATCTAAAACATGGAGTAGACAGAAATCAAGGAGGAGAATTAACTTGAGCATCAGAGAATAAATCTTCCCCCTCATTTTAAAAATTCAGCATTTTTAATGGAAAACATGGGAGGATGCCATCTATATGCCAGAAACATCAAGGATGGGGCTATATTAAATGAAGACAATGGGGAGTCCCTTACAAATCTTTTCTAGGGAAAGTAATATGGGATGATAAGAACTTAGCAGAGATGGTCATGGCAGAAACTAATTAATATTTTCCTAATCAGTTATATTAAGACTGTAGTTGAAGATGTGTTTTTAAATATAATGAGGGAAATATATAAATTCTTTATGACTATAGAACAGCAGCGTTCAGAATAAGGTTACTTAGAGAAAACAAAAGCAGGCATGTCTGTTTCAAGCAGAGTGATTACAGGGTATTTCCAGACATGGAAGCAATAGGAGTAGGAGACAGAGACCCAGGAAGTTGGACAGACACCCCATGTGGAAAATGGAGAATAGAGCAGAGTAAAATAATTTTAAAAGCTAGCTCCTATCACAGAAAATTTACCCATCAGAAAGGACAATATGACTATGATGGCTCTAAATGAGGCAAGCAGTTATCTCACAAAAGGAATAAACTTGCATTAAGCCAGTTTTCAGCTAGAGATCTGAAAAGAGCTTTAAATAGCTTCTAAGAAAACACTAAGAGGATCAAAGCAAAATTCATCCTTGTAACTGCTAGTCTAGAATGTGCTTTCTCTTCAATTATGTGTAAACAAAACAACACTGAACAGAATCTTTTATATGAAAGATAAATGTAACACCTGAGGTAAGGCAAGAGTAGTTTTGAGAAAAAAAATTATGAGAGTTAAATATTTTAAAAGAAATTTCTTGTTGTGTTCCTAAAATAATTTTAAAAATATGGACTCTGAAATAACTTAGGTTCAGATCAAGAAAAAGGAAAAAAATACACTAGTAGAGAGCTCTTTATAGCAAAGAATAAAAACAACCACAAAATTAAAATAGGAGAATTAAAGACTGAAACAGAAACAATAATGGTAAGAAAATCAGACAAGTTATATGTGAATGGAAAAAGCTTAGGAGGCTTTCATAGAATGTATAAGGAAAGAAAGAGATGAAATAAACAAAGGAGAGGCTGAGGAAGAAGCAGAGAATAAAGATCTAAAATATGAATAATTATTTCTTTCTGAAGAAAAGGCCAAAGTAAAAAGAACTGAAACAATATAGGAAGAAATACTAAAAGAAAAATTTCCAGAGGTTAAAAGGAGGCTGGGAAGGGTAATGGGGGAGGGAGTTATGGGGAAATGGGAATGGTTAATGTGTACAAAAAAAATACTTAGAAATAATGAATAAGACCTACTATTCACTAGCACAACAAGGTGACTACAGTAAAAAATAATTTAATTTCTTTTTTTTTTTTTTTTTTTTTTTTTTTTGAGAGGAAGTCTTGCTATGTCACCCAGGCTGGAGTGAAGTGGCGTGGTCTTGGCTCACTGCAACCTCTGACTCCCGGGTTCAAGTGATTCTCCTGCCAAAGCCTCCTGAGTAGCTGGCACTACAGGCACGTGCCACCATGGCTGGCTAATTTTTTGTATTTTTAGTAGAGATGGGGTTTCACCATGTTAACCAGGATGGTCTCGATCTCCTGACCTCATGATCCACCCACCTCAGCCTCCCAAAGTGCTGGGATAATAGGTGTGAGCTACCATACCTGGCTGTCAAAAATAATTTCATTGTACATTTAAAAAGAAATAAAGAGAATAATTAGATTTTTATTAAACACAAATGCTTAAGGTGATGCATACCCCACTTACCCTGATGTGATTATTATGCATTGCATGCCTGTATCAAAATATCTCATCTAACCCATAAATATATTTACCTACTATGTACTCACAAAAAATAAAAAAAAAAAAAACGATAAACAAACAAAAAATCCCAGATCTTGAATTTGAAAGCAGTTCATCATATGGTAGTAAATATTGATTTTTTAAAAGGCTACCTATGCCTTGAACTATTTTACTATTTTTTTTTTATTTCTGGGTTTTAAAAATTGTATAATATTTATGCAGAAAAAAACAGGAAGAAAAATCAGAGCTGTAAATTTGGTCTAATACCAATTTTGAAATATGAGAGGTATCAAGTAATATATAAATACTTGAAAGAATAATGCTGTGAACAACAACACAACATATAATTAAAAAGTCTTTATATGTGCAAGCATATAAGGACATTTTTCTTTTTGGAGATAGGAGAGAGGATAACCTGGAATTGTAAACCATTTACTATCAGTATCACAAGAAGTAGCAGAAAGCAAGGTAGACAAAGTTCAAATATACTCCATCTGTATTTTGGTTCTATTCTTTTATTCTATCAATCAATCAATCAATCAATCAATCAATCATCTATCTTTAGAGACAGGGTCTTGCTTTGTTACCCAGGCCGGAGTGCAGTGGCACCATCATAGCTCACTGCAGCCTGGAACTCGTGGACTCAAGAGATCCTCCCATCTCAGTGTTCCAAGTAACTGAGACTACAGGTGCATGCCACTACATAGGGCTATTTTGAAATTTTTTGTAGAGATGGATTCTTGCCATGTTCCCCAGACGAGACTAGAACTCCTGGCTTGAAGGAATCCTTCTCCCTTGGCCTCCCAAAGTCCTGGGATTATAGGCCTGAGCCGCCACGCCTAGCCTGGTTATATTCCTTTAAATCCAGCATTGGTGGTACTATTGTTGATGACAATTGGAAATTTTATACAGTCAAGTATTGTAAAATCGAATAGTAAATACCTGGAGAATTAAAAATAAGATAATCACATTGTACATTAGTAGGGTAAAATGAAAGTGCATCCTCCACACATGCTGATAACTTTTCGCCAACAACACCCTTGTCTTTCATGTTTGCCCCCCTTGCTCCATGGTTTTCTCTGGAGCCATGGGAACTTTCTGAGTCTACATATAAGGTATCGTGAGCGTGCCAGGAATGTAACACTCTCAGAGACAATCCTTATTCAATAAGAAATAGACATCAGTGGATAAAATCCTCAACTTTCTTGTCCCTCAGTGAAACAATGCTGAGATATAGTCATTATCTTCTTCAGAGAATTTTAATTAGGATTGACCCTCAGTTTCTCACACAGGTACTTCCTGCTTTCACCTGACTGTTCCCAGCCCCAGTTTATTCCTTCTTTCATTGTACTTTCTGTGATCACCTCCCAAATAAACAACTCCAGGGTACTTTGGGAGAATCTAAACTAAAACATAGAAAATAGAATATAGAAATCAAGAAAACATTTTAAAAAGGAAAATAAGATAAATTTAGTTTTATTTTGACAATAATTTAAATTCTCTAACTGGAAAGAAGATCTTCAGACTGGATCAAATTTCACACTGTCTGGGAGAGACAGTACTAAAAGCAACTGACAAAGATAGCTTCAAAATAAAAGAGTGGACAAAATTTTGATTAAATACTAGGCAAAATAAGGATACGTTAATATAAATGATAAAGCATTCAAGGCAAAATAGGTCTTTTAATATAAATATTATCATTTAAATCCAAAAGTTTTGCATCAGACATGGATTCATAACTTTCGATAGCTTATTACTATCATTAAAAGGAACAATAAATTAAATATTCACAAAGGGAGGAGTAATTTTACAGATTGAAAAGGCATAAACTACCAAGTTATATATTTGTATATAACACTTAATTGTATATTGACATTTGAGTATGTTAGAAATGCAGTAACATCCTAGATCCTTCAATCTATTAAACTTTAATAATATTAAATGGTAAAAGAAATTATACTAGTCCATTCAGATTGCTATAACAAAATACCATAAACTGGGTGAGTTATAACTGACAGGAATTTATATTTCATATTTCTGGAGGCTTGGAAGTCCAAATTGAAGCAGGTTTGGTGTCTTGTGAGGGCTTACTTTCTGGTTCATAAATCACACCTAGCTGTGTCCTCACGTAATGGAAGGAGTGAGGAAGCTCTCTGGGGCTTCTTCTATAAGGACACCATCCCTATTTGTGATGCCTCTAATCTCATGACCTAATCATCTCCTAATACTCTCACCTTGAGAACTAGCATTTCAACATATGAATTTGGGGCGACACAAATCAGGAACAAGTTGTGGATTCCCTTCATTATACTTTTCATTAAATGTCGCTCTGAAAATTTTTGATTCATATGGAAATAAGACCTAAACTATTAGGAAGGTTTGCATCACACTGTTTCTCAAGGTAGATAATCAAATTACGTACTAGAAAACAAAAGACAACGAACTGAGAAACTATTAGAACACAAGTAACCAAAGTGAACAAAATTTGCAAATGTTCTAAAAATAAAATAAAAAATAAAATTCCATTCATAATAGCATGGAGATATTAAAATATTTGTTACTGATATGAGGAAATTTACCAAAAAATTATTATCGAGTGACATATAATAAGACATAGAAAAAAATATATCTTACTTTAGATTTAAAAAACCTGAGTCTTGAAAAATTTCAAAAATCCACAAATGAATTATGGGTTAACACATTTAAATAAAATGTATTTTGGAAATTGAATAAAGGCTTTCTAGATTAGTTTATCTGGAAGGACCATAAAGTGTGGTAGAACTAAGAATTTCAGGAAATTTTTAATAATACATTCTACTAAAAATATAAAGTATGTCATATTAATTAAAAGCAGCATAGTACAATTTTTGAAAATCAGACTATTTTGTATATGAATTTAAATGTCATCAATGTGCAGTTAGATCAGTACCTTAAAATACAAAGTAAGTATAACTAAGATGAAGAAAATTATTTAAAAAAATTAATCAAATTAAGAACATCTGAAAGCAAGTTATTAGGGAAAACTCTGAGCACTGAACTGAATATCCATTTGCTGTCCATCAGCACAAAACGTTGTGTGTTGTATTGATGACACCAAATGGAAAGCATCTCAAGCTATGAGGACTGAAAAAGAAGTCAGGAAACATGAAGTTCTTCAGGTTGGAGCACGTTGTTTCTCCTCATTAGGGCAAATTATGGAGAGTAGGAATTAATTTTCCAGCATTGTGTATAAAGAGAATTTGGTTTAGAATAAAATATCATAAAATAAATACACAAGCAAAAATTTTAACATTTCCTAGAACTAAAAGACTTGCATTTCTGGAATTATAAGACCCAGCCAAATGCCTAACAAAATGAAGAAAAATGTTCACTCTTGTGAATTCTTAGAATACCAGCAATAAAGATGAGATTCTAAAGAATTCTGGAGAAAAGTCAATCAAGCAATCAGACAAACAAAATTGGATTTTATTAAAGGATGAAGGTCACAATGGCATTGAATTTCTCATTGGCAAAACTGGAGAATGGAAGACAACGAAGCAACATTTTGAAAATCTATAATTTTAATGTAATTTCTCTGGAAGCTCATCCAAAAAATGGGAGGTCAAGAAAGGAGAGAAGGGAAGGGAATTTACAGCGTGATGTTGAGGGGAACTCCCAGAATAGTCATCATTTGGAAGGGTAGAGTGAGAGCTATTACAACAGGATATTGGAGGACTCCAGGGTGGATGTTTCAAAAGGAAAAAAATCTCCAGGTGTTTGGCCAAATGGAAATAAGTCTTAGTGTTCTTTATGAGAGTTTGGGGATAAATTGAAGCTAAATACGTAGAAAACTAAGGAAACAGAAATATCCAAGAAAAATAGGGAGAAATTTTTTAAGAGCATAAATATAATTCTAGTGTACATTTTGCCTCATAATAGTTTTCATTCACCCAGTTACATAAATATGGATACCAAATACTGAGTTAAAATAATATTCGAGGTGATATATATGATAATTGAAACGTTACATTTTACCCATATCTAAATACAATTATTTGTTAATGAAAAATAAACACATAAAATTTTTACCAAAAGAAGCAAAAAAAAAGTAAAAAAAGAAAAAGGAATGCTATACAAGTGTATTGAGAAGGTAGGGGATGAAAAGTGTGTATGCTGGAGGAGGAATAAGAGAGTTAAATCTTAACATTATAATGTATGAGTTAATACATAACTATTTTTAATTTTAAAAATATGAAAATATTGATTTCTGTCTCACACACGCACACGAATACACAAACCTGTTAAAACTGTTGAAGGCTATTCTTCCCGTAGAATGAGATTTAAGGGTAAGTAGGGTCCAGGAGTGAGGATTGTGGGTTTTTTTTTTTTTTTTTTTTTTGCATCATACATTCATATACTTTTATCTTGCATAAAAATGGTGTAATTTGTATACGTTGTTTTATATGTTTTTTTTTTCTTTTTTTTTTTTCTGTACTTAAAAGTTCTAGATTACCACAACACACAGTTCCTCTCCTTGGTAAATAACCTACGGAAAAGGTTAAGAACCTAAGTATGTGGGAAATATATTGTATCCTGTCAAGGATACCTGGGCATAAATGCGAAGGGATCATGACATCACTCCCACCTTGTGAAGTCAGCTTGTCCATTGGCCTGGTGGGCAGTGGGCAGGGAGATGTGGGTGGGGGATGGGAGGTAGCCTGGAAGAAAAGGAGAAGCCTTGGAAGTTATCAATGGGCATTTTTTTTTTTTCTCAACTTTTATTTTAGGCTTAGTGGGTACATGTGCAGGTATATTACATAGATAAACTGGTTGTCACTGGGGTTTGGGATACAAATGATTTTGTCATGCAGGTAGTGAGCGTAGTACCCAATAGGTAGTTTTTCAGTCCTCCCCACTACACTCCCCTCTACACTCTACACTCATGTAGGCCCTGGTGTCTATTGTTCCCATTTGTGTGTTCATGTGTACTCACTGTTTGGCTCCCACTCGTAAATGAGAACATGCAGTATTTGATGTTCTATTTCTGAATTAATTCACTTTGGATAATGATCTCCAGCTGCATTCATGTTGCTGCAAAGAACAAATTTCTTTTGTGTGTGTGTGTGGCTGTGTAGTGTTCCATGGTGTATATACCACATTTTCTTTATGCAGTCCACCATTGATGGGTATCTAGGTTGATTCCATGTCTTTGCTATTGTGAATAGTGCTGTGATGAACATATGTGTGCATTTGTCTTTATGGTAGGATTCCTTTGGGTATATACCCCATAATGGGATTGCTGGGTGAAATGGTAGCTCTGTTTTAAATTCTTTGAGAAATTTCCAAACTGCTTTCCACAGTGACCAAACTAATGTACATTCCCACTAGCAGTGTGTAAGTGTTCCCTTTTCTCTGCAACCTTGACAACATCTATTATTTTTTTCACATTTTAGTAATAGCCATTCTGTTTGGTGTAAGACGGTATCTCATCGTGGTTTTGATTTGCATTTCTCTAATGATTAGTGATGTTGAGTGTTTTTTTTTTTTTTTTCATATACTTGTTGGCTGCATCTGTGTCTTCTTTTGAGAAGTGTCTGTTCATGTTCATGTCCTTTGCTCATTTCTTTTTGAAACAGAGTTTTGCTCTTGTTGCCCAGGCTGGAGTGCAATGGCATGATCTCGGCTCACCACAACCTTCACCTCCCGGATTCAAGCAATTCTCCTGCCTCAGACCCCCAAATAGCTGGGATTACAGGCATGCACCACCATGCCTGGCTAATTTTGTATTTTTAGTAGAGACGGGGTTTCTCCTTGTTTGTCAGGCTGGTCTTGAACTCCTGACCTCAGATGATCTGTCCACCTGTCTCCCAAAGTGCTGGGATTACAGGTGTGAGTTACTGTGCCTGGCCCTTTGCTCATTTTTAATAGGGTTATTTGTTTTTTTTTGCTTGTTGATTTAAGTTCCTTATGCATTCTGGTTGTTAGATCTTTGTTTGATGCATAGTTTACAATCTCACACCTAACATCATTCTAAATAGGAAAAAGCTGAAAAAATTCCTCATTCCAACAAGACAAGCATGCCCACTCTCACTACTCCTATTCAACTTAGTAATTGGAAGCCAGTTACCTTCTAGCCAGAGGCAAGAAAAAGAAATAAAAGGCATCCAATAGGAAGAGAGGAAGTCAAACTATGTTTCTTTGCTGGTGATATGATTCCATATCTAGAAAACCTCATAGTCTCGGCCCAAACACTCCTAGAACTTATAAATAAGTTTTAGGCTGCAAAATCAATGTACAAAAATCAGTAGCATCGGTGTACACCAATAATGCCAAAGCTGAGAGTCAAATCAAGAATGCGGTCCCATTCACAAAAACCACAAAAAGCATAAAAAACCTAGGAATACAGATAACCAAGGAGGTTAAAGATCTCTACAGCAAAAATTACAAAACACTGCTGAAAAAAAAATCAAAGATGGCACAAAAGAATGGAAAAACATTCTATGCTCATAGATAGGAAGACTTGATATTGTTAAAGAGGCCATACTGCCCAAAGGCAATTCACTATCAAACTACCAATGTAATTTTTCACAGAATTAGAAAAGTTATTCTAAAATTCATATGGAACTAAAAACAAAAGGAAAACAAACAGTCAAAGCAATCCTAAGTAAAAAGAACAAGGCCAGAGGCAACACACTACTTGACTTCAAACTATACTACAAGGCTACTATAATCAAAACAGCATGGTACCATACACTTAGTCTATGTGTACTAAAACAGACACATAGACCAACGGAACGGTCAGGGAACCCAGAAATAAGGCTGCACACCTACAATTATAGGATCTTCAACAAAGTTGATAATAACAAGCAATGGGGAAAGGATTTCCTATTTAATAAGTGGTGCTGGGATAACTGACTAGCTATATGCCAAAAATTGAAACTGGACCCCTACCTTTCACCATATTAAAAAAAAAAATCAACTCAAGATGGATTAAAGACTTAAATGTAAAACCTAAAACTATGAAACCCCTAAAAGAAAACCTAGGAAATACCATTCTGGACACAGGACTTGGCAAAGATTTTATGACAAAGTCTCCAAAGGCAATTGCAACAAAAAGAAAAATTGACCATTGGGACCTAATTAAACTAAAGAGCCCTGCACAGCAAAAGAAACAGTCAACAGAGTAAGGAATCTATAGAATGGGACTGTTGGTTTTCATTATAAGCTATGAAGTAGTATTTGATTTTTAAAATAATATAAGTATATTACTTTGATATATATAAAAACTTAAAAAGGCACTAAAATGCACTGTAAAATCAAAGTTATGAGAGAGTAAAGAATGGCACATATTTGTGACTTTTGTCCTAGCAACTAGATCTGTAGGCCCTTCCTAAGTTTGGCTATGTCTCCCAGAGAGGTAAGGGCAAAAAAGACTCCTTAAGGATATATATCTGAGTTAGACTTATCTGGATGCATAACAAATTTTATAAGAAAACAGGAGTTTTTGAAGTTTTTAATAGCAAAACTTTAGAAAACATAAATTTAACAGAGGTTAATTGATAAAAGAATGATTTGAGAATCAGGAAACATCCTCTAACACCCAAACCAGAATAGATTCAGAGAGACTCTGTCACTGCCACATGGTGGGAAGAAATTTATGGACAGAAAAAAAAGTGATGTGTAGAATCTGGAAATGGAAATGGGGTACAGAAACAGCTGGGTTGGTTACAGCTCAGTGTTTGCCTTATTTGAATATGGTTTCCACGGATTTTGTTATCCAAGGTAGGTCCTGTATCCAATCTCCCAGGGATATGAGAGATGACTGTACTTTCCTAGTTAGCTGAGAGGAATCTAGTATCCTGAGCTCTTCTTGACTGTTTGAAAAATGGCTCTGTATCTGGAAATGCCGTCAGCTACATGGCTAAAGCTTCTGGAATGATGGTCTTGGTTCTGTGAGGCTGGCTGTTGAGATTAGTGAATGAACCCTGAGGAGTAACAAGATGTCAGAAAATATGGTTTGATCATCCTCACACCCAACCCCTTTCAAGGAAAAGCATATTGAGCTAAAAGACAACATCACCGGCAACAAATCAGTATATTAGAATTACCTGAAACAGCTTCTAATCATTTCGGGGCATGGGTCAATATTGTGGATAATCACCAATTAGAAACACTGCTTCATTGTAGCCAGTTTCTTCAAGGAATGTCTTCCATCCGTGCTATGCATTATGATGAGATATTTTGTAGAAGTGCTATGTAAACAGCTTGTACCACCACTGAACAGGGAAATTCTTAACAAACATGTACTGCTTAAGTGCATGCTAATGCAACTTTTTCATTTTGTCAATGTAATACAGTAGGTTTAATGCATTCGATATAGGCTGTTGAAACTGAAACAGTTATCCTTTAGTGTCCCAGAAGTCTAATTACAAGCTAGCTAATTCTCTTTATCTATGTTCTGATAGCTTCTCTATTAGAATAAAGAAACTGTGTAATAGAATGACTTTTGACTGTATGTTTCAATGTTAATAAGATGTGGTTTAACTGCTTTTAGAAGTTTATTTCTCTTCTAACACTTTAGTTGAAATGAGACAGGATGAACTAGTTTTGTTACATTTTATATAACATTTTAGTACTACCTGCTACCTAATGGTAAACAGCAATTTTTATTGTTTTCCTTTAATCTTCTTTTTAAAAATTCGAATACTTGGTGAGTACCTACGATGTTTCAGGCACTGTTATAAGCAGTAAACAAAGTAGACCAAATTTTATTCTCTTTATGATCTTATTCTAATGGGGAGATATAGAGTACAATAGCATTAAGTAAACTATGTAGTACATTGTATGGTGATAGTATTATGAAGGAAACTAAAGCAGGAAGGATAATTAGCTGGCTTGTAATTCAGTAGAATACTTGACTTGGAGGTGAAATGGTTCCGCTGTGTCTCCACCCAAATCTCATCTTGAATTGTAACTCCCATAATCCCCATGTGCTCTGCGAGGGACCTGGTGAGAGGTAATTGCATCATGGGGGAAGGTTTTTCCTGTGCTGTTCTCATGATAGTGAATAAGTTTCAGGAGACCTGGTGGTTTTATAAAGGTCAGTTCCCCTACACAGGCTCTCTTGACTGCTGCCATGCAAGACATGCCTTTGTCCCTCCTTCACCTTCCGCCATGATTGTGAGGCCTCCCTAGGTAGGTGGAACTGTGAGTTCATTAAACCTCTTTTTCTTTATAAATTTCTCAGTCTCGGGTGTTTCTTCATAGCACTATGAAAATGGACTAACACAGAGGAGAAGTGTGTTTTGAAGACTGACAGCTACTTACTGATGTCTCAAATTCTACCACTAATGATTTTATGCTTATATATTCTTTTACCTCAGTCTTGAACAAAGGTTCCCTTTAAAGGGCTTGGTGGAAAGTATACTATAATAGAAGATAAGAAATATAGATTTTAGTTTTACTCTTGCTGCCTTTGACTTTTTTGTTATTTTTTCTTCCCATGTTATCCATTCCCTGGACTGCCAATAGCATCTAAGGGATCATGATTCCCAATTCACTTCTCCAGATTTGACTTATATCCCAGGTTTCTGGACTTTCTACCCTAAATACTCCGTACATATCTCAAAAATCAGCATATTCAAAATTAAACTCACTATCCTATGATTTACAACTTAACACACTTGATCATTTTCCTGAATTCCCAATCTTGTTTAATGGCATCATGGTTAAACTTTCTCATATAATCCAAAGACTCAGTGTTGGTCTTGGTTGTTGGCAGTTGGGCATTCACTGGTGGCCATAGCCAGATTGGCCGTGGTGAGTGGAAATCCACGTTTCTGAGCCCATGCATCGTCTCCATTTCTGCCACCATGGCTATTTTGTTTATGAGCCCATTGGGCAATGACAGGTGTGGCAGGGGAAAGAAGCTGACTGGTATGCACAAAATGAGTATCCTATCCTCTTGATTATTACAGTCCTCCTCTGGAGAAGTCATCTTGTGGTGAGCATTCCTATAGAACACAAATATATTCTGAGATTTCTTTTTGCCTATTCAGAGAGACCTGTCCATATCTCTCTTCCCTAAATTTCTTTGTCACCAATTTTTTAATCATGTTCCTTCCAATTACCTGACCATACGGTCAAACTATGCTTTACTGGCCATGAATTGGTATGCAATTTCATGTCTGGCCATTTTTGCTTTCAAGCAAAGTGAACAACCAAGTGTACTGCTCAAAATTCTGTCCACTTGGAAGAATTCCCTTCATCACTGTCCTTCAGGGATTTCTCAGAGAGGGCTATAAGGCTGAAGCTTTCCACTTTTGGGTGGCGCTTGCATCTTACAGAGAACCATCTGTAAACTGGATCTGAGTCTTCTCTTCTTCTGTCATCTAATTGTAAGGAACTTCCCATGAAGTCACAGGCACAGACTGGGAGGGAGAAGGCAGTGTAGCCAGAGTGGGGACTCTGGGTATTTGGGCTAATTCTTCTTGTAACTTACTTGGCCTTCAGGGTCTGCTTCAGCCTGATCACATATGTACCACTTCTATTTGATGATGGAGTGTTGCTATGCACATCCAACTTTATGGCTTTGTAGGTCAAATAAAACTCAGCTGATGAGAGGCAGATCAGGTTGCATGGTAACATGGTAGCCCATGGTCAAGTGTTCAGTCTTTACTAAGGCTTAGTACCAGGCTAAGAGCTATCTCTTTTCTTCTTCTGCAGGTGATGCAGGGTGTTACTCCAAAATAATAAAGGACTAAGTTTAATTTTACCTATAGGTGCCTTCCCAATCCTTCAAACAGCATTCCTATTTGCCAGTGATGATTCAGGGACCATTGGATCTGCTAGATCATATCGCCCAAATGGCAGAGCGGTTTGTGCAGCAGGCTGGGCCAATTGCAGAGCCTTCTCTTGTCCCAAGTTCCATTTAAAACTAGCAGATTTTGGGGTCATTCAGTAAAGGGGCCAGAGTTACACACCCACATAAGACATATGTGTGTCTAAAATCTAAAGAGGGCCACTAGACATTGTGCCTCTTTCTTGCTTGTAGGATGGGGCAAATGCCCAAACCTATCCTTTACCTTAGGATATCTCGACATTCTCCATATCCTGGAAATTTTACTGAAGTAGAAGACTCCTGATTTTAGTTGGATTTATTTGCCACTCTCTGACATCCAATTGTCTTATTAATAAGTCTAGAGTAGGAGCTACTCCTTGCTCACTAGGACAAATTAGTATAATGACATCAATGTGATGGATTAGTGTGATGTCTTATGGAAAGAGAAGGCAATTAAGATCTTTGTAAACTAAATTATTACATGGGGCTGGAGAGTGGTTATATCCCTGATGTAGGTTAGTGAAGGCATATTACTGGCCTTGCCAGCTGAAAGCAAACTACTTTGGAGGGCCTTATGCACAGGTATGGAGAAAAAGATATTTGCAAAATCAATAGCTGTGTAATGGATACAAGACGGTGTGTCAATTTTCTCAAGCAATGAAACCACATCTGACACAGCAGCTGCAATTGATGTCACCACCTGGTAGAGTATATGATAATCCACTATCATTCTTCAGAATCCGTCTGTCTTCTGTACAGGACAAATAGGAGAGTTAAATAGGAATGTGGTGGGACTCACCACCCCTGCATCTTTCACATCCTTGATGATGGCACTAATCTCTGCAATCCCCTCCAGGAATGCAGTATGACTTTTAGCATAGTATTTTCCTGATAGAGATAGTTTTAGTGGATCCCAGTTAGCCTTTCTTACCATAATAGCCCTCATTCCAGAGGTCAGAGGACCAGTGTGGGGATTCTTCAAGAAGCTAGGTATGTCTATTGTAGTTATGCATTCTGGAACTGGAAAGATACCACAAAATAGGGTTGCGGACCCACTAGACCTATTGTGAGAAGAACTTGAGCTAAAACTCCATTGATCATCTGACCTCTATGTGCCTTTACACTGACTAGCAGGCCACAGTGATGCTTTGGGTCTCCTTGAATTAGTGTCAGTTCAGAACCAGTATCCAGTAGTTCCCAAATGATTTAATTATTTCATTTACCCTAATGTACATTTACTCTAGTAAAAGGCTGTAGATGCCTTTGGGGAAAGCTGGGAGAAAGACTGGTGATATCTTTGACAATGTTCTTCTCAAGGAGTCCTGTCCTGACCTTCATTCAAGCGATTCTAGGTCTGTAAACTGGTTTAAAATTTGGAATTGATTGAGGAGCCATGACTCTATTTGTTTAAAAATTTACATTAGACTTTTACCTGGAAATATTCTGCTCATATAGATCAAATAATAATTTAGTATACTTTCTGTTTCACTTTTAGAAACATCATGATCAATTAACTAATGCCGTAATTCTACATGAGTTAAACTAGTCTGACTGCTGCTTTGAGTCCGCTGTTCATCATTGGTAACCATGCCCATTGTGACTTCATGGTTGAGTGCTGCAACTTGGCCCCTGCCACCCTGGGATCCAGTTACTCTGTTAGGTTTCCCAATTCAGTGACGGTAGTTCACACTAGCAGGACTGGCATACAGAGCTCTTATTGTTGAAGAGCTTTGTAAGACACAAGGTATGGGATAAGACCAGAATAACAACACATTAAGTTCTATGGCAAAAAAAAAAAAAAAAAAAAAAGCCAGAAAAGAGATCGTCAGAGGAAAGAAATTCCCCACTTTATGGCTGTATACAGTACTGCCTTGGTATCCTAAGGATGCTAACCCTCTTTTATGGCCATAGTGGAAAGAAAGAGGATTGCACTAGTGGGATTTTGAACAAAGGACAATGAGAAATGGAGCAGGAGAGAAAAAACAGGAATCTATTTCTTACCTTATTTGTCAAAATTAGGAGCCCTTCATTCTAATATGAACAAAATCATTGATACTCATCCGGAATTTAGTTTTAACAAACTTAGGCAAGATGGTTAGTTGGAAAAGTAAACATTCTCTATGAAATCAAGCAGATCTAGGTTCACATCCCATCTCTTCCAGTTGCTGCTATATAATCTGAGAAAGTCACATATCTTTTCTGAGTATTAGTTATTTTGAACATTTAATACAGAACTTACTAAGATTATTATGAACATCACATTACAAAAGTGAAAAACGTAGACCTATGACATGATTTATGGAGTATCATATATACCCAACAACTGGTATTAGTAATCATTACAACAGCAGTTAACAGTGAGGTATTTCTTTAGTACCCAAGCCTTTAGGAAGAGAAAGGATACAAATTTTGATACCATTCATGAATCTATTTGATGAAGATTCTTAAAAGAAAATAAATGTATTTGCATTGTTATCTTTGCCAGTCAAACTTAAGATAGCAAGAAAGGAAAGGCAGCCGGAGAAACATGGAAATGATCTATATCATTGTCAGTGTACCTTGGTGGCTGGTACACATATCTTAAGTACAGTAGATTTTTGAGCAAGGTACATTTCATGGTCTGTCTAGAAATACACAAACACTATTCACAGTCCTGTTGTATTATCTGTGAAGTTTCCAGAGAACATAACTTATAGTTAGGAGTCTACAGTGTCAACCTATTTTTAATCCAAAGAAGAAAGATTGCATGTATATTTATTTTTTCAATGAAGTAAAAGTTAATAGGAGAGAAGATTCAGGATATCTTATTTATACATAAATTTACATGTTGAATTATCTATTTACAGAAGGTGGAATTTACATTTTGACCAAAAAAAAAGTTCGTTAGGTTTAATTTCTGCTGATGTTGAAAATAATCCAAGGTACAAAAGCAAAAATATGTGTGCACTCTTGAACCCTCTCCGAGGTTTCTTATGTTTGTTGACATGTAGGCACAGTGATGGTGTCAGGTGTTCCTGGCTGCTGGAATTGGATGCACAGAGTTAAAGGCTGCAGGGTTCCTATTGGCAGCCCATGCTCTGGCAATTGGTGAACTTTAAAATGAGAAACTCAACCATCATATTTATGTTTAATAAACCAAATTTCACTGGGGTTCTAGTCAATTTTTTTTAGCTGTCTCTTTTGTAAATAATTTTGCATAGATATTAGTTCTAAGACATTAATTTAATACTATAAATGAGAATAATGATAATGCTGGTTAATGTTTATTAAACTTTTAATATGTGCCAGGTCTCTGTGAAGTGCTTTACATGCATTACATTATTTAATCTTAAAGTTGACACTATTATTTAGGTACTATTATAATATACACTATAAGTTATCTGAGAGTTACGGATAATGAGTAAATTGATCAAGATGGAATACAGATTTGCAGCAATGTTGTTTGTGAGCATTTGTTTTGGCATATTCACAAAAATGCCTAATTCTTACCTTGCGAACAATGTATTAATAGAATAATAGTTAAGAGCATAGTTAAGAACCTACCTACCTGGAATGAAATCTTTAATTTCCTATGTGACCTTGACTAAGATTTTTACTTCTTTAGGCTTTATTTTCCTTATTTTAAATGGGGAAAATTCTAATAATTTCTATCATGTAGATTATTTGTAGTGTTTAGCTAAATTAATTACATGTAAAAGATTTACGACAGTGGTTGACACATGATAAATTCCTTAAAAATGGCCCACTCTTATATCTAGGCATTTATCATAAAATTAAAAAGAAACATTATAAGGAAGAACTTTAAGGAGTTAGCAACTGGGTAAATTGACTGGATGTTGAAAATGGAACCCACTTTACAAATTAAATCCATAGACAAAGTTCAGAATGAGGTTCGACTTAAGGGAACTTGCCTCAACCATCTGGTTCAAACTCAGAGTCCATTGCTTCCAGAAAGATACATGCTGGCCCATCTGAATTGACATCTGTGTGCATACTGAAGTCCTGGAGGATAATTAACAGAGAAAACTCCAACAGCATTACTGACATAAGCCTGGGGAACTAAGCCATAAAATTCTCTATATAAACAAGTGGCCTATATAACCACAGAGCTATAAATTTTGGTCTTGCCCCAGGGGTACCTGAAATGGCCAGATGCTCAAACAAAAATAAACATTTCTGAAGTACATAGCAAACAAAATTTTAAAAATCACACCTCTCTGCTGTAACCTTTACTCACTGTTAGGCCGATGAATTCATGCTACCTTGTTTCATGACAGCTGTGGATGACATCTCATGACCAAAGCATAGAAAGCATTTGTCTGATATACCACAGATTTTTTAACATAAAGTTTTTATTGAAGTGTAGTATATATAAAATGCATGAAGTCCCAGCATATAGCTCAATTAATTTTCACAAGCAAGTGTATCTATGTAACCAGGATCCAGATGAGGAAACAGAATGTTACAGTCATAAAGAAATTCTCTATGGCCCTTCTAGTCACTAATTTCTTTCAAAGACGACCACTATCTTGATTCCTAACACTGGATATTGATTTTTGTCTGTTTTTGAAAGAAAGGGAATCATACAATGTGTATTCTTTTGCGTCTGCCTTCTTTCATTCAAAGCTGTTTGTGAGACCCATCCACAATAGTTGATTTATTGTCATTGATGTCTAGAATACCATTATGTGAATACACCATAGTTTATCCATTCTACTGATGGATGTAGGGATTACTCCTACCTTTAGATATTATGAATCATGTTGAGAAAATTTTTGTATGTGTATTTGGTGAACATTTTTACTCATTTTTATAGGTTATATCTCTGGGAATGGAATTGCCAGATTTTAGTACAGGAGTAGAGACAGATTGAATAGAGACCAACAAATTATTTTTCAGAGTCCAGGTACCAGTTTTCAGTTCCTTCATTAGTGTATCAGAATCAGGTTAATATGTTTGTCATTAAATTAATATATTGAAGGGAAATGCATATATTAGGCATACACTTCAAAGAGTATGACTAGTGTACACATTTACATATCACGACTTCAATTAAGAATACCACCTTTCCATCACCTCGGAGCTGTCTTGTGCCGCTTCCACTCATTCTGCACCCCAGATAACCACTGTTGATTTCTATCATTCTAGGTCATTTCTGACTATTCTTGAATCTTTGTAAGAAAGGAATGATATTCCTGTGTCTGGGTTCTTTTCTCAACCTAATGTTTTTGAGATTCATCTGCCTTGTTGCATCGGTCAGTAGACATTCTTTGCCTTTTCAGAGTAAAATCTGTTGCATGAATTGTACTGCAATTTGTTTTTCCATTCTATGTTGATGAACATTTGGGTTGTTTCAAGTTTGAGATGATTATATAATGAGTAAAATTTTCATGAAAATTACAATACATGTCTTTTTGAAGACACGCATTTTGGTTTCTCTTGTGTAAATATTGGGGAAAAAGTTGTTTGGTCATAAGGTAGGTATAGTTTAACTTTATAAGAAACTACCAAACAATTCTTCAAAGTTGACCAATTTTCCAACCTCATTAACAATATTAGAAAGTTCTTGGCTGGGTGTAGTGACTCACAGCTGTAATCCTAGAACTTTGGGATTCCAAGGCGGGCAGATAACTTGAGGCCAGGAGTTCAAGACCAGATTGCCAACATAGTGAAATCCCATCTCTACTAAAAATACAAAAATTAGTGGGGCATGGTGGTGGGCACCTGTAATCCCAGCTACTTGAGAGGCTGAGGCATGAGAATTGCTTGAACTCAGGAGGCAGAGGTTGCAGTGAGCTGATATCACACCATTGCACACCAGCCTGGGTGACAGAATGAGACTCTGTCTCAGAAGAAAAAAAATGTTCTAGCTGCTACAAGTCTTTGTTAACATTTGGCTTTCTTTGTCTTTTTAATTTAATCATTCTTATGGGCATAAAATAATATCATTTTGTGGTTTTGAGATTTATGGTAAACATTACATTGAATGTCTTTCAGTAAGCTTATTGCCTAAGCAAGTATTTGCCAAAATGTCTGTTTAAACTTTAGTCCAAGTTTTTTTTTTAATTGGGTTGTATGCTTTTATAATAGTTTTTGTAGAAATTTATATATTCTGGATTCAATTCTTTTCTTAGAAATATTTAAGTATTTCATTCTAATCTATAGCTTGCCTTAATGGTGTATTTTGAAGACCAGAAATTTTCCATTTTGATGGAGTTCAGTTTAATCCTTTTCTTTTTCATACTTATTGGCTTTTTAGTATCCTCTCAAGAAATCTCTGCCTATCACACAGTGCAAAAATCATCTCCTATATCTTAATTTAGAAGATTTATAATTTTACATTTTTAATTTAGCACTATGATTGATTTTGAATTAATATTTATGTGTAGTCTGAGATAGGCATCAAGGTTCGGTTTTCTTCTAGGTATTTATCAAGTTTTTCAAGACCCATGAAAAAGACTCCTTTTTTCCCTTTGTGTAGCCTCAGTGCATTTGTTGAAAATTAGTTGAATATTCTTGCAAGTGTTTTTCTCTGGACTCTGCATTTTATTGATCCATGTGTCTATTTTTATGTCACTAACACATTGTCTTCATTACTGTAACTCTATAGTGAATATTATCATCTAGCAGTGAATTTTCCAACATTATTTCTTTTTGAGTAAATTTATTTGGACAAATACAGATTCTTGCTCCTCCATAAACAATTTAGAAGCAATTTGCCCATTTCTGAAAGAAGCCTATTGATTTTGATTTAGACTGAAACACATTAATATCATTTGGCTTTGTTTCCCTACCCAAATCTCACCTTGAATTGTAATAATCACCACATGTCAACGGCAAGGCTAGGTGGAAATAACTGAATCATGGAGGGTGGTTTCCCTCATATTATTCTTGTGATACTGAATGAGTCTCATGAGATGAAATGGTTTTATAAATAGGAGTTCCCCTGCACAAGCTCTCTTGCCTGCTGCCATGTAAGACATGCCTTTGCTACTCCTTCACCTTCCACCATGATTGTGAGGCTTCCCAAGGCTTGTGGAACTGTGTGTCCATTAAACCTCTTTCCTTTATAAATTACCCAGTCTTGAGTATGTCTTTATTAGCAGCATGAAAACAGACTAATAGACACATCTATAGATATATTTGGGGAACATGAATATATTTATAATATGAAGTCTTCTAATTTATAATCATGATACATCTTTTTATTTATGTTTTCTTGAATTTATTTTAGTAATGTGGAGTTTTTACCATTGAGGCCTTTCATCTGTGCTTTTAAACTTACTTTTAAGTATTCTTAAAACTATTAAGAATACTTAAACACTCTTATAAATGAAATGTTAAAAAGCCTTTGTTTCAATTGTTACTGCTATATTGAAATATAATTGCTTTTTGAATATATACCTTGTATTCTATAGTCTTCATTATCTTTTTAACTCTAGTAATTGCTTTGCATTTTATTTAGGAATTTCTATGTAAACTATTATGCCTTTTATGTTAAAATAGTAGTTTTACATCTTCCTTTCCAACATTTATACCTTTTTGATTTTTATTTTTTTGAGATGGAATCTCACTCTGTTGGCAGGCTGGAGTGCAGTGGCACAATCTCAGCTCACTGTAACCTCCACCACCCAGGTTCAAGTGATTCTACTGCCTTAGTCTCCTGAGTAGCTGGGACTACAGGCACATGCCACCATGCCCAGGTAATTTTTTTTTTTTTTGTACTTTTAGTAGAGATGGGGTTTCACCAGGTTGGCCAGGATGGTCTCAATCTCTTGACTTTGTGATCTGCCCACCTTGGCCTCCCAAAGTGCTGGGATTACAGGCATGAAACACCGCACCAAGCTGCCTTTTAAAACTTGTTTAATGCACTGAATAGGAATTGTAATATTGTATTGAGCAAAAGTAGAGAGTGTATTTTTTGCCTTGTTCTGAATTGTAGGTGGAAAACATCCAGTTTTTTGCTATATTTTGTAGATGAACTTTATCAGATTGTGGAAATATTCTTCTATTTTTATTTTCTGAGTTTTTATTGTGCATATGAGTTAACTTTTATCAAATACTTTTATTCATTAAAGTGACTACAAAGTTTTTTTTACATTATTCTATTGTTAGAATAATGTAAATCATACTGATTTAGTTTCTTTCGGATATTAAACGAACCTTGCATTTTAGGATAAAAATCTCTTGATTATGATGTACTATCCAATTTATACATTGCTGGATTCAATTTGCTATTTGTTAAGTATCATTGAATCTATGTGCATGAAGAGTACTGGTCTATAATTTTATTTTTCCAATATCTTGTCAGGTTTTTGTGTCAGGCTTTCTCTGGTTTTATACAATTAATTTGGAAGTACTTCCTTCTCTTTAATTTTCTGGATTTGTACAGAATTTATATTATTTCTTCCTTAAGTTTTTGATTTCATCCTTGAAACTATGTGTGCTTGGTGTTTTCTTTATAGGCAATTTTTCAATAACAAATGTAATTCCTTTAATAAATATAGGGCTAAACTATTTTTAAATTTATTTTATTAATTTTGAAATGCGATTTTTATGACATTAGTCCATTTTGTCTATTTTTTGAATTTTTGCATAAATTTGTTTATAATATTGCCATATTTTCCTTTTAAGTATCTGTTGGTTTTGTAATGATATGTTCTATAACATTACAAATTTGGTAAATTTTGTTTCCTCTTTTTTTGATCTGCCTTCCTGTGGGTTGTTAAATCTTTTAAATCTTTCTCAGGAACCAATGTTTGGCTGTGTCATTTTTTTCTGTTTGCTTGCCAGTTTTATGCTCTTTATTTTTTTCTAGTTACTTTGGATTTATCTATTTTATATTTCATAATTTCCATGTGCACCTTAAATTTTTACTTCCCCAATGTAAAGGACGTAGAAGAGGATACAACAGAGAAAGGGAGAGGTCTATCTGTCTATTTTACCATCTGATAGGCTCTTTTGAAAAGGCTATTGCAGCATATATGCTAAGTTAATTTAGTCATTCCACTGAACACAATGTTTGACATAAAGTTATTAATTATCAACACAGCAGCAGCCCTCTTTGTAGGGAAGTGTAGTGTCCCAATAGGATAATATTATGCTGCTTCAAAGTAAAAGAAGTGATTGTCTGTGAGCACCGAGGGATAAAATGATAACAATAACAACATTATAAGTACTACTCAAAAAACCAAACTTACATGCATTAAATGCTTACGATTATCCTGGAGCTTTACATTTTATTAGGTATTATTTTCCCAGTTTACAGATGATGAAAGTTTTAAAGAGTTAAATAATTTGGTGAAGGTCAGAATATGTAAATGGAGGAATTAAGACTGAAGTCCAGATCTTCTGGATATCAAAGTCTCTTAGTTAAATATTTCCATTACATTAGCTGAATTATATTTCAGTGTTGTTAAATTTTTATTGACATACCAAAAACATAAAATCTTAAATATACAGCTTGATGAATTTTCATAAAACAAGCATATCTAGATTAAGAAACAAAACTTTCCAGCAGCCAGAAGCCTCCTTTTTATGTTCTTCTAGGCATTATGCTCTTGTAACTGCTTGACTTTAAAAACATTGATTAGTTTACCTGTTTTTGTACTTTTGGCATAATGCAGTATATATTCTTCCATGTCTGGCTTCATTATTTCAATACCTATGAGAATCATCCATGTTTTGTATAGTCATTTTCAGTGCTTTATTTTATTGTATGTATATACCAGGATTTATTTATCCATTCAACTGTTGATAACCATTTGGTTAGTTTTCAGGTTCAGTCTATTAAAAATAATGTTGCAGTGAATATATTCTTGTGTCTATCTTTTGGTATACATCTGCATACATTTATAGAATAGAACTGCTATGTCATAAGATGTTCATGCAGATGTTCAGGTTGAGTGACCCTGTTAAATAGTATTCCAAAATGGTTAATCAAAAGGAAATTTCTTTAGAAGGGAAACTTAAATACTTTCATAAATGAAAACTAATATCACGGACCATAATGAGAAAATTTACCTTGAAATAAAAGCATAATTTAGGCAAAAACTTTGTTAATATTGTGCCACCTAGAGTAATTTTTGCTGCCATAAAATGTATATCTTCCATACTTTGGGAAATTCAGATCAATCCAGTTATTAATTATTAATCATGTATTGTCTAGTCTCATTTATTGCTTTGGCAGCTATTTACAATTTTGAAATTAGGTGCAATTATCTGTCTTATTTCTTTTCTTTGAAATGGCAGAGACATTACATTATAGTTCTTTGGATCTCATTTGTATCACTAAAAATTTCGCTCAGTAAAAAGTGTTAACTATTATATTTTTGTTATTGTTAGCAAGTTTAAAGTTACCTGTTTGCTACATTTTTTAAATCTTTGAGCTGGTGAAGATTACTTTGCACATATATGCTTGTGTGTGTTTCATTCGGTGCTTATTGAGTGTTGTCATAAAAAATGCCTAGGCCCTGGAGTCAACAGAGATGGATTTCAGAACCATTACCCCACCCCTTTGCCGTGTGTTGTTTATTCAGTTTAATAATTCTGAGTCTCATTTTTATCTTTTATTAAATAAGAATTATAATGTATTCTATCATAAATTTATATGAGGATTAAATATGATAATAGGCTTTAAGCTTTTGGCACAAAGTGGGTCTTCAATAAATGATAATTTATATCCATAGACTTTTCTCTCCTTTATTGAAAATTAAATAATTAATATATCTTTATCAAGCATGAAATTTGTTTCTATAAATCACTTTCTTTAATATATATAACTTTATATTTTAATATGCATCTATCTATATTTAAAATATATCTTAATTCTCAAAGTTTATACCACTTCTAAGAGTACAAGTATTTATTCCTCCTTTGGAGTCATTTAAATAGAATTTGACTTATTAATGAACCATGCAATAATAGCTTCAAAGTGGCTAACCTTGTGTGATGGTCAGTATAACCTGGGCTTTCAAATCAAAGAATGTAGAGACAATCGTGGCTCTACCATTTACTTGCTAGATTGACAGGTTATGTGACCTCTTTGGATTTTGATGTCCTTATCTACAGAATAAGGATAATAATACCTATCTCAGTGTCCAATACACAATACAATCATGCATTAAATATTAATTTTTATTGAAACTTTCTACTTTGGCTTTTCAAATAATGACCCAAAGTACTTTACGTAATGGAAGGAAGTCTCTTCTAAGTCAGAGAGAAAATATTTTACTAGAGCTTCAGCTGGGAGGCACGTTAAAAGGAGTGTAATTTTTAAGAAATTAACAAGCTCATCTTTTTTAGAGTGTTTTTTTCTTCATTGTGCTAAGAAATGTACAAATGAGATTCAGGATCATGAAGCGATTCTCAGTGATTTAGAGTCCGGAAAACTTGGAAAAACTTAGACACAAAGTTGTTTTCTTAGAGTATTGAGAATTAAGTCTGTTTGGTATCTTTCTGCTTTACTAACAAGTTCATGTTTGTGTGTCACGTGTTTGTCTGTAAATGAAACAATAAAAGACATTGTTCAAGTACCTGATTGCAACATCGTTGTCACACCTGGGATGTAGTGAGTCCTCTGCCAAGTGAACATGTCCTTGACCTGAAGATTTCATTTCAGGAATAGATACCACATTGATTCAATATTTTTAATTGCTGGAAATAGCACAAGTGACTAATCTTTCTTCGATCTTTTAAAATGTCAATTTTAATTTACGAATTTAATACATGCAAAAGTATAGAAATAATCAAAATCTCATTTTGAATGCAAGCTTAAAAACATGCTTATTTCATTTGTTTCAGAGATCTGTGGCTCAGAAAATTAGAAACACCAATTTTAGTAAGCTCATTAGTTAAGTTCAAGTTAAGAAAGCATTTTAGGTGGACAAAAGCTGGAATGAAATTTGTTAACAAATAGAAGTTACTTAGAAAGTTTGATTTAATTGGTTACACAGCACGAGTATGTGAATTCAGAAGCAGTGGGAAAGTGTATATTAAGGAAAGGACACAGATAAAACGAGCATATTTGGATCTGGAAGCTGTCTGGTTGTTGACATACATTTAGTTCCTCTTCTCTGGTGATTCAATGAACACTAGTTTTAATAGTGTTTTAAGTCAGGGCTGTCAAATTTCAGCTTCGATCTTGAAAAATTTTGTCTGATTTAATTTGAGTGGCAAACACCCAAGCTGACTTTTTCATGTGCAAAGAGTAGAAAACTACCCAGTTACTAATGAACTGTGTGTAACACTTGCTAACTACCACTTGAATATCTGCCATTATTTAATGCTTATCTCTGGGAATTCCTGATTTTGGAAGCCAGTGGATAAAACAGCAGTTGTGCATACTGCCAGCAGAAATAATCACCATTGAATGAACTGGCTAGGAACCAGCTTTACTATTTTCTCTAGTGCTTATAAGCTATTATATTTATCATTTAATAAATGCATAATTCCAAATATAAATGGCTCAAAAGTACCTAATAAGACAAAATATACAGGTTTGATTTCAGTATTTGGCAGAATACTGTTCTATGAGAAATTTTCCATTATTAGGAGAGGCAGCACTTAAGAAATATTTCCGTTACTCTTTCCACTCCTACTTGCAAAAATTGTTTTATCTGATTGGTGAAGTGACGGTCTGGCACCTGTTGTTCCACCTTTTGTTTTTGAGCATGAGGCAGCTAGCTGGGTAAGTGTGTTACAGACCAAATCTTATCATCAGTTGGGTCTATAGGACTAGAGAAGGGGCAGGGAGCCTACCTGAAATCACAGGTTTAGGGAACTGGCAATAAAACTGCTATTTTGATCACCTTGATCTCAACTCCTGTATCTTCCCCTGAATTAGGTCTGAACTAGGAGAGAGAAAGATAAGTGATTTATTGGTTCCCTTATCCCTCAGCCTAAGTGTCATAAAGATATGATTCCAATGGACATATTAAGAGATTATCAGGGAACTCTATACTGGCTATGAAAGCTGAGCTGCTACCATGAATGGAGTCAGTCATTTGCACACTGCAGGAATTTGGGGGCACAGCGATCAGCATTGCTGGCTGTACTTGATGTAGGATCAGTGGGGAGGGCTCAATAAATCTCTCGCTCTCACAGGAGAGTGGGAACTATTGATCGCCAGTGGCTCCATTAGCTCTGTATGACTTCACTGAAATTAAAATCTTTAGGGCTTGATCCTCCCCTCAGATAGCTATACGTACACAGGCCTAATCTAACCTTGTACAAAGTGGTGAGATTTTTTTTTCTTCCTTCCCCTCCCTTACCCACCATCTAGGTATTTGAGATGAGCAAGCACTATCCTGCAGAATTTTAATAGGCCCATGTTTAAAGTAGTGTCTCTGACCTTTTTGAAATTAAGGAGCAGGGAAAGCATTGCCGGTAAGACTTAACAGATCATTTCTGTCTGCTGGCCAATCTCCATTTGTGTGTCTATTTTTTTCTAAAGGAAAAACAGCCTTTCACAAAACCAGCTCCAAAGCTCATCAAGATGCAATTGAAATGTTGAAATCAGGTAAATCAGATCTTATTAAATATGACAGACTGAGGCAAGAAGATACAGGTTTTTTGTTTGTTTGTTTGTTTGTTTTTCTCACAGTAGAGGTTTTTGTCACCCCAACGCACAAAAGGTGGCCTTGTTATAAGAGGATGTCCTAAAGTGTTTATTTTGCTTTTCTCTTAATTTTTGAATCCATCAATAGTTACAAACTAAAACTTTTTATTTGATGTTATCAGAGGTATAGTGATGTGTATGGCTATTGAAAATTCAAGAGCCTTTTACTTGATGAAAAAACAAAGAGCAATGTGTCTTTTTCCAAAGTAGCAGTATCTTCCTGTTACCTGAAATCCAGAGATAGATATTGACACAGCCATTTCTCATGGGGATTAATACTTATCCATCTAACAGGCCCACTTAAAAGCATATATATGGAGTGTGAGATTTGGAATAAGGTTTTTTGCCAAAAGGACACCAGTATCATTGGGATTGTTTGATGGAAAATCACAAAGCCTTATATTTGTGGGAAACCACTTAGAAAGATAATAAAAAATATCATGGCAACTGTTGGTAGAATTTTAAAAATACAAACCACAAACACGTATTGTAAAATATATTGACTTATATATTGTCTAGACATATTCAAGGAACTATTTCCTTTTAGACAGATTATTTGGGAGACTGGAGACTATCTGTTTCCAGATTAAAATTTATGCTAGCTTACAGATAAACTAAAGGTAATCTAATTCAAACTTTGTATTGCCTTAATCCAGTTAGTGCCTAGGTGACCCTGAATTTCATTTTAACCTTATGATTCCAGAAAATCACTTTTCTAAACAAAATAAACTGCTAAATATTAGGGCTTGTCAAAATATATGTTATCATTTCAAAGCCATCATATGTGGTGGCCTCAACTGTAGAATTCAAATATATCTCTTAGTCAATGACACCATTAATGGTTATTTAATGGGAAGCCTAAACTAAGTCCTAAAATAGCTTGAATAGAAATTGAAAAATTTTATTCATTTACATATTCATAGTCTGCCTTTAAAAATCACAAGGGTTTTAAACATGAATTAGAAACAAAAATTCCTATGTTAAGTTATTCTAGAGTCTTATGGGAGAGGTAAGAGCAAAAGGACTCCTTATCCTCTACCCCCAAGGAACAGATAACACACACATATACATACACACAAATGGAAGTATATTCATGGGAACCTGAAGGAAGCAATTTGAGATGACTGATATTTACAACTTAGTGGAGCAAGGACTGAAAGAAGAATGTACCTTGCAAGGGGCACATGAGCGATGAGTTTTGCAGGGGATGTACAAACACTCAGCTTTTAGAAACAGGTCTGATCTTAACTGGCAGGTAACTGTGTGGCAGATTTGAAAACGTTCTACTCCACTTCGCCTCAGGATACAAAGAGGTATCTTGAAAAAGAGGAAAGGGTAAGTCAAGATTTAATGATTTAAATATTTGAGACAAAGCATTTAAAAAAGTGAACTCAAGTTCCTCTTCACGTGTTTAAGAAGTGAGCTGTACGTTTACAATGTAGTAGATGGAGTGCCTGTTGTTTTACAGTACAGTCCTAAGCTCTGTTTCTTGCTTAGCACTGAATGGTTGCTTCATGATGGGCAAGTCACTTAACCTTTCTGTGGTGTGTTCTTCTCATCTGCAAGTAGAGATGATAATGCTCACTGGGGATGTGTTGCTAAGATTAGGCAATATGTAATTGTGATGAGCATTATATATGCTAACTAATGATTATAATGCTGTCTATTAGAGTGAATATTTGGATAAGAGGGCCTAAACAGTTTTGTGATTGCATTTCCTGCAGAGAGAGACCTTGGCAAACGATCACCTGGTCCATATGACTCACGTTTTATAACAAAATAAGATTATGTCCTCACAAATCCTTCCCCTTTCCCCCAACAGACCACCTATTAAAAATTGTTTGGAATTAGTTCATTCATTTCCTCCTCCTAGACAGGAGGAGGAAATGAACAGCGTGTCCTGGGAGAGTCGTTTCTGCCAGGTCCTCTAATTCTTTAAGTTATAATTTTATTTCAAGATTTCCAAATTTGGGCATTGAGCCTCAGTGCAATTTTTAGTGGAGATACTCAAGCTTATACAGCCAGATCATGTCTGAAGGTTACCAATTTATTAAACCTGTAACGTCAAGATCTCCTTTCTTTCCGATTTCTAGAGAATGTTACTTCCTTAGTAACCTTATTTTTTCTATCTTTCTGTCTCCTAGACCCACCCCACTTGCTCAGATTCTTAACAGGGTTAAAAATGGTACAGCCAGAAGGAAATATCTCTAACCGCCACCTCTGTAACACAGAGACAAGCATTTTGTTAAGGGCCAAGAGACTGTTACCACCTCTCACTTTCTTGAGATGTTCCTAATGGCATGTTGCTATGTTCTGATGTGAGTATAATGGCATAAGGTCACAGCAAGAAAAATGCACCTTCGCCCCAAAAGCATAGATCTCACTAGAAAATAAGAAAAAAAAGCTCTTCAGTTTGGTTTTTAATAAAATCGTACTTTCCAGAAAGATGGAGGTGAGAGCAGAGGCATGACCACTTAATTTCAAATGTGAATTTTTTTTTCTTTCTTAAAGGAGACACTATGGTAATTGCATCTCCTGCTGACCTAGTAATTGATTCATTTCAAAATCTACTCCTGTGAATTATGTGTGTTTGAGGATTACCGCACAATCCAATGAAGTAATTAAATAGGTACTTTTCTTCCCATTTTACAGATGAGTAAAATAGGACCCCAGAAAGAAACAATTGAATGTTCAAAGCTTTCAGGGGATCTTTTGGTAACCAAAAAAGTGCTAGAGTATAAGCCTTCTAAAATAGACACATTTTTATTATGTATACAAGTTTTGAACAGATTTATTTCTGAATCTAAGTCTAAAGAAAAATGGAGTTTCTGAGTCTTTTAAACATTAATTTTAAATGTAATAAATTCCAGAATAATTGTTACAATTTATTCTGAACAGTTTAGGTAGAATGATATAATTTCAGGGGCATCAGAAAAATGTCTTCTACTCCTCCTTAATTATCATGCCATATGTTCATGGAGGAATTTTCTCTTCTTTCATTTCAAATTAGAGAAGAGGCTTAAAAACAAAGACCTCTGATGGAGATGACACAATGCCTGAGATTTCTGGGAAGGCCTGACTCAGATCTTTTCCTGTAAGCATGTTAATTGAAAGGGAGACAGGATGTGTGCAAAGCAGTAGTTCTGCCCTCTGAAGGGGGGCTAAGAGTGAAGAATAGTGACTCGGGTAATATAGAAAATGGACTTTACTTAGATTGCAGTTTAGCTCAGGGGTATCCTATGGGCAACTTGTCTGTATTGATTGGAGCCCATGCTGTGTCAATGGAATGCCCTTCCTTGGATATACCAATTGCTGCATATGCTGGAACATTTGGCAACCCTTGGGGGCCCCCACACTGTTATACAGCCAGTGACAACACAGGCGGCACAGACGGGCAAAACATGAAATCAAAGAGAGCAAAGATAAAGAGATTTCCCCTTTATCTGGAATCTACACATTGATTTACTTATGCAAGATTTTCAGGTGACCATCGAAATGGCTTATCTATTATTTCTCTGATTGGCCTAGTGTGTTCTCTAAGGCTAAGCTTAGGTGGCATTGGTATTCACGAACTGTTCACAGTGTATCAGAATGCTTCCGCTTGTATACTAATTCTTAATTGTGGTGTGCAGTCTGTGACAACCATCTGCTGAGGCAGTCACATTTCTCTTGCATTCAAACACAGTGAAATTAAAATATTGATAAGAATAATTTCACAAGGTGGTAAAGTTAATGGAAGAATTGGAGTTGGTATGCTTTTTCAATTTAAGTCGAACATTTAGATTTTTCTGTAAGCACTGGCATGAGGTTTTATGCTACTGAGCATGGGTCATTTGTAAACTAATTCTTCTATCTATAATGAAGAAGAATCTCTTATCATGGCCATAGAGTATGCGGGACATAGCTCTGTAAGTTTAGGAGATTTTTCTCATTTTTTGGGTATGTGTTTCCTAGGCTTTTTTGAGAGAGAGCATATGTACATTCAGAATAGTTGTATTTATGAGAAGAATGTTACTAATTTTTTCAACAAATATTTATTGAGATCCTAACAAGAATTTCTGCTGAGAAACTCTTCAGAACATTTAGTTAAGATATGTTAAAATCACATCAATGCAATTTTACTGTAATGGTAAAGGCCCCTAGTGGGCCAATTCGAAGACTCATTCTTGGTAGGAACATTTTCAAAGAAAGTAGAATGGCTACATAGTAATATTTACACTAAATATGAAAACCAGCGTACGTTTAGTCAAGGTTAGGCTTTTGTCTGAGAGCTGATTGGCTGGGTTGTGTAATTAGTCTCCCAGAGAGCTAATTCTGTTAAATAATTTATAATTCTATTGAAGTTTATTATAAAATTGCTGAAGCATGTTATCAGGAATGCCTACTTCTTCCTTGAGAGAGGTTTGAGACCATTTTTCTTTTGTTCATGTGACAGACACTATGCCAAGTGCTAGGGCTGCATAGATGAGTGGATCAAGATCTGAATCCCTGGAAGCACTTAGAAAATAGTCTGAATTAACAGAAAAGCAAGTATGTCAGAGCAGTAAAGGACAGCCTGTGTTGGCATCAGAAGTGATTCCAAAGGAGAGAGTAAGAAATTGAATAGTGGGTTCTGGGTAGTAGGTCAGCTACATGCAAGAACTCTTCTTGGAGTTAAATTCTGACAGATAAGTAAGTTCTTGTCAGGGGGGTAGAAGGAAAGTTTGTGGGGTAGAACATGAAATCAAGACCTTATCTTTCAGAGGGGCTAAAAACCCATAAGTTAAGTGTTCTGCATTGCAAAATGTTTGGCGATCTGGACCTTGTAAGCAGTTTTCATAGAGCTTATAGTCTAGTAGGGGAGAATATTAGACAATTAAAAACTCATGCATATATGTTTTAAAGAATGAGAGGATACTATGAAGCCGTCGTTGGTAATATTCAAACCGAAAGCTTAGTAATGAGTATCCAGATTTAAGAAAGTAATTAGGAAAGAACATTTCATTAGAAAGAACACTTAGCGTCATGAGTGACAGCCAGGAATTAGGAAAGAACTAGTTGTGTCAAAGGAATTAAAAGATTTCATCATTTTTGGAATAGGGTGAGTGAAAGGCTCAATTAACCCAAGAATGTTTAGTCGAAATTATTTAGCAGCCAATCAATGCATAATTCACATGTAATCCATTTACATTTTTAGCAAAGTGATAAATTTAGATAATTATCTAGATTAGAGTAATAGGTTACATTCTAGCCTATTGTCTGGTTTTGTAAATAAACTTTTATTAGAATGCAGCCATACTTATTCATTTATGGATTACTGATAGTTGCTTTTGTTTTAGAACAGTAGAGTTGAGTAGTAATGAAAGAGATTCCATGGATCCGAAGCCTAAAATATTTACCAGCTGCCTTTTCACAGTAAAAGTCAAGTCCTGATCAACGTCCTTGTAATTTAATATGAAGTATACTCACACACATAGTCACAATGCACACACACAGAATGTTGCTTCAATAATAATTTTCATGAATTGAGATTTGAATATGTAAATTTTGATTGGTGGTGAGGGGATCCTCTATTATTACTAAAATTCTCTTTTTGGAAACAGTTCTTTAGGCTACAACCACCCAGTGAAGTCAGAGTTGTCAGCTTTTCCAAGGTAATGGGTAAGAAAAACAGAAAATTCTGGACTATGAGGGAAAAGTTTAGAATTGCTAATTTTGTTAGACTGCCTTAGGGTATATTAATTCTATAATTATTTTTACAAATAAATCCTCCTCATCTTTAATTTCAGGAACAAAAATATATTGTAATGTGTAGAGCTTGTGTCTTAGAGAGCTACATGGTACATTACTATATGTAATTGACAAATTTCAGAATTAGAAATATAGAATTGCGGATATCAGTGCATATTTCATCATTAATAATGCAATGCAGCTCAAGGGTAAGTAAAATGTTAAGAAGTTTGTATTTTAAATGTCTTCTAAATATTGAATCTTGATTTTAAGTGGAAATGCATAACACTCATATATTTGAGAAGTAATATACAATTAATCTATTTTTATATGCTGCATCATGATTTGCAATTTCAAAGTACAGAAGAAATACAAAATATGTGGGCAACTCAAACCAAATAGTAAACTCTTTAAAAAATTCTTTTAGAATAATAACATATAAATTATAAATATGACACATACAATTTAATGTGTAACAATAAACTAAACCTCTGTGTATCTCCTACCTAGCTTAAGACACAAAACAATATGAGAAAATTTGATATCCCTTGTGAACTTCTTAATTATATTCCCCATTTTCCCAGCAGAAACAATAACTTCCTTAATTTTATGATAATGATTTATTTGTTTTCCTTTGTAATTAACCATATATGCATGTATTTCAAGCAATATGTTATTTAATTTTCTCTGGTTTTAAAATTTTGCTTGATCTCATAATGCTTGTATTTTTCTGCAATTTGCTTTTTTCATTCAACATTTAAGATTTTTCTACATCGATGCTTATAGCTATAGTGCATTCATTTTCACTCCCTGGATGGATAATATTTTATTTATGTATATCCTGTGCTGTATGTGACAGGATATTTAGGTTCTTTCGGGGTGTTACTATCATGACCAATGAATGCATCTTTGAATATTTTTGCACATATCTGAATGCAGGTGTATACACATTTTTCTAAGAATGTATCTAGGAGTAGAATTGCTTGGTCTTGATTATATGCGACTTCACTAAATAATGCCAACTGCAATTGAACCAATTGGCTTCTTCACTAGCAATGTATAGGGATTCCTGTTGCTTCAAAACCTCTTCAAAAGAGAATATTATGATACTCATCACTTTTTCCCAAAGTAGTGGTGAATTACATTTTTTTCTTTTTGTTTTCTTTCTTTTTTTTTTTAATTATTATACTTTAAGTTCTAGGGTACATGTGCACAACGTGCAGGTTTGTTACATATGTATACATGTGCCATGTTGGTGTGCTGCACCCATTAACTTGTCATTTACATCAGGTATAAGTCCCAATGCAATCCCTCCCCCCTTCCCCCTCCCCATAATAGGCCCCGGTGTGTGATGTTCCCCTTCCCGAGTCCAAGTGATCTCATTGTTCAGTTTCCACCTACGAGTGAGAACATGCGGTATTTGGTTTTCTGTTCTTGGGATAGTTTGCTGAGAATGATGGTTTCCAGCTGCATCCATGTCCCTACAAAGGACACGAACTCATCCTTTTTTATGGCTGCATAGTATTCCATGGTGTGTATGTGCCACATTTTCTTAATCCAGTCTGTCACTGATGGACACTTGGGTTGATTCCAAGTCTTTGCTATTGTGAATAGTGCCGCGATAAACATAGGTGTGCATGTGTCCTCATAGCAGCATGACTTACAATCCTTTGGGTATATCTCCAGTAATGGGATGGCTGGGTCGAATGGTATTTCTAGTTCTAGATCCTTGAGGAATCGCCACACTGTTTTCCACAATGGTTGAACTAGTTGACAGTGCCACCAACAGTGTAAAAGTGTTCCTATTTCTCCACATCCTCTCCCGCACCTGTTGTTTCCTGATTTTTTAATGATTGCCATTCTAACTGGTGTGAGATGGTATCTCATTGTGGTTTTGATTTGCATTTCTCTGATGGCGAGTGATGATGAGCATTTTTCATGTATCTGTTGGCTGTATGAATGTCTTCTTTTGAGAATTACATTTTTAAAGATGGAATATCCTTGTTTCATAAATGGGTTGAATATTTTTTCATAAGTGTATAGGTCCTTCATGTTTTCTCTTCTGTAAAATATGTCGTGCCCATTTTCTTTTTGGATTGCCTGTTTTTTATTGAATTGAAGTTCTTCATTAATAATGGAGATTATATGATATCCGTTATATAAGTTGCAAATACTTTTCCCTTTTTGTGACGTGTCTTTGGTCAATATTTGTGGAGTCTTTTGAAGAATAAAAGGTCTTAATTTAAATATATTTGAATGCTTTTTTCTTTTCTTTTATGATCAATCATTTTTACATCTTCTTTAATGCAGACTTTCCTACCCTAGGGTAGAAGATAGATTCCTATATTATGTTTTTAATATTTTAGAGTTTTCCCTGCTGCATTTGTGTTGTATTCATCTGACAATGGTATTACATAACGTGTGAGCAAAGAATCTGATTTCATTTTTCCCCATATGAGGTATGAATAACTTCAGCACAATTGTTTCATACTCATCTGTGTACAGTGAGTCTGGTTTTATTGTGTCAGCTTTGTTCCATTTGCTTAACTCTGTGTTATTATTATACTCCAAATTATGTAGTGTATTCACAAGTTTTGATATAAGGTAGGGCAAGTAGCTTTACATATGTCTTTTATTTATGAAATTATTAATTATAAAAATTTTAAAAAACAAGTTATAAAATTATTTAGTTTTGGCTTGTTTTTAGAATATGGCTTGTTTCTTGAAACAAGTTTTGGCTTGTTTTTAGAAATTTAGAAATTGTTAATTAGGCCTTTGTATTGGAAAACAGCAACCCTAAATATAGAAATTTCCCCCAGTATTTTGAAGATATTTTACTGTCACCTGTATTCCACTTCTGATGCTAAGAAGCCAGCAAAAGTCAAATTATCATTCCCTTGTAATATGCAGTTTCCCCCTCCCCCCCACCCCGGCTGCTCTTATGAATTTTATTTTTATATTTGTTTTCTAGTAGTTTAACTGTGATATGTCTAAGTTTGTTTAAAAATTATCTCCTGATTAAAATTTGTTGGTTGTCCTGAATCAGAGGATTGGGATCTTTCAACAATGCTGACAATTTCTTAGATATAAAATATTCAGTTATTTTTGAACTCTGGGTAAATATATTTGTGATCCCCTCGCACTGTTCCAGGTACCCTAACCGGTTTTCCATATTTTTCATAGATTTCCCCCTGTGGATTCATTCTCCATTTTGGATAACTTTTTCAGACCTAACTTTCTAGTCACTACTTCTCTTTTCAATTTTTTCTAACTTCGATTTTAATTCACTGATTAGGATTTTATTTTCAGTTATTATATTTTCACTGCTATTTTTTTATTTCTTCTCAATATTCCTGGTCAATTTCTAAAGACATTTATCATTTCACAATAATTTGAATAACTTCCTTTATTTTTTAAATTAATTATTTTATATATTTTATCTGGCATTTTTATTATTTATTATTTTTCCTGGGTCTGATTTTGTAATATGTTGCTTCTATTAATTGATGATTATAGAAGACTGGTTTTGTGAGTTTTAAAAACTTGAAGTTGTGTTGTTTGGAACCATTTCTGTAGGGATTCTAGAGGCTGTGTTTAAAAGTTTCATATTTGAGCAAGGAAATGTGTTTACTTTTGACAGGCAACTGGGTACAGTACCAGCCTAGGAATAACTTAACACCTCAGCTGAGAGTTTTACAGTCAAAATGGATCAGAAGTATAAGTTCTGATCCAAAAATTATTAGTATTTTCCTTGTGTTTCTAAAAAATCTTATGGAAGACTGTGTTTATTTTTGCTATTCTAGTCAGAGCCAAAGCTGAGAGAGGATTTCTTTCCCCCTCTAGTTCACTTAATTTGTATGTGTGCATGTGTATATCTGGGGTGTGTGTGTGTGTGTATGTATGTGTCCCATCTTACAGACTAACAGTAAACTCAGGCTTGTTTCCTAACCCTTTATGCCTGTGGCTAGTTAAAAATCATGTCCCAGCCACAAGAAATTGACCAATGTCCGTAGGGCAAATACTATCTTGAGTGAATGCTTATTTATATAGAATCAAACTTCTATGTAATTTCTGGCCTTATATTTTTCCTTTTTTTATTCACAAGAAGCCCATACTTTCGAAAAATATTTTCCATATTTTATCCAGAATCATTTGTTATATACTCAGAGAGCTGGTTTCTTTGTGTATAGTCTACTACATTGCCAGAAAAATTACTAGATTTTATTTTTCACCACACTTTAAAATTGTGCTTATAGGAAAAGTTTACCTTCAACCATAGGGTATGTGGACATCTTTGTGTATGCATTTCTGAAATATCTCTGTCAATTAGAATGTAAAAAGTTAAGTTTCTTACTGTTACATATAAATGCTCTAGGAGTTGACAAATTATTCAGCTCTATCTTAATAATTTTAATAAAGTATACTAATATAGGCTTTTGGTTATAGACTAAAACTCAAGCTAGAATTATTTGTAAGTCTTTTCAGATGACAGAAAATAGATATTTTGACCCTACATAAATATGCTGTTAAACATGGAAAGATGGATTAACATGCATCTGAAGCAAGTGTTTTATTTATAACCTTTTTTGATACCAGTGATATTTAATTGGGAATACTAGCAAATTGAGGTTTTGCGATACATAAAAAAAAAACTGTCTTGTAAGAATATGTTCATAAAGAAATAGAATTCTTTATCGCAGCTTGTAAAATGTTAAGTAACCTAGATAATAGAGTAATATAATTTTTACAATATAATATTGATTTAGTTAATATCTTGCTTAAATATCGCCATAATTGTCCTTATATTGAACATGATAAAATTGTATGTTTTATATGAAAATAATCAACTGACAAGGTGAAAATGGAGTTGAGTTTTTCACAAATATGCAGATACTATTTTCTGAGCCCTGCCAAATAAATTACGATGATTTTGATGTGTAATTTTGAAATATTTTTGGATAAATATTGAAATAAAATTGCTAATATGTAAAGTTTCATGTATTTTCCTATTTTTTCATCTTGCTGGAGATATATGAAAATGACTCTTATTAGTTAAAACTTTCTATTTTGATGGTTGCTTATTTGTACTAGCTGTTGGAATTCTATTTAGTTTAGTTGTTATGAGAAATAATCTGAGTAATTAAACCAGACTGAAACCAGGTTCCAGTCACCATTAGTGGAGAGGAAGTGGTACAAATAAGATACACCTCGGCCCGGCGCGGTGGCTCACACCTGTAATCCCAGCACTTTCGGAGGCCAAGGCGGGGAGATCACGAGGTCAGGAGACTGAGACCATCCTGGCTAACACCGTGAAGCCCCATCTCCACTAAAAAAAAAACCAAAAAAAAACAAACAAAAACAAAAACAAAAAATTAGCCCGGCGTGGTAGCACCCGCCTCTAGTCCCAGGTACTCAGGAGGCTGAGGCAGGAGAATGGCATGAACCCAGGAGGTGGAGCTTGCAGTGAGCAGAGATTGTGCCATGCACTCCAGCCTGGGAGACAGAGGGAGACTCTGTCTCAAAAAAAAGATACGCCTCTAAGTAGCCCTGCCAAGACCCACTTCTGTGACCATTAAATAGTACATGAACAATGCTTCATGCAGAAGAACACACACACACACACACACACACACACACACACACACACACACCACGACTGCCACCACCAGGTATCCTCTTTTTCCTAACATATCAAGTGGGTAAAAGAAATGAAGAGTTATCAAAGAAAAAGCAGGAAGTACTAGCCAGCACCCACAGTAATTATCACCATGTTTTTAAAACTAATCCTTCTAAATTGTGTAGAACTTAGCTAATTATTTTTCCTTTTGGCAGAGCTGTGGCAAAGTATGGATTTAGTTTGGCTCAGCCCCCTTAATAATGAAAGTATGGATGAAAATCTTGTGAGGAAAACTCAAATGCACCCTCAAATGCTCCAGCTGTTGGAGAGTGAAAACGTCTGACCCTGGCGCCTCTACTATATCATTTGTTGCTGGATCCAAGAACCCAAACTGCTGATGTTAAATGTACTTTAATACACTTTCAGTTTTTATACTCATTATATTATTTGATTATTTTCTAGAAGTAGCAGTGGATAAATTATATGTGGCAGAATTTTTAGGCACAAAGCATAGTAAGGGCAGAATTGTCATATACTCTTTGTTTTGAGTCCTGAGTGAGTGTCACATGTATTCCAGGCTGTTTTAGAATCTGCGTATAAAGTAAAGAGCAAGGTTTAAAAAGTGATCCTGGTTTAGCCAAATCCCTCTAAAGGTTGCTGTTCACCTAGCCAGACAGATTTAGGCACCAGAATCTTGACTACAAATATAATTTTGAATTTTATACACTTGTAACCTTTATACAACTCCGAATATTCTTGACATTTTTGAACAATATGTCCTTTAAACATTTGTAAATACACAAATCTGTAAATATCACCATGGAATATGACTCCTACAACATTACAATAAAATATAACTAAATTTTTGACATTGTCTCCATGCCTGCTACTGTGTCCAGTGATGATAACAGCAACAAGGCAACACTGCAACATAAATAGCGATCACCTGCCTAGACTCTGTCTTTAGTTTATTAACTCGGTTTTGCATAGATGAGAGTAGTGTGTTTGATTTGTAATTGTGTCTGGAGAAAGGAAAAATTTCTAGGAATTGTGGATCTTTAAGTTGACTTGTTCATACACAGTAATATTTACTTTAGTGATCACAAAATACAGATTTAATATTTTAACATTAACCAAATGGGATGATGAAGTGGAAAAGATATTTGCATATATAGGAGGAATACCGTTTACTTTTCCTCAAGATTTTTTTGCACATAAACCTTGCACCCATGGATTGCATTTTCCTCCCGAAAGATTTGCAGCAACATAGTGTTTGAGAGTATTGTCAATGGACAAAAAATATTACCTTTCTAAACCACTGTCTCTCAGATGTATCTTTATACTTATATGTGCATACTAAATAAATTATAATTCATATATAAATATTGTAATAGTGTGATACTGACATTGTTTCACTGGCATGTCCTGGTAAACTCTTATTGAGAAGTAACAAACAGTAATGTGTCTGTCCGAGCTGGTTCAATATTCTTATCTTAATTTTCTGCTTTTAGCATCATTGTTTGGAGTTTTGTTTATCAACTTCTGTGTTTCAAATTTATCCATGTTTTTTGGTAATCCATGTTGGAACAGACTTTCTTGAATCAAGACCAGGAGGACTCCTAGGTGCTCTCTTTGCAGTCTCAAATTTCAAAGACTTTTTCTACCCTGGAAAAAGGGTAGAGCTTTGGAGCTTTAGTTGTTTTTGCTCAGATTTCTTAGAGACCATTTGATGCAATGCTAATAACTAAGAAACATAATTTTCAGGAGGTAAATACTTCTTTGACACATGTTCTGTGAAGTATTTGGCTAATCTTTGGAAGTGGGTTCTATTTGTGCTATTGCAGTCAGGTAGGTTTTGTCAATACCTTGAATTTGGCAAGGAGATGTCAACCTCCAGACTGAGTAATATGTCAAGACTTTTTTCCCATTACCCAAAACATCGAAACAAAAACAGAAACATGAAAAGCCGTGACTCACTCCTAAAAAGCATTCTACAACATCTGTTTCAGGCTGCTGTGGAGTGGGAAAGGATTGTGTAATCTACCTATCTCAGGATGACTTTTGGGAAGAATATGCTCTGTGTAAGAGGAACAATATATAAATTCTATTTTAGATTGGATATTAGGAATAATGCTCTTAAAACTATTTTTATTTTTAAAATGTATATAAACAGTTATTAAGAAATTTGCAAAGCAATGGGCCTGGTTCCATTATCTCAATCTTTCTTTTACCCATCTCACCAATATCCATGAAGATTTCTAAGCTATGATTAATCATATTGTTGTTATATACTATTTATTCTTTTTCACCATACTGTATATTATTGCACATTTTAATTTGTGTAGAAAATCTCTCCCTAGAAATTCTCCCATTTCTTTGGAGCCTTTTCTCTATTGCATCACCACTGGCAGGTGTCTTTCATACTTATTACATTATAGCTTCTGGATCTTGACTATTAGGTCAATTTTGTTCATAATTCTTCCTGATTTTTTCTTATGTTTTTATTCTATAAATATTGTCCAATTCACTATATTCTAAAGTATATTGAGAGAGTCTCATTGTAAAAGGCAATGGGTAACAGATACCATCCATGTGAACAATTTTGCATTTTCTAAATAAATTGCCTCAATTTATTTCCATCATTTTCTTAAGTGCCTCAGGCATCAATGAAAATAGGCTCATTAATTGCTAAGTAAGTAATTTTTCTACAATATAATCTTGTTTTATACATTCACTTTTGCATTTACTGTGCGTGACCAGATTCACCAAACACAAGCCTAGTTACCAAGCAAAATGTACTTTTCTGGAAAAGTGGGTGTTAGGGTCAAACAAAATTCCCACATGAATCACAGCATCATTTATGATAATCGCTGGAAAAGCAAAATGCTGACTTATTTACTTGAATGGGAAAGCCTAGAGTAATCTACATTGTTAGAGAAAGAGTATGGGCTGGATATAAAAGCTTTTCTCAATATTTCTTGGCACAGGTTGAACATTTTCTTCCCTAGATAATTTTTCCTGGTCCCTCAGTGAAAGTTGATCTTTTTAATTTTTCATAGTATAATACCTTTCATTCTCTCTAGTGTGTATTTCTTGAATTAAATTTATTTAAATGCGTGTCTTATCTTCCCACTACAATTTGAGTTTTGTTTTTGTTTTTTTTTAACTGCATAGACTACATTTGATCCATCTGCATAGAACTTAGCTGGATCACTACCTGGGACAGAGTAAATACTCAATAAGTAAATACTTGAGTGAATGAATAAATTAACAGTTATGTTAAAAATTATTAATTATAGAAAGGTAGGTAGAGATAAAACTGAAGAAAGAGGAACTTGTTCATGTTGGTTTACTTCTTCCCCATTCTGCTTTTATGCAAAGCACAAGTACCTCCATTGATTATTTGGATCTTCATTCTTTGAATGGGAGTGATGCATCAGACACAGTAGGATGTGTTCTGCCAGTTTTGAGCTGCTTAGAATTCATGTGTTCAGAAATATGAAACAGACCCAAATATGTTGGCTTATCTTAGGCAAAACACAATTTCCCAGCTTTTAGGAAAATAAAGGAGTTTGGAAAACTGAGAGACTTGTAAAAGACTTAGCAGTCTAGTGGTTCTTAAAAGTTTTTATTTTGATTGCTGCTGTTACCACTATACTTCTTATTGGCATTTATAGAAAATTCTGTGTTTGCTTTGTGCTTCAAAGTAACGTGTGTGTGTTGTGGTGGTTATATTCTGGGGGCTTGGGCATTTGTGATATGAATAAATGAATGCAATTCAGTTAACTTCCTGATTGCTTGTTGTGTGGAAGATCCTTCAAAGTCTCTATGTTGTGTAGGGGGAGAAATATCAACAAGAAAATTATGGTTTAGTAGAGACAATAGTTATATTTATAGATAATGTTATAAGGGAATTAAACTATTATCTATCTTATGTGATACAGATATTTGTCTATTCAAAGGCAAGGAAACGGGCCAGAAATCTTGAGGCCTATTTAGATTCTATAGAACTCTGACTTTATAAATTTTTAAACAGAGGAAGACAAAAGAAGTTTGAATTCTAATTTTGTTTTACAATCATCATGCATATGATACAAAAGGAAGACATAAACATTTTTGGTACCATAATATAAGAAGTGTAACTTTCCTTACCTATCTTCTCATTATACCAAAAAGTTGGAACCACTTATTTATGCCAATTTTCACCGTTCTTGAGGGGGTCTAATTGTACACCACGCCATACTGATACCACTTTAAGCTGTACAAAATCTCCTAAACAATAATCTATGAAAATCATATTGGCAGAGTAGAAAATTTTATCTTGACACCTAAGAGGTGTAAGAGCGTTTTCAGATGTCAGCTCTTATTGAATCAGATTCCATTGATTGCACTTGAGTATCAGCACTAGGTGGTTAAAAATGAGTAAGCTACTGAACATACCATTAGCTCTATCTATTGCTAGTGCTTACTATGTTTTAGAATTCAAGTGTTTTACTAATATTTATAGCATATAACCCACATAACCCCTATAAGAGAGACTCTACTTTTATCTCATTATATAGATGAGAACCAGATGCAAAGAGAGGTCAAATGTGAGTTAAAAGTCACCCAGTTTATAGGTGCTGCTGAAGTTAGGATCTAACAATTGCGCTCTGGCTCCAGAGTCTGCTCTTAACCTTTGTGGAATACCATTGTGTATTTATGAACATGTGATTAAATCTGTGGCTAATAAATGTTACTTCTTAGCATGAGAAAATGATTACAATTCTTCCTTATCTTGATTTTTATAAATTAGGATAATAGAGGACTTATTAGAACAATAATTGGATTCCTATTGGTCACTTGGAGGTTTCAGCCAATATCAGAATGCTTTTCAGTAGTAATAATAAGATTGGAATGATTTCTATTTTCTTGGTACTATGCCAAGCACTAAATGAGCATTATTTTATTTTACTTTTTATTTTATATATATATATATAGAGAGAGAGAGAGAGAGATGGAGTTTCACTCTGTCACCAGACTGAAGTGCAGTGGCGTGATCTTGGCTCACTGCAACCTCCTCCTCCCAGGTTCAAGCAATTTTCCTGCCTCAGCCTCCTGAGTAGGTGGGACTAGAGGTGCACACCACCATGCCCAGCTAATTTTTGTATTTTTAGTGGGATGGGGTTTCACCATGTTGGCCAGGAGGGTATCGATCTCTTGACCTTGTGATCCGCCTGCCTCGGCCTCCTGAAGTGCTGGGATTACAGGCATGAGCCACCACGCCCAGCCTAGAGCATTGTCTATTTTAATCCACAACAACCCTTTTAGGTATTAGTCTCATTTTTAAGATAAGGAAAGTAAGACTTAGAAGGGCAAAAATGTGGTGATGACCACTGAGACAGTAAGCAGCAGAAAGAGGCTCAAAGGCATTGGATCCTTAAATCTGTACTTCTAAGATCTAAGATTAGCTCCTTTATTATAGTGATTTATCTCTATAAATTAATATTTAAAAAGCAAATCTTAAATTTATCTTTTTATTTATACTCATTAAAAATAAGATAACATACACTTTAAACATCATTGAAAAGACTAATGATGCTAAGTGAGAATATGAAACAACTGGAATTTTCTTAAACGTCGAGAGTGTAAATTAGTACAAACATAAAAACATTTTGGAAAACTGTGTGGTATCATCTTCTAAAGTTGGAAAAACAATTCTCCTATGGCATAGAAGAATTTGTATACATGCTTCTTTGTATACATGCCTTAAATGAGTGCACTTATGTACCAAAGATGTGTACAATAACACTTATGTCAATATTATACATAATAACCCCAATCTGGAAACCACTCAAATTTTTCAAATTTCAGTCAGTGCCAGAAGAGATAAGATGATTTTGTTATATTCATGAAAGTAAAATAACATATGGCAATAAAAATGAATGAAGAAAATGTAATACCATGTTGAATTATTCCACAGTATTAAGCCAAGAGAGCCAGACATACCAAACAAATACATATTGTAGGAGTTCATTTATAAAAAAAATTTAAAATAAGAATGATCCATGACTTAATAGTCAAAATAATGGTGGTCTAATAGTGGCTCCAGAGTGTTAAATGTGAACGATTTCTTGGCCTGTGTGGTAGTTATAGGCATATATTCCCCTGTGATTATTTATTGAGTTGTACGCCTGTGGATTGTCTACTTCTCTGTCTGTATTTTTACTTCAATAAAAAGTTAAATATAATAGATATTATTTGTGAGAAAGGAGATGTTCTGGTTAACTAAATACTCTTGATAATGAGAGGGCTAATATGAATAGCTGCCACAAGATACAAAATCTATACAGTTTTGTAATGGCTTTGTAATTTTTTTCTAAAATGAATGATTTTACTTTCTTATCTCTAAATACAAAGTATAAAAGTAATATAGTATTACTTTAAAGATTTGAAATTTTTATTTTAAAAAGATGATAAAAGTAAAATATGCACAATGTATGAAACATTGAGCCAAATATGTATCTTTGGTATCCATTTGATTTCTTACCATTCTTTTTTTCTAAAGTAGGAGGATATCAAATCACTCTGGTAATTTGGATTTGATTTTGTTGAGATTTTATATGTGTCACATAAGAAATTAGTAATAATTTTGAAGTGTCAAGTGTTTCACAATTTGTGCCAAGACTTGACATTTTTGAGACACCTCGCCAAATCCCTTAGTACAATATCTCATCTTTGGCACTTGACCTTAGTTGCTAGAACAATAAAAATTCTGTTTCTCAAATAAATAGTTCATCACTCAAGATACATATTCACTTACATCATAAATGCCTCTGACTCCTCTTCCTAGAGCAGAGGGTACCTTCAGTGAACTTGGGTTGTCTGAATGACATAAGGATAGCTATAGTCACATTGGCACTTGGGGCCACTCAGCCCCCAGTGCGGTTCCTTCTCATGACAGCGCAAGTTTTTGCCCTGCTAAGAGCCCTATTCTTTTAAGTTAGTTATTCATAGAGAGTGTAGTATAAGAACACAAGCTCTAGATTCGAAGCATTCTAGGTTCTAATTCCAGCTCTACCACTGCGTATATGTTGATCTTGGAAAACTAAACTATAAAGTGGGGATAATATACTTATTGGGTTAATGTGCAGATTTGTTGAAATAAGGCATGTAAAATTCCTAGTATAGTAGCTGCCATATAGGAAACTGTAATTATCAGATTTCATTTATTAATCACTATTATTAAATACACTTTTCTCTCATGTGAAACAAAGGACCACATTAACCCAGTTTATCCAAGTGGATCCAACAAAGTGCTTAAGACATTACTGATTATTCAAATAAATAAAACTATATATGTTCTTATAACAGAGAACTTTATTTACCTAGAAAATACAGCTTTTTAAAAAGCTGCCTACAGTGAATGTTTGACTTGGTATATATTTCTAGATATTTGTATCTAATGTAAGTAAAACCAATTTGAAAATCAATGATGTCTCATTAGCACTACATGCCATAAACGTGTGTGTGTTTAAAGTGCTTTTAGTTGAAAAGGAAAAAGGTCACCTATGTGTTTGAAAGATTGCGACCAAAAATTGAAGGAGATATTTTACTATTCTTCATTTTATGTCTAAGCTTTGCTAAGATCAATGAATTCCAAATCATGCATCAGTTAGTAGGTGCAGAGAAAATGCTTTAATGTCTGGAAATTTCATCAATCTCATTTCTCTGTCACAAAAGGAATTGCTTAAATGCGTGTTCTTGAGACCAACATGATAAAATTACATATCAGACATCTAAATATATGTAAATATCAAAAAGGTGTGCATTTTCAACAATATATTCTGGTTTTCAGAGCATTAGTTTTGAACCAGTCACTGGTTTCCCAAAATATAGCTCACCATTATCAACCAGTACATCACAGTTGATGTACTGCAGTGTAACAAAGAACTGTCAGCTATGGGATGGTAAATACGATGCATGCTTCCTGCTCCTTTATCGTATATGCACATTCTTCCCCAAATAGTTTAGCAAATGTTTGCCTCCTACACACAAACTGCAAGAATGCCGACACTCTCAGGAGACCACTAAAATCCACAGCTGCATTATTTTCCTTTCTCTTAAGGGGAAAAGTTTAAAAATAACCAACTTTTCTCAGCCATGTAAAGTGTATCTTTTCCCTGGGAATCACTTTGTTTTCATATTTTCTGCCTCTCTGTTAAAATTGAAAACATGAATGCTTCATTGCCTAAGAAACTGAGTAAACTTGCTTTCTGAAACGTACCTTTTAATGTCTTTTATGATTTTGTTTTTCTTCCCTTATTTGCACTCTCAGCTGTGGATGAATTTCCATGCAATGCATCATTTCTTTAAGAGTTTACACACCAGAAGAAATAAAAATGGAAAATGGTGTCTATTAAGAGAAAACAGCTTTCCCAAGTCCCCAGCAGATGCTGTCGGTGAGCAGCCCTCTGTTTGCTCAGCACAGCAGACCAGCTTAACCCTCCATAGGGTTGCCCTGAAGAAAGGAACATATTTCTGGTTATTAAACAAATGAAGGCACTTTTAACTTGACTTTACCCTCCTATTGTTTCAGAATACAGTGTGGACCCGGGGGTTTTGTAAATTTAAACCGTGCATCGTTCCACTTTGGCTAAAATTATTTCTATTTTTTATATCTCACCAGCTTCTGTATGATCAATTGCCCATGATCAACTTCAGATTGTGTGCTTCCTTCCACACATCAAAACATATATGCATACAAAAGATGTCCTTTTAAAAATTTTTATTTCAATAGTTTTTGGGGAACAGGTGGTGTTTTGTTACATGGATAAGTTCCTTACTGGTAATTTCTGAGATTTTGGTGCACCTGTCACTTGAGCAGTGTACACTGTACCCAATGTATAGTCCGTTATCCCTCAGCTCCCTCCCACTCTTCCCCTGATCCCAAAGTCCATTATATCATTCTTATGCCTTTGTGTCCTCATAGCTTAGTTTCCACTTATTAGTGAGAAAATACAATATTTGGTTTTCCATTCCTGAGTTACTTCACTTAGATTAATTGTCCCCAACTGCATCCAGGTGGCTGCGAATGCCATTATTTTGTTCCTTTTTGTGGCTGAATAGCATTCTATGGTGTATATATGCCAAATTTTTTTTAGCCACTAGGTGGTTGATGGGCATTTAGGCTGGTTCCATATTTTAGCAATTGCAAATTGTGCTGCTGTAAACATAGGTTTGCAAGCATTTTTTTCATATAATGGGTGTCTTTTGTTTTTATACATTTATTCTTATTAACAAAAGGCTGTGGTTTTTCTCTTCATACTTCTCTTCATAGCATAAGATAGCATCAGTAAATCTTTCTGCATTGGAGGCAAGTCAATAGTTTGTGAACAAAAGTCTTTGTCCTGTCTTCATTTGGGCAGGAGCATGACAATATGCAAATAGCCATTTGAACAGATCTGTGATGCAAAAGAGGGGTGGTGCTAAGTCCTTGTGCCCAATGGAGCATGACTTGATATAGTTAGGCTTTCTCTCCCCACCTGAATCTCATCTTGAATTGTAATCTACATAGTCCTCATCATCTCCATGTGTCAAGGGAGAGACCAGGTGCAGGTAATTGAATGATTGGGGTGGTTCCCCCATGCTGTTCTCGTGATAGTGTGTGAGTTCTAACGAGATCTGAGGTTTTTTAAGTGGTTCTTTCTCCTTCGCTCAGCACTTCTCCTTCCTGCCATCTTGTGAAGAAAGTGTCTTGCTTCCCTTTTATCTCCTGCCGTGATTGTAAGTTTCCTGAGGCCGCCCCAGCCATGCTGAAATGTGAGTCAATTAAACCTCTTTCCTTTATAAATTACCCAGTCTTGGGTATTTCCTTATAGCAGTGACCGATAGTACAACTCATACAAGCAATCTCAGAAGGGATGAGCCCTGAGAAGTGTCACTAGGGCAGAATATCTGCTTTGTAATCTAAACATTGTAGGGAGACATGTGATCAAGTGAATTTGTTAAGTGGCAGCATGATGCCCCATTTCTCTGTGTCTCCACTATTCATGGCTTGTACCATCTCTGTCAATTGTGTATAGACCCTGAAAAATTACATACTTCTCTGTAAGCTAAGTTCCCTACACTGGGTACTTCCAAGCCTATCAATGCATTTCCTAACCAAGAACAAGAGTCGCCCACCGCAAAGTGCTTTTAGGGATGAAATTTATATCATACTGAAGAGGAGTCAGGAGGTTTTAGAATCACTGTTTGGACCTTGACATAGAAATGCTTGTTCATAATTAAGAGATTTAAAAGAAGCAGCAGCAGCAGCTGAAGGCATTTAAATCTTCTTTCCCAGTCATTTACTGTGAAATCTAACTCCATTCCTGGAGCAAAAATTAATGGCATTTAGGACTTTAGTGTTTTTCAGGTATCAATAAATCCCTGCTAGTGTCTCTCAGTTTTTCTAATAGCCAGGAGGACCAGTAATAAAGTACAATAAAAGGTTTTAGTAAAAGAAGCTAACATTTCCTTATATCATTAAGATATGTTTTAGACACTCTTTTAACATCTGTTATTTGAATAGCCCATATTTCTTACAATTAATTTTTAACCATTTTATTGTGAAATACTACAAATTAATTAAACAAAATAGCTCCTTGTTTGTAACAAATCCATCACATTTTATCACCAACGGTATCATGTAATCAGACACTGGTAAGATAGCAGAATACCCCTCAGACCTCTAATCAATCATTAGTACACGTCCCACCTCACTAATAGTTGCTTCCTTTTGTTTATAATTTCATCACCTAATCATATATTGCTAAACACTAGAGTTCAGCTTTATTATTTTTAGGGCTTAATTTAAATGGAACCATATAGCATGTATTCTTTTAAGTCTATCTTAGTTTGCTTTATGTTATCTGTTGGGGTCCGCGTGTTTCCTAAACAAAGGAATGAAAACACAAGACAAGACAAACATGGCGGCCGCCTCGAATGGCGCGCTCTGCTTTATTTTATACAGTCGTTTGTGGAATGTTGCCAAGTCACAAGACACATTGTTGTTTTTCTGACCTTTCCCTGACTTTCTGGATTTTCAAGATATTTATATATAACACCCTGTTTGTGAGGTCAGCAAAGTTAGCAGGTAGTCCTCTACATTATCTTTGTGAAATTGTCCATAATGTTGCATGTAACTGTTTATTGTCATTGATATATAACATCCTTTCATATGATTGTAGCACATTAAAAATTATTTATACTGTTGATTAATGTTTGGGTTGTGGCCTGTTTTAGGTTCTTGCAAGCAATGCAATGATTAAAATACTTGTTTATGTCTCGTAGTGCACAATTGCACACATTTCTATTCGTTATATGTATAACCAGGTGTGTAACTGCTGAGTGAGTGTGCATATCTTGAACTTTGTCTGATAGAATCAGTTATCCAAAGTGCTATTACTGGAATTTCACACCCATCAACAATGAATTTCTATGCTTTTATGGATTTGTTTCTGGATTTTCTGTTCCAGTCTGTTTTTCTATTTGTCTATCTCTTCCCAATTACTATGATTTTTTTTAAATGCTTGCTTTTAAAATTCTTTCTTTGTTAAACAGTTCCATTCACTGAAAGAAAATAGCACATAATGAATTCTTAAAGCATGCTTAGATATATCTTTTAAATGTGTTTATGTAAACCTGTTACAAGAACTAATGCAAAAAGAAAAGAAACTTTAAATTTGCAGTAGCTATAAAATAAATGGCAACATCTGGTATAGTAAGTCCACTAGACATCTTAAGGAGTGTTGTGGCTATTCTATGCCTTAGTATTCCCAAATATATTTTGGAATTCACTCATCAATATATAAACATTCACATAGTTATTGAGATTTTGATTGAGATTGAATCATTTAAATGAGTAGTAGAATTTATGTCATTACAGTATTAAATCTATCAATAAACATGATTCATTATTTTGTTGATTAGATCTTATTCCTCAATAATGTTTTATTATTCTCTAGAAGAGTTATACATATCTTTTTAATAGATTAATTCCTAATTATTTGGTATTTTTAGGATATTGTAAATGGCACCTTTTATATTTTACTTCTGAGTACTTTTGCTGATACATAGAAATGCAATTAATTTTTATATATTGACATCGTATAAGCAACTTTATTAAACTCATAATTTAGGCAGTCATTTAGTTGTAAAATTTTCAGATTTTTCTTTTTAATAAAGCACAGATAACATACTTGCATATTGAGAGTTTTATTTTTTTCCAATTCTTATACCTTTGATTTGTTTTTTTTCATGATGGTTCCAATACTTTAACATTAAATAAAATGCTTATATGGGTTAAAACACACACACACACACACACACACACACAGTCTTTATCTAATTAGGGAGAAATTTTCATTCACAGTTTGCAAAATTGTTTTTCATTCATTATTTTTGATTGTGGTAAAATACACATAGCATGAAATGTATTTTAAGGAATTTTAACTGTACAGTTTAGTGGCATTAAGTGTATTCACATTGTTGTATAACTATCGCTACCATCCATCTCAAGAACTCTTTTCATCTTAACAAAACTGACATTCTGTACTGATTAAACAGTAACTTTTCATTCACCCCTTTTTACAACCGCTGTGAACCACCCCCCTTCTCTCTGCCTCTGTGAATTTAACTACTAATCTATATATCTCATATAAGTCAAATCAAACATTATTTGCCCTTTTGTGTCTATTTTATTTCACTTCACATGCCCTTGATGTCCATCCATGTTGTAGCATGTATTAGAATTTCCTTCAAGGCTGAAAAATATTCCATTGTAGGTGTGCATGGCATTTTGTTTATGCATTCATTGCTGATAGACCCTTGAGTTGCTTCTAACTTTTGGCCATTGTAAATAATATTTCTGTTTTCATGCTTTCAATTATTTCAGGTCTATATCTAGAAGTGGGTCTTCTTCTGGTAATTGTAATTCTCTTTATATTGTTTTGAGAAACTGCCACACTGTTTTCCAGAGATGCAGCAACATTTTATATTCTCAGCAATGGTGTGCAAGGGTTTAAATTTCTTCACAACCTTGCTTCTAAGCAAGGATGCTTTTGAAAAGTTGAGAATTGATGTTGAATTTTATCAAAAGCCTTACAGCCTTTATTATGGTGATATGTTATTTCTTTTCTTTGTTCTATTTATGTGGTGAATTACACTGATTGATTTTAAAAAAGAATCCACTTTGCATTCCTGGAATTAACACAAATTGTTCCTGATATTTTGGCCTGCTTATATGTTATTGGCTTGATTTCCAATACTTGTTTAAATTTTTTGAATTTATGTTTATGAAAGAGATTTGTTTATCAATTTTTCTTTCTGTTATTTTTGGTATCAAAATTATGCTGTACTCATAAAATAATTTGGGTAATCTTTTTTATTATTTAGTGGGAGATTGTATGAAAGATTGATGTGACTTCTTTGTTTGGCAGAATGTGCTGCAGAAGCCATTAGGCAGAGATTTTTTGTTGTTGTATGAGCTAATTCTTAATTTTAGATTAAATATATTGTTAAAATACTGGCCTATCTTGTCTGTTTTGTTTTGTGTTTAAGTTGTCCTTTTTTCAGTCTTTGTGCATTTCATCTAGTTTCAAATTTTTAGTATGTAATGTCCCGTTAGGGTTATTTTAATATTTGCGGTATTTATAATAGTCTCCCTTTTTGTATTCTTGGTATTTGTGCGCTGTTTTTTTCATTTTTCTTCATCAGTTTCACCATGGTTTATCAATTTTATTTGTTTTATTTTTTAAACAAGCAATTAAACAAGTATTTGACTATCCTTTCTATTGCATGTATCTTTTCTATTTAGTTAATTTCTGTGCGTTACTTTATCATTTTCTTTTTACTATCTTTGGGATTAATTTTGTTCCTTTTCTAAAGATGAATGCTTAGATAATTAATTTTTAACCTTCTCTTTAAAAATATGCATTTAAATTACAAAAATTCTCTATAAAATCAGCATATATACATCTCACAGGTTTTGATATGTAGAATGTTAAAATGTAGTTTAATAATTATTTTTAAATTTTTGTTATGCCTTCTTGAACCAGTGTACCCTAATGATAATTTTTATCTTTTGGCAATTCATTTTCTCCCTATGATTTAGATATCCACTCAGTTTCATTACTTCTATATCTCTTTCTTCTTTAAAAAATATTAGTGATAGGTTTTGCTGAGAGAATACATTTTTAAACTCAATTATTTCTAAAGCATGAGAGGAAATGATTAAAAATTTAAATTTTCCTAACACCTACCATATTCTATATTGTCTTTTATCTTTTATTATCTACCTTTCGACTTCTAACTTTATGGATTTCTTTCTGTTTGTGCTTTCTTGTCACCTACTTCATACATTTTTGTTCTTGTCTCAAGATAACTTTGGTATCACTATCTTGTTTCCTAAGACAATGGCCAAATTCTGTTTGTAGTCTTTATTTACATTTTATTTCTTTTTTCAATTTATATGATAACTATACAAAAAAAGATTTACAGGCAGCTTACAAAACAGTTATCCACCTTACCAAGCTATAAACATTGGAAATTTTTTTGCCCTCATGGTTTTTATTTTCTCTTGACTTCTATTTTACCTATATAAATCTTATCACACAGATTGTATACCAATTCTATTCTGAATCATAATTTCCTAGTCCTGCATTTGTGCCTCTGTGTTAACTTTCTGCACACTGTACATTGTTTTATTTTGGATGTTCATTCTAGAAGTTTCTTGAGGTGAAGAATCATATTTTATGTATCTTTTATTCCCCAGTGTCTCACAATAGCAACCCCATTCAAAAATATACAAAATGCCTAACTAGGAATCAGGAACACAAAGGAAGAAAAAGGAAAAAATATTGAAAGTGGAGTTTATAGAAACCCAGATGTCCATGTCAACTTAATTATTTCTAATATTTAAGCCATGTTTCTCTCATGTATATAGTATGTTTATAAAACACCTATTTGTGTATGTAGTCACATATGTATTATTAAAAGTTACAAATTTATTTTTCCTATCTAGGTGCAAAGTTATTCATTCCTACATATTTGCTTTGTGCAAATACGTCATTGTCTTTAGCATATTAACCTGCTTAAGGAAAAGAAAATAAACATTTCATTTGTTCACATAAGTTATATTTCAGGGCCAAATACAGTACTTTGCTACACACAAGGCACTGGTGAAATTAACTGTTTCCTTCATTTACCTTCTCCAATATCTGTGTATTCAATATCTATCTACAGATGCCATGGCTAGTTAATCCCTTTCAAACAAGTATTATTGTCTTTGTAACTTTTCTCTGTACTGTAAACAAAAAGAACCTTCTGTTTTGAATAGGTTATAAAAATATTACTGATTTACTAATTTGATAGAACATCCTTCCCTGGATTATATAACTGTTAGTTCAAATATCCACTATATCAATGATTATTTTGTGCTTTATTTCAATAAATAGTTCCTTCTTATAAGTCTGTAGCTACAATGTAGTGATATATGACTACAGTGTGATTGGAATAGATAATCATAGCAATCATCTCTTTGTCACAGTGTAGGAAAAAAAAGAAGGCTATTATGGCGTAACATGGTCACTCTTCACTCTTACATATGAATCCTCCAATTATCTCTTTCATATCAGAGTATTTGAAAAAAGGGAAGTCTCAAAATTAGTTTTTTATAAAATGTCTGTCTTTAAGAAATATATTTTCAATAGAACTTAACATCGAGTACATCTTAAATAAGTGTAATAGAGAAACTATTGCCAAATAATGAAAATAGATGGAAGCATATGCGTTGTTTGATTATACTAATCACACATAAAAGGTAAAGTGAACAAAAGACTGATGCTGAAGGGGAAAAAAAATCCTGCTATCATTTACATTCAGATGTTTAGTAAAATCACAGTGAAACGGGAACTTTTCAAACCTATTCTCTGCAAAGCATATAGCTTAACCATTAGAAACACCACCACCAATGACAACAACAAACAAACAAAAACTATGCAGCAAAGGAAAATAATAGCTTATGCCTGATATTATTTATAAAGAAACATTAGTAATGCTAAACTCAAGCTTACCGACAGTGGCAAGTAGCTGCACAGTCTCATCTGCACTATTACAGCTGTTCTCCATAAATCTTTGGTTGCAACATTATGGCCAATAGGGCACAGCATCTAGCAGACTGAAAGGTCATTGCTTTGTTTATATGACTTTTATAATCTGAAATTTCAACAGAATGAATCCCACAGCAGGCTCAGGTCCCTCCAGGGCCGCAGTTTTTCTGTGGTATTGTTTGCCTCTAGAAGTTCTGTGAGATAGTGCTTAGCATTTGGCAAATGTTAACTTTGCTTAAGAGGACTTTGTATCTGCACCAAGGTATAAACTGAGGAGCCTAAAGGAGAACACTCACACGAGCCAGAGGCTCCTAGAACTAACATCAAAATGGATTAGGTACAAGAATTTTTTTTTTTCTAAAACCTGTCTCATTTTTTCACTTGATTTGGTATATTCTAGTTGTCCTCTGTGTGAGTTCACCTCAGGTCCGTTGTCTCTGTCTCAAGTCCAGATATCACTCCTATCAATGCCTATATTTGGAAGTTGGAAAGGGGCTTAATTCTTCAAACAGATTGTAGGATAGTGACAGTAGGAACAGGAAGAATGAAATAATTGTGGGTGTATATTTAATTTGGCCTTGAAAAAATGATTAATAGTGCCAAGAATCATAGCTTTGATATTACCCATATATTTCTTATGCAATAGTAATGATGGAATCTAGTAAGGATATTCTCCTTCCTAGTGAGAAATTGCACTGCTCACAGACAAATTGAAGTAAGCAGTGAGTGGGGGCTAGGGAGGTTATGCATGGCATCCTTGGAATGCAATAGGAGTCCACAGGTATCACAAGGGACAGTCAGATGAAGTTTATCAACTACACTTAAAGAAAAATGAAGCTAACCTTTCATTCATCAAACAGAACCCTATATAAATGTCAGTGAGCATCAACATTCAATTAACATTGTGGCTTATTCATCAGTTAGGGATTTACAGTGTAGGGACTCCTGTTGCTCCTGAATCATAATTGCAGAGACCTCTCTTCAGCTGTTTTTAGCTAGGTGAGGGGCTTCACCTGCTGCATTTCAAGTACCTTTCACTAACTCTCTACTTAAGACATTTGTCACATGGTCCCTTGGTAACACACTGGTAAGATCTCGCATTGGTTCTTTGTACATCAAGGTTCTAATGAAGAGTTAACCCTCTGGGAGCCTGGAATAAATTCCCTACCCACAAGACAAAAATAAAGGACAAAAAGAGTTGTTTCTTGCTTCTTAATGTGTGCATTGTTTACATAAAAACAGTTGTTAAAGGGGTAAGAAACACGTATACTCTCCTGATATGTCTGCATTCAGCCCTTCCTTGGGGTGTACTTTTAATTCTGCAGCCAGGGTATTAGCAATATTAAACTGAAAATGTCACAAAATGTCAAATCTGAAAATGTCACTGGGAAAGGGGAAAAAAGATGGTGACCCTGTACTATCTACAGATGAAATAAATATGCCTCCCTGGTACTGTACAGTGATTTTTTTTTAGTGGATATAATTTTATACATTTTGCATCCTATTAATTTTCATGGCATAGATGGAGAAATATTAGAACAGCGAGAGTGCTGAAGACAAATTAACTCATCAATTACATGTATGGGACAGTGGAGACTGAGTTTATTTCACCATTTTGAATTGCAATAAAACTGTAATTACTAACTCGTGGAATCTTCATGGAAATCTGCATTCATTACCGCTTAATTTGAAGTCAGTGACTGCTGTATCCTTAGCTTTTCTAATATCTGCCACCCAGTGAAAACAGTGGAAAACAGTTTAGAATTAAAGCAGCTGTCCCACTAAGTCTCCACAGAAATATTTTTGTAATCATCCAAACTAAATTTTACCCATGACACCAGTGAGATTAGTTTGTATTTAAATAGTGCAGAAAATGGAAAATGAATATTTTTAGGGGTTTGTTTGTTCAGGGGTACAATTCCCCCCTTTTTTACTCTTCATCTCAGTCTCTCTGCCAACTCTTCCGTCTTCTATCCTCTCTTTACATATGCAAGTGCAGCGCTGAGAGTTACTTTTCTAACAGAATGACTAAGGGAGTCAGAAGATTTAGGTGTAAATTCTGTTTATACCACTTACCAACTTTCTTTATAGTGTTGAACAAGTCACTTCTTTGAAGCTCACTCTCCTCATTTATGAAATAGAGATTATAATGTCAACCTTCTAAGGTTTATATGAGCATTAAGTGAGCTAATGTATGTAAATACCTCTAGTGTAGCACCCAATATTTTAATGTTGGTTTCTCTTGTTTTAATCTTTAAAGGAAACCAAAAGTTATAGGTATTATATACTGCGTTATAATTTATGGAGTGAATCGAATTTCCCTGACAGCTTAGTATCTAGAAAATCAGAACTGCATTTATTATACATATGCCGTTTGTTTTTGTTTTTCTATCTTTACTATGGTTGAAAAGCAAAGTGTTATGTCAATGGAAACTGATCTTATTAACCATACTTCTTTTACATGCCACTGTGAATTAATTGAATCTGAAAAGGCATCATTTAAATGTGATTACCTGTTTTTATTTCTTTAGTCTGTTACTGGCACCTGGGAAATGATAGATCACAGTTTTAAGGGTTCAGATAGGGGCAGAAATCAATGGCATTTTATTTTAGGATCAGTGATATTTTTCAAAAGTTTGTTTCTGTCAACTACAGGTTTTGATGTATGTGCATACAGAAGCAAAGGAAACATGTGTCTGTGGTATATGCACTATCTGATTGGAGAACAGAGGCAATAAAGCTCACTCTGATCTGAGCAAGAAAAAGGAACAGAAAGAAGGGTTGTGGTAGAGATTAGTTACAAAGAAAAAATGCAAACAGAATAAATGTTTAAACTGTTGGAAAGTTGTGATTGGTGCTTAGCTAATAGTTTAAAAATTCCACCTGCATCGGCGTTAGGTATGTTTATTAATAAATCTAATACTCTATCTCTCTGAGTTCTTTTGCCTTGTAGCGATTTGTGAAACCTATCAACACTAAATAACACAATTAACTGAAAAGAGGTAAGAATAAAACTAAATTCTATGCATTTTCTTCATTCACTTGCCTATTTTGAGGCACTTTTCCATTTCCTTGAAAGGTACAAATGTTTCCCCTGAATCAAGCAAGACTGGAAAAGTGAACTTGATGACTTGATGTGGCTGATCTGGCCACATGTATGTTCCATGGGTTTCGACTGATCAACATAGAAACAGCAAAACTTTTGTATTGCTAGCCAGAACCTGTTGAGCAAATGCCATACCTCTGATCTCAAACTGCTTGGCTGAATCCACTGAACAGAACCAAAGTAGTATAGAAAATAAATCAAGAAAGTCAGGGATTTGATGATCTTTCAGACTCTTTCAGATAATAATTGCTATCTGCAAAATTAAGATTTCAATAGGTTATTACATACAGATCTCTGTTAAGAGCTCCTGCTATATATAATATGCTCTTAAGTAATGTTAGCTCTTGTGATTCCTACTCAAGTTACAGTTTGTATAGTAAAATTAGGGTACAATATCAACTACATACTAAAAACAAAGGAAAGCTAAGTTCAGCTGTATATGATATCTGATTGAAAAGCCCAAGCAAGAAAGCTCATGCTCTAAGCTTAGTAACTTAGAATTGATTAGCCACAGTCTACTAGGTGATAGGCCCAATACGTTATATTGCTTAGAAAATGTAGTATTTAGAAAGTATCTAGTGAAAATAATTTGGCAGTGTCATTTATAAATTGATGTCTGTTCACTCTTCTGATTAAAATGTACATTTTCGATAAACCTCAAAATAGAAAATACTATACAGAAAAGATCATCTTGAACGTAATTCTTTTAATTCCAAGAATCTGTCAAAGAACATAAACTTGATGATTCTAGTGATTAGAAGTGGTTCACAGAGGTTTATTGTGCAACCTTACATTTTATACCTGTGTTGATCTAAGCTGTTCCTGTCATTGTTTGTCATACCAACTCTGGCCCCTTCTCAATTCTTCCACTCCGTATATACTCTAAACTGTGCAAATATGATGCAAGAAAGTAAGATAATTGATAAGAATTTCTTTTAAAAAATGACCATTTTAGTGCATTGTGAGTGAATGAGAATGGCTTTGCATTTTTCCAGAAATATACAGCTATGCTGACTGACCTGTGTTTTAGTTGACTTTGAGATACATTGTTAGAACGTTAAACCCTGTCGTGGCATATAGGAAAATATAGACAGCACCTATTCCTAAGTATTGTAAATGTATATAAGAACCTTAGGCCGTCAAATTATCATACATTTTTATATATGTGTGTGTGTGTGTGTGTGTGTGTGTATAAATATAAATCAATTATCATCTCTCACTTGAATTTGGAGGTGTTTCTTGGCTTTTCAGGGGCTATGCTTAAGCCATACTTAACTAACTCAAATTCTCTTAACATGCCTGCTCTTTCTCACTTTCAGGTTTTTGCACATGCTACCCTCTCTGCCTGGAATATTCTTCTCTCTGCTTCAGTTGTCTTGTCTGATTCCTTAACATTTTGCTTTCAGTCTAGATATTTTGTACATGAGAAAAGTCTTCTCTGACCAACAAAACTAGGCTAATACCTCTACTCATGTGCATCTATAACACTCTAATCACCTTTACCATTGAACATGTCACATTGCACTGAGCATTCCTCATTGTGTGTCAGTGTTGTTCACAATACTAGAATTAAGCTATAGATAACAACTGTATTGTTCATCATCGTGTCTTGAGTTTATAGCAAAGCACATGACATATATTAGATGTTTAATAAACATTCGTTAAGTGGATTCATGGTTTGGAGTTGGAATGAGTTGGGCTAAGAGACTTTATTCTTGCCCAAGTTTTCTTCTCTGGGTTCAGATGTGTCCCTGAATCCTGGACCCTGATAATATTTTGCTGTGTTCCATGCTGGGATCTAGATACGGGATTCCTTAATGTAACTATTAAAATTCTTACTTTAGAAGCAATCTGTGAGGCATGTCCTCTTTTAGGACCTCTGTCCAGAATCCAGAGATGGAGTGGGGACACTGTAATTTCCAAGACCCTTGTAAGTATAGAAAAACATTGGAATTTCCACTATAGGCCAGTGTTGACCTTTGTTCTCCAGACTGTCAGTCATCTAGCATTTAGAAAAATACTATTGATGACTGATAACCTACCTCTGGGTAAGCAATTGAGGTTATAAAGAGTTTCTGAGGCCAGGTGCAGTGACTAACGCCTGTAATCCCAGCACTTTGGAAGGCCAGGGTGGGTGGATCACCTGAGGTCAGGAGTTCGAGACCAGCCTGGCCAACATGGTGAAACTCTGTCTCTACCAAAAATACAAAAATTAGTCGGGTGGGTGGCAGGTGCCTGTAGTCCCAGCTACTTGGGAGACTGAGGCAGGAGAGTGGCATGAACCCGGGAGGCGGAACTTGCAGTGAGTGGAGACTACACCACTGAACTCCAGCCTGGGCGACAGAGTGAGATTCAATTTAAAAAAAAATAAATAAGAATAAATAAAATAAATAAATAAACCATCTCTACTAAAAATACAAAGAAATTAGCCAGCCGTGGTAGCGGGCCCCTGTCATCCCAGCTACTTGGGAGGCTGAGGCAGGAGAATTGCTGGAACCCGGGAGGCAGAGGTTGCAGTGAGCTGAGATTGCACCATTGCACTCCGGTTTGGGCAACAAGAGTGAAATTCCGTCTCAAAAGTTTCTACAATGTGATGAGAATTTAATGTCTTTATTAGTGGTATTCCATAATCATATAAGGATTATCCAGAGTTAAAATTTATCTATCTCCATCTTTTGCCAATGTAAACAGTGGAAACTCACAACTATGCACTTATATCTGTCACAGGCATGCTATTTCTTGTCCTGTCAACTTTACCTATGTTTATTTACTAACCATATTATTCTCATATATCTAACACATTAGAATGGATGCTCCTTTGTGTACATCATCACTGAACATATAGAATTTTGTGTATAGTCAAAAGCACTTTCCTAATGTAGACTTACTAGGAACCTGAACCATCTTACCCTTCTAGTGTGTCCTATTAATTCTATATAGGAGATTAGATAGTCAGCTATTTTTCTCTTATTGCACAGAATTTAGATTCCACATATCATTCTGTTGGATACAACCATTTGTCTTTGCAATAAAATCCCCACAAATATTTTATGGTCTGTTTCAATAGTGTTAAGAGCTTTCAATTTCTGAAGTCTTGCCCTGCTCCTTCTTAAACATAATCAATAGGCCCTGTGTCACAAAGTCACATTTTTTAATAGAATTACATTGATAATTCTTGCCAAAGTCTTTCTTTAAAACCTGAAATTCTGTGATAAATTCATTTGTGCCAGTAATAGTCATAATCTTAGAGTACTATCTTTCTACAGTCTCTCTGTATTATATTGCCACTTATTCAAACCTTTTAAAACTTCTTTTATATAGTTTCAAAGGTAAAACTTTTATATCTTTTCCAGATTATTTTTTGTTGCACAAAAAATTAGAGAAAGGTTTTCACTTAAAATTTTCTTTGAGACAAAGTCCTAGTTTCCTAGCAAAATTGATGTAAAATTTTTTGTTCTTGTGCTTCTGCTATTGCACCTCCTCCTTTTTTTTTTTTTTTTTTTTGTCTATCCTTTGTTTAGGAAACATTTTAATAGTTTTATGCATGAGCTATAAGTAACTGCCCCATAATATTCTTTATATAACCAGTATTCTTTTATTTATAACTCTTTATATAACCAATATTCTTTTATATATAACTCTTTTATATATAACTTCTTGGTCTGTTGTTTGAGTAGATTATTTTATACTGTCATAAGATTAGCATTTTTTTTTTTTTTCTGTGACAATGCTCAAGTTTGGACTAGTTGGTAGAGGTTTTGAGAAATAACACAAATTTAAATAACCACATCTATAATTAACTAAATGCTTATATTCAAGACACTCCAGTGTTAAGTACTTTTCATATATTAATATATTTTAATCTTCACAGCCACCGAAATTTGCCTCCCACTTTATAGATAAAGAACTTAGAATTCAGAGAACTTAGACTGCCAAAGTATAGCAATAACCAAAGAGACTAAGTCTATTTTGGAATTTTGCAGAATGGAAAAATGAACCTGAAAATCTAAACCATAGAAACAAAGCATGGAAAGTCCTAGAGAGGATTCTTAGTCACCAGTGAATTCTCTTCTTTCTTGGGTTTTTGCTTACACCAAGCATTTCTTCCTCTTCTTTGTTGGCTGTTTCTCCTCTGCACATTCTTTAATGGTTGGCTTGTTCTAGGCTCCAGTCCCAGATCCTCATTTCTGTTTAGTCTTGTTCGTTAGGAACTTTCATCCATCACATGGTTTTAAATGCTATTTATATGATGATAACACTCAACTGTATACCAGTAGCCCAGAGCTTTCCCATGAGTTCCAGATTCATAGTCAACTTCCAACCTGATATCTCCACTAACAAGCATATAAAACTGTATGGGTCCAAAATGAGTGCTAAACTTTTACCTCCCCAAAACTATCCCTTTCACTGTTTCTCATATCAGTAGTGTCGCTACAATTTACTCATTAATGAAATCAAAATTATACGACATATCCTCATTCCTTTTTCCTAACTCTCCCAGTAAAAAAAATCCTACAGATTCTATCTCTAGCATATATCTTGAATCTGCCTACTTGTATTGATACTTACATGATTACCTTTTCTTTTGCCCTTGCCCTTTCCTAACTGCAAATCTTGCCCTGGAATGCTCTATTCTCCTTGATCTTATTTTTTTGCTAGGTTCTCCTTTCTGAGTTCTCAACATGAAAGTAGACAGAATTTTTTCAGGACTTCTTTAATCATCCTATACAGTCCCTTGCTCTCTTCCAAGCGCATCCATTCTTGTCTCACCAACCTAAATGCTTATATTTCTACTTGTCATTATTTGTAGGATTTTGATAATCCTTTGTGTACTTGCTTGCTAGACAGGCTCACACAAAGGCAGAGATGTGCTTCTCTGTTGTATCCCCAATTAACAGCAAAGTATTTGGAAACTGTAAATATTCAGTGTTTATTGTGTTTCAGAAAAACACAATAAATAAAGCCTGATATAATGGTTGCAAGGATGAGGTGGGCAGTGAGGTATCATTTAATGGGAATGAGGAACTTTTCAGGTTAGTTTGATAACTTTTAAAACAATGACTGTACCCTGTGGAATTCCTGAAGTGAGAGACTTAGAAGATTCTTGACACTGGCTGTTCCAACTTTTTTTTTTTTTTAAATCAAAAACATACTAAATCTTTATTTTCCAGCCAAATCCTCTTTTCTGCATTTAATGTTAATCTCTTCTTAAATTTTGAGTTCAGAAAAACCTACTTTACATTCCATAATCCTCATTGCCTTTTTATGAATAGAAGTTTACAGGTTGCATTCATCTCTCTCTTCGTTACAAATTAACTGCCACAGTGATTTATAAAAAATAAGAAGCCTTATTATTACTACTAATTGTGGTACATAGTGGATGCTGAATGTATTTTTAGCTAACCTATATTAGGACTTTGCTAAATATTTTACATTCTTCCTCTTTTAATTAATGCTATACCTCTTTTACAAAGAACAAATATTAAATTACAAGCTTGGAATGGCCAAACTGCAACTCAAGCCTACCAGAATAAAACAATCTTAAATATTATGTTCTAACCTCTCAGTACTTCCTTTTTGTGCCTTCTCACCAGGAGCGCCTCGTATCTCATCATACAAATGAGTAGGAATGATATCACAATGAGAGATGAAAGAAGAACGTAAATTTATTTTGCATAAAAGTGGAATACTCATGATTCCTCACTAAAGCAATATGATTTTACATACTAGTATTTGCTTTATTGACCAATTGTACCTTCATGTTAGCATGGCAAAAACTTGAAATTAAATTCATCTTTAAACCATTTTATTTGTATTTTGGCTAAATAATAATATTTGAGGAGTCTGTAAGTTTAAAAGGAGAGACATTTAAATGGATTGCCCTTGCTATTAAGCGGGTTTTTCAAAGTTAGTCCTCAGACCATTTTGCTGGTGTAGGGCAAATTTCCCCTTCCCTTTGCAATCAGACTAGATCAAAATTTCTGGTTCACTCAATTTTGACAGCAAATGTCTACAAGCTTACCCATTCACAAGTACTTTAATAGTAGCCTAAAGAATAAATTTATCTTGTACATTTTTAAACGTGATATGAGAATTTATTGAAAAGAGATCCCACACTATGGAACAAACATATTATTAAAGACGTATTATTTAGATAATTGGTTAAGCATAAGTATGTATGCAGGAAACAAATAATGTGTGTTTAATGTTAGCCACCAGGTCATGGTGACAATAATTTAGAGAAAAGTGGCAATGGTAGCTCTGTAATATATATATTTCTGAATTTTCATGATTCAGAAAATATGTAATATATATATTTCTGAATTTTTCTTTTCTTTTTTTTTTTTTTTTTGAGACAGGGTCTTGCTCTGTCAATCAGGTTGAAATGCAGTGGCAAAACGATGGCTCTCTTCAGCCTCCACCTCCTGTTCTTAATCAATCCTCCTGCCTCAGCCTTCTCCTGCCTCAACTGGAACTATAGGCATGCACCATTGCATCCAGCTAGTTTTTTTGTATTTCTTTTGTAGAAATGGAGTCACACTGTGTTTCCCAGGCTTGACTCAAACTCCTAGGCTCAAGCCATCTTCCCACCTCAGCCTCCCAAAGTGCTAGGATTACAGGTGTGATTCACCGTGTACAGCTTTGCATGATTCCTTGATGTACTTTTTTAAAAAATTTGAGATGGAGTCTTGCTGTATCACCCAGGCTGGAGTGCAGTGTCACAATCTGAGCTCACTGCAACCTCCATTTTCCTGGTTCAAGCAATTCCCCTACCTCAGCCTCCTAAGTAGCTGGGATTACAGGCACACGCACCATGCCCAGATAATTTTTTTGTATTTTTAGTAGACATGGGGTTTCACCATGTTGCCTAGACTGGTCTCGAACTCCTGACCTCAGGCAATCCAGCCGCCTCAGCCTCCCAAAGTGCTGGGATTGCAGGTGTGAGCCAACATACCTGGCCTATGCACTCCTTAAACCCCTATTGGTCTCCACAAATTTCTACTGAATTGTTGTTTAATTCATTTACTCATCCAGCAAGTATTTGATCTAGATCTTCACTCAGCTAAGTGCTGGTAACTATTTTGTATCAGACATAAAGTACTATTATAGAGTCATTCTGCCTGTTTGCAATTGTCAAATATTCAATTTTTGAAGCCCACAGGTTTGTCATTTGCCACACACAGTTTCATCTTCTGAGTTTGTTTTTCCCTATTTCTCTTTTAATTTGCTATTGTATAAACTTGTTTTCGTACTGGAGCTGCTAAAATCTTGGCTGTTTTCAAATGCAAAGGTGCCCTGTACTGCATTTTGAGAATGTTTGCAAATAATTTTCTTCAGGATATGCCTTTACAAAGGGCCTACTGTAGTTGCATTATAAGGAATTGTATAGCAATTCCTGATTTTTAGATATAAGTAGTATTATATTCCAACTGGTATGTTTCCTTGTAGATAACTACTCATTTTGTAGAATGCTTTACTTTTGAGAGGTTTTTCTTACTACTGTCAAAATAATGGTGACTTCTTTTGAACTCTGAAAATTTTTTTGTTAATGTTTTAGTCTCTAGTGCCTAGCATGTAGTAGGCACTCAAAAATATTAGTTGCATGGTAGGATGAATAAATTAGCAAAAAAAAAAAAAAAAAGAAGAAAAGAAAAAATTCCCCAACGTGCAGCAAAAATTCTTTTATAACACACTTCTGCATCTCCAAAGCTTTGTTAATTATTATATGTGTTTTGACAAAGAAATGGACTAGATATAATATGTTATACTTTCAACTAGAGTTTCAAAAAGTAACCATGCCATGTAATATAAAATAATAGATAATATCCTTAAAATAAGCACATGGAACTCTTCCAAATGCAGACCCTTGGAGTATTTTCAAATCTCCTTCTTACTATATGTTTACATTCTAAAATTAAAAAAAAATCCTATGACTTTTCTCAAAGATGAATGGCCACCTCTCTATAACCTTTAACATTGTTAGAATTGATTGTTCCTAATCTTTATTGATATCTCCTTTAGTTTGGTTTTTATAGTTTTTCTACCATCCCAGTGCCCTGCCACAATTATTTCTGCAGGCCCTTTCTGCTCTTGACCCCTTCTATTTCTATTAGTTTTATAATTTTTTTTGGTCATATCATATACTTCCTCTGGACCTGGATCTTCTCTTGTCCTTGAACCTGGACTAAAGAGAACACTGTAAATGCTAATGAATTCAGAGTTGTCTCTCTGTCTTTCCTTGAATCTTTCCCCTACCTTTCTCCCTGCTGGCACTCTGCCTCTGTATGAGTAGTTTACATTCCTGGATGTCAAACTTCTTTGACTTTGGTTGCTCCTTTATTTGGGGTCAATCTATACTGATCATTTCTATAGATTTCCTTCCTGTGTCTCCATCTGTAAACACTATTCAAGCTTCTCTCACATGCAGCATTTTCTTACCTCTGAGATTTAGACTTTGGCCTCTGAAAGTCTATAGACATTATCTCTCTTCATTTCACAGATGAAGAAAGAGTTGAAGTTTCTGGTTAAATTTGGTGCATTGAAAGCATGCCATTCTGCCAGAAACCTGACTAAAATAATAGAAAAAAATAAAAGAGCTAAAAGTCTACAGGAACAAACAGTAGTGAAGACAACAGCAGCTGAGAAATGACACAGAACTTGAGATGAAAGCAGATGGGTGTGTAATGAGTGAATTGGCAGAGCAGAGTGGAACCCTGGGTGCCTATAGAGAAGGACACCAGAGAGGAGAAGGTCACTTTGTCACCCCTGGGCCTTGGAAAGTCCCTCAGGCTCTAAGGAATTACAGGAACCAGATTCCGTGAAAGGCAAAATTTGGAGGATAAAAAAGTTAGAATTTGTTTATTTTTGTAAAACAAGCAATTAGAAATGTCAGATGCCTTCTCCCACCTCTCACAGCAAGACAACTACTTCCTTCTCAAACCTGAAGGAGAAATTACAAAGCAGAGGTGAGATTAACTTTCTTCGT